>NC_086454.1:28988571-29612946 GCF_028390025.1 Pseudophryne corroboree | reverse complement strand
ACTCTCTGTATTATATAGCTGTCACTATGACAATGTATTATATGGCATTCACTGCGTTGTCTCTGTATTATATGGCAGTCACTGCAACGCTTTATATTATGTGGCAGTCACTGTGGCATTCTCTGCATTATATAGCGGTCACTTCACCACTCCCTGCATTATATGGTGGTTACTGAAATGCTCTCTGTATTATATGGCGGTCACTGCAACGCTCCCTGTATTACATGATGGTCAATGTGCCGCACTCTTTCTTATATGGTGGTCACTAAGATGCTCCCTGTACTATATGGTGGTCACTGTAATGTTATCTGTATTATATGGCAGTCACTGCAATGCTCGCTGTATAATATGGCAATCACTGTAATGCTCTCTGTATTATATGTCGGTCACTGTAATGCTCTCTGTATTATATGGTGGTCACTGTGCCGCACGCTTTCTTATATGGTGGTCACTGAGATGCTTCCTGTATTATATGGTGGTCACTGTAATGCTCTCTGTATTATATGGCGGTCACTGTAATGTTCTCTGTATTATATGGTGGGCACTGCAATGCTCTTTGTATCATATGGAAATAACTGTGTCGCTCCCTGTAGTATATGTTTGTCACTGTGATGCTCTCTCTATTATATGGTGGGCACTGCATTGTCTCTGTATTATATGTTTGTCACTGTGACACTCCATGTATTATATCTTGGCCACTTCAACACACCCTGTATTAAACTGCAGACACAGTAATTCTCTCTGTATTATATAGTGGTCACTGTAATACTCTCTGTAAAACATGGCGGTCACTACAACTCTCCCTGCATTACATGGCAGTCACTGTGACACTTCCTGTATTATATGGCGGTCACTACAGCTTTCCCTGTATTACATGGCAGTCACTGTGACACTTCCTGTATTATATGGCGGTCACTACAGCTCTCCCTGTATTACATGGCGGTCACTGCGACACTTCCTGTATTATATGGCGGTCACTGCAATGCTCACTGCATTATATGTCACCACTTTGACATTCTCTGCATTATATGGATGCTGGAAAAGGGAGTGCACACCCATAGGAGGATTTATCTGTATGTGCAAAACAGACCTGGGTGACCATGGGGATTCAGGAATTAGGATGAAGCAGTTACGCCATAGACTACAGGAGGGGAAACGTAGCCATTGTGACACTACTGCAGTAAGTGATAAGTCTGATACAGTAGGGATCATGAAGAAGAGCTATGCCAAGTCCAGAGATGGAGACAGTGATACTAAGTCTTACAATGTGATGGTAATAATTACTGTGTTACATTATAGCCTGTAATACGCCCTTATATCTTCCGAGTCAGGAGAGGCCATGCTACAGCCGGGTCACTCACCTAATACCGAACAGAATTCTGAAGGACATTCTCCAACAATACTCCCAAGCATACAGCGGTCGCAGGAGAAAGAAAACGCATTCCCCACATCATGGTGTACGCCGTAGCGGATCTTGCTACGGGCACACGGGACTTTTGCCCGGGGCGCCGCCTTCCAGAGGGAGCCGCCGACATGGCAAGATCCGCTACTGGTAGTGCCCCCCAGGTGCTGGCTGTCACTGCTGTGCGGTGCAAGATGACATCATGGCGCACCGCACGGCATTGTGGAATGGCACATAGACACTAGGGGTCATGATTGACCTCTAGTGTCTATGCGGTGCTATGGGAAAGACGTCGTAGATCAGAGGAGCGGCGCCGGCGGCCGGAGACAGAGACAGAGGGCAGCAGCAGTCAGTAATCAGGAGCGGGGAAGGTGAGTATTAATTTAAAAAAAAAAATTTCATTTGACCATGCCCCTTTATGAAGCCACACCCTTATTTTCGCCCATGGCGCCACAAGGGCTAGAACCGGCCCTGGGTGTACTATGTATGCAATTAATCAGGAACAAATTAAGCTGGATCATATCTTGTTACTCCAAGTACAGAACATGGGGACAGGGGCTAGTGCCATTCTGACCTTCTACTCTTGGTTCCCAGCTGCTGCCAGTCATTATGCCCTTTTGTTATCTTGGTCAGAGAGCCTGGGACAGAGGCACCTTTTTAATTGGAGGAAGAGCAAGCCTAGGGCACCCTCAGAGCTAGTACAGGCCCTGCGTACTACAACCCCCAGCATGGCTCTGATAAAGCCAGTGCAGCTCTCAGGAGGAAGATCTTGCACAGTAGGTGTTTGGGTTGTTCAGCTTCCTATATACAGACTACAATCCGCCACTGACGTCAGAATGCGTCAGCTACAGTATGGGGATATGCATAACAGAATGTCTTTCAGATCTCCACAATAGGGACCAGAGCAGGAAGGTGGTCAGCAGGTGCAGATAAGACCCACTAATGGGAAGTACAAATTTCTATTCTAGACCCCTTTATGTTACGGTTGTCCTTGCATTATACTTTTATGCAGTAACAATTTTTGTTATAAATTTTTTTTTTTTTTTTTTCTTTTTAAATGGAATAATAAGATCTACTGAAATAAGAGAAGATTTTGTGGTTTTGGTTGACCTTTACATAAGGCCACTGGCATGTGATGCCACAAGTTATTATAGAATACCAGTAACACCCGTTCTGCAAATATTAGAAACCAGGCTTCAACACAGAACTGAAAACTCCTGAACACCTAGATTAGGAATATGCTACTACCAGCTATAAACCAGTGAACAGCCAACGAGACATCACACGTTCAAGCAAATTAATGCAGCAGACACGGGGTTTATCACAAAGCTGTTCTGTTTTTATAGCCAGGAACATTAAACGCATAATCCGGGATAGGCGTTTCAGCCTGTCCATAACCCTCATTATATGACACCCTCAAGAGATAAGGGGGTATATTTACTAATACTCGTGTTTGAGTCGATTTGTGTTGTGTTTAAACTCATTTTTTATCGGGTGCATTTTACTGCAACTTTTTGAATCCTGATACGGTAATTTACTAAGCTGCCGAGTTTGCCACATTCGTGTTTTCCGATGTCGATTTGATTCGTAATGTCAGGCAGTGTTTTACGGGAGTGATTAGTAAAACACTGCCTGACAAAACACAATGAATCCCGGCCGTATCTGTGAGATCCGTGCAGGGCTTCATTGTGTACCTTAAAAAAAGTGTTTAAAGTGTTAAAAATTTTGAAAAAAATTGCGTGGGGTCCCCCCTCCTAAGCATAACCAGCCTCGGGCTCTTTGAGTCAGTTCTGGTTGTAAAAATAAGGGGGGGAAATTGACAGGGGTTCCCCCATATTTTAACAACCAGCACCGGGCTCTGCGCCTGGTCCTGGTGCCAAAAATACGGAGGACAAAAGACGTAGGGGTCCCCCGTATTTTTACCACCAGCACCGGGCTCCACTAGTCAGAGAGATAATGCCACAGCCGGGGGACACTTTTATATTGGGCCCTGCGGCCCTGGCATTACTCCCCAACTAGTCACCCCTGGCCGGGGTACCCTGGAGGAGTGGGGACCCCTTAAATCAAGGGGTCCCCCCTCCAGCCACCCAAGGGCCAGGGGTGAAGCCCGAGGCTGTATCCCCCCCATCCAAGGGCGGCGGATGGGAGGCTAATAGCCTTTTGAGTAAAACATAGAATATTGTTTTTTTGTAGCAGAACTACAAGTCCCAGCAAGCCTCCCCGCAAGATGGTACTTGGAGAACCACAAGTACCAGCATGCAGGGGGGAAACGGGCCCGCTGGTACCTGTAGTTCTACTACAAAAAAAATACCCAAATAAAAACAAAACACACACACCTTGAAAGTAAAATTTTATTAAACATACATGCACACTTACATACAAACATCTCCTATATAATAGCCCAGATCTGTGACTTTGTGATTCATTTGCTAATGCTGGGCGGAGTCACAAAACTGGGCGGAGTTAGTCCTACGCTTAGCGCCCAAGATGGCTGCTGCACTTGGTACCTATAAGGGTGGAATACACAACCCTTGGAAGTTATTACCCAAAATGCCTGCACCAATCCTGCGTTATGCTTTCTGTGGGCTTAAGGTTTTCTTTTATGTCTTTGTTGCTTGTCTATTGTTGTATTACTCAAATCCTCTGTATCATGTGCATTGTTTTTGATGTCTGTAAAGCGCCTTGAGTCCTGTTGGAGAAAGAGCGCTATATAAATAAAATTATTATTATTATTATTATTATTATTAAATGAGTCACAGATCTGGCCAAATCTATAGGAGACTAGGAGCAGAAGCAGATAGTATGGGCATAGCACAGGCAGGGATGCATACCTCCCAGCTTTCTTCAGGAGCATTCTTCAGGCAGGAGGGACACACAAACACACACACACACACGGCGAAAAGAGGGCGTGGCTTCACAGGAGGGCCCCCTTTTTCGTCAGTGAGGGGGCATGCCCAGCACTCTGTGAGCTGCTGACATGCCCCCAGGGGCTGATTATGAGTCCGGGGGGCCCAGGGCACTTGAGACAGGGTAGCCCTATATCATTGCTGTGCCTGCTATGGGATTGGGGGGCGTGACCTAATCGCGCCACGCGAGGCCACGCCCCCTTATGCAAATTCCGGGATTTTTTTTTTTTTTTTTTTTTTTATGGAATTTTGGCCCCTCAGCTAGGGCTAAATCCAGAGGAGGTGGTCGCTCCCCCCTACACACCCGCACAGGCAGAAGAAAGCAGGGAGACTGCTGCCTCCCTGTAACACCACAGACTTCCAATACGCAGCAGCGTGTGCTGACTGTAGCACAATGCTGCCACTGTTGCTGGCAGGACGGGGGGGGGGGAGCTTCTGAGCTGGGACAGAGCTACTCGAGCCGGGGAGACCCCTAAAACTGTGGGGCCAACAGTACGTACCGCCTTCCCCCCCCCCCCCCCCTTAATCCGGCTCTGCTGCTGGAACCCCCCTTAATCCGTACCCCCTGATGCCCCCTCTCCCTCTGTCTCCACTATTCACCGCTGCTCTGCTAAGCAGAACAGCGAGTACAGGAGCTTTCCAACTGCCCCCCGGGTGGGACAGCGGGACAGACCCCAAAAAATGGGACTGTCCCGTGAAAATCGGGACATTTGGGAGGTATGGGGGTGTGTGAGGGGGTATGCCGTACAGGCAGACGGGCACCGGCTCACTGTGTGCTTGACCCCCCACATCAGCATACTCAGCAGGGTCTCTCTGGTGTGGAGGAGCGTCACTTTCTGGCACACTCCACGCTTCTTAGCTGCAGTTTTGTGGGTCACCAACCACTGTGCACTTTCCGTACTGCCTCGGTTATCTCCAGCCCCGGCAACCCCACCGCTAGCTGCAGCGCTGCCACCCGCAGTGAGGTGCGCCCAGCTCCTTCACACACTTTAGCCGGCGGGTAGCGCTGCAGAAGTCCGAGCTGCTTGCAGGCTCCGACCCACTTCTCCCTCCAGCCGCAGCGTCTCCTGGGAGCTAACCAGTCACTCCCAGCCTCCCCTTACCACAGTGCCCGGAAGCCGTGAGGTCCGCGCCACGTGCATGCTATGACCCCCTCCTCCCTCCAGCCGCAGCATCTCCTGGGGGCTAACCAGTCACTCCCAGTCTCACCTTACCACAGTGCCCGGCAGCTGCGCGAGGTCTGCGGTGTGTGACTGAGGAGGGGGGGAGGGATGCGGACGGGCAGAGGAAGCAGGACTTCAGCCTAAGAGAATCAGCCATGCCAAGTCTCCACCAGCAGCAGATCCCAACAGGTTGGAGTGGAACAGCAGCAGCCAGCAGCAGTGACTCCGGTAAGACACATCTGTCTGTCACCACTGTTTTGTCCCTAATACCAATCTCTCCCGTGCCCTGTGTTCTGTCATGTCCCTGTCACCCCTGGCCTTGTCCTGCCACCCTTATCCTGGCCCTTTCACCCTTATCCTGTCCCTTTCACCCTTATCCTGGCCCTGTCACCCTTATGCTGGCCCTGTTACCCCTATCCTGGCCCTGTCACCCCTGTGCTTGCCCTGTCAACCCTATACTGGCCCTGTCACCCCTGTCCTGGTCCTGCCGCCCCTACCCTGGCCCTGTCACCCCTATCCTGTCCCTGCCATTTCTGTCCTGGCCCCGTCGCCCCTGTCCTGGCCCCGTCACCCCTGGCCTGGCCCCGTCACCCCTGTTCTGACCCTGTCACCCCTGTCCTGGCCCCGTCAACCCTGTTCTGACCCTGTCACCCCTGGCCTGGCCCTGTTACTGCATACCTTCCAACTACCTTTTTGGCATGTACAGTACCCGCAGCACCTCCAGACCTCTCCCCAATGCACTACACCTTCGCACCTTCCCCTCCACCACATGCGGCACTCCACCCCTCCCCCACATGCTGTGCCTCCAGACCTCCTACACCACCCGCGGCTCCCACTCCTCCGCCCCTTCACCACCCCCAGCACCTCCAGGCCCCCTCCACCATTCACCCCCCTTATATGTCTCCCCCCACACCTGCCCCCCTCCACCCGCAGCATCTGCAGACACCCTCCTCCATCCGCGGTCCCCCCCTCACCCACCCCTCCCCCACCAATGGCACCCCCGCACCTGCCCCTCCACCACCTGCAGCACCTCCAGACCTCCTTCCCCATCCGCTGCAACACCCGTACCTGCCCCTCCCCTACCCATGGCGCCTGCGGACCCCTACCCCACCAGCGGCACTCCCGCCCCTTCCCATCCAACAGCACCTCCGGAACCCTTCACCCATCCACAACATCCCCACACCTGCCTCTCTCCCACCCATGGCACCCCTGCCCCTCCCACACCTGCAGTGCCTCTGGACCCCTCCCCCATCTGCATCCCCCACTCCTCTGCCCCTCCCCCACCCGCAGCACCTCCCGACCCTTCCCCATCCGGGCCCCACCCCCACTTCCGCCCCCCCTCCACCCGCAGCATCTACAGACACCATTCGCAGTCCCCCCCGCACCCGCTACATTCTGTACATCGTGCCCTGCAGGTGCTGTTCACGCCGTCGCAAGGGGCTGCGCCTCCTTCACCATCGCACACCCTTTCATTGTGCAATATTTAACCACTAACAAAGGAATGCAGGTAATACTCCATATAAAACAAATATTGAACCCCAGAAAGGCATGCAAGGGTTAAGGGGGCGTAGCCCCTTGCGACGGTGTGAAGAGCGCCCGTAGGGCGCGATGAAGCACCTAGTACATACATACTTACCTATGTTGACACGAAGCAGTCGGTCCTCTTCTCCAGTAGAATCCACGGGGTACCTGTAAATAAAATTTAAAAAAATGAAAAACCCGATCCACGCACTGAAAGGAGATCCATGTTTACACATGGATCCCCTTTCCCCGTCTGGCGGGACCCCCCGTGACTGCTGTTAAAGAGGGTCCCTTCAGCCAATCAGGGAGTGCCACGTCATGGTGCAGAGGCGCTCCATTGTATCCAATGGTGGGAAGTTTGCGGTCTACGGTAGACCGCGAGGTTAAGTAAGGTCACTCTTGTGGTTGGCCCCACTTAACCTCGCGGTCTACCGCAGACCGCAAAGTTCCCACCATTGGATACAATGGAGCGCCTCTGCGCTACATTGTATCTACAGTGCGCAGCCTGACTGACAGCTCAGGAGCGCACAGCCAATCAGGGGAGAGTGCCATGACGTGGCACTCCCTGATTGGCTGAAGGGACCCTCTTTAACAGCAGTCATGGGGGGTCCCGCCAGACGGGGAAAGGGGATCCATGTGTAAACATGGATCCCCTTTCAGTGCGTGGATCGGGTTTTTCGTTTTTTTTATTTTTACAAGTCCCTGGATTACAAATTGAAAGAAGAGGACCGATCTACACAGTATCCCCCGGCTGTGGCATTATCTCTCTGACTAGTGGAGCACGGTGCTGGTGGTAAAAATACGGGGGACCCCTACGTTTTTTGTCCCCCGTATTTCTCATACGTCCTAGAGGATGCTGACGACATCAAGACCATGGGGTATAGACGGGATCCGCAGGAGACATGGGCACTCTAAAGACTTTTCATTGGGTGTGAACTGGCTCCTCCCTCTATGCCCCTCCTCCAGACCTCAGTTTTAGAAATGTGCCCAGGTCGACTGGATGCACTCTGAGGAGCTCTACTGAGTTTCTCTGAAAAGACTTATGTTAGATTTTTTATTTTCAGGGAGATCTGCTGGCATCAGACTCCCTGCTTCGTGGGACTGAGGGGGCAGAAGCAGAACCAACTTCCTCAGTTTCATGGCTCTGTTTCTGGCTGACAGGACACCATTAGCTCCTGAAGGGAACTGAACGCTAGCCGTGTCTAGATGCTCACTCCCACAGCACGCCGTCACCCTCCTCACAGAGCCAGAAGTCAGAAGACAGGTGAGTATGAGAAGAATGATCTTCAATCAAGTAAATGACGGCTGAGGTGTGGCGCGGCTGGCGGGAGCGCAGCGCACCATTGCTGCCCACACACACAGGCACTGCAGGGCGCGGGGTGGAGGGCGCCCTGGGCAGCAAGAAAAATACCTCAAACTAGCTAAAAGGGGGCATAAGATGCCGCTGGCACAGCCCTACCCACGCCAGTATAAATATTGTCATGGATACTGAGGGGCGGAGCTTCTTCCTCAGGAAATCAGCACACTACTCAGCACCATTTTCTCTCCTCAGGCTGCAGAGAACACGCTGGTCCTCTCCTCCACTTCTGACAAGTACAGGGTGCTATAAAAGGGGGGGCACAAAGCGATTGTGGTGCATTTGATAGTGTATATTACTATTTAAAAGCGCTTTTGGGCTGTGGACATACTGTGTTCACAGGCAATACTGGCGCTTTGTTTGTGAACTGGCTGCTCCTATCCTGTGTCCCTCTGACAGATTTTACTGTGGGTCTGTCCCCCAAAATAAGTCCCAGTGTGTCTGTGAGTGTGGTGTACACGCACGTGTGAGGCATGTCTGGGCAGGGAGTTCCTCTCCGGAGGAAGCCATTTTAGGGACACAGAGTTGTAATGTGGTGGCGCTACCGGCACACCAAGAGCCTGCATGGGTGAAAGAGCTATGTGACAGTATGCATCTGATTAACCGTAGATTAGATAAATCTGAATCTAAGGCTGCATGCTGGAGAAAATCTGTGGAAGATGTGATTTTTCAGGATGCTCTTATTCTTTATGCGGGCGCCCCCTCTGGGTCACATAAGAGACCATTTGCAAATGTTGTAAACACTGATACCGACACGTATTCTGATTCTTGTGTCGACAATAGTGAATCCAGAGAGATAGATCATAAATTGGCAAAAAGTATACAATATATGATTGTGGCTATAAGGGACGTGTTGGAGGTTACAGAAAGCACTCCTGTACCTCAGGAGAAAGCTTATTTATGTAAGGAAAAGAAATCCAAAGTCACGTTCCCTCCTTCACATAAACTAAATGCTCTGTTTGAAGGGATGTGGGTGAATCCTGAAAAAAAAAATTGTATTCCCAAAAGGTTTCACATTCCTTTCCCAAAAAAATGGGAGTCACCCCCTGTGTTAGACAGTGCACTTTCCCGGTTGACAAAGAAGGTAATTCTCCCTGCTCCTGGCACGGCTTCTCTTAAAAAACCGGCAGACCGCAAAATGGAAACGACATTGAAATCCACTTATGTTACCAATGGTACACTGCTCAGGCTCTCTATTGCCTGCGCATGGGTGAGTCGCGCTATTGAAAAATGGTCAGAAAGCGTGTCATCAGAAATTGACACGATTGATAAAGATGAGATACTCCTCAAGTTAGGGAATATCAAGGAAGCTGCCGCCTACATGCTGGAAGCAATGAAGGATATTGGACTCTTGAGTTCACAAGCCGCTACCATGGCAGTATCGGCTAGGCGGGCGTTATGGATTCGCCAGTGGAACGCGGATGCAGAATCCAAAAGAAACATGGAGGCTCTCCCATATAAAAGTGAGGCCTTATTTGTCGATGGCCTGGATGCGTTAGTCTCGGCGGCTACCGCAGGTAAGTCAACATTTTTGCCCTCTGCGCCTGCATCGGCAAAAAAGACCTATCACCCGCAAATGCAGTCCTTTCGGCCCAATAAATACAAAAAGGCGAGAGGTTCCCCCTTCTTTGCAGGTAGGGGAAGGGGAAAGAAGCCCACACCGGCTCCAGGTTCCCAAGAGCAGAAGTTTACCCCTAATTCTGCCAAATCCCCAGCATGACGCTGGAACACCTTTGCGGGAGGCCGCTCGGGTGGGGGCACGTCTCAAACTCTTCAGCCAGGATTGGATTCTGTCTGGCCTGGATCCCTGGGTGTTGCAAATAGAATCCCAGGGATACAAACTAGAGTTTCAAGACGTTCCCCCATGCCGATTTTTCAAATCGACCTTGCCAGCTTCTCCGCCAGAGAGAGAAGCAGTAACAGCGGCAATCCAAAAATTATGTCAAGACCAGGTTATAGTCCTGGTACCGTTGTCAAAAAACAAGGGCGGGGTTTTTATTCAAGCCTCTTTGTTGTTCCGAAGCCGGACGGCTCGGTCAGACCGATCCTAAATCTAAAAGATCTGAATTTCTTCCTGAAAAGGTTCAAGTTTAAGATGGAATCACTTCGGGCGGTGATTGCTAGTCTGGAGGAGGGGGACTACTTAGTGTCGGTGGACATAAAGGATGCTTACCTGCATGTTACCTTTTATCCTCCTCACCAGGCTTATCTGAGATTCGCGATTCAGGATTGCCATTACCAATTCCAGACGTTACCTTTCGGTCTCTCAACGGCGCCGAGGGTATTCACCGAGGTGATGGCGGAGATGATGGTCCTCCTTCGTCAGAAAGGAGTCAATATAATCCCTTATCTGGACGACCTCCTGATAAAGGCGAGATCCAGGGAGCAGTTATTACAAAACATATCCCTCTCCCTGTCAATACTCCAACAACACAGGTGGATCATAAATTACCCAAAGTCACAGTTGGAACCGACGACAAGGTTGTCTTTCCTCGGGATGATTCTGGAAACAGAAGTTCAGAGAATATTTCTTCCGCTGGAAAAGGCTCTGGAAATCCAGAAAATGGTAAAACAGATATTGAAACCATCAAGTGTGTCGATCCATCAGTGCATTCGGTTGTTGGGGAAGATGGTGGCGGCCTACGAGGCCATACAGTTTGGCAGGTTCCATGCCAGAGTATTCCAGTGGGACATGTTGGACAAGTGGTCGAGGTCACACCTACACATGCACAGAAAGATAATCCTGTCGTCAAAAACCAGGATTTCGCTCCTGTGGTGGTTGCACAGCTCTCACCTGCTAGAGGGACGCAGGTTCGGGATTCAGGACTGGGTCCTAGTAACCACGGATGCAAGTCTCCGAAGCTGGGGAGCAGTCTCTCAGGGAGAAAACTTCCAGGGACGTTGGTCACAAGAGGAAGCCTGCCTTCACATAAACTTTCTGGAGCTAAGAGCCATTTACAACGGCCTTCAACAAGCGGTACATCTTCTTCAAGACCGTCCTGTGCAGATCCAGACGGACAATGTAACAGCAGTTGCATACATAAACAGGCAGGGCGAAACGAAAAGCAGAATGGCAATGGCAGAGGTGACAAAAATCCTCCGCTGGGCAGAAAAACATCTACAAGCTCTGTCGGCAATATTCATTCCGGGAGTAGACAACTGGGAAACTTCCTCAGCAGACACGATCTCCATCCAGGAGAGTGGGGCCTCCACCAAGAAGTCTTCGCAGAGGTGACAAGTCTTTAGGGAGTTCCTCAAATAGACATGATGGCGTCTCGTCTCAACAAGAAGCTTCAGAGATACTGTTCCAAGTCGAGAGACCCTCAAGCAGTAGCAGTGGATGCACTGGTGACCCAGTGGGTGTTTCCGTCAGTGTATTGTCAAAGTAAAAAAATATTGCAGTACACACATCACGAACAAACTACACAGATGGCCTCCGCGCGTGTACTTGTTCTGCTGTGCGTGCACATATTCGCAATTTGCGTATGGTCGCTCCCGCGGTCGTGCGCATCAGGCGTGGTATGGGTATTTACGGTAGAGTTTGTGGACGCATGGAGAGCTATCAAAACACATTACATATTTAATCCAAATAGTGCACAATGTACACATAGTCCCCCTGCACCACATCAGGAAGTAACAGCAGTTTAAAGGGTTTCAGAACAAAGGGATTCACCTTTTCAGAATAGGAGGGGACAGAACAAGGTTATAAGGTGGTGTTTGGTATCCAGCTGAAGGGTATTTTAAGGGTAACATTCAGGTGTTGGTTTGAGGAAGATCGCATGTTCCTGCGGATAGTTATGTGCAGGAGCAGAATATAGATATAAACTGTATTTACTGTACATTATGTATGCGGCGGGAATCCAGAGGAGACCACCAACATGAGCAGTTGGATCAGACATCGCCCACCTATTCAAACCGACCTATGACCTCTCCTGTACTGTAAATGTGCATCCCTGTGTCCAATGGACAAAGAGATTACAGTATCTATTGTATTGCTTTTTGGAAGAAGTGTATAAAGAGAGCCTGTTGCTGGCCTGGTCAGACACAAGACTCACAACGTTATCTATCAGATAACGGAGGACCGGACCGGGAAGCGCAAGCGAATTCACTCACGTATGTACCATTGAATGTAGCCATTTACTCTGTTATATTTGTATTGTATTATTTGTATTGTAACCCCCTTTCAGCAATAATACGCTGTGGTTTCGGAACCCAGCGGTTTAATTACAATCTGGTGTGGTGTCTTCATTGCCCTGCTAAGGTTTAAAGTGTATTATCATTGCATTGCATTGCATTGCTGTATAAGGTTTAAAGTGTATCTCTGGGTGTGTACGCACTGTGAGTACTTTGTACCGTCAGCGCAGCGTTTGTACGCAAAGTCCGTACACAGTACGAGACTTTGTACGCTAATAGCGGGCAAAGTACGTAGAGTGTGTGTTAAGTATAGCGGCTGCAGCGGCTCCATGGTAAAGTGTATTTAAGGTGTGTTTAAGGTATAGCTTTCATTCCTAAGGATAAATCAACATTATCAGTATGTTTTCCCTCCACTTCCGCTGATGCCAAAAGTACTCAGGATCATAAGAAAGACAAGGGTTCAAGCAATCTTCATTGCCCCAGACTGGCCAAGAAGGGCTTGGTACCCAGATCTTCAGCAGTTACTCATAGGAGATCCTCGACCTCTTCCTCCTCGGGAGGACCTGCTGCAGCAGGGGCCCTGGGTGTACCAAGACTTACCGCGGCTACGTTTGACGGCATGGCTGTTGAGCGCCGTATCGTAGCCAGGAAGGGTATTCCTAAGGAGGTCATCCCCACCCTTATTCAGGCCAGAAAGGGAGTAACGTGAAAACATTACCACCGTAATTGGAGAAAATATGTGTCTTGGTGTGAATCCAAGAAAGCTCCTACGGAAGAGTTTCACTTAGGACGTTTTCTCCATTTTTTGCAGGATGGTGTGGAGACGGGCCTACGATTGGGATCAATCAAGGTCCAGATTTTGGCCTTGTCAGTGTTCTTCCAAAAACAATTGGCATCTCTTCCAGAGGTTCAGACCTTCGTGAAAGGGGTTCTGCACATCCAGCCTCCATTCGTGCCTCCAGTGGCACCATGGGACCTTAACATGGTATTGCAGTTCCTTCAATCGGATTGGTTTGAGCCTCTACAAAAGATAGAGTTGAAGTTTCTCACTTGGAAAGTGGTGATGCTTTTGGCATTGGCATCCGCAAGGCGAGTGTCGGAATTGGGGGCCTTGTCTCACAAGAGCCCTTACCTGATTTTCCATGAAGATAGGGCAGAGTTGCGAACTCGCCAACATTTTCTTCCAAAGGTGGTTTCTGCTTTTCACATAAACCAACCTATTGTGGTGCCAGTAGTTACTGACACATTCACTGATTCAAAGTCTCTAGATGTGGTTAGAGCTTTGAAAATCTATGTTGCTAGAACAGCTCGTATAAGAAAACAGAGGCTCTGTTTGTCCTGTATGATCACAACAAGATTGGCTGTCCTGCTTCCAAGCAGACTATTGTATGTTGGATTAGAAATACGATTCAGCAAGCTCATACTACGGCTGGATTGCCATTACCGACGTCGGTAAAGGCCCACTCCACTAGGAAGGTGGGCTCATCCTGGGCGGCTGCCCGGGGGGGTCTCGGCATTACAACTTTGCCGAGCAGCTACTTGGTCAGGGTCAAACACATTTGCTAAGTTCTACAAGTTTGACACCTTGGCCGATGAGGACCTAAAGTTTGGTCAATTTGTGCTGCAGGGTCATCCGCACTCTCCCGCCGGTACTGGAGCTTTGGTATAGACCCCTTGGTCTTGATGTCGTCCCCAGCATCCTCTAGGACGTATGAGAAAATAGGATTTTGATAACCTACCGGTAAATCCTTTTCTCCTAGTCCGTAGAGGATGCTGGGCGCCCGTCCCAGTGCGTACTTTACCTGCAGTTTAGTTATTACAGTTACACAAGTTGTGTTATCTTGGTTTCAGCATGTTGCTGCAATTAGTTCATGCCTGTTGTCGTGTGTTGTGTTGAATGCCATGTGTGCGGCATGGTTGAGGGTGTGAGTTGGTAGATATCTCACCACTAGTTAAGTAATCCTTTCCTCGAAATGTCAGTCTCCCTGGGCACAGTTACTACAACTGAGGTCTGAAGGAGGGGCATAGAGGGAGGAGCCAGTTCACATCCAATGAAAAGTCTTTAGAGTGCCCATGTCTCCTGCGGATCCCGTCTATACCCCATGGTCTTGATGTCGTCCCCAGCATCCTCTACGGACTAGTAGAAAAGGATTTACCGGTAGGTTATCAAAATCCTATTTTTTGGCACCAGGACCAGGCGCAGAGCCCGGTGCTGGTTGTTTAAATATGGTGGAACCCCTGTCAGTTTTTTCCCTGTATTTTTACAACCAGGACCGGCTCAAAGAGCCCGAGGTTGGTTATGCTTAGGAGGGGGGACCCCACGCAAATTTTTTATTACATTTTTCCACTAAACAGACCCTTTCCCATAGGTAACCATGCACAGATCTCACTGATCCGTGCATGATTATCCAAACTCGCCTGGAATAAGCAGGTCTATTTTTTTGCAGCTTTTTTTAACGATTCGCAAAAAAACAACAACCGCAATAGAGCATTCAGAAACTAACACCCAAATACGAATGAATAGTAAATTCCCGTGTTGTATGAACAAACAGCCGCGTTTGACCGATGGTCTATTCATTCGTATTTCTGAACTTAGCCGTGAAAACCATTACGAATAGCCCAGACACTGCCGAGATTTATGCTTGGTAAATTCCCGTGTTGGGACTTAGAAAAAAACAAACAAATCGGACAAACACGAAATTTTAGTAAATATACCCCAAGGTGTCCAAAATCTTTAGTGTCCAAAATCTCACTTTCATTGTTCAGAAAATAAAGCTATAGAACAGAGGTTCTCAAACTCGGTCCTCGGGGGCCCACACAGTGCATGTTTTGCAGGTCTCCTCACAGAATCGCAAGTGAAATAATTAGCTCCACCTTTGGACCTTTTAAAATGTGTCAGTGAGTAATTAATACACCTGTGCACCTGCTGGGTTACCTGCAAAACATGCACTGTGTGTGCCCCCGAGGACCGAGTTTGAGAACCTCTGCTATAGAACATCAGACAGGAAGCTTGCTCTGGGAAAACAATAAGATCAGCAATACCCCTTTTCCACCTGAGTACCAGGTCCGATCCGGGATGTTTAACCCAGCTACAACCCGTGTCGGCCCCGCTGTTTCCACTGCACTTCGACACGGGTTATTCCCGGGTCAAACATGTTTCCACTTAACCCGGGTAAGCTCTGTAAAAGCCTATTGTCACTCGTTACTCGGTTCTGAAACACTGGTAATGATCGTTTCCACTGCACAGTTACCCGGGTCATTACCGCGTTACCGTGTTCAACCCAGGTAGCTACCCAGGAAGGATTCCAGGGTCACTCAACCCGTGTTGAGCCGTTTCCACTTACTAAAAACCCGTGTTGATGCGCGCCCCCGTGCAAAAACACGGGTAAATTTAGCTAGTGGAAAAGGGGTATTAGTGAGAGCCTGATATGTGTGGTATGGTATACGGTCTCTAGGTCGACAGTGTCTAGGTTGACAGGGTCTCTAGGTCGACAGGTCAAAAGGTCGACAGGTCAAAAGGTCGACATGAGTTATTTTTTTAAAATAATACTTTACGATCCACGTGGACTACGACTGGAAACGATAACCTGTGCCGAGTGCAGCGGTAGCGGAACGAGGCACCTTGCCCGAAGCATGGCGAGCGAAGCGAGTCATGCGAGGGGACGCGGTGCACTAATTGGGCTTCCCGGTCACTGTACTGCGAAAACATCACCGAAAAAGATTTTAAAAACTCATGTCAACCTTTTTACCTGTCAACCTAGACCATGTCGACCTAGAGACCCTGTCGACCTAGTTACTGCCGACCAATAGTGGTCGACCTAGACACTGTCGACCTAAGTCCTGTCGACCTGCAATACCGCACCCGTGTGGTATGGCCAAGAATGAAATATAGAACAGTGGTGGAAAACAAAGTTAAAAAAGTAGCGTAAAGTTTGTGTTCTCTAAAATAAATTGTCCAGCATAGTATATCATCCGCATGTCCAGCATGTATACCACCCCCACCCCCCCGACCCAGCTTTTTGCTCATCATATCCACCTTATAGCCCTGTTCTAAAATATACCCTTCTACAGTCTTAAGCAGGGGCAGATTAGCCACAGCCCCTCCCAGAACATTTCCACGTAGGCCGGTTTATTCTGCAATTTAGCGGACTTAGAAGATGGGCTGATGTGAGAAAGAATTAATAGTTTACCCTCCTTACTAGCTGTTGGATTGAATAGAAGGATAAAGAAAGAACGGAGACGATTAGGGCAATGTCACAAGGGAGTGTAGATACAAGGGGTCCTGATATGATGAGATTCAATAGAAGGGGATAGGGAAGAATGCCTTGTGAAGAACACAGACAAAACATAATACTGGGAGAACCAATGCAGGAGTGTCTTAATATGGATATGAATACAGCAGGCATGGCTTTGAGAGAAACTACATAGAAAAGGCATGAAATACATCAGGTCAGAATAATGTGGAAATAATCAATACAGGGGGCGGCTCTCAAACTGTTTTATATGGCAGTCATAAGAATGCTCAGTGTAACGTATGGCAGTCACTGGAATGCTCTGTGTTGTATGGCAGTCATTAGGATGGTGTCTGTATGGAATGGCAGTCAGTAGAATGTTCTCTGCATTGTATGGGTTTCACTAGGATGTTCTTTGTATTGTACTGGGATGGTCTTGGTATTGTATGATGACCACTGGGATGCTCTCAGTATTGTATGGCAGAAATTAGGATGTACTCTGTATTGTATGGCAGTCACTAGGATGCTTTTTGTACAGCAGTTACTAGTGTAGCACGGCAGGAGAAAGCGACAAGCACAATCGGGAGGTCACACATATATATTTGCGCCACCTGACTTCTCCCACTCCCGCCTGTCATGTCAGTTCCAGCCAGCAGAGACAGGTGACGCCTCTACATTTCTACCCTTTAATACCTTAAACTAGGTATACAGAAATAACAAAAATGTGTAGTTAAAGGAAAATATGACCGGATAAAGGTAATGTTAATGTAAAGATAAGGATCTTTGGATTAGGCTTTTGACATAGGATTATTCGCTGGCGGATGCTGATCTGGATTATCATTGGGCCCTTGCATGGGTCTAGTGAAGACTTACAAATTTTAAATCATAACTTCAGACTCTTCATGAAGAGGGACGGGCAGTGGACCAGCAAAACCCTGTGTAGAAGGAGTAGGCTCAGGAACACGTAGCAGATGATGTCTGTTTCATTCATGAGGGATGCTGTCCGCGGTGTGCATCCGGACGGCGTGACCTGGGAGTACTGGACCCAGTCTATATGCTCTCTTGCCGCGTGAACCTGTTTCCACGTTTTGCAGTAACTGGTGCTCGGCTACAGGCAATGGGTGCTGTGGCTTGTCTACAAAGCAGTCGCTGATACTGGGGATGGAAAGTCATCTCTGTGCATGTTCCTAATGTAAAGCAGTGCAGCACGGGAATGGGGGTTGAGGGTACCGATCTTTTCAGCCAAGCCATTAGATTCTGGGCAGAGGGAGCTGCTGGTAATGCGCCAGATTGTGAATTGCACCAAAGGGAAAAAGCAAATTCTGTTATTTGCAAACTACGCCAGAGCTGTGCCATGCACACGCACCATGATGAGAGGCTACGACCGCAACCAGCTATCTGCATCCAGGAAATGTGCCGACGCAGGCCTGAGAACCGCTTCATGGCGGTAATATGGGCGTGTCCTAGATGCAGATGTACAAAACCTCGGAGAGAGATAAAGTGGAGGGAGATAAAGTACCAGACAATCGGCACCCTAACTGCGACGTTACAGGCTGTATTTGAAAAAAAATGACAGTAGCTGATTGGCTGGTACTTTATCTCTCCCCACTTTATCTCCAAGGCTTAGTACATTTCCTCCTAGTGTGCAACCAGAGTTCTGAGCTATTCTGAGGTGTGCATACAGAGAAGTCACTATGGGGGTCATTCAGACCCCGCCACTGTTGCAGTGCACAGCGGTTTGCTTTGCCGGTGGCGGCAAACTGCGCATGTGCGGCATCCGCACATTGGTTGTGCGGGGACACACATTGCGGTCACATGTATGTGATTCACAGCGGTGGGCGTTTTCAGAGCGGCAGCGCTGCGTTTGGGGGGCAAGGGGTACGGGGGCGGGCCAGGACTGTTTTCGGGGTGGTTGTGTGACATCACACGCAGCTGCTCCCCCCAAAAAATGGCCGCTGACCGCCTGACAGCGCAGCCAGGCTGCGCTATCAGGGGTCAACCTTAGATCCAATGCGTTCGCAATTAGACTGCGAACGCATCGGGAGGCGGCCTTACACATGCTGGGCGCCCCCTAGCACGTGAAAAGATGAATGCAGATCTGGCTGCGCGTGCAGCCATCTGCGTTTATATACTTACTGCATATAACATTACTGTTGGGAGGCACTACGACGGGTTACAGAGGTCATAATACCTCAGTCGGGGCACTGCCAAGATCTGCTGCCAGTCTGTGGATGCCAGGACAATGATTACAGTCCCCACGTCTTTGTTCTCGCACCAACAATCCGCATCACTGAATGATTGTGCAAAGAGCCGGGTACCTCTAAACATGTAAGATCATGCTAGATACTGACCACGCCATACCCGAATGTAACACAGAATCAGAGGAACACTCTTTCTCAGACTGTTTATTGAAACACTTTAATTTCTTTTCTTATCTGAATTGTTTTAAAGTTCTGTATATTTGCCCTTTAAGGTATTAGAATTTATAGCCAAAGTTTCCCAAATTCATTTAATTCAAATTAACAGGTTCAGTTTTTCCAGCACGAGCTGCATGCATTGCTCCACGAAACCTTCTAAAGGAGAACGGCACCTTAATGTCAGTTATATTCTTATTGCGAAGGAACACCTGTAGATTGAAATATTTAGAGGTTTAGTCAAGCCGGGCTGGACACAGTGTACGGTTATTTCTGTATTATGTAGCCTGCGTAATGACCAGCATATTATACCGACGAGCCACCAGCAGCTTCTTACAATACCAGCAATGGCCACCAATGTACACCCAGAAGCCGACATACCCCAGCAGGTGCCAAAGTGCTGAACATACCCCAGATAGTGACCATTTGCGAATTCCAAAAATGCTGATATAGGGCTACACCAGCAGATCAAAATAGTGATCACAACTGAGATCTGTCCAATTCCAAACAGCGTTCAGCATATATTAGCAGAGAAACTGTCAGAGGCCAACAGAAACCGGCAGAGCCCAACAGAAACCGACAGAGCCCAACAGAAACCGGCAGAACCCAACAGAAACCGGCAGAACCCAACAGAAAGCAGCAGAGACCATCAGAAACCGGCAGAGCCCAACAGAAACCGGCAGAGCCCAACAGAAACCGGCAGAGCCTATCAGAAACCGGCAGAGCCCAACAGAAACCAGCAGAGCCCATCAGAAACCAGCAGAGCCCATCAGAAACCAGCAGAGCCCAACAGAAACCGGCAGAGCCCAAAAGAAACCAGCAGAGCCCATCAGAAACCAGCAGAGCCCAACAGAAACCAGCAGAGCCCATCACATCACTTCAGTGTTCATTAGGAACATTTGTGTATTACAAGGAGTAATTAGGTACGGTATGCTGTTTTTCAGCTCCAAAACAATCCAGAAAAATTCCAAAAAGTGTTCTCTTGGAATTCTAAGTTGAAACTGAAAAATGCCTAAAGTATGTTTGCTGGTCAGGGTCACCTCACGGCAATTCCCTGTCATTATTATTTATTAACAGTTTTTTTTATATAGTGCAACAAATTCTGTTGCACTTTACGATTGGAAATTGTGATAAAACAAAACTGAGTAATAACAGACAGTCATAGAGGTAGGAAGGCCCTGCTCGCAGACTTACAATCCTTAGGGAAATAGGCATTGATACACAAGGGCATGTGTTATTCACTGCTTAATGGTCCACCAGATTGCATGGGTTCTTTTTTGGGCTGTGTGATACGGTCATACAGTGATGTTGGCCTGGGGTCAGCATGAAGGGAAAGTGAAGAAAGAGAACATATGTGAGGATTTGTGTAGGCTGTACAGTGGGGATGTAATTGGATAGGAAAGTTTATGAAGGTTATGTGTATGGTTCTGGAATTTGATAAACTTGCCTGAAGAGGTGAGTTTTCAGTGAACTCTTGAAGGTTTGGAGACTAGAGGAAAGTCTTATTGTGCATGGGCGGACATTCCTCAGAGTGGGTGCAGCCCGAAGAATGTCCTGGAATTGTGAATGGGAGCGAATAATGAGTGTGGGTGAGAGATCTTGTGAAGAGGTCGGGTTGGGCGATATATTCCCCCTTGCCATCCCCTCCTCCTTGGTCATCCCTCCTCTCTCTCTTCTAGCTCCCTGTCCCCAGACTCTTCTGTCATACTCTCCTGTTTCTACTGCCACCCTCTCCTCTCCCCTCCCAAGCATCATCTTCTCTTCTCTCTTTCCTCCTACCCTGGGACTCGCTCCTCTACCTTCTGGCACCCTGTCCCCTGGGACTCACTGACCTGCCCTTCCACCATCTCTGCACAATGCCAAATGGAATCTGCTTCCCTACATCGTGCAACACTAACCTACCGTTCCACCATCTGTGCACTGTGCTAAACTGACTCCTTGTCTTTACACCGTGCAACACTGACCTTCCCTTCCTTCATCGTTGCACAATGCCAAACTGACTCCCCGCCTCGTCTCTACACCATGCAACAATGACCTGCCCTTCCACCATCTCTGCTCAATGCTAAAACTGACTCCTCGTCTCTACACCGTACAATGGCCTACCTTCCACCATCTCTCCACTGTGCCAAACTTACTCCCTATATCTACACCATGCAACACTGACCTGCTTTTCCACCATCTCTGCTCAATGCTAAACTGACTCCTCGTCTCTACACCATACAATGGTCTACCTTCCACCATCTCTGCACTGTGCCAAACTTACTCCCTGCCTCTACACCATGCAACACTGACCTGCCCTTCCACCATCTCGTCACTGTGCCAAACTGACTCCACGTCTCTACACTGTGCAACACTAACCTGCCCTTCCACCATCTCTGATCAATGCCAAACTGACGCCGCATCTCTACACCGTGCAACATTAACCTGCCCTTCCACCATCTTGTCACTGTGCCAAACTGACTCCCCGCCTCTACACCGTGCAACAATAGCCTTCCCTTCCACCATCTCTGCACTGTGCCAAACTGACTCCCCGCCTCTACACTGTGCAACACTGGCCTTCCCTTCCACCATTTCTGCACTGTGCCAAACTCAGCAGCTTTGTATCTGCTCTGTGTCACACAGCCCTGACCTTAACCTATGTCCCTGCCACTCATAGCAAGGAGCAACACCGACCTTCACTGATCACTGGATTGCGCCATTCCTCCCTTCCCACTTGTGCATCATGCCATACCTCCCCAGATCTGTGCACCATGCCATACCTCCCCAGATCTGTGCACCATGCCATACTTCCCCAGATCTGTGCACCATGCCATACCTCCCCAGATCTGTGCACCATGCCATACCTCCCCAGATCTGTGCACCATGCCATACCTCCCCAGATCTGTGCACCATGCCATACCTCCCCAGATCTGTGCACCATGCCATACCTCCCCAGATCTGTGCACCATGCCATGCCAACTGACTTCTCACCCTCCCATATGGGATGTCAGTTCCATACAGCAGGGACCGGCAACTCATCTATATCTCTCCCCCTTTAAAGCATAAAACTACAGTAGGTATATAGAAATAAAAGAGATGAGTAGTTAAAGGAAAATATGGCCGGATAAAGGTAATGTTCAAGGAAAGATATGGGGTCTATTTACTAAGCCTTGGATGGAGAAAAAGTACCAGCCAATTAGCTCCTAACTGCCATGTCACAGGTTGTGTTTGAAAAGTGACAGTTGGGAGCTGATTGGATGGTACTTTGTCCACTTTATGTTCATCCAAGGCTTAGTACATAGATCCCATGGATTTTTGGATTAGGCTTTGATACTGCCAGGTCTGGCAAGAATGAGATTATTCGCTGGTGGGTGCTGGTCTGGACTATCATTGAGCCCCTGCATGGGTCCAGTATGAACTTTCAAACTTCAGACTCTTCATGAAGAGTTTAGTTGGAGCATGAAGGGCAGTGGAGCAGCAGAACCTCGTGTAGAGGAACAGGCTCAGGAACACTTAGCAGATGATGTCTGTTTCATTTATGAGGAATGCTATCGTCTGAACCAAATAACTATTGGGCTGATTAGAAATCAATGTACTGTGGTCAGTTGGTCGTACCCATATGTGGTATGCATCTGGACTGTCTGACCTGGGAGTACTGGATCCAGTCTATGAGCTGTCTTGCCGTGTAAACCTCGATCCACGTTTTGCAGTTAACTGGGTGCTGTGGCTTGCCTAGAAAGCAGTCGCTGTGCTAGGGATGGAAAGCCATCTCTAGGCATGTTCCTAATATGAAGTAGTGCAACACAGGAATGGGGTTTGAGGGTACCGATCTTTCAGCTAAGCCCTTAGACTTTTGGCAGAAGGGCTGCTGGTAATTTGCCAGATTCTGAGCTGTACCCAAGGCAAAGATGCTGTTATTTGCCAACTATGCCAGCGCTGTGCCATGCACACACCTTCATTAGCTCCCTGCATCCAAGAAATGTGCAGAGTCAGGCATGAGAACAATTTTGTGGCGGTTATACGGGAGGGTTCTAGTGCACAGACAGAGTTCACGCTATCCTGAGCCACGCGTAGGGTAAAAGGAGGCATGTTTCAGACCGATCTCTTGCACCCAGAATGGGGTCTCTATATGTGCCTGTGCTACCACTGACGGTTGCAGCTGTGGACAGAAAACCAGTGAGAGTGGCCACATGCATGAAACCATGCGGATGCATCTCACAGTCAGGAACATTCGGCAGGATGTAATTGAGTCCGAGATCACCTGAGTGCGGATTGCTGGCCGATCTCTGACGGGTTTTTTAAAGGGACAATCACTTACAAAATATGGTTTTGCCTTGTGATTGTCCCTTTAAAATTGGGAGGTATGGTATGGCGGTAATTAGGATGTAGTATGCATTGCACAACAAGTGACAGGATTGCTCTCTGTATTGTATAGCAGTCACTAGAATTTTCTATTTTCTCATATTGCACTCAGCATTGTATAGAAGTCGCTAGGATGCTCTCTGTATTGTATTGTATTGCATTACAGTAACTCCGGTGCTTTCAGTAAAACTAACACTAGAAGGCTCAGTGTTTTGGATGCAAGAGACTAGGTTACTCTGCATTATATTGCAGATATGGTCTCTGTATTGTATGGTGGTAACTAAGATGCTCTCTGTATTGTGTGACAGCAGGATACTTTCTATTGTATGGTGGTCACGGAGCTGCTTTCTGAATGTTATTGTAGTTGCTTGGATACTCTCCACATTTACAGCAGTTACTAGGATACGCTCTGAAGTGTATGATGGTCACTACAATATTCCATGTGGCATGCTCTTTCTATTGAAAGGTATTCACTGGGATGCAATATGTATTGAACAATGAGCAATATGATAATCTCATGTTGTATGCTGATCAGATGCCAGTCACTAGGATGCTTCCTCTACAGCATATTGGTCAGTAGTATACTCTCTATATTATATGGTGGAAACTCTCTGTATTTTAAGGCTTTCAGTGGGATGCTCTCTGTATTGTACAGTGGTCACTAGGATGCTCTCTGTATTATCTATCGCATAGTTGTCCACCAGATTGCAAAGGTTCTTGGTGGGCTGTATGATATGGTCATACAGCAATGATGAACCGGGGTCTAGAAGAAGGATGAGAAGATGTGAGGATATGTGTGGACTGTGCAGAGTGGATGCAATTTGATAGGAAGGTTTATGAAAGTTATGTGAGCGGTTCTGGAATTTGATAAGCTTGCCTGAAGAGGTGAGTTTTCAGGGAACGCTTGAAGGTTTAGAGACTAGAGGAGAGTCTTATTGTACGTGGTAGGGAATTCCACAGAGTGGGTGCAGCCCAATGAAAGTCCTGCAATCGTGAGTGGGAGCGAGTAATGAGCGTGGATGAGAAACGCATGTCTTGTGAAGAGTAAAGAGGTCGGGTTGGGAGATATTTTGTGATAAGCGAAGTGATGTAAGTTGGTGCAGTTTGGTTAATGGCCTTGTGTGTGAGTAAAAGTATTTTATATTGAATGCGGTAGAATACAGGTAACCAATGGAGGGACTGACAGAGCGGATCTGCAGACGATGAACGTCTAGCGAGGATGATTAGCCTCGCAGCTGCATTCAGAATGGATTGTAATGGTGAGAATCTCGTTTTGGGAAGACCAGTCAGGAGACTATTACAATAATCAATGCGGGAGATAATGAGAGCATGGATTAGAGTTTTAGCAGTGTCTTGTGTAAGGTATGGTCGTAGGCCCTCATTCCGAGTTGTTCGCTCGGTATTTTTCATCGCATCGCAGTGAAAATCCGCTTAGTACGCATGCGCAAAGTTCGCACTGCGACTGCGCCAAGTAACTTTACTATGAAGAAAGTATTTTTACTCACGGCTTTTTCTTCGCTCCGGCGAACGTAATGTGATTGACAGGAAATGGGTGTTACTGGGCGGAAACACGGCGTTTCAGGGGCGTGTGGCTGAAAACGCTACCGTTTCCGGAAAAAACGCAGGAGTGGCCGGGGAAACGGTGGGAGTGCCTGGGCGAACGCTGGGTGTGTTTGTGACGTCAACCAGGAACGACAAGCACTGAAATGATCGCACAGGCAGAGTAAGTCTGGAGCTACTCTGAAACTGCTAAGTAGTTAGTAATCGCAATATTGCGCATACATCGGTCGCAATTTTAAGAAGCTAAGATTCACTCCCAGTAGGCGGCGGCTTAGCGTGTGTAACTCTGCTAAATTCGCCTTGCGACCGATCAACTCGGAATGAGGGCCGTAGTTTGGATATGTTTTTTAGATGCATGTAACATGATCTTGAGACAGATTGAATGTGGGGAACAAAGGACAGATCAGAGTCAAGGATGACACCTAGGCAGCGAGCTTGTGGGGTAGGGCAGATAGTCGACTTTTCAACAGTGATAGAGATATCAGGTTGGTACCTACTATTGGCCGGTGGAAATATAATATGACTCTACCTACATGATACCCCAATGAATGGAAACTATTGCTCTGCCCAACATATCAGGGTATTTGGAAAACCTTCACATACTCCCACTGCAGCTACCTAGCAGAAAATAACCACATCCATTACAGAGACATTTAACCATTGGAGGAAATAATGGCTTTAGGTCAGAAAGGACAGAGGTCACGGGGCACTGCCGAGATTTGCTGCCAGTCTGTGCATGCCAGGACAATACAGTCCCCACTTTTCTGCACTCGTACCAACAATAGGCATGACTGAATGATTGCGCTAAGAGCCGGGTACCTCTAAACATGTAGGATGATGCTACATACTGACCACGCCATACCTGAATGTAACACAGAATCAGAGGAAAATGAGGAACACTTTTACTTCTCAGACTTTTTATTGAAGCAGTTTATTTTCTTATCTGAATTAAAGTTCTTTAAAAAAAAAACTGTTAGAATTTAGAACCAAAGTTTCCATATTGGATTATTTCAGATGAACAGATTCAGTGTTTTTCAGCCCAGCTTTTCCAGCATGAGCTGCAAGTATTGCTCCACGAAACCTTCTAAGAGAGAATATCGACAACGGCAATTTAAGTTATATTCCTACTGCGACGGAACACCTGTAGATTGGAATATTTAGAGGTTTAGTCAAGAAGATCTGGACACAGTGTACGGCTATTTCTATATTATGTAGCCTGCGTAATGACCAGCATATTATACATACCAGATACCAGCAGCTTCCCACAATACCAGTAATGGCCACCAATGTACACGCAGAGACCGACATAAACCAGATAGTGACCATTTGCCAGTTCCAAAAAAGCTGATATAGACCTCAACCGGCAGAGCCAGAATAGTGATCACAACTGGGGTCTGGCCAATCCTAAACAGCGTCCAACATACATTAGCAGAGAAACCAGCAGAGCCCAACAGAAACCAGCAGAGCCCAACAGGAACCGGCAGAGCCCAACAGAAACCGGCAGAGCCCAACAGGAACCGGCAGAGCCCAACAGGAACTGGCAGAGCCCAACAGGAACCGGCAGAGCCCAACAGAAACCAGCAGAGCCAATCAGGAACCGGCAGAGCTAATCAGGAACCGGCAGAGCCCAACAGGAACCGGCAGAGCCCAACAGAAACCAGCAGAGCCACTCAGAAACCAGCAGAGCCACTCAGGAACCGGCAGATCCAAACAGGAACCGGCAGAGCCCAACAGAAACCGGCAGAGCCCAACAGGAACCGGCAGAGCCCAACAGGAACCGGCAGAGCCCAACAGAAACCGGCAGAGCCCAACAGGAACCGGCAGAGCCCAACAGGAACCAGCAGAGCCCAACAGAAACCAGCAGAGCCCAACAGAAACCAGCAGAGCCAATCAGGAACCGGCAGAGCCCAACAGGAACTGGCAGAGCTAAACAGAAACCGGCAAAGCCCATCAGAAACCGGCAGAACCCAACAGAAACCAGCAGAGCTTGTCACATCACTTCAGTGTTCATTAGGAACATTTTTTTATTACACGGAGTAATTAGGTACGGTATGCTGTTTTTCAGATGCAGCTCCAAAAAAATGTTTTCTTAGAATTCTTAGTTGAAACTGGAAAATGCCCAAAGTACAGTATGTTTGCTGGTCAGGGTCACCTCACAGCAATTCCCTGTCATTAATGCACCCATCCCCCTCCTCTCTCTCTTCTAGCTCCTTGTCCCCAGACTATTTCTTCTGTCATACTCTCCAGTTTCTACTGCCACCCTCTCCTCTCCCCTCCTAAGCATCATCTCTCTATCTTCCTACTCTGGGATTTCGCTCCTCTCTCCCCTGGCACCCTGCCCCCTAGAACCCTCTAGTCTCCCCCCCCCCCCCCCCCCCCCGGCACCCTGTCCACTGAGATCATCTCATCCCCCCCTTCCTCCTGCAGAGCCCTGTCGTCTTTCCCCTGGGGTTGGGAACGCGTTGCCGTCTGCCGGGATCCTGGCGGTCAGCATACCATCCCCGTAGACACCCACAAGTGGGACGAGACCTTGTGGGTAGGCATTCTGACTGCCGGCATTTTGAGCGCTCAAGAATCCGGAGTAGGCATGGTGACCTCCGGAATCCGGAGTGCCTGTTGCATAACCACATCCCCTTATACCATGGCCCCTGGGACCCTCTCATCATCCCCCTGACACCCTCTCTTCTATTCTGTTAATTAAACACAGATACCAAAAATTCAAAAAGTCTATTTCTTGTATTAACTTTTAATTCAAATAACAAAACAAATATTTTATTCCATGCATCATGTTTATCTTGCTTAAGCTGTCACTGCAAGCATAGAAATGCACACGCACACCCAGGGCCAAACCAACCCTTCTCTGTACATATTTCCATACAACTCTCCACTGTGCCTAACTGACTCCACGTCTCTACCCAGTGCAACTCTGACCTGCCCTTCCACCATCTCTGCACTGTGCCAAACTGACTCCCCGTCTCTACACCGTGCAACACTGACCTGCCCTTCCACCATCTCTGCACTGTGCCAAACTGACTCCCCGTCTCTACACCGTGCAACACTGACCTGCCCTTCCACCATCTCTGCACTGTGCCAAACTGACTCCGCGTCTCTACCCCGTGCAACACTGACCTGCCCTTCCACCATCTCTGCACTGTGCCAAACTGACTCCGCGTCTCTACACCGTGCAACACTGGCCTGCCCTTCCACCATCTCTGCACTGTGCCAAACTGACTCCGCATCTCTACACCGTGCAACACTGGCCTGCCCTTCCACCATCTCTGCACTGTGCCAAACTGACTCCGCGTCTCTACCCCGTGCAACACTGGCCTGCCCTTCCACCATCTCTGCACTGTGCCAAACTGACTCCGCATCTCTACACCGTGCAACACTGACCTGCCCTTCCACCATCTCTGCACTGTGCTAAACTGACTCCGCGTCTCTACCCCGTGCAACACTGACCTGCCCTTCCACCATCACTGCACTGTGCCAAACTGACTCCGCGTCTCTACCCCGTGCAACACTGACCTGCCCTTCCACCATCTCTGCACTGTGCCAAACTGACTCCGCGTCTCTACACCGTGCAACACTGGCCTGCCCTTCCACCATCTCTGCATTGTACCAAACTGACTCCGCATCTCTACACCGTGCAACACTGACCTGCCCTTCCACCATCTCTGCACTGTGCCAAACTGACTCCGCATCTCTACACCGTGCAACACTGACCTGCCCTTCCACCATCTCTGCACTGTGCCAAACTGACTCCGCATCTCTACACCATGCAACACTGACCTGCCCTTCCACCATCTCTGCACTGTGCCAAACTGACTCCGCATCTCTACACCGTGCAACACTGACCTGCCCTTCCACCATCTCTGCACTGTGCCAAACTGACTCCGCATCTCTACACCGTGCAACACTGGCCTGCCCTTCCACCATCTCTGCACTGTGCCAAACTGACTCCCCGTCTCTACACCGTGCAACACTGGCCTGCCCTTCCACCATCTCTGCACTGTGCCAAACTGACTCCCCGTCTCTACACCGTGCAACACTGACCTTCCCTTCCACCATCTCTGCACTGACCTGCCCTTCCACCATCTCTGCACTGACCTGCCCTTCCACCATCTCTGCACTGTGCCAAACTGACTCCGTGTCTCTACTCCGTGCAACACTGACCTGCCCTTCCACCATCTCTGCACTGTGCCAAACTGACTCCGCGTCTCTACACCGTGCAACACTGGCCTGCCCTTCCACCATCTCTGCACTGTGCCAAACTGACTCCGCATCTCTACACCGTGCAACACTGGCCTGCCCTTCCACCATCTCTGCACTGTGCCAAACTGACTCCGCGTCTCTACCCCGTGCAACACTGGCCTGCCCTTCCACCATCTCTGCACTGTGCCAAACTGACTCCGCATCTCTACACCGTGCAACACTGACCTGCCCTTCCACCATCGCTGCACTGTGCCAAACTGACTCCGCGTCTCTACCCCGTGCAACACTGACCTGCCCTTCCACCATCTCTGCACTGTGCCAAACTGACTCCGCGTCTCTACACCGTGCAACACTGGCCTGCCCTTCCACCATCTCTGCATTGTACCAAACTGACTCCGCATCTCTACACCGTGCAACACTGACCTGCCCTTCCACCATCTCTGCACTGTGCCAAACTGACTCCGCATCTCTACACCGTGCAACACTGACCTGCCCTTCCACCATCTCTGCACTGTGCCAAACTGACTCCGCATCTCTACACCGTGCAACACTGACCTGCCCTTCCACCATCTCTGCACTGTGCCAAACTGACTCCGCATCTCTACACCGTGCAACACTGACCTGCCCTTCCACCATCTCTGCACTGTGCCAAACTGACTCCGCGTCTCTACACCGTGCAACACTGGCCTGCCCTTCCACCATCTCTGCATTGTACCAAACTGACTCCCCGTCTCTACACCGTGCAACACTGGCCTGCCCTTCCACCATCTCTGCACTGTGCCAAACTGACTCCCCGTCTCTACACCATGCAACACTGACCTTCCCTTCCACCATCTCTGCACTGACCTGCCCTTCCACCATCTCTGCACTGACCTGCCCTTCCACCATCTCTGCACTGTGCCAAACTGACTCCGTGTCTCTACTCCGTGCAACACTGACCTGCCCTTCCACCATCTCTGCACTGTGCCAAACTGACTCCGCGTCTCTACCCCGTGCAACACTGACCTGCCCTTCCACCATCTCTGCACTGTACCAAACTGACTCCCCGTCTCTACCCCGTGCAACACTGACCTGCCCTTCCACCATCTCTGCACTGTGCCAAACTGACTCCCCGTCTCTACCCCGTGCAACACTGACCTGCCCTTCCACCATCTCTGCACTCTGCCAAACTGACTCCCTGGGGTATATTTACTAAGCTCCCGATTTTGTTCGATTTTTTATTTTTTTCTCAAAGTGTCATCTTGGGAATTTACTAAACAGAAATCTCGGCAGCGATGAGGACATTCGTATTTGTTTTAACAGCAGAGTTCATAAATACGAATGAATACACCATCAGTCAAACACGCCTGTTATTTTATACAGCTCAGTAATTTACTAAGAATTCGTATTCACAATCACTGCCGGCAATAGCCAAACACTGCCGGGAAATGTTTGAATTTGGAAAAAAAGCAGTTTTCAAATAGACCTCCTTTTTTTTTATCCGTATTCTGATAGGCATGCATAGATCAGTGAGATCCGTGCATGCCTATCAGTGGGAAGGGGTGTGAATGGGTTAAAAATAAAAAATAAAATTGCGTGGGGTCCCCCCTCCTAAGCATAACCAGCCTCAGGCTCTTTGAGCCGGTCCTGATTGAAAAAAATAAGAATTTACTTACCGATAATTCTATTTCTCGGAGTCCGTAGTGGATGCTGGGGTTCCTGAAAGGACCATGGGGAATAGCGGCTCCGCAGGAGACAGGGCACAAAAAGTAAAGCTTTTAACCATGTGGTGTGTACTGGCTCCTCCCCCTATGACCCTCCTCCAAGCCTCAGTTAGGTACTGTGCCCGGACGAGCGTACACAATAAGGAAGGATCTTGAATCCCGGGTAAGACTCATACCAGCCACACCAATCACACCGTACAACTTGTGATCTAAAACCCAGTTAACAGTATGATAACAGAGGAGCCTCTGAAAGATGGCTTCCTACAACAATAACCCGATGAAGGCAACAATAACTATGTACAATTATTGCAGATAATCCGCACTTGGGATGGGCGCCCAGCATCCACTACGGACTCCGAGAAATAGAATTATCGGTAAGTAAATTCTTATTTTCTCTATCGTCCTAGTGGATGCTGGGGTTCCTGAAAGGACCATGGGGATTATACCAAAGCTCCCAAACGGGCGGGAGAGTGCGGATGACTCTGCAACACCGAATGAGAGAACTCCAGGTCCTCTTTTGCCAGGGTATCAAATTTGTAGAATTTTACAAACGTGTTCTCCCCCGACCACGTAGCTGCTCGGCAGAGTTGTAATGCCGAGACCCCTCGGGCAGCCGCCCAAGATGAGCCCACCTTCCTTGTGGAATGGGCCTTAACAGATTTAGGCTGTGGCAGGCCTGCCACAGAATGTGCAAGTTGAATTGTGCTACAAATCCAACGAGCAATCGACTGCTTAGAAGCAGGAGCACCCAGCTTGTTGGGTGCATACAGTATAAACAGCGAGTCAGATTTTCTGACTCCAGCCGTCCTTGAAATGTATATTTTTAAAGCTCTAACAACGTCCAACAACTTGGAGTCCTCCAAGTCGCTTGTAGCCGCAGGCACTACAATAGGCTGGTTCAGGTGAAACGCTGATACCACCTTAGGGAGAAAATGCGGACGCGTCCGCAGTTCTGCCCTATCCGAATGGAAAATTAGATATGGGCTTTTGTAAGATAAAGCCGCCAGTTCTGACACTCTCCTGGCTGAAGCCAGGGCTAGTAGCATGGACACTTTCCATGTGAGATATTTCAAATCCACCTTTTTTAGTGGTTCAAACCAATGGGATTTGAGGAAATCTAAAACTACGTTTAGATCCCACGGTGCCACTGGAGGCACTACAGGGGGCTGTATACGCAGTACACCCTTAACAAAAGTCTGGACCTCAGGAACTGAGGCCAATTCTTTTTGGAAGAATATTGACAGGGCCGAAATTTGAACCTTAATAGATCCCAACTTGAGACCCATAGACAATCCTGATTGCAGGAAATGCAGGAATCGACCCAGTTGAAATTCCTCCGTCGGAGCACTCCGATCCTCGCACCACGCAACATATTTTCGCCAAATGCGGTGATAATGTTTCGCGGTTACTTCCTTCCTTGCTTTAATCAAAGTAGGAATGACTTCTTCCGGAATGCCTTTTCCCTTTAGGATCCGGCGTTCAACCGCCATGCCGTCAAACGCAGCCGCGGTAAGTCTTGAAACAGACAGGGACCTTGCTGAAGCAGGTCCCTTCTCAGAGGTAGAGGCCACGGATCGTCCGTGATCATCTCTTGAAGTTCCGGGTACCAAATCCTTCTTGGCCAATCCGGAGCCACTAGTATCGTTCTTACTCCTCTTTTCCTTATAATTCTCAATACCTTTGGTATGAGAGGCAGAGGAGGAAACACATACACCGACTGGTACACCCAAGGCGTTACCAGCGCGTCCACAGCTATTGCCTGCGGGTCTCTTGACCTGGCGCAATACCTGTCCAGTTTTTTGTTGAGGCGAGACGCCATCATGTCCACCATTGGTCTATCCCAACGGGTTACAAGCATGTGGAAAACTTCTGGATGAAGTCCCCACTCTCCCGGGTGAAGGTCGTGTCTGCTGAGGAAGTCTGCTTCCCAGTTGTCCACTCCCGGAATGAATACTGCTGACAGTGCCATCACATGATTCTCCGCCCAGCGAAGAATCCTCGCAGCTTCTGCCATTGCTCTCCTGCTTCTTGTGCCGCCCTGTCTGTTTACATGGGCGACTGCCGTGATGTTGTCCCACTGGATCAACACCGGTTTTCCTAGAAGCAGAGGTTCTGCCTGACTTAGAGCATTGTAGATTGCTCTTAGTTCCAGAATGTTTATGTGAAGAGACGTTTCCAGGCTCGACCACACTCCCTGGAAGTTTCTTCCTTGTGTGACTGCTCCCCAGCCTCTCAGGCTGGCGTCCGTGGTCACCAGGATCCAATCCTGTATGCCGAATCTGCGGCCCTCCAATAGATGAGCGCTCTGCAACCACCACAGAAGAGATACCCTTGTCCTTGGAGACAGGGTTATCCGCCGGTGCATCTGAAGATGCGACCCTGACCATTTGTCGAGCAGATCCCTCTGGAAAATTCTTGCGTGGAATCTGCCGAATGGAATTGCTTCGTAAGAAGCCACCATTTTTCCCAGGACTCTTGTGCATTGATGTACAGACACCTTTCCTGGCTTTAGGAGGTTCCTGACAAGTTCGGATAACTCCTTGGCTTTTTCCTCCGGGAGAAATACCTTTTTCTGAACCGTGTCCAGAATCATCCCTAGGAACAGCAGACATGTTGTCGGAATTAACTGGGATTTTGGAATATTCAAAATCCACCCGTGCTGTTTTAGCACTTCTTGAGACAGTGCTACTCCCATCTCTAGCTGTTCTCTTGACCTTGCCCTTATCAGGAGATCGTCCAAGTATGGGATAATTAACACGCCTTTTCTTCGAAGAAGAATCATCATCTCGGCCATTACTTTGGTAAAGACCCGAGGTGCCGTGGACAATCCAAACGGCAGCGTCTGAAACTGATAGTGACAGTTTTGTACGACGAACCTGAGGTACCCCTGGTGTGAGGGGTAAATTGGGACGTGGAGATACGCATCCTTGATGTCCAAGGATACCATAAAGTCCCCTTCTTCCAGGTTCGCTATCACCGCTCTGAGTGACTCCATCTTGAACTTGAACTTTTTTATGTACAGGTTCAGGGATTTCAGATTTAGAATAGGTCTTACCGAGCCGTCCGGCTTCGGTACCACAAATAGAGTGGAATAATACCCCTTTCCCTGTTGTAAAAGGGGTACTTTGACTATCACCTGCTGAGAGTACAGCTTGTGAATGGCTTCCAAGACCGTCACCCTGTCGGAGGGGGACGTTGGTAAAGCAGACTTCAGGAAACGGCGAGGTGGAGACGTCTCTAGTTCTAACCTGTACCCCTGAGATATTATCTGCAGGATCCAGGGATCTACCTGCGAGTGAGCCCACTGCGCGCTGAAATTCTTGAGACGACCCCCCACCGCCCCCGAGTCCGCTTGAGAAGCCCCAGCGTCATGCTGAGGCTTTTGTAGAAGCGGGGGAGGGCTTCTGTTCCTGGGAAGGAGCTGCCTGTTGCTGTCTCTTCCCCCTTCCTCTGCCTCGTGGCAGATATGAATATCCCTTTGCTCTCTTGTTTTTAAAGGAACGAAAGGGCTGCGGTTGAAAAGTCGGTGTCTTTTCCTGTTGGGGAGTGACTTGAGGTAAAAAGGTGGATTTCCCGGCTGTAGCCGTGGCCACCAAATCCGATAGACCGACTCCAAATAACTCCTCCCCTTTATACGGCAAAACTTCCATATGCCGTTTTGAGTCCGCATCGCCTGACCACTGTCGCGTCCATAAACTTCTTCTGGCCGAAATGGACATAGCACTTACCCGTGATGCCAGCGTGCAGATATCCCTCTGTGCATCACGCATATAAAGAAATGCATCCTTTATTTGCTCCAAAGACAGTAAAACATTGTCCCTATCCAGGGTATCAATATTTTCAATCAGGGACTCTGACCAAGCTACTCCAGCACTGCACATCCAGGCTGTCGCTATAGCTGGTCGTAGTATAACACCTGTATGTGTGTATATACTTTTTTGGATATTTTCCATCCTCCTATCTGCTGGATCTTTAAGTGCGGCCGTCTCAGGAGAGGGTAACGCCACTTGTTTTGATAAGCGTGTGAGCGCCTTGTCCACCCTAGGAGGTGTTTCCCAGCGCGCCCTAACCTCTGGCGGGAAAGGGTATAAAGCCAATAACTTCTTTGAAATTAGCATTTTTTTTTTTTTTTATCGGGGGCAACCCACGCTTCATCACACACCTCATTTAATTCTTCTGATTCAGGAAAAACTATAGGTAGTTTTTTCACACCCCACATAATACCCTGTTTAGTGGTACCTGTAGTATCAGCTATATGTAACGCCTCCTTCATTGCCAAAATCATATAACGTGTGGCCCTACTGGAAAATACGTTTGATTCGTCACCGTCACCACTGGAATCAGTGCCTGTGTCTGGGTCTGTGTCGACCGACTGAGGCAAAGGGCGTTTTACAGCCCCTGACGGTGTTTGAGGCGCCTGGACAGGCACTAATTGATTGTCCGGCCGTCTCATGTCGTCAAACGACTGCTTTAGCGTGTTGACACTATCCCGTAATTCCATAAATAAAGGCATCCATTCTGGTGTCGACCCCCTAGGAGGTGACATCCCCATATTTGGCAATTGCTCCGCCTCCACACCAATATCGTCCTCATACATGTCGACACACGCGTACCGACACACAGCAGACACACAGGGAATGCTCTAAACGAAGACAGGACCCCACTAGCCCTTTGGGGAGACAGAGGGAGAGTCTGCCAGCACACACCAAAAGCGCTATATATGACAGGGATAGCCTTATAATAAGTGCTCCCTATATAGCTGCTTTAAATATATATAATGCCACAATTTTGCCCCCCCTCTCTTGTTTTACCCTGTTTGCAGTGCAGGGGAGAGACTGGGAGCCTTCCTGACCAGCGGAGCTGTGAGAGGAAAATGGCGCCGTGTGCTGAGGAGATAGGCCCCGCCCCTTTTTCGGCGGGCTCGTCTCCCGCTCTTCAATGGATTCAGGCAGGGGTTAAATATCTCCATATAGCCCCCGGAGGCTATATGTGAGGTATTTTATGCCTAAAAAAGGTTTCTCATTGCTGCCCAGGGCGCCCCCCCCCAGCGCCCTGCACCCTCAGTGACTGCCGTGTGAAGTGTGCTGGGAGCAATGGCGCACAGCTGCAGTGCTGTGCGCTACCTTAAGAAGACTGAGGAGTCTTCTGCCGCCGATTCTGGACCATCTTCTGTCTTCAGCATCTGCAAGGGGGCCGGCGGCGCGGCTCCGGTGACCATCCAGGCTGTACCTGTGATCGTCCCTCTGGAGCTTGATGTCCAGTAGCCAAGAAGCCAATCCATCCTGCACGCAGGTGAGTTGACTCCTTCTCCCCTCAGTCCCTCGCTGCAGTGATCCTGTTGCCAGCAGGAATCACTGTAAAATAAAAAACCTAGCTAAACTTTTTCTAAGCAGCTCTTTAGGAGAGCCACCTAGATTGCACCCTTCTCGGCCGGGCACAAAAACCTAACTGAGGCTTGGAGGAGGGTCATAGGGGGAGGAGCCAGTACACACCACATGGTTAAAAGCTTTACTTTTTGTGCCCTGTCTCCTGCGGAGCCGCTATTCCCCATGGTCCTTTCAGGAACCCCAGCATCCACTAGGACGATAGAGAAATACAGGGTAAAAAATGACTGGGGTCCCCCCATATTTAATCAACCAGCACAGGGCTCTGCGTCCGGTCCTGGTTCCAAAAATACGGTGGACAAAAGATGTAGGGGTCCCCCGTATTTTTTTAAACCAGCACTGGGCTCTACTAGTCAGAGAGATAATGCCACAGCCGGGGGACACTTTAATATAGGTCCCTGCGGCCGTGGCATTACCCCCCCAACTAGTCACCTCTGGCTGGGGTACCCTGGAGGAGTGGAGTTACCTCCACTGCCCAATCTCTGCACCGTGCCTCCCTCCCCTCCCCGCCTGGAAAAAGCAGGTTTATTTTTTTGCTGCTTTTTTTTTACGATTAGCAAAATAATACAACCGCAACTGAACATTCAGGGACAAACACCAAAATACGAATGAATAGTAAATTCCCGTGTTGTATGAAGAAACAGCCTCGTTTGACCGATGGTCTATTCATTCATATTTCTGCCCTCTGCCGTGAAAACCATTCTGAATAGCCCCAACACTGCCGATATTTGTGCTAAGTAAATTCCCGAGATGACACTTAGAAAAAAAAAAAAAACTCGGACAAAATCGTGACTTTAGTAAATAAACCCCCATGTCTGCATCATGCTGCAGCTCCCATCCGACCTATGGAACAAGTCAAACCTCCACTGCCCAATCCCCGTACTATACATACCTCCCCTCCTACATCTGCATCATGTGATAACCTCCCTGCTACTGGTGGAACATGTTATACCTCCACTGCCCAATCTCTGCACCGTGCCTCCCTCCCCTCCTACATCTGCATCATGTGATAACCTCCCTGCTACTGGTGGAACATGTTATACCTCCACTGCCCAATCTCTGCACCGTGCCTCCCTCCCCTCCTACATCTGCATCATGTGATAACCTCCCTGCTACTGGTGGAACATGTTATACCTCCACTGCCCAATCTCTGCACCGTGCCTCCCTCCCCTCTCCTACATCTGCATCATGTAATAACCTCCCTGCTACTAGTGGAACATGTTATACCTCCACTGCCCAATCTCTGTACCGTGCCTCCCTCCCCTCCTACATCTGCATCATGTGATAACCTCCCTGCTACTGGTGGAACATGCCATACCTCCACTGCCCAATCTCTGCACCGTGCCTCCCTCCCCTCCTACATCTGCATCATGTGATAACCTCCCTGCTACTGGTGGAACATGCCATACCTCCACTGCCCAATCTCTGTACCGTGCCTCCCTCCCCTCCTACACCTGCATCATGTGATTACCTCCCTGCTACTGGTGGAACATGTTATACCTCCACTGCCCAATCTCTGCACCGTGCCTCCCTCCCCTCCTACATCTGCATCATGTGATAACCTCCCTGCTACTGGTGGAACATGTTATACCTCCACTGCCCAATCTCTGCACCGTGCCTCCCTCCCCTCCTACATCTGCATCATGTGATAACCTCCCTGCTACTGGTGGAACATGTTATACCTCCACTGCCCAATCTCTGCACCGTGCCTCCCTCCCCTCCTACATCTGCATCATGTGATAACCTCCCTGCTACTAGTGGAACATGCTATACCTCCACTGCCCAATCTCTGTACCGTGCCTCCCTCCCCTCCTACACCTGCATCATGTGATAACCTCCCTGCTACTGGTGGAACATGCTATACCTCCACTGCCCAATCTCTGCACCGTGCCTCCCTCCCCTCTCCTACATCTGCATCATGTGATAACCTCCCTGCTACTGGTGGAACATGTTATACCTCCACTGCCCAATCTCTGTACCGTGCCTCCCTCCCCTCCTACATCTGCATCATGTGATAACCTCCCTGCTACTGGTGGAACATGCTAAACCTCCACTGCCCAATCTCTGTACCGTGCCTCCCTCCCCTCCTACATCTGCATCATGTGATAACCTCCCTGCTACTGGTGGAACATGCCATACCTCCACTGCCCAATCTCTGTACCGTGCCTCCCTCCCCTCCTACATCTGCATCATGTGATAACCTCCCTGCTACTGGTGGAACATGCTACACCTCCACTGCCCAATCTCTGTACCGTGCCTCCCTCCCCTCCTACATCTACATCATGTGATAACCTCCCTGCTACTGGTGGAACATGCCATACCTCCACTGCCCAATCTCTGTACCGTGCCTCCCTCCCCTCCTACATCTGCATCATGTGATAACCTCCCTGCTACTGGTGGAACATGCTACACCTCCACTGCCCAATCTCTGTACCGTGCCTCCCTCCCCTCCTACATCTGCATCATGTGATAACCTCCCTGCTACTGGTGGAACATGTTATACATCCACTGCCCAATCTCTGCACCGTGCCTCCCTCCCCTCCTACATCTGCATCATGTGATAACCTCCCTGCTACTGGTGGAACATGCCATACCTCCACTGCCCAATCTCTGCACCGTGCCTCCCTCCCCTCCTACATCTGCATCATGTGATAACCTCCCTGCTACTGGTGGAACATGTTATACCTCCACTGCCCAATCTCTGTACCGTGCCTCCCTCCCCTCCTACATCTGCATCATGTGATAACCTCCCTGCTACTGGTGGAACATGCTACACCTCCACTGCCCAATCTCTGTACCGTGCCTCCCTCCCCTCCTACATCTGCATCATGTGATAACCTCCCTGCTACTGGTGGAACATGCTACACCTCCACTGCCCAATCTCTGTACCGTGCCTCCCTCCCCTCCTACATCTGCATCATGTGATAACCTCCCTGCTACTGGTGGAACATGCTACACCTCCACTGCCCAATCTCTGTACCGTGCCTCCCTCCCCTCCTACATCTGCATCATGTGATAACCTCCCTGCTACTGGTGGAACATGCCATACCTCCACTGCCCAATCTCTGCACCGTGCCTCCCTCCCCTCCTACATCTGCATCATGTGATAACCTCCCTGCTACTGGTGGAACATGTTATACATCCACTGCCCAATCTCTGCACCGTGCCTCCCTCCCCTCCTACATCTGCATCATGTGATAACCTCCCTGCTACTGGTGGAACATGTTATACCTCCACTGCCCAATCTCTGCACCGTGCCTCCCTCCCCTCCTACATCTGCATGATGTGATAACCTCCCTGCTACTGGTGGAACATGCTACACCTCCACTGCCCAATCTCTGTACCGTGCCTCCCTCCCCTCCTACATCTGCATGATGTGATAACCTCCCTGCTACTGGTGGAACATGCCATACCTCCACTGCCCAATCTCTGTACCATGCCTCCCTCCCCTCCTACATCTGCATCATGTGATAACCTCCCTGCTACTGGTGGAACATGTTATACCTCCACTGCCCAATCTCTGCACCGTGCCTCCCTCCCCTCCTACATCTGCATCATGTGATAACCTCCCTGCTACTGGTGGAACATCTACACCTCCACTGCCCAATCTCTGTACCGTGCCTCCCTCCCCTCCTACATCTGCATCATGTGATAACCTCCCTGCTACTGGTGGAACATGTTATACATCCACTGCCCAATCTCTGTACCGTGCCTCCCTCCCCTCCTACATCTGCATCATGTGATAACCTCCCTGCTACTGGTGGAACATGTCATACCTCCACTGCCCAATCTCTGCACCGTGCCTCCCTCCCCTCTCCTACATCTGCATCATGTGATAACCTCCCTGCTACTGGTGGAACATGTTATACCTCCACTGCCCAATCTCTGCACCGTGCCTCCCTCCCCTCCTACATCTGCATGATGTGATAACCTCCCTGCTACTGGTGGAACATGCTACACCTCCACTGCCCAATCTCTGTACCGTGCCTCCCTCCCCTCCTACATCTGCATCATGTGATAACCTCCCTGCTGCTGGTGGAACATGCCATACCTCCACTGCCCAATCTCTGCACCGTGCCTCCCTCCCCTCCTACATCTGCATCATGTGATAACCTCTCTGCTACTGGTGGAACATGTTATACCTCCACTGCCCAATCTATGCACCGTGCCTCCCTCCCCTCCTACATCTGCATCATGTGATAACCTCCCTGCTACTGGTGGAACATATTATACCTCCACTGCCCAATCTCTGTACCGTGCCTCCCTCCCCTCCTACATCTGCATCATGTGATAACCTCCCTGCTACTGGTGGAACATGCTAAACCTCCACTGCCCAATCTCTGCACCGTGCCTCCCTCCCCTCCTACATCTGCATCATGTGATAACCTCCCTGCTACTGGTGGAACATGCCATACCTCCACTGCCCAATCTCTGCACCGTGCCTCCCTCCCCTCCTACATCTGCATCATGTGATAACCTCCCTGCTACTGGTGGAACATGTTATACCTCCACTGCCCAATCTCTGCACCGTGCCTCCCTCCCCTCCTACATCTGCATCATGTGATAACCTCCCTGCTACTGGTGGAACATATTATACCTCCACTGCCCAATCTCTGTACCGTGCCTCCCTCCCCTCCTACATCTGCATCATGTGATAACCTCCCTGCTACTGGTGGAACATGCTAAACCTCCACTGCCCAATCTCTGCACCGTGCCTCCCTCCCCTCCTACATCTGCATCATGTGATAACCTCCCTGCTACTGGTGGAACATGCCATACCTCCACTGCCCAATCTCTGCACCGTGCCTCCCTCCCCTCCTACATCTGCATCATGTGATAACCTCCCTGCTACTGGTGGAACATGTTATACCTCCACTGCCCAATCTCTGCACCGTGCCTCCCTCCCCTCCTACATCTGCATCATGTGATAACTTCCCTGCTACTGGTGGAACATGTTATACCTCCACTGCCCAATCTCTGCACCGTGCCTCCCTCCCCTCCTACATCTGCATCATGTGATAACCTCCCTGCTACTGGTGGAACATGCTACACCTCCACTGCCCAATCTCTGTACCGTGCCTCCCTCCCCTCCTACATCTGCATGATGTGATAACCTCCCTGCTACTGGTGGAACATGCCATACCTCCACTGCCCAATCTCTGCACCGTGCCTCCCTCCCCTCCTACATCTGCATCATGTGATAACCTCCCTGCTACTGGTGGAACATGCTATACCTCCACTGCCCAATCTCTGTACCGTGCCTCCCTCCCCTCCTACATCTGCATCATGTGATAACCTCCCTGCTACTGGTGGAACATGCTACACCTCCACTGCCCAATCTCTGTACCGTGCCTCCCTCCCCTCCTACATCTGCATCATGTGATAACCTCCCTGCTACTGGTGGAACATGTTATACCTCCACTGCCCAATCTCTGCACCGTGCCTCCCTCCCCTCCTACATCTGCATCATGTGATAACCTCCCTGCTACTGGTGGAACATGTTATACCTCCACTGCCCAATCTCTGTACCGTGCCTCCCTCCCCTCCTACATCTGCATGATGTGATAACCTCCCTGCTACTGGTGGAACATGTTATACATCCACTGCCCAATCTCTGCAAGTGCCTCCCTCCCCTCCTACATCTGCATCATGTGATAACCTCCCTGCTGCTGGTGGAACATGCCATACCTCCACTGCCCAATCTCTGCACCGTGCCTCCCTCCCCTCCTACATCTGCATCATGTGATAACCTCCCTGCTGCTGGTGGAACATGCTATACCTCCACTGCCCAATCTCTGTACCGTGCCTCCCTCCCCTCCTACATCTGCATCATGTGATAACCTCCCTGCTACTGGTGGAACATGCTATACCTCCACTGCCCAATCTCTGCTCCGTGCCTCCCTCCCCTCCTACATCTGCATCATGTGATAACCTCCCTGCTACTGGTGGAACATGTTATACCTCCACTGCCCAATCTCTGCACCGTGCCTCCCTCCCCTCCTACATCTGCATCATGTGATAACCTCCCTGCTACTGGTGGAACATGCTATACCTCCACTGCCCAATCTCTGCACCGTGCCTCCCTCCCCTCCTACATCTGCATCATGTGATGACCTCCCTGCTGCTGGTGGAACATGCCATACCTCTACCAACTTTGAGGCCATTGGCTTCTTGTGACTGTATGGACTACAATCCCAGGAATATACAAACTGCTGCATGGCCGGCGTGCAAGTGACAGGTGCACATTAAGTGTACGCTTCATCATCACCACCCTCATCTTCATCACCACCACCATCATCAAAATCATCGCCACCACCAAACATAGTAACACCTTCAGCAACGTTACTGGCTTCATCATACAGATACACCGCATACCGCACAGCACATTTCTTTGGATTTAAAAATGGCATTAAGCAACACAGTGCTGTAACCCATAGCAACCCGTACTTTATCAGAACTAATAGGGGATATGTAGGCACTGCTTAATGGGCAGAGTGTCAGATAAAGGTTACGCAGCCTGTGATATACAGGTGAAACGCAGAAAATGAGAATATCGTGCAAATGGTGAAACTAATATATTATATAGACTCATTACATGCAAAGTGAGATATTTCATGCCTTTTTGTTAGAATTTTGATGATTGTGTTTTACAGTTTACGATACCCCCTAATCCAAAATCTCAGAAAATTAGAATATTACATAAAATCAATAAAAAAAGGATTTTAGATACAGAAATATCGGCCCTCTGAAAAGTATAATCATCATATGTACTCTGTACTTGGTTTGGGCCCTTTTGCATGAATTACTGCCTCAATGCGGTGTGGCATGGATTCTATCAGCCTGTGGCACTGCTGAGGTGTTATGGAAGACCAGGATGCTTCAATAGCGGCCTTCAGCTCTTCTGCATTGTTCCGTCTCATGTCTCTCATCTTTCTCTTGGCAGTGCCCCATAGATTCTCTATGGGGTTCAGGTCAGGCGAGTTTGCTGGCCAATCCAGCACAGTAATCCCACGGTCATTGAACCAGCTTTTGGCAGTGTGGGCAGTTGCCAAGTCCTGCTGGAAAATGCAGTCAGCATCTCCATAAAGGTTGTCTGCTGAAGAAGCATGAAGTGCTCTAAAATGTCCTGGTAGATGGCTGTGTTGACTCTGGACTTAAAAAAGCACAGTGGACCAACACCAGCAGATGACATGGATCCCCAAATCAACACAGACTGTGGAAACTTCACACTGGACTTCAAGCATCTTGGATTGTGTGCCTCTCCATTCTTCCTCCATTCTCTGGGACCTTGGTTTCCAAATGAGATGCAAAATTTGCTCTCATCAGAAAAGAGGACTTTGGACCACTGAGCAACAGACCAGTTCTTTTTTTCTTTAGCCCAGGTAAGACTCTTCTGATGTTGTTTGTTGTTCAGGAGCGGCTTGACAAGAGATGGAGATGCTGACTTCATTTTCCAGCAGGACTTGGCACCTGCCCACACTGCCAAAAGTACCAAAACCTGGTTCAATGACCCTGGGATTTGGGATTACTGTACTGGATTGGCAAGCAATCTCGCCTGACCTGAACTCCATAGAGAATCTATGGGGCATTGCCAAGAGAAAGATGAGAGACATGAGACGGAACAATGCAGAAGAGCTGAGCGCCGCTATTGAAGCATCCTGGTCTTCCATAACACCTCAGCAATGCCACCGGCTGATAGAATCCATGCCACACCACATTAATCTCTCTCTCTCTACTGGTATTTTTCCTTCACTCTTCAAGCATGCAGTGATTACTCCCATTTAAAAAAAAAAAAATTCTGACCCTAACTCTCTCTCAAACTACCACCCTATCTCTCAGCTCCCTTGTCTCTCTAAGCTACTTGAGAGACTTGCCTACACTCGACTCACACACTTTCTTAACTCATACACTTTGTTGGACCCACTTCAGTTAGGCTTCCATTCCCAACATTACACAGAGACAGCACTGACTAAAGTGGTTAATGATTTGGTCACTACGAAGTCTAAAGGCCACTACTCACTACTTATTCTTCTAGATCTATCTGCTGCATTTGACACTGTAGACCACTCTCTTCTCACACAGACACTACAATCCCTAGGTCTTAAAGACACAGCCCTTTCTGTGTTCCTATCCTACCTATCTAATCGCTCCTTCAGTGTTCGCTTCTCTGAATCTACCTCCTCTTCGCTACCTCTTTCAGTTGGAGTACCGCAAGGCTCAGTCTTGTCTCCTCTGCTTTTCTCTATCTATACCTCATCTCATGGTAAACTAATCAGCTCTTTTGGTTTTCAGTATCATCTGTACGCAGATGATACTCAAATCTACCTATCCTCCCCTGACTTGTCCCTATCTGTACTGGACCGTGTCACTGAATGCCTTTCTGCCATTTCATCCTGGATGACATCTCGCCACCTCAAACTGAATATTTCAAAGACAGAGTTAATTATATTTCCACCGGCCAATAGTAGGTACCAACCTGATATCTCTATCACTGTTGAAAACTCGACTATCTACCCTACCCCACAAGCTCGCTGCCTAGGTGTCATCCTTGACTCTGATCTGTCCTTTGTTCCCCACATTCAATCTGTCTCAAGATCATGTTACATGCATCTAAAAAACATATCCAAAATACGACCATTCCTTACACAAGACACTGCTAAAACTCTAATCCACGCTCTCATTATCTCCCGCATTGATTATTGCAATAGTCTCCTAACTGGTCTTCCCAAATGCGAGACTCTCACCATTACAATCCATTCTGAATGCAGTGGCGAGGCTTATCTTCCTCGCTAGACGTTCATAGTCTGCAGATCAGCTCTGTCAGTCCCTCCATTGGTTACCTGTATTCTACCGCATTCAATATAAAATACTTTTACTCACACACAAGGCCATTAACCAAACTACACCAACGTACATCACTTCGCTTATCTCAAAATATCTCCCAACCCGACCTCTTCACAAGACATGCGTCTCTCATCCACGCTCATTACTCGCTCCCACTCACGATTGCAGGACTTTCGTTGGGCCGCACCCACTCTGTGGAATGCCCTACCACACACAATAAGATTCTCCTCTAGTCTCCAAGCCTTCAAGTGTTCCCTGAAAACTCACCTCTTTAGGCAAGCATATCAAATTCCAGAACCGCTCACATAACTTTCATAAACCTTCCTATCAAATTACATCCACTCTGCACAGTCCACACATATCCTCACATCTTCTCATCCTTCTTCTCGACCCTGGTTCATCATTGCTGTGTGACCATATCATACAGCCCACCAAGAACCTTTGCAATCTGGTGGACAACTATGCGATAGATAGCACCTATCCTTGTATATCCATGCCTATTTTCCTATAGATTGTAAGCTTACGAGCAGGGCCTTCCTACCTCTATGACTGTTATCACCCAGTTTATTATTGTTATTTTAAATTGTAAAGCACAACGGAATTTGCTGCGCTATATAAGAAACTGTTAATAAATTAATAAATAAATTGAGGCAGTAATTCATGCAAAAGGGAACCAAACCAAGTACTGAGTATGATTATACTTTTCAGAGGGCCGACATTTCTGTATCTAAAATCCTTTTTTATTGAATTGATGTAATATTCTAATTTTCAGTGATTTTGGATTTGGGGTTTTCTTAAGCTGTAAACCACAATCCTCAAAATGATAACAAATAAAGGCATGAAACATCTCACTTTGCATGTAATGAGTCTATATAATATATTAGTTTCACCTTTTAAGCTGAATTACGGAAATAAATGAACTTTTGCACGATATTCTAATTTTCTGAGTTTCACCTGTATAGCATTGGCCGCACATACACGTGCAATGGAGACTTACGTTGTCCATGTTCCCGCTCTTCAGCTCTGATACAACAGAAATATAGGTTGATCCTGTTCTGTTGTCGGTTTTCTGCAGAGAAATAACAATGATATGATCCCAGCCAGCGGACATGTACACGGTGACTAACAATTACCACATTACATGTTAACGGGGATTACACACGCGTTTCAACACGGAACAAGGCAGAAGACACTTCATAGAGACTGAAATCCTCACCTGCTTACATATGACCCACTATATGTCTATAAATAGACTACACCCCGTATAGATCATGTAAGCAGCCATAGGTTCCCCTGCTCTCGGCGGTACCTTATCAATCTGCTCCCGGATCAGTATGGTGTCATTTCCAATCTTCTTCTCAGTTATCGTTTCATTATGAAAATTGGGAGGGAGGTCTTCGAAGGCCACCCTGTCCGACGAGATCTTCTCGGCCTCTATCTGAAATAAAGCGCATCGGTTACATACAGAGACTGCGCGGAATTCTGCGCGGTGATATACGTCAGCTCACAATCATTCACGTCCAAAGAGCAAATCAAAGTGTTATGACTATAATACTAGCACAGAGCTGACACATGTACGAACTCCTATCATTAAATAATATATTCAAATACAGATTTCTGAGAGGTTAAAACATAGCCACACGATTAATAGGCCTGTTAGAGATAGGGGTCTATTTACTAAGCCTTGGAGAAAGTGCCAGCCAATCAGCTCCTAACTGTCATTCTTCAAACCCAGCCTGTGACATGGCAGTTAGGAGCTGATTGGCTGGTACTTTATCTCTGTTCACTTTATCTTCGTACGAGGCTTAGTAAATAGACCCCCTGATGCGGTCATAGCAGATTAATAGATCTCATCCAAGGGTTAAAGAGGGCAAAAATGGGGCACTGAGTGCCATCACCTGTGCTGGGGCATTTGAGGGGGGGGGGGGGGGGCACTTTAGGGCATACTGTGTGCCAAATGAAGGACCCACCCCAGGTGGCAAATATGTTAGGTACACAGAAGGTGCTGTGTCTGTTGGCCCTGCCTCCTCCTCAAGAGGCCACGGAGGCTCCTTTTGCAGCACAATGTACATTGGGGGTCATTCCGACCCGTTTGCACGCAGCGGTTTATCGCTGCGGTGCGAAAGGGTACAGAATGCGCATGCCCGGCGGCCGCAGTGCACGTGCGCGCCGTTGCCCGGTGACAGGGGTCACTGGGTTACGTCGCGGCTAACGAAGGAAGCGGTCACAGAGCCGACCGCAAAGAAGATCGACATGGAGAAGGCGTTCCAGGGCGGATCCGGACTGTTGGCTGCCGTTTTCGGGGAGTGGTGAGGAAAACGCAGGCGTGTCCAGCAGAACGGAGGGCGGATGTCTGACGTCAAAGCCGGCCCCAGCATCACAGGGATCGTCGCACAGTGAGTAAGTAGGTATAGGACTAGTCTACATTTGCTTGAAATTTTTTTAGCTTAGCAGGGCTGCACAAGCGATCGCAGTCATGCTAAACTGTAATACACTCCCCCATAGGCGTGGACTAGATGATCGCAGCAGCAAAAAGTTGCTGGCTGAGATCAACTCAGAATGACCCCCATTGTGTCATGTAAGGTGAGTCACTATGGAGAGACAGATGGGGGTGAGCTGCCAGAGGGACACAGGTGGGGGTGATCTGCCGGAGGGACGCAGGTGGGGGTGATCTGCCGGAGGGACGCAGGTGGGGGTGATCTGCCGGAGGGACGCAGGTGGGGGTGATCTGCCGGAGGGACACAGGTGGGGGTGATCTGCCGTAGGGACGCAGGTGGGGGTGATCTGCCGGAGCGATGCAGGTGGGGGTGATCTGCCGGAGGGACGCAGGTGGGGGTGATCTGCCGGAGGGACGCAGGTGGGGGTGATCTGCCGGAGCGATACATGTGGGGGTGATCTGCCGGAGGGACGACACAGGTGGGGGTGATCTGCCGGAGGGACACAGGTGGGGGTGATCTGCCGAAGCGATACAGGTGGGGGTGATCTGCCGGAGGGACGCAGGTGGGGGTGATCTGCCGGAGCGATACAGGTGGGGGTGATCTGCCGGAGGGACGACACAGGTGGGGGTGATCTGCCGGAGGGACACAGGCGGGGGTGTTCTGCCGGAGCGATACAGGTGGGGGTGATCTGCCGGAGGGACGACACAGGTGGGGGTGATCTGCCGGAGGGACACAGGTGGGGGTGATCTGCCGGAGCGATACAGGTGGGGGTGATCTGCCGGAGGGACGACATAGGTGGGGGTGATCTGCCGGAGGGACACAGGTGGGGGTGATCTGCCGGAGCGATACAGGTGGGGGTGATCTGCCGCAGGGACGCAGGTGGGGGTGATCTGCCAGAGGGACACAGGTGGGGGTGATCTGCCGGAGCGATACAGGTGGGGGTGATCTGCCGGAGGGACGACACAGGTGGGGGTGATCTGCCGGAGGGACACAGGTGGGGGTGATCTGCCGGAGCGATACAGGTGGGGGTGATCTGCCGGAGCGATACAGGTGGGGGTGATCTGCCGGAGGGACACAGGTGGGGGTGATCTGCCGGAGCGATACAGGTGGGGGTGATCTGCCGGAGCGATACAGGTGGGGGTGATCTGCCGCAGGGACGCAGGTGGGGGTGATCTGCCAGAGGGACACAGGTGGGGGTGATCTGCCGGAGCGATACAGGTGGGGGTGATCTGCCGGAGGGACGACACAGGTGGGGGTGATCTGCCGGAGGGACACAGGTGGGGGTGATCTGCCGGAGCGATACAGGTGGGGGTGATCTGCCGGAGCGATACAGGTGGGGGTGATCTGCCGGAGGGACACAGGTGGGGGTGATCTGCCGGAGCGATACAGGTGGGGGTGATCTGCCGGAGCGATACAGGTGGGGGTGATCTGCCGCAGGGACGCAGGTGGGGGTGATCTGCCAGAGGGACGCAGGTGGGATGGCGCTGGTAAGACTCGGGGGGATGGTCTAGGTGACCTTACATTATAGTCTCAGCTGGTGGAGGAAATGTAAATGTAAAAATGTATTTTACACTATCATAACCCCTGAAGCTTCTGGGGGCTTAAGACACCACACACTCCAGATCATTCACTTTATATTTGCCTATACACAACAGCGAGTGAGTGAGTGAGTGAGTGAGTGAGTGAGTGAGTATGAGTGCATGTGTTATTCGTCCCAGTCAGAGTATATTGAGGTTTTACCTTGCTCTCGCACTTCCTTTGTTTGTGTTTCCAATGGGTCATTCCGTGTGACTCACGTTACATTTCATGTTCATTTTAAGAAGTTTAAATGCACCACACACAAAAATGAAGCTGAAATTCAACATTGACAAAATATGACAATAATATATGGGGTAGGTAGTCATAATGAATGCTTAGAAGCAGGGAAAAAACAAAAAAACTACACTCCCAGTAGTTACATTTCATTGTTTATATGCGTGACTCATGTTACACCAGAAAGGACATACGGGCCAATATTTACTAAGAATTCGAGTTTGTCCGTTTTGTGGTTTTTTTTCTAAGTCCCAATCCGGGAATTCACTAAGCACCAATCTCGGCAGTGTTTGGACTATTCGTAATGGTTTGATTTGCAAAGTTCAGAAATACGAATGAATAGACCATCGATCAAACGCAGCTGTTATTTCATAGAATACGGGCATTCACTATTCATTCGTATTTGGGTGTTAGTCTCTGAGTGCTCAAGTGCGGGTCTATTTTTTATCGATTCGTTAAAAAAACCAGCAAAAAAATAGACCTGCTTTTTCCAGTCGAGTTTGGATAACTATGGCACTCATTCCGAGTTGTTCGCTCGGTAAAAATCTTCGCATCGCAGCGATTTTCCGCTTAATGCGCATGCGCAATGTCCGCACTGCGACTGCGCCAAGTCAATTTGCTATGTAGTTAGGATTTTTACTCACGGCTTTTTCATCGTTCTGGCGATCGTAATGTGATTGACAGGAAATGGGTGTTACTGGGCGGAAACAGGCCGTTTTATGGGCGTGTGGGAAAAAACGCTACCGTTTCCGGAAAAAACGTAGGAGTGGCCGGAGAAACGGGGGAGTGTCTGGGCGAACGCTGGGTGTGTTTGTGACGTCAAACCAGGAACGACAAGCACTGAACTGATCGCAGATGCCGAGTAAGTCTGAAGCTACTCAGAAACTGCTACGAGGTGTGTAATCGCAATATTGCGAATACATCGTTCGCAATTTTAAGATGCTAAGATTCACTCCCAGTAGGCGGCGGCTTAGCATGAGCAAATCTGCTAAAATCCGCTTGCGAGCGAACAACTCGGAATGAGGGCCCATGCACGGATCAGTGAGATCTGTGCATGGTTATCTATGGGAAAGGGTCTGTTTAGTGTAAAAACTGAAAAAAAAAATTGCGTGGGGTCCCCCCTCCTAAGCATAACCAGCCTCGGGCTCTTTGAGCCGGTCCTGGTTGAAAAAATATGGGGGGGGAAATGACAGGGGTTCCCCCATATTTAATCAACCAGCACCGGGCTCTGCGCCTGGTTCCAAAAATACGGGGGACAAAAAGCGTAGGGATCCCCCGTATTTTTGAAACCAGCACCGGGCTCCACTAGCCAGGTACATAATGCCACAGCCGGGGAACACTTTTATATAGGTCCCTGCGGCCCTGGCATTACATACCCAACTAGTCACCCCTGGCCGGGGTACCCTGGAGGAGTGGGAACCCCTTAAATCAAGGGGTCCCCCCCCTCCAGCCACCCAAGGGCCAGGGGTGAAGCCCGAGGCTGTCCCCCCCATCGAAGGGCGGCGGATGGGGGGCTGATAGCCTTTTGAAAAAATGTGAATATTGTTTTTAGTAGCAGTACTACAAGCCCCAGCAAGCCTCCCCGCAAGCTGGTACTTGGAGAACCACAAGTACCAGCATGCGGTGGAAAACCGGGCCCGCTGGTACCTGTAGTACTACTACTAAAAAAATACCCCCCAAAAAATAGGACACACACACCGTGAAAGTATAATTTTATTACATACATGCACACCTCCAAACATACATACTTACCTATGTTCACACGAGGCTCTGTCCTCTTGTCCCTGTAGAATCCATGGGGTACCTGTGAAAAAAATTATACTCACATAATCCAGTGTAGATTGTGTCCAATGTATAATCCACGTACTTGGCAAAACAAAAAAACGGAAACCCGACCACGCACTGAAAGGGGTCCCATGTTTACACATGGGACCCCTTTCCCCGACTGCCAGGACCCCCCCCGACTCCTGTCAAAGAGGGTCCCTTCAGCCAATCAGGGAGCGCCACGTCGTGCCACTCTCCTGATTGGCTGTGTGCTCCTGTAGTGTCTGTGAGGCAGCACATGGCAGAGATACAATGTAGCGCCTATGCGCTCCATTGTAGCCAATGGTGGGAACTTTGCGGTCAGCGGTTGACCGAAAGTAACCTCACCGCTGACCGCAAAGTTCCCACCATTGGCTACAATGGAGCGCATAGGCGCTACATTGTATCTCTGCCGGGTGCTGCCTCACAGACACTACAGGAGCACACAGCCAATCAGGAGAGTGGCACGACGTGGCGCTCCCTGATTGGCTGAAGGGACCCTCTTTGACAGGAGTCAGGGGGGGTCCTGGCAGTCCGGGAAAGGGGTCCCATGTGTTAACATGGGACCCCTTTCAGTGCGTGGATCGGGTATGCGGTTTGTTTTTTTGCCAAGTACGTGGATTATTAAAAAAGGACACGACACACTGGATTTAGGTGAGTATAATTTAATTTTCAGGTACCCTGGAATCGACGTCGAGACGTGGGCCGAGTCGGCATCTGAACATAGGTAAGTATGTGTGTGTGTCGGAATGTATGTAATAAAGTTGTACTTTCAAGGTGTGTGTGTCCTGTTTTTATTTGGGTATTTTTTTTGCAGAAGAACTATAGGTACCAGCGGGCCCGTTTAACCCCCGCATGCTGGTACTTGTGGTTCTCCAAGTACCAGCTTGCGGGGGAGGCTTGCAGGGACTTGTAGTTCTTGTGCAAAAAACAATATTCTTTTATTTTACACTTGGCTATCAGTCCCCCATCCGCAGCCCATGGATGGGGGGGACAGCCTCGGGCTTCACACCTGGCCCTTGGGTGGCTGGAGGGGGGGGACCCCTTGATTTAAGGGGTTCCCACTCCTCCAGGGTACCCCGGCCAGGGGTGACTAGTTAGTGATTTAATGCCAGGGCCGCAGGGACCTATATAAAAGTGTCCCCCGGTGGTGGCATTATCTCTCTGACTAGTGGAGCCCGGTGCTGGTTCAAAAAATACGGGGGACCCCTACGCTTTTTGTCCCCCGTATTTTTTGCACCAGGACCAGGCGCAGAGCCCGGTGCTGGTTGATCAAATATGGGGGAACCCCTGTCAATTTTTTTCCCATATTTTTTCAACCAGGACCGGCTCAAAGAGCACGAGGCTGGTTATGCTTAGGAGGGGGGACCCCACGCAATTTTTTTCTGATTTTTAAACACTTTAAAAACCTTTTTAAGGTACACAATGAAGCCCTGCACGGATCTCACAGATCCGGCCGGGATTCCTTGTGTTTTGTCAGGCAGTGTTTTACTCATCACTCCCGTAAAACACTGCCTGATATTACGAATCACATCGACATCGGAAAATACGAATTGTGAAAAGTCGGCAGCTTAGTGAATGACCGTATCAGGATTCAAAAAGTTGCAGTAAAATGCACCCGATACCATTCGAGTTCAAACACCCTTCAAAACGGCCAAAACACGAATCTTTGTAAATATACCCTACGGTAGGGACTGAGGGGACTTGTATATTTATTTAAACCTGTTCTAATTATTTTTACAATATGATTGTTATACTGTACACTTATTAGACCCTAAACTTATGACTGACACACAAACTAAAAACTGAACGTTGACCAAACTATGGCCCTCATTCCGAGTTGTTCGCTCGCTAGCTGCTTTTAGCAACATTGCACACGCTAAGCCGCCGCCTACTGGGAGTGAATCTTAGCTTAGCAAAATTGCGAACGAAAGATTCTCAAAATTGCGAATAGAAATTTCTTAGCAGTTTCTGAGTAGCTCGAGACTTACTCTGCCACTGCGATCAGTTCAGTCAGTTTCGTTCCTGGTTTGACGTCACAAACACTCCCAGCGTTCGCCCAGACACTCCCCCGTTGTCCAGCCACTCCCGTGTTTTTCCCAGAAACGGCTGCGTTTTTTCACACACACCCATAAAACGGCCAGTTTCAGCCCAGAAACACCCACTTCCTGTCAATCACACTCCGATCATCAGAACGAAGAAAAAACCTCGTAATGCCGTGAGTAAAATACCAAACTTCTTAGCAAATTTACTTGGCGCAGCCGCAGTGCGAACATTGCGCATGCGCAGTTTGCGGAAAATCGCTGCGATGCGATGAAAAAGAACGAGCGAACAACTCGGAATGAGGGCCTATACTTGAAATGAATTCTGACATGTGACTCACGTTACATTTCTGTCCCCAGTCACAGGGCTCTGATACAAATTACTCACACCTGTACAACCCACGTGAATTAATCAATGTAGGCCTGTTTATCTATCTGATTAACTGTGCAGGTGTATAAAATAGTTCATCTAGTGGGTGTAGTATGATATGCCGGAGTTCGGGAGGACTGCAGTCACATGACCAATCCCGAAACAGAGAATCCCGACACGTTTGGTGGGGTAAGTGCGGTGACCCACCCCCCACCCCCACCCTAACCCTCCTCTGGTGGTGGCTAGGGCTAAATCTCGGGGGGGGGGGGGGGCTATGGGCCCCAAGCCCTACCCCCCTGGGCCCTAACCCTAACACCCACTGCAATACTTACCTTCGGAATGTTGGCTTTCGGGATTCCGGCGTCGGTCACATGACTGCCGGCATTCCAACCGCCGGGATGCCAAACACATCCCCATCCGGTGGTGATGGCTATATAAAAGACTCTTCTAAATTACATGGAAATTAGTTGTTTTTGCATCTACTCCAATAACTTCCATATACATACATTTAATGTTTATACACGTGGGAAATCAGTATGCGATAAACATATCGATTTACAATAATCACACAATATACAACGTTCTTTTAGCAGCATAAATATACTAAAATGTTAGCGGTTATGTGAAATTTCATTTTCATGTATTGTGTCCCAGTGGTCGAAGTGGGGCGATATATGGCGGTATGGTATACCGCCACTTCTTCCACTGACCCGGAAATGAGCCCATGAAAGTGCAGCAGGAGGCAAGGAAAGTGGAATCCTGCTGCACATTGTGCTCCCCGTACGTGCGCGGCGGCCGGCGGCTGTGTAGAGCGCTGTATTAGCTCACAGCCGCTCACTGCCGCCAGCCGCACGCGCACACCGCTCACCAGCCACCAGCCGCCCGGCGCCAGCTCACTGCTGCCAGCAACAAATAAGGTAATGTTCCCCTGCTGTCACCTCTCTTCCTGCTGTCACTGTCGTCACTGTCCGTCGTCACTGTCCCTGTCGTCACCCTCCCTGTCGTCACTGTCTCTCCCTGTCGTCACTCTCCCTGTTGTCACTGTCATCACTCTCCCTGTCGTCACTGTCTTCACTCTCCCTGTCGTCACTCTATCCCTGTCGTCACTCTCTCCCTGTCATCACTTTCTCCCTGTCATCACTCTCCCTGTCGTCACTCTCTCCCTGTCGTCACTCTCTGTTGTCACTGTCTCTCTCTGTCGTCACTCTCCCTGTCGTCACTGTCGTCGCTCTCTCTCCCCGTCGTCACTTTCTCTCCCCCCGTCTCTCTCCCTGTCGTCACTCTCACTGTCGTCACTGTCCTTACTCTCCCTGTCATCACTCTCTCCCTGTCGTCACTCTCTCTCCCCATCTTTCCCCCTGTCGTCACTGTCTCTCCCTGTGGTCACTCTCCCTGTCGTCACTGTCTCTCTCTCCCTGTCGTCACTCTCTCTCTCTCCCTGTCATCACTCTCTCTCTCCCTGTCATCACTCTCTCTCTCTCCCTGTCGTCACTCTCTCTCTCTCCCTGTCGTCACTGTCTCTCTCCCTGTCGTCACTGTCTCTCTCCCTGTCGTCACTGTCTCTCTCCCTGTCGTCACTCTGGCTGTCCCTGCTGTCACAATTTCAGCTCATTCAGTGTGCTACAATGTGAGTTTCAGCTCATTCAGTGTGCTACAATGTGAATTTCGGCTCATTCAGTGTGCTACAATGTGAATGTCGGCTCATTCAGTGTGCTACAATGTGAATTTCGGCTCATTCAGTGTGCTACAATGTGAATTTCGGCTCATTCAGTGTGCTACAATGTGAATTTCGGCTCATTCAGTGTGCTATAATGTGAATTTCGGCTCATTCAGTGTGCTTCAATGTGAATGTCGGCTCATTCAGTGTGTTACAATGTGAATTTTGGATCATTCAGTGTGCTATAATGTGAATTTCGGCTCATTCAGTGTGCTATAATGTGAATTTCGGCTCATTCAGTGTGTTACAATGTGAATTTTGGATCATTCAGTGTGCTACAATGTGAATTTCGGCTCACTCAGTGTGCTACAATGTGAATTTTGGCTCATTCAGTGTGCTACAATGTGAATTTCGGCTCATTCAGTGTGCTACAATGTGAATTTTGGCTCATTCAGTGTGCTACAATGTGAATTTCGGCTCATTCAGTGTGCTATAATGCGAATTTCAGCTCATTCAGTGTGCTACAAGGTGAAAGGGGCACCAGTACTAGATAGTATAAGGGGTTCTACTACACGGGACACGCCCCTTTGGGTGACCACGCCCCCTTTCTGGAGCGTGTGCGCCTTCGGCGCGCGCATAATTACATCCTTGACTTTTGCATACCCCCACTTCAAAATTTCCACTTCGACCACTGTTGTGTCCTATATTTCATGGAATGACCCCAATATGTATTTCAGTACCAATATAAGTATCAAAGGGGGCAACATATTTTGTTATTAGCTCTGGGCACCATCAATCCTTGTAGCTCCTCACGCAGTGGCAATATAACTGCGCCTAATGTGGGGGATCTTGGTAGGCTTTAGGCCCTGATCTTGATAGGCTTTAGGCCCTGATCTTGGTAGGCTTTAGGCTCTGATCTTGGTAGGCTTTAGGCTCTGATCTTGGTAGGCTTTAGGCTCTGATCTTGGTAGGCTTTAGGCCCTGATCTTGGTAGGTTTTAGGCCCTGATCTTGATAGGCTTTAGGCCCTGATCTTAGTAGGCTTTAGGCTCTGATCTTGGTAGGCTTTAGGCTCTGATCTTGGTAGGCTTTAGGCCCTGATCTTGGTTGGCTTTAGGCCCTGATCTTGGTAGGCTTTAGGCCCTAATCTTGGTAGGTTTTAGGCCCTGATCTTAGTAGGCTTTAGGCCCTGATCTTAGTAGGCTTTAGGCCCTGATCTTGTTAGGCTTTAGGCCCTGATCTTGGTTGGCTTTAGGCCCTGATCTTGGTAGGCTTTAGGCCCTGATCTTGGTAGGCTTTAGGCCCTGATCTTAGTAGGCTTTAGGCCCTGATCTTGATAGGCTTTAGGCCCTGATCTTGGTAGGCTTTAGGCCCTGATCTTGGTAGGCTTTAGGCTCTGATCTTGGTAGGCTTTAGGCCCTGATCTTGGTAGGCTTTAGGCCCTGATCTTGATAGGCTTTTGGTCCTGATCTTGATAGGCTTTAGACCCTGATCTTGATAGGCTTTAGGCCCTGATCTTGGTAGGCTTTAGGCCCTTATCTTGGTAGAGCAGATATGTGAAGGCTCCATAATTAAGGAACAGTCTAACGGCACCAGCAAGCTCACAGCTATACACTGATTGCACGACCAGCCGCTACGTCCCCAGCTTAGATGCCGTCATAGAGCGTAAAAGTCCATTTGTTTAGCACTTGCAGCAGAAGCAGGGAATAGACAATCTGATGGAACCAGACGGTTCTCTGTATTGTACTGAATTTACCATATCCGCAAGCTGCAGTTACCATCTATATCAGTGGAAAATTCTGCTTCTACCACTTCTTTCACTTCTTTCCACCTGCAATTAAATATATGCTACATTTACTGTGTTTCAGACCCGGATAGTGGCCCTCATTCCGAGTCGATCGCTCGCCAGCTGCTTTTAGCAGCAGTGCAAACGCTAGGCCGCCGCCCTCTGGGAGTGTATCTTAGCTTAGCAGAAGTGCGAACGAAAGGATCGCAGAACTGCTCGAAAATCTTTTCATACAGATTCTGAGCAGCTCAAAACCTACTCCTACCTTGCGATCACTTCAGTCAGTTTAGTTCCGGCTTTGACGTCACAAACACGCCCTGCGTTCGGCCAGCCACTCCCCCGTTTCCCCAGACACACCTGCGTTTTTACCTGTCACGCCTGCGTTTTTTAGCACACTCCCTGAAAACGGCCAGTTACCACCCAGAAACACCCACTTCCTGTCAATCACTCACCGTTCAACAGAGCGACAGAAAAGCGTTGCTCGACCTTGTGTAAAACTGCATAGTTTTGGGTGAAAGTACTTTGCACGTGCGTACTGCGGCCCGTACGATACGCATGCGCAGAAATGCCGCTTTTTCACCTAATCGCCGCGCTGCGACCGAAAGCAGCTAGCGATCAACTTGGAATGAGGGCCTGTGTCCGCAGGTGAAAGGACACAGAGGACCATTGGATCAGCCATCAGAAACAATCATGTGATGACGGAACCATTGCAATCCCAACACTGAATGCAAAAAACTTTTTCCATTGACTCAAACAACATTGGATAGATAGGGAGGGTGTCTAACTTGCATCTGTTATTTCCTAGCAATGGGACAAACATTGCAATCAGGTCTTTGCTCAGTATAGCAGGGTAGAGCTGCTCGATTTATACACAGTAAAAAATTATTTCATGCAAAACCCAAACAGCACAAAAGCACAGTAAATACTGAAGATCCGGTGTTACCGGTCACCGGCAATAACATAATAGAAGTAAATGCACAATGTAAGACAACGGAAGCTGAAACAAGAGGAAATGTGATGAGCCCAGTGATCTAACTCTCTGAGCACCTGCCTGACAGAACGTGATGGACTTACAGTGATATTTGTGTGCACCAACACCAGCTGAGCCCAGTGATCTAACGCTCAGAGCACCTGCCTGATAGAATGTGATGGGCTCACAGTGATATTTGTGTGCACCAACACCAGCAGAACCCAGTGATCTAACTTTCCGAGCACCTACCTTACAGAACGTGATAGACTCACAGTGATATTTGTGTGCACCAATACCAGCTGAGCCCAGTGATCTACTCTCCAAGCACCTGCCTGACAGAACGTGATGGACTCACAGTAATATTTGTGTGCACCAACACCAGCTGAGCCCAGTGATCTAACTCTCTGAGCGCCTGCCTCATAGAATGCAACGGATTCACAGTGATATTTGTGTGCACCAACACCAGTTGTACCCAGTGATCTAACCCTCCGAGCACCTGTCTGATAAAAGTTGATGGACTCACAGTGATATTTGTGTGCACCAGCATCAGCTGCACCAAGAGAGGAAATCATGGGCTTGTTCTGAGTCGGACGCATCTGCGGGCACTTTTCCACATGTCCGTGGCAGCCTACTTCATGCCATGAAGACTTCCTACACGCCTGCCACACTCAGAATTGGAATAGTTCACGGCCCAGAAACACCCATTTTACAGAAAGTGTGCTACGACGATGGACATATCAATCCTTACACACCAGCGTTCTTCATACATACGCATAAGCCTGATATGGCACATGCGCAGTCACCAAACTCTTCCTTTGGTGCATGCGCAGTGTGTGGACATCTGGGAGATTCGTCCGCCTTACCCCTTGTGTCTAACTTAGGACGAATATATGTTGTACTATAATGATCCCATTGGGCACTGGCAGTGGTCAGATGATTCCTTGTTCTACACAGACACTCACAGAGATATACATATACAGTAATAGAAGATTACCTATTAGAGCTTATTTATTCTGTACGAGGATGTTAGGCTCACAAATAAAATATCTGCATAAAGCTAAGAGCCAGAGGGTTCTGCAAATATTTCTGAAGTATGTGACTTAGGAACATCACACCAGCCCTGTGTGTGTGTGACGGTGCCCCAGGAGAACAGGTGGATGGAGCAGAGATACGAGTCTGTCACCCAAGAGAATAATCGAATGGATTAGAGTGTACAAGCCTGTGCCCCAGGAGAACAGGTGAGTGGATCACAGTGTACAAACCTGTGCCCCATCAGAATAGGTGAATGGATTAGAACATTGGTTCCCAAACGCGGTCCTCAAGGCAGCCCAACAGTCCAGGTTTTAAGGATATCCATGCTTAGGCACAGGTGACTTAATCACTAAACTATTTTTTCCCCAAAAAAAACGCTCCAAAATTCTGGGTTTTTTTAATGAGTGAATGAGGCTGACAGCGGCAGCTGCGAGAAGTTTCACTTCCCTGCAGCTGCACACACTGTATCTGACTGGTCGCATCAGTGTCCCCCACAGTCACATTTCAGGGAGAAAATAATGTTAAGGACGCATAATACAAGCAATACTCGTATTATTTGCATTATCTCTAGCTTCCGCGCCTCTCACGACCAGCTGCGTATACCGGAAAACGCCACCACCACACATCTCCACTGCGCCCAAACAGGACAGGTCTCAGGTGGCTGTGACTGCAAGTACATGTTTTACAGCCAGGGAAGAGTCACATTCCCTATGTAGAATTGCCTGTACCAGTAACACAGGGTAATAACCCTGAGATTCTGCCACGGCGTGATATTACTACATGCGCTGTAAGTTAGGCCTCCTTTCCCTTCAGACATTTGCTTTGTCTCCTGGAAAGAAATACAGAGTTTTGTTTTTTTCCATGTTAGATTTCGTTAGGAAAAAATGGTCTTAAGTAAAAACCACAGCCCAGCAATTTCCCCCTACACGTCCCTGTTTTATTTAGCCAGCTGCCAAAAATATGCTGCTTTATAATAAAGACTGGCCAGGATTAAGGAGCGCACTGAACCGCGTGGAAAACCAGAGGAAAATTAAAACAGAAACTACAAAATTCCGGCGTCTCAAGTAGAAACCTCATGCCTCCTTTAGGAGCCTATCCAAATAACGGTCTGCTCTATAGAACGGATTATAGGGAGAATACTTTGAAGGGACATCATCCATTTCCAAGATCTTTATAATTCAATATAAATGTACTATTTTACATGTCTTTTGCTCTTTACTGAGAAGCGGATGTCCAGGTCAGCCATATTGTTGTTAGGCGGAAATCCGGCACTCTCCACAGCTGCTGCACATAGTGGCCAGCAGTAAACAATGTTGGATGATGATGTGTGTGCAGGTGTTGATATTGCAGAGTTATATAGGCCCCAGTGGATGACTCAAACTCTGAACAGCACAGTTACTTAGCCAGTGGTGTTGGTTTGTCGTTGATAACTGATATAGCCGTACTCACTGTTACATGTACTCTGATGATGGAGCTAAGCTTAAGCGTAGAGGGGTAGGAATGCTAGAACAGCTTCATATGCAGAAAACACTACACAGTCCCTTACAAAGTAAAGAAACAAGACTCCCCACTCTTTGCACATGCACTGTAGAGGTCTCGGTGACCATCTTGGGATATGGCATGAAGCCTCCCTACAGAACAGAAAGATTGAAATCTGTGCAATAGCGCACTTCTCTTTCAACAAATAGGACATACAGGCGAGGATGGGGGCACAGTTAATTCTATAATCACCAAAACACTATGACAGCCTCCCTGGATATTGAAATACAGACAGCACTTTAACCACACAGGGCCTGTATACATACGATACATAGAAACTGCCATTCTGCCGCTTTGGAGGGAGCGGTTACTACTAAATAAAGAAAACAAACATTAAAGGCAGGAATGGTTTTCACAATGTGACACAAGGATTTGCAAATCCTGGAATATCCCACATGGATCCCAAGGCAGGACCAAGATTCTGACTAAGCTTCAGCGTATGCAGAATGACAGCGGACTGCTACCGTCATCGCAACCCGCGATAATCGGTGACCTGAGGCCGTGTTCCCAGCACTGGGATCTGGCAGCTACATGCAGGATGCCTCTATCTCCTACACACGTCTCCCGCTGCATTTGCATTTTCTTTGCACAGAAATGCAGTCGCAGCTTTGCGTTTTCCTGCGGCTGAGCAATTACTTACAAATCGGAATCAGGCCCAAAGTGCAGAACCTCTGATAACCCCGACTGACGAATGAGAATCATGTATTTAAAAGGGTTTAAAATAGTATAATATATCCAATAAAAACATTTAATCAGAAAAGCAGATAGATGGGTGTAATAAGGAGGAACATGTATGCTGAGGTATTAGTGATGTAGGACATGCCACTAACAGCCACTAACAGCCCTGTCCTTATGGCCACTAGCAGCCTCTTACAGCCCTGTCCTCATGGCCACTAGCAGCCTCTTACAGCCCTGTCCTTATGGCCACTAACAGCCTCTTAAAGACCTGTCCTTATGGCCACTAACAGCCCCCTACACTGTCCTTATGGCCACTAACAGCCCTGTCCTTATGGCCACTAACAGCCTCCTACGGCCCTGTCCTTATGGCCACTAACAGCCCACTACAGCCCTGTCCTTATGGCCACTAACAGCCCCCTACAGCCCTGTCCTTATGGTCACTAACAGCCTCTTACAGCCCTGTCCTTATGGCCACTAGCAGCCTCCTACGGCCCTGTCCTTATGGCCACTAACAGCCCACTACAGCCCTGTCCTTATGGCCACTAACAGCCCCCTACAGCCCTGTCCTTATGGTCACTAACAGCCTCTTACAGCCCTGTCCTTATGGCCACTAGCAGCCTCCTACGGCCCTGTCCTTATGGCCACTAACAGCCCCCTATACTGTCCTTATGGCCACTAACAGCCCCCTACAGCCCCGTCCTTATGGCCACTAACAGCCCCCTTCACTGTCCTTATGGCCACTAAAACTCCCTACACTGTCCTTATGGCCACTAACAGCCCTCTACACTGTCCTTATGGCCACTAACAGCCCCCTACACTGTCCTTATGGCCCCTAACAGCCCCTACACTGTTCTTATGGTCACTAACAGCCTCCTACACTGTCCTTATGGCCACTAACAGCCCCTACACTGTCCTTATGGCCACTAACAGCTCCCTACACTGTCCTTATGGCCACTAAAACTCCCTACACTGTCCTTATGGCCACTAACAGCCCCCATACACTGTCCTTATGGTCACTAACAGCCCCCTACACTGTCCTTATGGTCACTAACAGCCCCCTACACTGTCCTTATGGTCACTAACAGCCCCCTACACTGTCCTTATGGTCCCTAACAGCCCCCTACACTGTCCTTATGGCCCCCTAACAGCCCCTTACACTGTCCTTATGGTCACTAACTGCCCCCTACACTGTCCTAATGGTCACTAACAGCCCCCTACACTGTCCTTATGGTCACTAACAGCCCCCTACACTGTCCTTATGGTCACTAACAGCCCCCTACACTGTCCTTATGGCTCCTCAGCCCCCTACACTGTCCTTATGGTCACTAACAGCCCCCTACACTGTCCTTATGGTCACTAACAGCTCCCTACACTGTCCTTATGGGCACTAACAGCTCCTACACTGTCCTTATGGTCACTAACAGCCCATACACTGTCCTTATGGCCACTAACAGCCCCTTACACTGTCCTTATGGTCACTAACAGCTCACTACACTGTCCTTATGGTCACTAACAGCTCACTACACTGTCCTTATGGTCACTAACAGCCCCCTACACTGTCCTTATGGTCACTAACAGCCCCCTAAACTGTCCTTATGGTCACTAACAGCCTCCTACACTGTCCTTATGGTCACTAACAGCCCCCTACACTGTTCTTATGGTCACTAACAGCCCCCTACACTGTCCTTATGGCCACTTACAGCCCCTACACTGTCCTTATGGCCACTAACAGCCCCTTACACTGTCCTTATGGTCACTAACAGCCCCCTACACTGTCCTTATGGCCACTAACAGCCCCCTACACTGTCCTTATGGCCACTTACAGCCCCCTACACTGTCCTTATAGCCACTAACAGCCCCTTACACTGTCCTTATGGTCACTAACAGCTCACTACACTGTCCTTATGGCCACCAACAGTCTCCTATGCTCTCCTATACATTCATCTGGCAGTCAGAAATATATTAGGAGGGTTACATGGGCAGCAGTGCAACTAGAAGGTGGCATTAATAAGTCCAGCTGCACGTGGCTCGTACCTCTTTGACTGCATTCTGCAGCTTGTACTGAGTGTCCTCCATCAGCTCCTCCACTTCCCTGAACATATCACCCAGGCTGGAATCCATCAAATCATCATCGAAGTCTGGAGATCTAGGAGTTGGAGATGCAGCCGCGAAGCCCAGAGCCAGCGCGACCAGGAAGGTCCCGGAGAGACGTAATGTAGGGCTCATCCTGACAGCACGTCCAGACAGGAGGAGGATGCTGGTTCCTAGATCTGCAGCACAAGAGGGAGGCAAGACATCAGTGACTGAACCACAACACTCAGTCTGAGACACACACAGGCGGTGACACGCTGTGCCGTGGTCCTGGACATGGTGGGACTAAACATGGTGCCATGAGCCCTGTCCTTATGCCAAATGGAAATACTGATGAACATTCCAACAACTTGGTGACTCCTAGTTATGTACAGTAAGATCTGGTTGGGGGGGGGGGGAATGCAGCCAATATTTTCTCCCAGCTGCACAGGATGGTGGTGCCCTTAGAACCATCCAGCTATAGAGAATGTTATATAATTCAGTAAATTGCAAACAGTAACAGGTAATGTAGAGGGGTGAGGCACCGACGTACTGACCAGTAACATATAATATCGAGGGGTGAGGCACCGACGTACTGACCAGTAACAGACAATGCAGGGGGGTGAGGCACCGACGTACTGACCAGTAACAGATAATCTAGAGATGGTCAGGCACCGACGTACTGACCAGTAACATATAATATCGAGGGGTGAGGCACCGACGTACTGACCAGTAACAGACAATGCAGGGGGGTGAGGCACCGACGTACTGACCAGTAACAGATAATCTAGAGGGGTGAGGCACCGACATACTGACTAGTAACAGATAATGCAGAGGGGTGAGGCACGGACGTACTGACCAGTAACAGATAATCTAGAGGGGTGAGGCACCAACATACTGACCAGTAACATATAATCTAGAGGGGTGAGGCACCGACATACTGACCAGTAACAGATAATCTAGAGGGGTGAGGCACCGACATACTGACCAGTAACAGCTAATCTAGAGGGGTGAGGCACCGACGTACTGACTAGTAACAGATAATGCAGGGGGTGAGGCACCGACATAATGACCAGTAACATATAATCTAGAGGGGTGAGGCACCGACGTACTGACCAGTAACAGATAATCTAGAGGGGTGAGGCACCAACATACTGACCAGTAAAACAGATAATCATCTAGAGGGATGAGGCACCGATGTACTGACCAGTAACAGATAATCTAGAGGGGTGAGGCAATGACATACTGACCAGTAACAGACAATGGAGGGGGGTGAGGCAGCAACGTACTGACCAGTAACAGATAATCTAGAGGGGTGAGGCACCAATGTACTGACCAGTAACAGATAATCTAGAGAGGTGAGGCACCGACATACTGACTAGTAACAGATAAAGCAGAGGGTTGAGGCACCGACATACTGACCAGTAACAGATAATGCAGAAGGGTGAGGTACCAGGAACAGATAATGCAGAGGAGTGAGGCACCAGGAATAGATAACGCAGCACAGTGACCAGCACACAGCAACACTCTATCTGTCAATCTTACTTAATATAATGTGGGTCACACATTGTACCCTGTATAGAGGCACAGCCCCCCCCCCATACTGAGCACTAGCTGTGCCCCACCCCCACATCACGGAGACCCCGGGACTGACCTGAGATGCAGCCGGCAACGGAACCCGACTCCTGGATGATCACAGACAGCGCTCAGAAGCAGCAGCAGCAGCAGAGGCTCTTGCAGGACACGCCCACTAATCTGCATACTGACTCATCATAGGCCGAGACTAGACGCTATGTCAGAGAAGAACACACGCAGCACAGTAATACAATGTAACACAGCACACACAGTAGTTGCATAATATCACTCCTATACAATGTAACACACACATTTTATATATATATATATATATATATATATATATATATATATATATATAGATAGATATATATAGATAGATATATATATAGATATATATATAGATATATAGATATATATCGATATATAGATATATATAGATATATAGATATGGGTGTGGTATTGAAAGTTGACAGTAACTAGGTCGACAATGTCTAGGTCGACCACTATTGGTCGACAGTAACTAGGTCGACAGGGTGTCTAGGTCGACGGTCTTTAGGTCGACATGTTCTAGGTCGACATGAGTTTTTAATGTTATTTTGGTGTCGTTTTCTTCGTAGAGTGACCGGGAACCCCAATTAGTGCACCGCGTTCGCTCGCCATGCTTCGGGCATGGTGCCTTCACTCCGCTACCGCTTCGCTCGACACAGATTACCATTCCAATCGTAGTCCACGTGGATCGTTAAGTATGAAAAGGTTCAAAAAAAGAAAAAATTTGTGAAAAACTCATGTCAACCTTTTGACCTGTCGACCTAGAACATGTCGACCTAAAGACCCTGTCGACCTAGACACCATGTCGACCTATTTACTGTCGACCAATAGTGGTCGACCTATACATATACATAGTGGGGTATTCAGTTGTTTGAAAAGTCGATTGGGTGTCTGTTTTTTCCTGTCTATTAGATAGGAAAAAACAGACACCCAACTGACTTTTCCAACAATTAACTACCGCCCATAGAGTTCCCATATACAATTTAACACAACAGACAGTCCCCATATACAGTGTCACACAATGTGCAGGTTCCTCAAGTCCAAAATCACACACACAAACACACAATGGAGTTTTAGTTCATGTATTGATCAATGCAGGGCAGAAATTAGGATTTTCACCACCCAGGGCAAGACAGGCACGCACATTGCACCAAGTAGTAGCTTATACACATTGCATCAGGTAACCCTTTATACACATTGCGCCAGGTAGAGCCCCTGATACACATTGCCCCAGGTAGCCCCTTATATACATTGCACCAGTTAGCCCCTTATACACATTGCTCCAGGTAGAGCCCCTTATATACATTGCGCCAGGTAGAGACTCTTATACACATTGTACCAGATAGAGCCTCTTATACACGTTACGCCAGTTAGAACCCTGTAGCCCTTTATACACATTGCGCCAGGTAGCCCCTTATACACATTGTGCCAGGTAGAGACCCGTATACACATTGTGCCAGGTATCCCCTTATACATATTGCACCAGGTAGAGCCTTTTATACACATTGTGCCAGGTAGCAGCTTATACACATTGCGCCAGGTAGCCGCTTATACATACTGCACCAGGTAGAGCCCTTATACACATTGCACCAGGTAGCAGCTTATACACATTGCACCAGATATCCCCTTATACATTGTGCCAGGTAGAGCCCCTTATACACATTGCGCCAGGTAGCCCCTTATACACATTGCGCAGGGAGAGCCTCTTATACATGCTTCACCAGGTAGAGCCCCTTATACACATTGTGCCAGTTAGCGCCTTATACACATCGTGCCAGGTAGCCCCTGATACACATTGCGCCAGGTAGAGCCCCTGATACACATTGTGGCAGGTAGCCCATTATACACATTGCACCAGGTGACTTATTATCATGATGTCAGCACTTGCTTCCCGGCTCCTACTTAGTGAGCCCCCCCAAAGTAAGAGCTTTCCCTGAGTCTACTAATGTGCTGCATAATATTGCCATGTCCACCTGCTTTTTCTGTAACCCCCCCCCCCCCCCCTTTTATTTTTTTTATTTTTCGGGGACGACGACACTATGATTAATAATTATTAATATAATAATGATGTTCTTATATGGATTATAACCCTGGCCCTCCAGAATGTGGTCTGATGGTGTAACGTCTTGGCTCATAGTAGCATTGTCCCGTGATGGGGTGGGATACTCCCAGCTGGTCCCAGATGTGTACAGACTCTGCTGCAGTTGGAGAAAGTATTGTGATTATAGTGATTGCTAATCAGCCAAACCGTCTCCTTCCAGAGGAAATCACTGACTGGCGAGGTAACTAGAGAGCGGGGGGCGGGATCATGTCATTCTAGGATTCCTGACCTAAAGTAACGGCATACGGGCCTGCCTCAGAGATGGACGCTGTTTGCTGCTGCAACTTTGGATGCAAAAATATGTTAATGCAGCAGGAGGTGTCTGAAGAAAAACGACTCCTTCTGCCGACACCGCGATCCGAGTGCTGAGCCTTCATCGGATCACCAGCACGATGGAACGTGCGCAGTCCATCCACCATGGGAGTTGAACGCTGAATCAGACCCTAAGTTCGGAAACCTGAGACCAATGAAACATTATCTTCCTTGTAATTCCTGAACATTTATAATTCCAAATAATTCTTATATGTTATTATGTCTCTTTATAAGGAATATACACAATAGATACAATGCACTTATATCCATTACTCTCTCGCCAGTAACAATCAGCCAATACAGTCACATATAACACACAATGCAGTAATATATATACAGTACAATGTGGTTTCACACTGCCCAGTTATAGAAACAAAAACACAATACAGCTGTACACTACACAGTCACACAATAATGTCAACCTAAACCCTTATATAACACACAGTACAGTCACACAACAGTTATATACAATATTGGCACAATCATACAACACACCTATAATGTTATCACTATCACACATTATATATATTAGCATTGAGTATTGGCGCGGAGCTCCGGTGATGCGAATCGCGTCTGTACTACCCCTACCGTTTCGCTAGGGAAGTTGTCGCTTCTCGGCCTTTTGGCTAAGATCAAGTGTAGTACCTGCTTGAGGGAAACACTTGGTGGAGTACCTGTTCTTACACTGCGAGCGTGAGTGGTTCCTAGTGTGGAATGGAGAAACACCTTGTGGAGTACCATGCTGGGGTGTGGCAAAGCCTCTGGTCGAGAGTGGAGAAAAACTGGGCTTAGTATCCGCTACCTTCTTAGGGGTTGAAATAGGACCCTTTACATTGAGCGGGAACGGCCTGGTCTAGTATCTACTCTCGTAATGGGGGTTGACCCTGGCACAGAGTGGGTATGAAGCTTGGTCTGGCTGAGAGGTCGGGAGCAGCTAGAAGCTCGAGGTATTTTGTGCCCCTGGAACTGGAAGGGACAGGGGTGCCAGAAATGCACTGGGAATTCGGACCACCAATGCACGAAGGCACTTTAGCACTTAACACTTCAACCCTTCCTGTCTGCACCCACTTTCCTTTGCCCTGGCCTTCTGGCTGAGGCTTATTTATTTATTTATTTATTTATTTATTCACGCATGTGTTTTGCACTCTTGCACTACACTAGCACTTATTTATGTTTTTAGTTTGTCACGTCACTTTTTTTGTTTGGGGCTTAGGTGAGACCCTTAAGGGCCACCCTCTCTCCTAAGTTGCCGAGGTCCTCTCCTTTTGGGGAGGGCCAGAAGCTGTTTTCGATCCCCAGGGGGAAGCTTCGGCCAACCTTGGGTATACACGAGGGTCCCTCTGCGCTTCAGCAAGGGGGGACCCACAGTCCCTTTTTCCCCTCAGTAGGCCTTTTGGCTCTGGGGGTTTGGGGAGTAATGAGGCCCTTCTCCTTTTGGAGAGGGTCCAAGAACCTACGCCCCCAGCACGTTTGGTCACAGACACTGGATGATGAAGCCACACACCTCGGGCTTTAAGTAAAAAAAAAAAAAGTTGTCAGATTGAAGGAGAGGAAGTAGCACTGAGTCAGATCGGGTGTAGTATTGTATGCCGGTGGTCGGGCTCCCGGCGACCAGCATACCGGTGCCGGGAGCCCAACTGCCGGCATACCGACAGTGTGGCGAGCGCAAATGAGCCCCTTGCGGGCTCGCTGCGCTCGCCATGCTGCGGGCATGGTGGCGCGCTATGCACGTCACGCTATTTTATTCTCCCTCCAGGGGGGTCGTGGACCCCCACGAGGGAGAATAAGTGTCGGTATGCCGGCTGTCAGGATCCCGGCGCCGGTATACTGTGCGCCGGGATCACGACAGCCCGCATACTGAAGACCACCCAGTCAGATCATAGAACATTACAGAAACACTATAGACATATAACACAGTCAAATACAGTAAGGTTACACACTTCATAGAATACAGGGGCTGATTCTGAGTCAGACAAATCTTTTGCCGCAGTTGAGCGTTTATGCTAATGGCACTACAAAGTCCTTCCCTGGCGTACACCCGTGTGGCCGAATGTGCACGGACTGTCAGTGTCTGCATATGCTATAATGGGTGGTCTTCTGTTTGCCGGCGGTCGGGCTCCCGGCGCTCAGTATACCGGCGCCGGGAGCCCGACAGCCGGAATACCGACAATTATTTTCCCTCGTGGGGGTCCACGACCCCCATAGAGGGAGAATAAAATAGTGTGGCGCGCGTAGCGCGCCACCGTGCCCGTAGCGTGGCGAGCGCAGCGAGCCCGCAAGGGGCTCATTTGCGCTCGCCAAGCTGTCGGTAAGCCGGCGGTCGGGCTCCCGGCGCCGGGATGCTGGTCGCCGGGAGCCCGACCGCCGGCCAGCCGTAGTGAACCCGCTATAATACCACCTGGTGCACCTTCAGACGCCACCATCAGCTGCACCGGGTGTGGTATATGCCAATAGTCATACTTTTGATGCTGACCGCGTCAACATTCATCATGTAGACCCTGACGAAATGTCGACATATTATAATGTTGACATATAATCCCCAGTGGTCACTTTATCTGCTCCTGAGCTGATGGCTGCAGCAACTCCGGTGCAGCTTCCCGGTAGTCATGTGAGAGTCACTTCAGGGCCAGACCTTTGATGCTCCAGCATTCTGGTGGGCGTTCCTCCCCTATACCTAATCCCTACGCCTAACCGTCTAGTAACTAACCCTAATCCACCTGCCACAGCCTGACCCTAATGTCAGCATCATACCTTAATGAGTTCTTTTTCATTCTCTTTAATTATATGCAAAATATTAGAACATGATCAGAATTAGGGCAGGATGCAATGACGCCCCAGATCACCGGAGCTGGACGATCTTGGACGTTTGTTTAAAGGGGTAATCACTTACAAGACAAAACCATGTGATCTCGGTCGTCATTACGTCTGCCCCATAACGCAATAAACACTAGACATTGGGGACCCTGTGTGTTTAGTTAGGCTTGAATATGTCACATATAAAAATAAAAGTGGACTCGTTAAGGTTGAACACATACTATAAATAAACTTTCATAAATACAAATTTGAACCAATTGCTATACTATTGTGTGCCCCCTCCCCCAAAGCGTACCCCTTCGTTTCTGGTTTGTGCCAACACGTGACGGATCAGATAATGTGAGCGCTCTCCGGTGTGTTATGTGGATCAGCCAGTCTCAGTAATCTCCCCGCAGTATATACATACTGCACTGTTTTTTCTAAACCAGCGTTTCGTGTTCTTTCACCTGTGATTGATGATCTTCCCCTGTAGCGACAACTGCAGTGGGTGAAAATTCCAGCGAAATACTAGGAAGGACTCAGTACAGACTGTCAGAAGGTGGATGACCAGGCGCTTCCAGCGTTATATTTACAGACGCAGCGATGACCAAGCGTAAACGGGTCTCCGCAAATCCGAATGAAACAAAACAGCAATTTCTTAGTCATTTTATTAGTTTTACACTTGTGGCTGTGCATACTGTGATAAGTCATGCTATAATGAGGCATTCCCAGCCTCGGTCCTCAAGGCACACTGACAGTGCAGGTTTTAGTGATATCCAGGCTTCAGCACAGGTGACTTAATTAGTACTTCAGTTAATTTGATTTAACCACCTGATACTTGTAGTTCCACTGCCTATGAAGAGCCACCGGTGTCTGATTTACACCAATCTCAGGGGTTGTTCTGTCATTGGTCCTCCCTGGGGAAATTGCAGTGACTCACACAAAACGCGTCAGAGCTGCACTTTATTTTATTGCCACATCTGGACCATTATCCCTATAAGGGGAGAATGGTTTCGTTTCACTCCCCTCTTTTTAGTATGCTCATCCCAGGACAAATGAGATCATTGGAGTCTTTGGGGGTCATTCAGGCCTGATTGATCGCTAGCTATTTTTTGCAGCGCTGCAATCAGATAGTCGCCGCCTCTAGGGGAGTGTATTTTTGCTTTGCAAGTGTGCGATCGCATGTGCAGCCGTGCACTGCAAAAAAGTGTTGTGCAGTTTATGAGTTGCCCAGGACTTACTCAGCCGCTGCGATCACTTCAGCCTGTCCGGTCCCGGAATTGACGTCAGACATCCGCTCTGCAAACGCTTGGACACGCCTGGACACATGCAGCGAAAAAATCTAGCGTGCGATCAGGTCTGAATGACCCCCTTTGAACTTGTGACCATATGTATCAAGCTCTTTTTTACTTAATGCAGAAACAGAGGTTTCGCCGCGATTTTCAGTATTGGGGCTGTGTAGCAATAGCCTAATACAGGCGATATCACAGAAATCGCCTGCAATGACTAATTACTGCTTCAGGACGCAGTCCCCACTAGTCTCAATAGGAACGGCAGTCTGACCCCATCTACCAAACTTAGGGCCTAATTTAGACCTGGTTGCAGCAACGCGGCAGCGATCGCAGGCTGAAGCCATATGTCTTGTGCATATGCACAACGGCCACACTGCGTATGCGCACACGAAAGCATTTCACTGGTGCGATCGCCTCTGCCTGACTGACAGGCAGAGCCGGTCGTGGGGCGGGAGGGGGCGTGCCGGCAGCATTCGGAAGACGTTGGGGATGGCTCGGTCCGGACAACGCAGGCGTGCCAGGGCTGTTGGGGCAGGTTGTGGCGGCTGCGTGATGTCACACGCAGCTGCTGGACCAAAAACATGGCGGGTAGGAGCCTGCCTCCGCAGGGAGCTACTCGCCAGGTGCAAAAGCATCACCGCTGTGCAATGCTGTCGCACTTCTGCGGGGAGGGGGAAGGGCCTGGCATGCAGGGCGGACTAGCCCTGTGGTGGGCGTCCCCCCGCATGTCAGAAAAACTGCAATTCTTCTGAGACTTAAAGAGGGTACACACAGAGAGATCTGTGCTTAAATTCTAGACTAGATTGCTTAGAAGATAAGCATGGATCTCTCCGTGTGTATATGCCCTCTGGCGTATCTACAGTATAATGGGTGCAGTGTGTGCGAGGTACACGTGACCCCAGGGTCCTGGGGGGCCCACCCGCACACACTGAACCCATTTATTTAATACTTACCTCTCTGGAGTCCCCCGTCGGATACATCCCTTCTCGGCAGCACAATAGAATTTGAACACTAGGGGGAACAAACTCTATTGCGCCTGCTGAAAACTCCGGAAAGATGGCACGGCGGCCATTTTTCCGGAGTTTCGCACATGCGCATTAGCAAAATCTTAGGAAAAATGGCTGCCACGCCGTGTTCCTAGAGGTTTGCGCATGCGCAATAGAGTCTGTTCTCATACTCTATTGCCGCTGCGGAGAAGGATGGCACCGCCGGCGGACCCAGGAGAGGTAAGTATTCAATCCTGTATAGCAGTCAGAGAGGATGGGGCAGAAGGCTGCACACGGGCCTCCTCCTCTGTTAGAACGCCCCTGTGTATGCCCCACAGCGATAGCAATGTACGGCCCCGCGCAGCGCTATCGGGTATCCGGACTCCAGGTCGACAGCAAAAAGGTCGACACACCTTAGGTCAACGCCAATTATTTGACACACCTTAGGTCGACATGGACAAAATGTCGACATGGACAAAAGGTCGACAGGAACAATGTCGACATGGAAAAAGGTCGACATGAGTTTTTCACAATTTTTTTCTTTTTTGGAACTTTTTCATACTTAACGATCCACGTGGACTATGATTGGAATGGTAATCTGTGCCGAGCGAAGCGGTAGCGGAGCGAAGGCACCATGCCCGAAGCATGGCGAGCGAAGCGAGCCATGCGAGGGGACGCGGTGCACTAATTGGGGTTCCCGGTCACTCTACGAAGAAAACGACACCAAAAAAACATAAAAAACTCATGTGGACCTTTTTCCATGTCGACCTTGTTCCTGCCGACCTTTTGTCCATGTCGACCTTTTGTCCATGTCGACTTAAGGTGTGTCGACCAATTGGCGTCGACCTAAGGTGTGTCAACAGTTTTGCTGTCGATTCTCAGTCCCAGACCCGCGCTATCGCCGGTGCTAGATTGGCCTGTGACAGATTGCTCAGCACACATCTCTCCCCGTGTGTACAGGGGATTTTGACCGGCGGGATTTGGTGAGTCAGGATGCAGAGGTATATATGGGGAGGGAAGATGATAGGTGCATATAAGGAGGTAGGAGGCAGAGGCACTCATTGGAGGGGGGGGGGGTGGCAGAGGCTTGTGTCATACAAATAAGATGGTCTTTTTTATTATGGCAAAAATGATTGCTATTAACGACATTAACTACGTCTGCCAGTAACGTGAACATTAATACCAGTTGTCTGCAGAGCGTACTGTACCTCATTCCCTCATAATATTATGTTATTGATGAAATGTCCAAAACATTCTGTACCGCCCATCTAACGAGACCATGATTACAGACAGAACTGCGCCATCCACAACCTGCGATGGACACGGTTGAGACTGCGTGCGCCTGGCAGTGCGGGTTTGCTACAAAGTAACAGGACATAGATCGTCCAGGATGCACAAACATTTATTGGCTCCAGCTGCAAATAAGTATCTCACTGTTAATAACATATTATGATAATGTGAACCTGACACAGCCTTTATTTCCACAGGCCCATCACATGCCTATCAGACACCTGCTCCCCCAGGGACAGGAGCGCAGTATCACACTGACTCTTATGCCAGGGGGTGTTCCTGCTCGGGTAGTACTGCACCTCTGTGTCAATGTGAGAACCTCCCCCCCCCCCCCCCCCCCCCCCCCCCCTCCACCCCTCCAGCTGCTGCTGTATGCCCTCCTGATGCTGATTTGGGCAATACTTCGAATAATTTAGGAAGCTACAATTTGATAAGACAACCATCATCATTACATAAACTCCCGTCGTCATCACACACCTGTGGCAGCTACATTGCTGTTCATTATTTTCCACACGGACTAAGAAACCCAATCCTGGGCCGTTCTTTCAATTGCAGAAGTCGGGATTGAAAATGCTAAATCCTGGGTGTGACCAGACGGTCCCGTACGAACAGTGGCGTAAGTTCGACCCAGTTGCCCGGAGGCAAGATAAATATTGGTGCCCCCCTATTTCCTATGTTAAGATAAATGTGTGTGTGTGTGTGTGTGTGTGTGTGTGTGTGTGTGTGTGTGTATGTAGTGTTCTGAAAAAAATTATATACTGTATTTATACATTTAATTGTCTTTTATATTAAATCACACATTTCTTAGCAGTCATTCCCAGGATTAGAACCCATGACCTGTTACACTGACAGCAGACACTTTACTGATGGAGTTATTTGCTCCTGTAGAGGAAGCATGAGAATTCTAACTATATGAAGTTACGTGTAATTTTCAGAGAAGTATCTTCATATAGTTAAAATTCTCATATTTCCTTTACAGGAGCAACAGCTTCATCAGTAAGGTGTCTGCTTCCAGTGTAATAGGTTGTGGTTTCTAATCCTGGGTATGACACTTGTAAAATGTGTATATTCAGTATAATAAAGAGGGTGTGATTTGCAGCTATCCATTAACTTAAATTCAATGGTGTCACAGAATGGGAGGAGAGGTGCCCCCCTTCAGAGCAGGAGCCCGGCGGGAGGAAATGACTCCGTTGCCTCCCAGAGTTCTGCCTCTGCGTACGAAAGCCCTCACCACTTTTGCGTCCCGTCCCCAGTACACAGAGTGGATGTCTAGGTCACGCCGGACCTGGCCACACAGAGGATTCCCGCTTTCCGTCAGTAACCGCCTGTTACTGACTCCACCCACTGCGCAGTGGGCGGGTTTATGCTGCCACCACCAGACTCCTAACCTGCTGTGGCGTCTGGAACCAAGGTACTTGCTCTGCATGCATCGACACACCGCCTTACCACACCTGTGTGGTGTTTCCGAATCCCCAAACGTTGCTTGCCTAAGCACCGCACGGTAGCAGGCCAAAGGCGGAGCTTGGAGGCGCTGGTTAGACCCCGGACAGCCGGAAAACGGAGCTAGGTTTCGCCTAGCCCTGCAGGCCACAAGTTGAAGCAGTCGTCTTGAGGCGAATGATGTTTATTTGCCCAATAATAGTTCTGAAAAGAACTTCAGCAATACAGCAAGATGTTACAGCAGAATGAAATGGTATAACACACACCTGAAGCTCACAGGCCTCCTCTTTTTATACAGTAAAACCACAAACAACAGTCCTTTCCATCCAATCAGGATATCTTACAAAATATAAATAAATAAATTACATTTTAAAAGGATATAAGTGCAAAAAAGCAATTTCCTCCTTCCTGTCACACACAAAGGGGGTCATTCCGAGTTGTTCGCTCGCAAGCTGCTTTTAGCAGCTTTGCACACGCTAAGCCGCTGCCTACTGGGAGTGAATCTTAGCTTATCAAAATTGCGAACGAAAGATTAGCAGAATTGCGAATAGACACTTCTTAGCAGTTTCTGAGTAGCTCCACACTTACTCGGCATCTGCGATCAGTTCAGTCAGTTTCGTTCCAGGTTTGACGTCACAAACACACCCAGCGTTTGCCCAGACACTCCTCCGTTTCTCCAGCCACTCCCGCGTTTTTTCCAGAAACTGTAGCGTTTTTTCGCACACACCCATAAAACGGCCTGTTTCCGCCCAGAAACACCCACTTCCTGTCAATCACATTACGATCACCAGAACGAAGAAAAAACCTTGTAATGCCGTGAGTAAAATACCTAACTGCATAGCAAATTTACTTGGCGCAGTCGCACTGCGGGCATTGCGCATGCGCATTAGCGACTAATCGCTCCGTTGCGAGAAAAAAATACCGAGCGAACAACTCGGAATGACCCCCAAAGTTCTTGTAATTTAAACATAAATTTGCACCCTAGAAAATGCAGCCTAAGAAATCTTACATCAAACTGTTGTTAAATGAAACCCACTAGTTTGCATTCATAAAACACAATGGGGGTCATTCCGAGTTGATCGCTAGCTGCCGTTCGCAGCGCAGCGATCAGGCTAAAAAGCGGCACTTCTGCGCATGCGTATGGGACGCAATGTGCACGCACGACATACTTTCACAAAAGGCAATGCAGTTTCACACAAGGTCTAGCGACACTTTTCAGTCGCACTACTGGTCGCTGAGTGATTGACAGGAAAGGGGCGTTTCTGGGAGGTAACTGACCGTTTTCAGGGAGTGTGCTGAGAACGCAGGCGTGTCATATACAAACGCAGGAGTGGCTGGGAAAACTCGGGCGTGGCTGCCCAAATGCAGGGCGTGTTTGTGACGTCAAAACAGGAACTAAATGGTCTGAAGTGATCGCAAGCTAGGAGTAGGTCTGGAGCTACTCAGAAACTGCTCGAAAATATTTTGGTGCCGCTCTGCGATCCTTTCGTTCGTACTTCTGCTAAGCTAAGATACACTCCCAAAGGGCGGCGGTTTAGCGTTTGCACGGCTGCTAAAAGCAGCTAGCGAGCGAACAACTCGGAATGAGGGCCAATGTGATTAACATGTTCCTGTCTCTCTCACATCTCCATGCAAACCCAGTTTTTGGGATTACAACAGGAAAGGTTGAAACACAAACAGTCTTCCTTCCAAATCTTAGTTTGTATTTCAAAGAAAAGGTTTGGCCACCAAAAGGCCAGCTAATTGACACTTGCTTGTACATAGCAAGTCTGGAGCTAGGACAATTACCATATGACTGGCTAATTACAAGGTGCTGAAGAACAATCATCAAAGCCCTTTCCAGGCAGTTCTATAACCATGCAATTCATAATTCTCCAACTATGCACAGCGCAGCAATATAACATATTATTAAGACACGTTATTAAACATACATTTAGTTATGTATAGTGCATGGTGCCTAGAGCCAAGTGTTCCTTTTTAAAATAGCACCTAGTGCCCATTGTCCATTTATAATGGGGCATGGCAGCTGAGGGTTAACCCCCTTCAGCGCCACGGTTGCCATTATCCATGTGGCTGGGGGTCTCCGGCCACACTGGGATCTCAGGATTGCAATGCAGTATGGATCGTTGTAGGGAGCAGGGAGAGTGGGTGTTGAGGACACTGAGTACGGGTGTAAGGATCTGCAAGCGAGGGTGGGTGTAGGGGGCAGGGAAGGAGGGTGGGTGTACAGAGCCGTCTTAACAACAGTGTAGGCCCCTGGCACGGCAATGCACTGGGGCCCCTACCCACCCATCAGCGGTAGGGGTGGGGGTAGGCAACTTTGATGTCCCGCGGGGGGTAGGGGGGTTCTATCTTCGCTCAGCATGTAGGACCTGGAGAAATAATTTCTGCTAATTACTCCTTTACTGCACAAATGGGGCTGGAAAGGAGAACACTAAACTGTAGAAGGGGGCATTGGGCTGAATGAAGGGGCCCTGATACATGACTTCCAGGTTGGGAGGGGGTGTTTAATACCAGTAGCGGATCTTGCCATGGGCAAGCAGTACTTTTGCCCGGGGCGCCGCCTTCCGGAGGGCACCGGCGCCATCTGGAGGGCGCCGCACCATGGCAAGATCCGCCACTGTGCCCCCCGCAGTGCCCCCCGCTGTGCCCGCCGCTGGTCCCCCGCTTTGAAGGGAACCAGACGCTAAGCGTCTAGTTTCCCTTCATGGAGAGGACTGTGCTGTGCGGTGCGCGATGACGTCATCGCGCACCGCACGGCAAAGGTCCTCTCCATGAAGGGAAACTAGACACTAAGCGTCTAGTTTCTCTTCATGGAGAGGACCTTTGCTGTGCATTGCGCGATGACGTCATCGCGCACCGCACAGCATAGTGGCACAGACACTAGGGGTCATAATTGACCTCTAGTGTCTATGCTGTGCTATGGGAGAGACGTAATGACGTCTCTCCCATAGATCCGAGGACAGACACAACCATCCGAGGACAGGAGAAGAGCGGCGCCGGCGGAGGAGGAGGTCTGGAATCAGGAGCGGGGATTGTAAGTATAATTTTTTTTTTCCAGCTGCGCTACAGGGGGCACAAATGGGGGCGTTACTGACCATGCCCCCATATGAAGCCACGCCCCTATTTTTGCCCGGGGGCGCCACAAGGGCAAGATCCGGCCCTGTTTAATACATAGGGGAGGGGTGGATAGTGGAGTGGGCTTAATATTCATCATTTTATGGGGGTCAGGGCAGCTTGCTTTACTGTAGATATCTCCAGTTCCTGGAAATAGATTTCTTAGCTTTAATGGGATAAAAAATACTAGAGTGTCTCACCTGTCAGGAGGTTCTGGGGACTTGGGGATCAGACTTCAGTAGCCAGAGCAATCCACCAACAAAAATATAAAACTGCATATTAGGTGTGTGGAGATGTAGCAGGGACCAGCTGCTTGAAGGCCGATATCTGTGGTTCTGGGCAAAGTGCAGACAAGCTACCAGTGTCCTCTGAAAGGGGAGAGTCACAGCTTTTGGATTATACCCTCAGAAAAACTCTAAGTCAGACAGAACCCGAGATATCTGGCTGGGAAGAACAATTAACAGGCTTGGATGGGGACCACTGCTTTGAAGTCAGATATCTCCGGTTCCCCAGGGCCGATTTTAAAAAATCTGGTACCCCTGGAAAGAGGGGACCCTCAGCTATCAGCCTAGGGCCCTTTTACTCCTGGGGCCCTTGGGCAAGAGCCCATTGAGCCCATACGAAAAGACGGTCCTGTGGGTGTAGGGAGCAGTGAGGGAGGGTGAGTGTAGGGAGCAGGGAGGGAGGGTGTAGGGAGCAGTGAGGGAGGGTGGGTGTAGGGAGCAGTGAGGGAGGGTGGGTGTAGGGAGCAGTGGGGGAGGGTGGGTGTAGTGAGCAGTGAGGGAGGGTGGGTGTAGGGGGCAGGAAAGGAGGATGGGTGTAGGGAGCAGTGAGGGAGGGTGGGTGTAGGGGGCAGGAAAGGAGGGTGGGTGTAGGGAGCAGTGAGGGAGGGTGGGTGTAAGCAGGGCCGGTTCAAGGGCGCTCTGCGCCCCGGGCAGGAAAAGGGGCGTGTCCTAATACAGGGGGCGTGGTCAGTTACGCCCCCTGTACATTGCTAGTGCTGCTATGCGTCTAGTTCCCTTCGTGGAGAGGACCTTTGCTGTGCGGTGCGCGATGACGTCATCGCGCACCGCTCAGCAAAGTTACTCTCCACGAAGGGAAACTAGACGCATAGCGTCTAGTTCCCTTCACAGGAGGTGGACGGGGACGGCAGCGGGCAGCGGGCAGCAGTGGCGGATCTTGCCACGGTGCGGCGCCCCCCGGATGGCGCCAGCGCCCTCCGGAAGGCGGCGCCCCGGGCAAAAGTCCTGCTTGCCCGTGGCAAGATCCGCTACTGGGTGTAAGGAGCAGTGAGGGAGGGTGGGTGTAAGGAGCAGTGAGGGAGGGTGGGTGTAAGGAGCAGTGAGGGAGGGTGGGTGTAGGGAGCAGGGAGAGTGGGTGTGGAGGGAAGTGAGTACGGGTGTAAGGATCAGCAAGCGAGGGTGGGTGTAGAGAGCTGCGAGGGAGGGTGTGTGTAGGGGGTAGGTAAGGAGGGTGGGTGTAGGGAGCAGTGAGGGTGTGTGTGTAGGGAGCAGTGAGGGAGGGTGTAGGGAGCAGTGAGGGAGGGAGGGTGTAGGGAGCAGTGAGGGAGGGTGTGTGTAGGGAGCAGTGAGGGAGGGAGGGTGTAGGGAGCAGTGTTGGGTGGATGTAGGGAACAGTGAGGGAGGGTGTGTGTAGGGGGCAGGGAAGGAGGGTGGGTGTAGGGAGCAGTGAGGGAGGGCAGGTGTAGGGAGCAGTGAAGCAGGGTGGGTGTAAGAAGCAGTTAGGGAGGGTGAGTGTTGGGAGCAGGGAGGGTGGGTGTAGGGAGCAGGGAGGGAGGAGGTAGAGTACAGTGAGGGAAGGTGGGTATAGGGAGCAGGGAGGGTGGGTGTAGTGAGCAGGAGGGTGGGTGTAGGGAGCAGGGAGGGAGGGGGCAGGGAACAGTGAGGGAGGGTGGGTGTAGTGAGCAGGGAGGGTGGGTGTAGGGAGCAGGGAGGGAGGGGGCAGGGAACAGTGAGGGAAGGTGGGTGTAGTGAGCAGGGAGGGTGGGTGTAGGGAGCAGGGAGGGAGGGAGGGGGCAGGGAACAGTGAGGGAAGGTGGGTATAGGGAGCAGGACGGGTGGGTGTAGTGAGCAGGGAGGGTGGGTGTAGGGAGCAGGGAGGGAGAGGGCAGGGTACAGTGAGGGAAGGTGGGTATAGGGAGCAGGGAGGGTGGGTGTAGTGAGCAGGCAGGGAGGGGGCAGGGAACAGTGAGGGAGGGTGGGTATAGGGAGCAGTGAGGGAGGGTAAGTATAGGGAGCAGTGACAGTGGGTGTAAGGAGCAGTGAGGGAGGGTGGGTGTAGGGAGCTGGGAGGGTGGGTGTAGGGAGCAGGGAGGGAGAGGGCAGGGTACAGTGAGGGAAGGTGGGTATAGGGAGCAGGGTGGGTGGGTGTAGTGAGCAGGGAGGGGGCAGGGAACAGTGAGGGAGGGTGGGTATAGGGAGCAGTGAGGGAGGGTAAGTATAGGGAGCAGTGACAAACGATCTCTCCACCAATGACCCCGTATCTGTATGGAAAGGAATGCAATCCATAACCAACTATAGGAAAACATCAAAGTCCACCGCCATGCACCAAGACCTTGCAGATGAACTGAACCACTTTTATTGCAGGTTCGCAAAAGAAGTCCCCTGCAACCCAAACAATCACCTCTACGATGCCCCGAACACCAACGGCCAACCCCAGGCACTGCAAGTCACCCAAGAAGAGGTGGAGGCATTGTTTAAAAGGGCCAAAACCAGGAAAGCTCCGGGTCCTGACGGAGTGTCACCATCTGCCCTATGAGCATGTGCGGGTCAGCTCGCCCCCATATTCACCAAGATCTTCAATAAATCGCTGGAGCTACAGAAAGTCCCTTCCTGCCTCAAAAGGTCTACTATAGTCCCAGTCCCCAAGAAACCCACTATCACGAACCTGAACGACTACAGGCCGATAGCACTGACGTCTGTGGTCATGAAAACGTTCGAACGTCTGGTTTTGAATCACCTGAAAACTGTGACTGGCCCCCAACTGGACCCCCTGCAGTTCGCCTATCGCTCGAATCGGTGTGTCGAGGATGCAGTCAACCTGGGCCTGCACTACATTCTACAGCACCTAGACATTCCCGGTACCTACGCGAGGGTCCTGTTTGTCGATTTCAGCTCGGCCTTCAATACAATCGTCCCCAGCATCCTCCACCCCAAATTACTTCGCCTAGGGGTCCCAGAAGCTACCTGTTCCTGATAATAGACTTCCCGACAGATAGGACACAGGTGGTGAAAGCGGGGGAATTCACCTCTCAAGCGCGGTCCATTAGTACAGGGGCCCCTCAGGGCTGTGTCCTCTCACCCGTGCTCTTCTCCCTGTACACAAATGACTGTACCTCAGAGGCGCAATCAGTAAGGATCATCAAATTCGCCGATGACACCACCGTCATCGGCCTCATCAAGGATGGGGACGAATCGGCCTATAGACGGGAAGTAGACCGGCTGGCCCAGTGGTGCATCCACAACAACCTTGAGCTCAACCCCCTCAAAACTGTCGAGATGATAGTGGACTTCAGGAAGAAGTCATCTAGTGCACCTCCGCTAACGATTGCTGACAGTGTGGTATCGCTAGTGGACTCCTTCAAGTTTCTAGGGACCACAATCTCCAGGGACCTTAAATAGGGGTCCAACGCTGACGCCACTGTTGGGAAAGTGCAGCAGAGGTTGTTCTTCCTCAGGCAACTAAGGAAGTTCAACATCCCACAGAAGCTTCTGCTCCTCTTCTACTCCGCGATTGTGGAGTCGGTACTGTGCTCCTCGATACTCGTATGGTACAGCTCCGCCAGCGCGAGGGACAGATGCAGGCTCCAAAAGGTGGTCAGAACCGCAGAGAAGATCATCGGGGCCGACCTTCCCTCAGTCCAGGACCTGTACTTGTCCAGAGCTAAAAAGCGGGCAATGAAGATAGTAAAAGACCAGCTACACCCCGGCCACAGCATGTTTAACTTGCTTCCTTCAGGCAGGCGTTACAGGGCCGTCCCCGCCAGGTCCACCAGAAGCCTCAAAAGTTTCTTTCCCCAAGCGGTCCGCCTGCTGAACTCCTGAATATTGACTGACTAGACGTACATGTAACTCACTTGTGTTCCTACCGTATACCCTATCTGTCTGACTTTACTTCCCCCCCCCCCCCCCCACACACACACACACACACACACACACACACACCTGCTTACCTGTTACCTACTTGGCTGTTGTATAGCAAACTGAAGACAAATTCCTAGTATATGCAAGTATACCTGGCCAATAAAGCTGATTCTGATTCTGACAGTGGGTGTAAGGAGCAGTGAGGGAGGGTGGGTGTAGGGAGCAGGGAAGGAGGGTGGATGTAGGGTGTAGAGAGCAGGGAGGGAGGGGGCAGGGAACAGTGAGGGAGGGCAGGTGTAGGGAGCAGTGACAGTGGGTGTAGGGAGCAGTGAGGGAGGGCAGGTGTAGGGAGCAATGAGGGAGGGTGTAGGGAGCAGTGAGGGAGGACAGGTGTAGGGAGCAGTGAGGGAGGGTGGGTGTAGGGAGCAGTGACAGTGGGTGTAGGGAGCAGTGAGGGAGGGCAGGTGTAGGGAGCAGTGAGGGAGGGTGGGTTGTAGGGAGCAGTGAGGGAGGGCAGGTGTAGGGAGCAGTGACAGTGGGTGTAGGGAGCAGTGAGGGAGGGCAGGTGTAGGGAGCAGTGAGGGAGGGTGGGTGTAGGGAGCAGTGAGGGAGGGCAGGTGTAGGGAGCAGTGAGGGAGGGTGGGTGTAGGGAGCAGTGAGGGAGGGTGGGTGTAGGGAGCAGGGAGGGAGGGTAGGGAGCAGGGAGGGAGCATGGATGTAGGGAGCAGCGGAGGGAGGGTGGATGTAGGTGACGGATGGTTGGAGTAGGGAACAGTGAGGGAGGGTGGGTGTAAGGAGCAGTTAGGGAGGGTGGGTATAGGGAGGAGGGAGGGAGGGGGCAGGGAACAGTGAGGAAGGTGGGTATAGGGAGCAGGGAGGGTGGGTGTAGTGAGCAGGGAGGGAGAGAGGGGGCAGGGTACAGTCAGGGAAGGTGGGTATAGGGAGCAGGGAGGGAGGGTGTAGTGAGCAGGGAGGGAGGGGGCAGTGAACAGTGAGGGAAGGTGGGTATAGGGAGCAGGGAGGGAGGGGGCAGGGAACAGTGAGGGAAAGTGGGTATAGGGAGCAGGGAGGGTGGGTGTAGTGAGCAGGGAGGGTGGGTGTAGTGAGCAGGGAGGGAGGGGGCAGGGTACAGTGAGGGAAGGTGGGTATAGGGAGCAGGGAGGGTGGGTGTAGTGAGCAGGGAGGGAGGGGGGCAGGGAACAGAGAGGGAAGGTGAGTATAGGGAGCAGGGAGGGTGGGTGTAGTGAGCAGGGAGGGTGGGTGTAGGGAGCAGGGAGGGAGGGGCAGGGTACAGTGAGGGAAGGTGGGTGTAGGGAGCAGGGAGGGTGGGTGTAGTGAGCAGAGAGGGAGGGGGCAGGGAACAGTGAGGGAAGGTGAGTATAGGGAGCAGGGAGGGTGGGTGTAGTGAGCAGGGAGGGTGGGTGTAGGGAGCAGGGAGGGAGGGCAGGAGTAGAGAGCAATGATGGTGGGGAGCAGGGAAGGAGGGTGGGTGTAGGGAGCAGGGAGGGAGGGGGCAGGGAACAGTGAGGGCGGGCGGGAGTAGAGAGCAATGATGGTGGGTGTGTGGGGTGCACAGATAGGATGGATGTAGGGACTCAGGAGTGTGCTCATTTTAAATGTAGCACTGGCCAAAAGTCAATTGGAGCTAGCGGACCGGCAGTCAATCAGGAGCCGCTGCTGCGGCCACTTCCCCGATTGGCTGATAGTCCAACAGCTCCGCTGCTGGCTGGCGCTACATTTGAAATGCTGCCGGCGCTATCAGTGTGTCCATGGCTGCCCGCCTAAGCTCCATATACCCCGCTGCCACCCGGGACGCACAGCCGGGCAGCAACTGAGCCAAGTGTTATTGTGCTCAGCGCATGCGTAACATAATTCTGTGAATCCTGGGATTGGTGACTCCAATACCGGGATTAAAATCCTGCCATTTTTTGGGCCAAAATCCCGACCCCAGGATTGGCCTCCCTAACACGGACGTAAGCTATATTTCTACTGCTTCTCTACATTATACATATATATACTGGTATATTCTCCCATATGCGAAATGCCTGGGACCAGAAGTATTTTGGATATTGGCTGCTTCCATAGTTTGGAATATTTGCATCCCATAATGAGATGTTTTGGGGATGGGGTCCAAATCTAAACACAGAATGAATTTATGCTTCATATATGGGTCACACATGATATCCCAGCGGTCCGAATGCCAGCAGTCAAAATACCGACCGCGGAATCTCGGTGCTGGGAATTCTGACATCTGAAGAGTGAGGTACCTAACCCCTAACACCCCTAACCCTCCCTCCCCGCAACCTAAACCTAACCTTCCCCCTCCCGCAGCCTAACCTTCCTCCCGCAACCTAACCCTCCCTACCTGCAACCTAAACCTAACCTTTCCGCTCCCGCAGCCTAACCCTCCCTCCCTGCAACCTAACCCTCCCACCCTGCAACCTAAACCTAACCTTCCCCCTCCCGCAGCCTAACCTTCCTCCCGCAACCTAACCCTCCCTACCTGCAACCTAAACCTAACCTTTCCGCTCCCGCAGCCTAACCCTCCCTCCCTGCAACCTAACCCTCCCAACCTGCAACCTAAACCTAACCTTCCCCCTCCCGCAGACTAACCCTCCCTCCCTGCAACCTAACCCTCCTTCCCTGCAACCTAAACCTAACCTTCCTCTTCCCGCAGACTAACCGTCCCTCCCTGCAACCTAAACCTAACCTTCCCCCTTCCGCAGCCTAACCCTCCCTCCCTGCAACTTAAACCTAACCTTCCCCCTCCTGCAACGTAACCCTCCCTCCCTGCAACATAAACCTAACCTTCCCCCTCCCGCAGACTAACCCTCCCTCCCTGCAACCTAACCCTCCCTCCCTGCAACCTAAACCTAACCTTTCCCCTTCCGCAGCCTAACCCTCCCTCCCTGCAACTTAAACCTAACCTTCCCCCTCCTGCAGCCTAACCCTCCCTCCCTGCAACCTAAACCTAACCTTCCCCCTCCCGCAGACTAACCCTCCCTCCCTGCAACCTAACCCTCCCTCCCTGCAACCTAAACCTAACCTTCCCCCTTCCGCAGTCTAACCCTCCCTCCCTGCAACCTAACCCTCCCTCCCCGCAACCTAAACCTAACCCTCCCCCTCCAGCAGCCTAACCTTCCTCCCGCAACCTAACCCTCCCTACCTGCAACCTAAACATAACCTTCCCCCTCCCGCAGCCTAACCCTCCCTCCCTGCAACTTAAACCTAACCTTCCCCCTCACGCAGCCTAACCCTCCTCCTGCAACCTAACCCTCCCTCCCCGCAAACTAAACCTAATCTTCCCCCTCCCGCAGCCTAACCCTCCCTCCACGCAACCTAAACCTAACCTACCCCCTCCAGCAGCCTAACCTTCCTCCTGCAACCTAACCCTCCCTCCCTGCAACCTAAACCTAACTTTCCCCCTCGCGCAGCCTAACCTTCCTTTTTCACAAAAAACTATGCAGTTTCACACAAGGTCTAGCTGCGCTTTTCAGTCGCACTGCTGATCGCTGAGTGATTGACAGGAAAGGGGCGTTTCTGGGAGGTAACTCACCATTTTCCGGGAGTGTGCTAAAAAACGCAGGCGTGTCAGGTGAAAACGCAGGCGTGCCAGGGGTAAACGGTGGAGTGGCTGGCCGAACGCAGGGCGAGTTTGTGACGTCAAACCAGGAACTAAATAGACTGAAGTGGTCGCAAGGTAGGAGTAGGTCTGCAGCTACTCTGAAACTGCATGAAAATATTTCGGAGCTGTTCTGCTAACCTTTCGGACGCACTTCTGCTAAGCTTAGATACACTCCCAGAGGGCGGCGGCTTAGCGTTTGCAATGCTGCTAAAAGCAGCTAGCGAGCGATCAACTCGGAATGAGGGCCAAAGTCTGCACTTTTTTTCAACGCTTTCCCCAGTGAGATTTTTCAGCAATTGTGTGTGCGAGAGCTTAAGGTGGCAATGTTTTATGCTATCGGTTCTATTCATTACTACACAACACACAGTGAGCAGTGCCACCTTGTGGCAAAGAATGAATATATCAGCTTCACACACAGTAACACTGCAGGTATGGCCATGATCTGACAAATCAGTGCGGCCCTACATCTCCATGAGAGTGTCCGTGAGTGACCTCTTATTTGCCTCTGGGCTCCCTGGGGGGACAGTCTATCCGGGTTTGTTGTTTTGACAAGACCCATGGATGCTACATGGACTGATTTTGTGATAAATGTGTACAATATAAAAAAATACATTACAATATTAGATGCCACTACTGTCTTTATAAAATTAGTTCCGTTGAGCAATAAAATAACAGAGATGCACACAAGCGAACGCTAGTTTAGTAAAAAGCAGATTAGAGAAATCTTGCAATAATAATGACAGAAGCTAACAGAAGGGGTGATTCAGATCTGATCGCTGGTCCTGCAAACTCTGCTGTCCTGCGTTCGGATAGTCGCCGCTTCCAGGGGGAGTGTAAATTCGCCGTGTAAGTGTGTGATCGCATGTGTACGCCGAGCTGCAAAAATCCACTGTGTGCAGTCTCTGCGCAGCCCAGGACTTACTCCTACAGTGCGATGAGAACAGGCTGATCGGGGCCGGAGCTGACGTCACACACCCGCCCTGAAAACGCTTGGGAACGCCTGCATTTTTCTGGACACTCCCAGTAAACGGTCAATTACAACCCACAATGGTTTCCTCATATCAAGCACTTTGCGAACGCCCGTGCGATCGGATTTTTCGCACTTTCCCATCGCTTGATGCCCCTTGTTGTTGTCCGACGCACGTGCGCATTGTGGTGCATACGCAGTTACTACCTGATCGCTCGCTGTGCGAAAACACATAGCAGCCATCAGGTCTGAATCACCCCCAGAGTCCAGAAACAACAGCAGGATGATAATAGTGTGAACGGCAGAAATCCAGAAATAAACAGCGTAATGCAACGGTTCCCAAACTTTTCTGAATCCGGCGCCCTAGAGTAATACAATTTTTTCACGGCGCCCCTGAGCCAAAAGCTTCTTATTGAGAAACTTAGAAAGAAATATTATATTAAGTAAATTGTGTTTAGATGTGCACCGGACATTTTTCGGGTTTTGTGTTTTGGTTTTGGATTCGGTTCCGCGGCCGTGTTTTGGATTCGGACGCGTTTTGGCAAAACCTCACCGAAAATTTTTTGTCGGATTCGGGTGTGTTTTGGATTCGGGTGTTTTTTACAAAAAACCCTAAAAAACAGCTTAAATCATAGAATTTGGGGGTCATTTTGATCCCATAGTATTATTAACCTCAATAACCATAATTTCCACTCATTTCCAGTCTATTCTGAACACCTTACACCTCACAATATTATTTTTAGTCCTAAAATTTGCACCAAGGTCGCTGGATGGCTAAGCTAAGCAACACAAGTGGCCGACACAAACACCTGGCCCATCTAGGAGTGGCACTGCAGTGTCAGGCAGGATGGCACTTCAAAAAAATTGTCCCCAAACAGCACATGATGCAAAGAAAAAAAGAGGCGCACCAAGGTCGCTGTGTGACTAAGCTAAGTGACACAAGTGGCCGACACAAACACCTGGCCCATCTAGAAGTGGCACTGCAGTGTCAGGCAGGATGGCCCTTCCAAAAAATTGTCCCCAAACAGCACATGATGCAAAGAAAAAAAGAGGCGCACCAAGGTCGCTGTGTGACTAAGCTAAGCAACACAAGTGGCCGACACAAACACCTGGCCCATCTAGGAGTGGCACTGCAGTGTCAGGCAGGATGGCACTTCAAAAAAATTGTCCCCAAACAGCATATGATGCAAAGAAAAAAAGAGGCGCACCAAGGTCGCTGTGTGACTAAGCTAAGCAACACAAGTGGCCGACACAAACACCTGGCCCATCTAGGAGTGGCACTGCAGTGTCAGGCAGGATGGCACTTCAAAAAAATTGTCCCCAAACAGCACATGATGCAAAGAAAAATTAAAGAAAAAAGAAGTGCAAGATGGAATTGTCCTTGGGCTCTCCCACCCACCCTTATGTTGTATAAACAGGACATGCACACTTTAACGAACCCATCATTTCAGCGACAGGGTCTGCCACACGACTGTGACTGAAATGACTGGTTGGTTTGTGCCCCCACCAAAAAAAGAAGCAATCAATCTCTCCTTGCACAAACTGGCTCTACAGAGGCAAGATGTCCACCTCATCATCATCCTCCGATTCCTCACCCCTTTCACTGTGTGCATCCCCCTCCTCACAGATTATTAATTCGTCCCCACTGGAATCCACCATCTCAGGTCCCTGTGTACTTTGTGGAGGCAATTGCTGCTGGTGAATGTCTCCACGGAGGAATTGATTTTAATTCATTTTGATGAACATCATCTTCTCCACATTTTCTGGAAGTAATCTCGTACGCCGATTGCTGACAAGGTGAGCGGCTGCACTAAACACTCTTTCGGAGTACACACTGGAGGGAGGGCAACTTAGGTAGAATAAAGCCAGTTTGTGCAAGGGCCTCCAAATTGCCTCTTTTTCCTGCCAGTATACGTACGGACTGTCTGACGTGCCTACTTGGATGCAGTCACTCATATAATCCTCCACCATTCTTTCAATGGTGAGAGAATCATATGAAGTGACAGTAGACGACATGTCAGTAATCGTTGGCAGGTCCTTCAGTCAGGACCAGATGTCAGCAGACTGCCCTGCATCACCGCCAGCGGGTGGGCTCGGAATTCTTAGCCTTTTCCTCGCACCCCCAGTTGCGGGAGAATTTGAAGGAGGAGATGTTGACGGGTCACGTTCCGCTTGACTTGACAATTTTCTCACCAGCAGGTCTTTGAACCTCTGCAGACTTGTGTCTGCCGGAAGAGAGATACAACGTATGTTTTAAATCTAGGATCGAGCACGGTGGCCAAAATGTAGTGCTCTGATTTCAACAGATTGACCACCCGTGAATCCTGGTTAAGCGAATGAAGGGCTCCATCCACAAGTCCCACATGCCTAGCGGAATCGCTCTGTTTTAGCTCCTCCTTCAATGTCTCCAGCTTCTTCTGCAAAAGCCTGATGAGGGGAATGACCTGACTCAGGCTGGCAGTGTCTGAACTGACTTCACGTGTGGCAAGTTCAAAGGGTTGCAGAACCTTGCACAACGTTGAAATCATTCTCCACTGCGCTTGAGTCAGGTGCATTCCCCCTCCTTTGCCTATATCGTGGGCAGATGTATAGGCTTGAATGGCCTTTTGCTGCTCCTCCATCCTCTGAAGCATATAGAGGGTTGAATTCCACCTCGTTACTACCTCTTGCTTCAGATGATGGCAGGGCAGGTTCAGGACTGTTTGGTGGTGCTCCAGTCTTCTGTACGCGGTGGCTGAATGCCGAAAGTGGCCCGCAATTCTTCGGGCCACCGACAGCATCTCTTGCACGCCCCTGTCGTTTTTTAAATAATTCTGCACCACCAAATTCAATGTATGTGCAAAACATGGGACGTGCTGGAATTTGCCCAGATGTAATGCACGCACAATATTGCTGGCGTTGTCCGATGTCACAAATCCCCAGGAGAGTCCAATTGGGGTAAGCCATTCTGCGATGATCTTCCTCAGTTTCCGTAAGAGGTTGTCAGCTGTGTGCCTCTTCTGGAAAGCGGTGATACAAAGCGTAGCCTGCCTAGGAACGATTTGGCATTTGCGAGATGCTGCTACTGGTGCCGCCGCTGCTGTTCTTGCTGCGGGAGGCAATACATCTACCCAGTGGGCTGTCACAGTCATATAGTCCTGAGTCTGCCCTGCTCCACTTGTCCACATGTCCGTGGTTAAGTGGACATTGGGTACAACTGCATTTTTTAGGACACTGGTGACTCTTTTTCTGAGGTCTGTGTACATTTTCGGTATCGCCTGCCTAGAGAAATGGAACCTAGATGGTATTTGGTACCGGGGACACAGTACCTCAATCAAGTCTCTAGTTGCCTCTGAATTAACGGTGGATACCGGAACCACGTTTCTCACCGCCCAGGCTGCCAAGGCCTGAGTTATCTGCTTTGCAGCAGGATGACTGCTGTGATATTTCATCTTCCTCGCAAAGGACTGTTGGACAGTCAATTGCTTACTGGAAGTAGTACAAGTGGTCTTCCGACTTCCCCTCTGGGATGACGATCGACTCCCAGCAGCTACAACAGCAGCAGTAGGCGTTACACTCAAGGATGCATCGAAGGAATCCCAGGCAGGAGAGGACTCGTCAGACTTGCCAGTGACATGGCCTGCAGGACTATTGGCTTTCCTGTGTAAGGAGGAAATTGACACTGAGGGAGTTGGTGGTATGGTTTGCAGGAGCTTGGTTACAAGAGGAAGGGATTTAGTGGTCAGTGGACTGCTTCCGCTGTCACCCAAAGTTTTTGAACTTGTCACTGACTTATGATGAATGCGCTGCAGGTGACGTATAAGGGAGGATGTTCCAAGGTGGTTAACGTCCTTACCCCTACTTATTACAGCTTGACAAAGGCAACACACGGCTTGACACACGGCTTGTTGTCCGCATTTGTGTTGAAATAATTCCACACCGAAGAGCTGATTTTTTTTGTATTTTGACCAGGCATGTCAATGGCCATATTCGTCCCACGGACAACAGGTGTCTCCCCGGGTGCCTAACTTAAACAAACCACCTCACCATCAGAATCCTCCTTGTCAATTTCCTCCCCAGCGCCAGCAACACCCATATCCTCATCCTGGTGTACTTCAACAGTGACATCTTCAATTTGACTATCAGGAACTGGACTGCGGGTGCTCCTTCCAGCACTTGCAGGGGGCGTGCAAATGGTGGAAGGCGCAAGCTCTTCCCGTCCAGTGTTGGGAAGATCAGGCATCGCAACCGACACAATTGGACTCTCCTTGGGGATTTGTGATTTAGAAGAACGCACAGTTCTTTGCTGTGCTTTTGCCAGCTTAAGTCTTTTCTTTTTTCTAGCGAGAGGATGAGTGCTTCCATCCTCATGTGAATCTGAACCACTAGCCATGAACATAGGCCAGGGCCTCAGCCGTTCCTTGCCACTCCGTGTCGTAAATGGCATATTGGCAAGTTTACGCTTCTCATCAGATGCTTTTAATTTTGATTTTTGGGTCATTTTACTGAACTTTTGTTTTTTGGATTTTACATGCTCTCTACTATGACATTGGGCATCGGCCTTGGCAGACGACGTTGATGGCATTTCATCATCTCGGCCATGACTAGTGGCAGCAGCTTCAGCACGAGGTGGAAGTGGATCTTGATCTTTCCCTATTTTAACCTCCACATTTTTGTTCTCCATTTTTTAATGTGTGGAATTATATGCCAGTATCAATAGCAATGGCCTACTACTATATATACTGCGCACAACTGAAATGCACCACAGGTATGGATGGATAGTATACTTGACGACACAGAGGTAGGTAGAGCAGTGGCCTTCCGTACCGTACTGCTATATATACTGGTGGTCACTGTCAGCAAACTGCAAAACTAAAATGCACCACAGGTATAGAATCTAGATGGATAGTATACTTGACGACACAGAGGTAGGTAGAGCAGTGGCCTTCCATACCGTACTGCTATACATATTATACTGGTGGTCACTGTGTCAGCAAACTGCAAAACTAAAATGCACCACAGGTATAGAATGTAGATGGATAGTATACTTAATGATGACACAGAGGTAGGTACAGCAGTGGCCTTCCGTACCGTACTGCTATATATAGTATACTGGTGGTCACTGTGTCAGCAAACTGCAAAACTAAAATGCACCACAGGTATAGAATGTAGATGGATAGTATACTTAATGATGACACAGAGGTAGGTACAGCAGTGGCCTTCCGTACCGTACTGCTATATATAGTATACTGGTGGTCACTGTGTCAGCAAACTGCAAAACTAAAATGCACCACAGGTATAGAATGTAGATGGATAGTATACTTAATGACGACACAGAGGTAGGTACAGCAGTGGCCTTCCGTACCGTACTGCTATATATAGTATACTGGTGGTCACTGTGTCAGCAAACTGCAAAACTAAAATGCACCACAGGTATAGAATGTAGATGGATAGTATACTTAATGACGACACAGAGGTAGGTACAGCAGTGGCCTTCCATACCGTACTGCTATATATAGTATACTGGTGGTCACTGTGCCAGCAAACTGCAAAACTAAAATGCACCACAGGTATAGAATGTAGATGGATAGTATACTTAATGACGACACAGAGGTAGGTACAGCAGTGGCCTTCCGTACCGTACTGCTATATATAGTATACTGGTGGTCACTGTGTCAGCAAACTGCAAAACTAAAATGCACCACAGGTATAGAATGTAGATGGATAGTATACTTAATGACGATGCAGAGGTAGGTACAGCAGTGGCCTTCCGTACCGTACTGCTATATATAGTATACTGGTGGTCACTGTGTCAGCAAACTGCAAAACTAAAATGCACCACAGGTATAGAATGTAGATGGATAGTATACTTAATGACGACACAGAGGTAGGTACAGCAGTGGCCTTCCGTACCGTACTGCTATACATACTGGTGGTCACTGTGTCAGCAAACTGCACAACTGAAATGCACCACAGGTATAGAATGTAGATGGATAATATACTTAATGACGACACAGAGGTAGGTACAGCAGTGGCCTACTGTACCGTAATGCTATATATTATATACTGGTGGTCACTGGTCAGCAAAACTCTGCACTGTACTCCTCCTATATAATATTATACTGGTGGTCCCCAGTCCCCACAATAAAGCAGCACACTGAGCACAGATATGGAGTGTTTTTCAGGCAGACAACGTATACTGGTAGTCACTGTCAGCAAAACTCTGCACTGTACTCCTGCTATATAATACAGCTGCTCCCCAGTCCCCACAATTAAGCAGTGTGAGCACAGATATATGCAGCACACTGAGCACAGATATGGAGTGTTTTTCAGGCAGACAACGTATACTGGTGGTCACTGTCAGCAAAACTCTGCACTGTACTCCTGCTATATAATACAGCTGCTCCCCAGTCCCCACAATAAAGCAGTATGAGCACAGATATATGCAGCACACTGAGCACAGATATGGAGCATTTTTCAGGCAGAGAACGTATAATACTGGTGGTCATTGGTCAGCAAAACTCTGCACTGTACTCCTCCTATATAATACTGGTGGTCCCCAGTCCCCACAATAAAGCAGTGTGAGCACAGATATATTCAGCACACTGAGCACAGATATGGAGTGTTTTTCAGGCAGACAACGTATACTGGTGGTCACTGTCAGCAAAACTCTGCACTGTACTCCTCCTATATAATACAGCTGCTCCCCAGCCCTCCCCACAATTAAGCAATAATGCACAATCAAGTTCAACAATAACGGAGAGGACGCCAGCCACGTCCTCTCCCTAACATTTCCAATGCACGAGTGAAAATGGCGGCGACGCGCGGCTGCTTATATAGAATACGAATCTCGCGAGAATCCGACAGCGGGATGATGACGTTCGGGCGCGCTCGGGTTAACCGAGCCATACGGGAGAATCCGAGTATGGCTCGGACCCGTGTAAAAAGGGTGAAGTTCGGGGGGGTTCGGTTTCCGAGAAACCGTACCCGCTCATCACTAGTTTATATGTCATCCTTGGGGTCAATTATGTGGTGAGGACAAGATTTGCTTGTGTTTGTCCACATATTTTATGATTGGCAGCCACGAGCACTGGTTCTGCCTGTTACATTGACCATAAATGATATGAATTGGTCATAGCAACATAGTAACTAAGGTTGAAAAAAGACAATTGTCCATCGAGATCAACCTATTTGTGGTCTCCTATGCAGTCTTATTATAGGACTAGTTATTTTTATGTTATGACTAGTTATATTAACTATAATGTATGCATACGCACAATAACCCTGCATATCTTTATCCAATAGGAATTTATCTAACCCATTCTTAAAGGTGTAGAACACGCAATGGGAGTGACATTAGGTGGGGGTAGAACATGCAAATTGAGTAGCATCAAGTGGGGGTAGAACATGCAGCGGAAGTAGCATTAGGTGAATGTAGAGCATGCAGTGGGAGTAGCTCAGGTGGGAGTAGCATCAGGTGGGGGTAGAACATGCAGCGGGAGTAGCATTAGGTGAAGGTAGAGCATGCAGTGGGAGTAGCTCAGGTGGGAGTAGCATCAGGTGGGAGTAGAACATGCAGTGGGAGTAGCATTAGGTGGGGGTAGAACATGCAGTGGGAGTAGCATCTGGTGGGGGTAGAACATGCAGCGGGAGTAGCATTAGGTGAAGGTAGAGCATGCAGTGGGAGTAGCTCAGGTGGGAGTAGCATCAGGTGGGGGTAGAATATGTAGAGGGAGTGGCATCAGGTGTGGGTAGAACATGCAAAGGAAGAGACATCAGGTGGAGGTAGAAAATGGAGCAGGAGTAGCATTAGGTGAAAGTAGAGCATGCAGTGGGAGTAGCATCAGGTGGGGGTAGAACATGTAGATGGAGTGGCATCAGGTGGAGGTAGAACACGCAGTGGGAGTTGCATCAGGTTGGGGTAGAACACGCAATGGGAGTGGCATCAGATTGGGGTAGAACATGTATGGCATACTGGAATGTTAGGAGACAACAGATTTTGGAAAGTTCCAAAAGCCTTTTGATTCTTATCAGTGAGTGGGGAAGTTTATGGCCCCAAAACCAGTTCTGGCAGACCCTGCCACATGTAAGAGGTTAGGACAGGAAGTGTAGGGGGTTTTAGGACAAGGAACAAGAGACAGGCTGGAGTTCAGTGTGAGCTGAGGACAGAGATGGAGGGCACAGGCTAGTGTCCAGGAGAAACGCAGTCTGGGGACTGTGGAAGCAGCATGGTACTCCACAGTCCCTGGCATTATGGAGCAGCATGTAGGTGCTGCTAGGAAGAGCAAGAGATATCCAGATTTGCAGTGCGAGAGCCACAGTATGCAGAGTAAAGTGGAAGGAACCAGGAACAAAGGCATCTTCAGGGGTACCCGAGAAGTAGGATGGGAGGTGTAAGTCTGCGGGAGAGGACAAGCTGGGTGAGTGGTAGGAAACCACGTTTGGCGGAAGGCCCCCAGTAACGTGTCCATGAGAGATCCCATTTAGATAGAGCCCCTAGGGAATGGGGGAGAGCACACTGAAGTAAATTTCAGTTTGCGGAAGCCGCACTACTGATTCCCAGAGACTGCGCTGGTATGTACTGTACTGTAATGCTGCCACATCACTGTAAATGCTGTTAGTGAAGCAAATAAAAGGAGATGTAACCTGATGTAACCCATATGAATATTACGCTGGAGAGAAGAACAAGGTGTTAAATGTTATTGTTGTGATAACTCTGACTGAACTGTGAATAAACTGCTTGCTTATGTGATGAAACGGCCTGGCTGTTAGGGTCTCCTGCCCTGTGCTGCCACGTCGTCATGGCAACCGGGAGACAAGTGCTAGTGGAGTAACCTGAGCGCAGCTGATACTCCGGTTCGGGTCTTTTGCTGTGCAGTGGTTATAGGCTCTGTGCACGGCAGGGGATCCGGTGCTGGTTTTTGTGCTCACAGTCTGTGAGGTCTGAGTGGGGCGTGGACAGCACCTGCTTTATAAGGCCTCTTTTCAGGGTAAGCAGATGCTGCTGAATCTTTGTTGGTTAGTCAGTTCATGAAAGTTAGCCAGTACTGTGTAGCTTTGTATTTGTTTGTTGCTTACTGCAAATAGGCCTGGGGATTTGGTATTACACTCTGCCAATCCAGACCTAGCAGTAAGACTGGAGTCAGTCGTTTAGCTTGCTGGGGTTCTGTTACCACTCTGTGAACTTAGCAAGTTTGCGGCTGTATTCTAAGACTTGCCTGTCTAATCCTGTCTCACTGTGCTAGGTGTCAGGGGTCAGTTTAGTGGCAGTAAGCTAAAACCTGTGCACTGCAAGTGAGAAATAGGATTGTGGAGACTCTCCTTGTGTCTATCATTCCATCTCTGACCAAGGAGTTTACTGCCACACCCATTGGTAACCCTTTAGGGTTTTGCTGTTGCCCTTAGCAACAGCATTTCGGGTTCTCTATGTATTAAAACACAACATCTTGCTTTTTCCATCTGTGCAGTTCTAATACAAAGGAGATACCCAGTTCCTTAGCCTCTGGGCTTCTCTGTTCACTTTGTGTGTATTTTGTTACCCTATTACCTTCTGTGTACGTTATGTCATATTCCCCAGTTTGTCTGTGAGTCCATTTGTTTTGCATAACAGTTCAAACACCAGTACATTCCTGCAGACACTGGAGTGCATAACAGTTCTGACACCAGTACTTTCCTGCAGGCACTGGTGTGCATAACATATTCAGCAGCCTAATACTCCTGTTGAAATTTTGTGGGAATATGGAGCATACCCCTCAAAATACGTTGCAACAGGTGGTCGATCAGGTGCAGGTCCTGACTCGACAATTTAATGATTTGTCCATTAAAATGCACACCTCCCAGGCTGCTGGTGGAGCTCCCGCAGCAGCAGCACCTGCAGGGGTTAAGGAGCCGAAAGTAAATCTCCCGGATCGTTTTTCTGGAGATCGCTCGCAGTTCTTTTGTTTCAAGGAGAGCTGCAAGCTATACTTCCGGCTTAGGCCTCAGTCTTCTGGGTCGGAGATTCAGCGGGTGGGCATAGTGATTTCCTTGCTACAAGGAGACCCACAGGTCTGGGCATATGGGTTGCAGCCTGACTGTCCGTCGCTTAAAAGTGTTGATGCTTTTTTTACGGCACTGGGCATGTTGTATGATGACCCTGACAAGACGGCCTCAGCCGAGGCTCAGATTTCGATCCTTAAGCAAGGGCGAAGGCCAGTTGAGGTTTACTGTACGGAGTTTCGGAGGTTGGCCCATGATACCCAGTGGAATGACCCAGCCCTGAGACACCAGTACCGAAGAGGTCTTTCTAACCAGATAAAGGACCAACTGGTACAATATCCCTTGCCTGATAGCTTGGATCAGCTCATGCAGTTATCCATCCGGGTGGATAGACGGCTGAGAGAGCGTAGGCTTGAAAGGGAGACTGAGATTTCCTTCCTTCCCAAGGGAACCTCAGACTCTGAGGAATTTTCTGAGGAGCCTATGCAGATTGGGGCTACCCGCCTCTCCTCGCGTGAGAAGACGCGGAGGAGACAGCAGGGGTTGTGTTTGTACTGTGGGAATAAAGGTCATGTGGTAGTATCATGCCCAGAAAAGCCGGAAAACTTCAGGGCCTGAGGGTGATGGGAAATATCCTGTCAGGCCAGAAGTCAGAATTTCCCAAGAAGACTTTTATCATTCCGGTGACCTTGAAGATCCTCGGTCAAACTGTCAAGACTGAGGCCTTTGTGGACAGTGGGGCCGACGGGGTTTTTATGGACCGCCAATTCGCCCTGAAACACTCTGTTCCCTTAGTACCCTTGGCATCGGAAATTGAGATTTGTGGGTTAAACGGGGAACCATTATCCCAAGGTAAAATTACCTCTTGCACTAGCCAGATTTCTTTGTTTATTGGAGCCACACACTCTGAAAAATTGTCCTTTTATGTGACTGTCTGTACTTTTGCCCCATTGGTGTTGGGGTTACCCTGGTTAAGGGCCCACAATCCTCAATTTGACTGGGTCTCTAGGGAGATTCTTAGTTGGGGTACTGATTGTTTCAGGAGATGCTTGAGCCTTCCAGTCAGGCTCTCGCAGCTAAGTTTGCCAGGATTGCCAGGGTGTTATGCAGATTTTGCGGACGTGTTCTCCAAAAAAGTTGCAGAGGTACTACCTCCCCATCGCCCCTATGACTGTGCCATTGATTTGTTGCCAAATGCTAAGCTTCCCAAGAGCAGGTTGTACTCCCTGTCACGTCCTGAGACTCAGGCTATGGCAGAGTACATTCAGGAGAACTTGGCTAAGGGATTTATCAGACCTTCACAGTCTCCAGTTGGGTCGGGGTTCTTCTTCGTGGGTAAAAAGGACGGTTCGTTGCGACCCTGCATCGACTTCAGGGAATTGAACCGTATCACGATTAAAAACTCATACCCACTGCCTCTCATTTCGGTCTTGTTTGACCAGCTTCGTACTGCCACCATTTTTTCTAAGATTGACCTACGCGGTGCGTACAATCTAATCCGAATAAGAGAGGGGGATGAATGGAAGACTGCCTTTAATACCCACTCAGGGCATTATGAATATTTGGTGATGCCTTTTGGGCTCTGTAATGCCCCGGCAGTCTTCCAGGATTTCATGAATGATGTGCTCAGGGAATATTTGGATAGATTCTTAGTTGTATACTTAGATGACATCCTAATCTTCTCCCATTCCCTGGAGGAACATCGGAAGCATGTACGCTTAGTCCTCCAGAAACTCAGAGACCACCGGCTTGGGGCGAAGCTGGAGAAGTGCGAATTTGAAGTTCAGCAAATCGCATTTCTAGGATATATTATCTCCCCAGAAGGTTTCCAAATGGAGGGTTCCAAGGTACAGGCAGTCCTGGATTGGGTGCAGCCCACTAGTTTGAAGGCGCTTCAGCGTTTCCTGGGCTTTGCGAATTTTTATAGACGATTTATCGCTGGATTTTCGTCTATAGTGGCGCCCTTGGTGGCACTCACTAAGAAAGGGGCGGATGTTGCTCACTGGTCTTGTGAGGCTAAAGCGGCTTTTGCCCGTCTCAAAAGGGCATTTGTTTCGGCCAAGGTGCTGCGACACCCAGATCCAGAGCGTCCTTTTGTGGTGGAGGTGGATGCCTCTGAGATGGGTATTGGGGCAGTGCTTTCTCAGATGGGAGTGTCTGATAATCGCCTTCATCCCTGTGCTTACTTTTCCCGTAAATTTTCGCCTGCCGAGATGAATTATGACGTGGGTAACCGGGAATTGTTGGCTATTAAGGATGCACTCGAGGAGTGGAGACACTGGCTTGAGGGGGCTAAGTTTGTGGTCTCAATTCTCACTGACCATAAGAATCTGGCATATTTAGAGTCAGCGAAGCGTCTCAATGCCAGGCAGGCACGATGGGCTTTGTTTTTTGCTCGCTTTAATTTTTTGATAACATATCGCCCTGGGTCAAAAAACATCAAGGCTGATGCGCTCTCGCGGAGTTTTGCTCCAATCCAGGAGACCACCGAGGAGCCGTTGCCCATTGTTTCCCCATCATGTATTAAAGTGGGCATTACCCAGGACCTCTTATCATTAGTCCTTAGAGCACAGGAGCAGGCTCCTCCAGACCTTCCGGTAGGTCTTTTGTTTGTGCCTCCTAGGTTAAGACAGCGAGTGTTCCTGGAATTCCATGCCAAGAAGTCGGCAGGTCACCCGGGTATTGCCAGAACTCGGGAGTTGCTATCTAGGGCGGTGTGGTGGCCCTCGTTGGCTAAGGATGTGGATCAGTGGGTTCGGGCATGTGACATCTGTGCCCGAAATAAGACTCCTAGAGGGGTTCCTGTTGGCCCATTACATCCACTCTCTATCCCATCTAAGCCATGGACCCACATTTCAATGGATTTTGTGGGGGACTTGCCCAAATCCTCGGGGATGACAGCCATCTGGGTTGTCGTTGACAGGTTTTCGAAGATGGCGCACTTCGTTCCACTGGTTGGGCTGCCATCAGCCAGACGCCTGTCTGAATTATTTATGCTGCATGTTGTGCGTCTCCACGGGTTGCCACTTGATGTGGTCTCTGACCGCGGATCCCAGTTTGTGGCCAAATTCTGGAGGGCATTTTGTTCCGATCTCCAGATTTCTGTCAGCTTGTCGTCAGGCTACCATCCGCAGTCTAATGGGCAGACTGAAAGGGTGAACCAGTCCTTGGAGCAGTTCCTCAGGTGTTATGTCTCCAAGTGTCAGACTGACTGGGTTGCTCATCTGTCCATGGCGGAGTTTGCCTATAACAACGCGGCTCACTCTGCTACAGGGATCTCTCCCTTCCTTTGTGTGTATGGGCATCATCCTAAGGCCAATTCTTTTGACCCCCTGGACTCCACGCCTGGTGGTTCCTCTGTGGTTTCGGTCCTTAGAGGTATTTGGCGGAAAGTGAAGAAAGCCCTTGTGTCTGTGTCATTAGTGACCAAAAGGGTTTTTGATAAGCGGAAAAGACCCTGCAGCTTCAAATTAGGAGACTTCGTCTGGTTGTCTACCAAGAATTTGAAGTTGAGACAGCCATCTCATAAGTTAGGGCCCCGGTTCATCGGCCCTTATAAGATCACCAGGGTTATCAATCCGGTGGCATTTCAGTTAGATCTGCCCCGTTCTTTGGGTATCAATAAAACATTTCATTGTTCCCTTTTAAAACGGGCGATTAGTAATCCTTCTTCCAGTGGAAGACCTTCCCCTCTTCTGATACGTGGCCAGAGGGAGTTTGTTGTTGAAAGGATTCTTGACTCCAAGGTGGTTCGGGGTCGGCTGTCATTTTTGGTGCACTGGAAGGGGTATGGCCCGGAGGAGCGGTCGTGGGTGCGCAGTTGTGATCTTCATGCCCCCAGACTGATACGCTCTTTCTTCTCGCAGTTCCCCGATAAACCCGGTGGTAGGGGTTCTTTGACCCCTCGTCAGAGGGGGGGTACTGTTAGGGTCTCCTGCCCTGTGCTGCCACGTCGTCATGGCAACCGGGAGACAAGTGCTAGTGGAGTAACCTGAGCGCAGCTGATACTCCGGTTCGGGTCTTTTGCTGTGCAGTGGTTATAGGCTCTGTGCACGGCAGGGGATCCGGTGCTGGTTTTTGTGCTCACAGTCTGTGAGGTCTGAGTGGGGCGTGGACAGCACCTGCTTTATAAGGCCTCTTTTCAGGGTAAGCAGATGCTGCTGAATCTTTGTTGGTTAGTCAGTTCATGAAAGTTAGCCAGTACTGTGTAGCTTTGTATTTGTTTGTTGCTTACTGCAAATAGGCCTGGGGATTTGGTATTACACTCTGCCAATCCAGACCTAGCAGTAAGACTGGAGTCAGTCGTTTAGCTTGCTGGGGTTCTGTTACCACTCTGTGAACTTAGCAAGTTTGCGGCTGTATTCTAAGACTTGCCTGTCTAATCCTGTCTCACTGTGCTAGGTGTCAGGGGTCAGTTTAGTGGCAGTAAGCTAAAACCTGTGCACTGCAAGTGAGAAATAGGATTGTGGAGACTCTCCTTGTGTCTATCATTCCATCTCTGACCAAGGAGTTTACTGCCACACCCGTTGGTAACCCTTTAGGGTTTTGCTGTTGCCCTTAGCAACAGCATTTCGGGTTCTCTATGTATTAAAACACAACATCTTGCTTTTTCCATCTGTGCAGTTCTAATACAAAGGAGATACCCAGTTCCTTAGCCTCTGGGCTTCTCTGTTCACTTTGTGTGTATTTTGTTACCCTATTACCTTCTGTGTACGTTATGTCATATTCCCCAGTTTGTCTGTGAGTCCATTTGTTTTGCATAACAGTTCAAACACCAGTACATTCCTGCAGACACTGGAGTGCATAACAGTTCTGACACCAGTACTTTCCTGCAGGCACTGGTGTGCATAACACTGGCGTGCAATGCTTTTTAAAATCACTGATGGACCTGCCGCTGCCCGGGTATCACACATGTAGAGTGAGTGGCATCAGGTGGAGGTATAACATGCAGAGGAAGTGGCATCAGGTGGGGGTAAAACATGCAGCGGATGTGGCATCAAGTGGGGGCAGAACATGCAGAGGGAATGGCATCAGGTGGGGATAGAACACGCAATGTGGGTGGCATTAGGTAGGGGTATAACATGCAGAGGAAATAAGAATTTACTTACCGATAATTCTATTTCTCGTAGTCCGTAGTGGATGCTGGGAACTCCGTAAGGACCATGGGGAATAGCGGCTCCGCAGGAGACTGGGCACAAAAGTAAAGCTTTAGGACTACCTGGTGTGCACTGGCTCCTCCCCCTATGACCCTCCTCCAAGCCTCAGTTAGGATACTGTGCCCGGACGAGCGTACACAATAAGGAAGGATTTATGAATCCCGGGTAAGACTCATACCAGCCACACCAATCACACCGTACAACTTGTGATCTGAACCCAGTTAACAGTATGATAACAGAGGAGCCTCTGGATAGATGGCTCACAACAATAACCCGATTTAGTTAACAATAACTATGTACAAGTATTGCAGACAATCCGCACTTGGGATGGGCGCCCAGCATCCACTACGGACTACGAGAAATAGAATTATCGGTAAGTAAATTCTTATTTTCTCTGACGTCCTAGTGGATGCTGGGAACTCCGTAAGGACCATGGGGATTATACCAAAGCTCCCAAACGGGCGGGAGAGTGCGGATGACTCTGCAGCACCGAATGAGAGAACTCCAGGTCCTCCTCAGCCAGGGTATCAAATTTGTAGAATTTAGCAAACGTGTTTTCCCCTGACCAAGTAGCTGCTCGGCAAAGTTGTAAAGCCGAGACCCCTCGGGCAGCCGCCCAAGATGAGCCCACCTTCCTTGTGGAATGGGCTTTTACAGATTTTGGCTGTGGCAGGCCTGCCACAGAATGTGCAAGCTGAATTGTATTACAAATCCAACGAGCAATAGTCTGCTTAGAAGCAGGAGCACCCAGCTTGTTGGGTGCATACAGGATAAACAGCGAGTCAGATTTTCTGACTCCAGCCGTCCTGGAAACATATATTTTCAAGGCCCTGACTACGTCCAACAACTTGGAGTCCTCCAAGTCACTAGTAGCCGCAGGTACCACAATAGGTTGGTTCAGATGAAACACTGAAACCACCGTAGGGAGAAAATGAGGACGAGTCCTCAATTCCGCCCTGTCTGAATGGAAGATCAGATAAGGGCTTTTACAGGATAAAGCCCGCCAATTCTGACACGCGCCTGGCCGAGGCCAGGGCCAACAACATGACCACTTTCCATGTGAGATATTTTAACTCCACAGATTCAAGTGGTTCAAACCAATGTGACTTTAGGAACCCCAAAACTACATTGAGATCCCAAGGTGCCACTGGAGGCACAAAAGGAGGCTGTATATGCAGTACCCCTTTTACAAACGTCTGAACTTCAGGAACTGAAGCTAGTTCTTTCTGGAAGAAAATTGACAGGGCCGAAATTTGAACCTTAATGGACCCCAATTTTAGGCCCATAGACACTCCTGTTTACAGGAAATGCAGGAATCGACCTAGTTGAAATTCCTCCATCGGGGCCTTACTGGCCTCGCACCACGCAACATATTTTCGCCAAATGCGGTGATAATGCTTTGCGGTTACATCCTTCCTGGCTTGATCAGGGTAGGGATGACTTCATCCGGAATGCCTTTTTCCTTCAGGATCCGGCGTTCAACCGCCCTGCCGTCAAACGCAGCCGCGGTAAGTCTTCTGCCGACGATTTTCCGGACCTCTTCTTGCTTCTGGCTCTGTAAGGGGGCCGGCGGCGCGGCTCTGGGACCGGACTCCGAGGCTGGGCCTGTGTTCGGTCCCTCTGGAGCTAATGGTGTCCAGTAGCCAAGAAGCCCAAGCTGGCTGCAAGCAGGCAGGTTCGCTTCTTCTCCCCTTAGTCCCTCGATGCAGTGAGCCTGTTGCCAGCAGGTCTCACTGAAAATAAAAAACCTAAAACTAAACTTTCACTAAGAAGCTCAGGAGAGCCCCTAGTGTGCACCCTTCTCGGCCGGGCACAAAAATCTAACTGAGGCTTGGAGGAGGGTCATAGGGGGAGGAGCCAGTGCACACCAGGTAGTCCTAAAGCTTTACTTTTGTGCCCAGTCTCCTGCGGAGCCGCTATTCCCCATGGTCCTTACGGAGTTCCCAGCATCCACTAGGACGTCAGAGAAAGTGGCATTAGGTTGGGTAGAACATGTAGTGGGAGTGGCATCAGGTGGGGGTAGAACATGAAGTAGGAGTGGCATCAGGTGGGGGTAGAACATGCAGTGGGAGTAGCATCAGGTGCTGGTAGAACATGCAGTGGGAGCGGCATCAGGTGGGGTATAACATGCAGGGGAAGTGGCATCAGGTTGGGTAGAACATGCAGTGGGAGTGGCATCAGGAGGGGGTAGAATATGCAGTGGTAGTGGCATCAGGTTGGGGTAGAACATGGAGAGGGAGTAGCATCAGGTTGGGATAGAACACGCAATGGGAGTGGCATCAGGTAGAGGTATAACATGCAGAGGAAGTGGCATCAGGTGGGGGTAGAACATGCAGTGGGAGTTGCATCAGGTTGGGGTAGAACACGCAATGGGAGTGGCATCAGATTGGGGTAGAACATGTAGAGGGAGTGGCATCAGGTGGAGGTATAACATGCAGAGGAAGTGGCATCAGGTGGGGGTAGAACATGCAGTGGGAGTGGCATCAGGTGGGGGTAGAACATGCAGAGGAAGTGGCATCAGGTGGGGGTAGAACATGCAGTGGGAGTAGTATTAGGTGAAGGTAGAACATGCAGTGGGAGTGGCATCAGGTGGAGGTAGTCTAGATCATCCAGAGGGAGTGGTAAGGAAACATTCTTCCATTGAACACCCTTGGGGGGAAGGGGGGGGGGGGGGGGGGGGAATCTTCTTTCTGATAATCCAGTGGGAATAAAATAATATTAATAAAAACCTTGCAGGGACTCACTAGGAGCATCTGGTGCTACATGAATGTATACATAATTAGCATGGGAGGTCAGATCGCTGCTGAGCCAATCTACAAGTGGCTAACGTGGAAAACAACTTGTTGATTGGCTGAACAGCTATAACCTCTCCCATTAAAGTGAGGACTTTCATCCAGTGCCGCGCTCCTAACTCCCAATTTATATCATGGTTCATAAGTGCAGAACAATGCCACATATTGGTGCACGGTTCTGTAACCGTCCAGAGCGTCAACACATTTATTTGCATCATATACACCCCCGGGTGTATAAGATAGAAATGATGACCTTCTGGATGGTGCAATTTTGTAGAACTATTATATAAAAATTCTACTGGCGAATAAATGTTCTCAAGATGTATCATATTCAGATGATTTATAAGGCGGTGACACTTATGTATTTGGCAATATGCTGACAGCCTTCATGCCAGTGAGTTGCAATTTTATCTTCTTTACCTGCCAAAGCCTCTCAGTGCAGCTGACACACAGCAAAGCCTGAGCGGTAAATCATATGGCGTCAGTTTCCCTCTGTTCCACCAGGAGGCGCCAGAGAGCAAAGAGTAACCTGTGTGAGCAGGGGTCAGGGACTCCAGGTCGACAACAAAAAGGTCGACACACCTTAGGTCGACACCAATTGGTCGACACACCTTAGGTCGACATGGACAAAAGGTCGACATGGACAAAAGGTCGACAGGAACAAGGTCGACGTGGAAAAAGGTCGACATGAGTTTTTTATGTTTTTTTGGTGTCGTTTTCTTCGTAGAGTGACCGGGAACCCCAATTAGTGCACCGCGTCCCCTCGCATGGCTCGCTTCGCTCGCCATGCTTCGGGCATGGTGCCTTCGCTCCGCTCCGCTTCGCTCGGCACAGATTACCGTTCCAATCATAGTCCACGTGGATCGTTAAGTATGAAAAAGTTCCAAAAAAGAAAAAAATTGTGAAAAACTCATGTCGACCTTTTTCCATGTCGACCTTTTGTCCATGTCGACCTTTTGTCCATGGCGACCTAAGGTGTGTCGACCAATTGGCATCGACCTAAGGTGTGTCGACCTTTTTGTTGTCGACCTGGAGTCCGGATACCATGAGCAGAACGCAGGATTTCCCCAGATTAAACATTACATGATGCAGAATATATTATTATTAATATCAGTTACTTATGGCGCCAGCATAGTCGGTTGCGCTTTACAATTGGGAACAAACAGTAATATAACAATAGGGCAATTCCACCCTTAACGGAATCACCTTATTACAGTGATAACCTCAATTCATCATACAACTGCCACCACTAATGTCAATTATAGATGAGCTGTTCAGATTACCTGGAATCCGAACCACTGGGGGAGTGTATTGTAGCTTAGCAAGTGTGCGATCGCTTGTGCAGTCGAGCTGCGCAAAAAGTGTTTGTGCAGTTTCTGAGTAGCTCTGAACTTACTCAGCCGCTGCGATCACTTCAGCCTGTCCGGTCCCGGAATTGACGTCAGACACCCGCCCTGCAAACGCCTGGACACGCCTGCGTTTTCCTCTCCACTCCCAGAAAACGGTCAATTGCCACCCAGATCCGCCTCCCTGCTGTCAATCACCTTGCTATCGCCGATGCGATCGCTTTCTTCACAAGGTCCCACGCTGCCCGCCGTTTCCCGGCGCCAGGCAGCGACGCACCTGCGCATTGCGGTCGCGGCGCATGCGCAGTTCAGACCTGATCGCACCGCTGCAAACAACTGCAGCGTGCGATCGGGTCGGAATGACCCCCTTAGATTCCAGATTGAGGGAAAAAAATAATTCTCCTGGGTTTTGGATTCTATATAAGGCAGCGACTCTGCACCATTTCACTTCAAGCAAGCTGCTGTGTGCTGCCCTGTGCTCTGCTGTGTCCACCAACAAGCTGTCAGTCACTGTGTCCAACCATCCTCAAGCCCTGTGAATCCCCGCAGTGTAAATCGAGCTGTGAGTTAAAAATAAATACATTATAATTAGAGATGAGCGGGTTCGGTTCGTCGAGATCCGAACCCCCCCCCCCCCCGAACTTCACGTATATTACACGGGTCCGAGGCAGCCTCGGATCTTCCCGCCTTGCTCGGTTAACCCGAACGAGGCCGAACGTCATCATCCCGCTGTCGGATTCTCGCAAGATTCGTATTCCATATAAAGAGCCGCGCGTCGCCGCCATTTTCACTCGTGCATTGGAGATTGAACGGAGAGGACGTGGCTATGTTCTCTCCCTGAAAAGCTCAATATCTGTGCTCAGTGTGCGGCAAATATCTGTGCTCAGTGTGCTGCAAATATCTGTGCTCAGTGTGCTGCAAATATCTGTGCTCAGTGTGCTGCATTGTGGGGACCACCAGTATATAATTATAGTACAGTACAGTAGGCCATTGCTGTATCTTGCAGCTTCGTGTCAGACTCAGTTCTAGACAGTATCCTGATCGGTGCTCAATATCTGCTGCATTATTGTGTGACCAGTATACAGGGCCGGTGCTACCACTAGGCAGCTTTAGGCAGCTGCCTAGAGCGCCGGCCGCTGGAGGGCGGCACTTAGCAGCACAACTAGGAGTGAGCGGCCTCCACTTCCCCCCGCAACCCACGGCAACGTTTGTTGTTTTTTTTAAATATAGTTCTGTGGGTTCCGGAGGGGCGGAGGGGATTGAGGACAAGTGCGGCATCAGACAGGCAGCAGGCACCCGCCCACCTCGCGCTATCTGCAGCGCACTATGCACTAGGCAGGGCCGGCAACAGAAATCTCGGGGCCCCGTACAGTGATATCTGTGGGGCCCCATCTAATTTTATATATATATACTGTCTATCTATCTATCTATCTATCTATCTATCTATCTATCTATCTATCTATCCACACACAGAGGCTCCAGCAGGGGCTATGCTGCAGACAAGACCAGCACTCCATTCATAGCATAAAGTGATTTAATGTCATCCAAGACACGACTAGTGCAAAGTCAGCATATGGCATATTGGAATATTCTCACAAATAACGTCCATGCTGGGGACATGTGTCCAACCCAGCTGTGGCTCCCTCAGTCTGTCTGTCCCCAATGACTACATGCTGCATTCCTAGCTCCCCTACCCTATGCCAAAGCAATATATACCCTCACCAATCCACTCTTACCCAGGGGAGAGATTCACCTGCGCTGCACTTTCCACTATCCAGACCCGCACACCACACAGCAGATACCATGCGGCCCTCACACCCCACCAGAAGAGGCCAGCACAGGGCACAGGAATCCTGCCCAGCGGAGCTGCTGCCATGTCCCATAACTGCTTGCAACAGATAGGGACCCGGAATAGCAGGTGCACACTTGCGCCGCATAATGACTGTGTGTAAGAGGCTCCTGTCACTCTGAGGCTCCATTGTAGAGAGAGCACACCCCCTTTTTCATTTTGTACTTTTGTACTGAGCACTTAGGGAGCCCTGGCACTCTCCACATGGCCAGCTGTCTCAGTCCTATACAGCGCAGACTTGCTACCCCCGCCCTCCTGATTACTCTGAGGCTGCGCCCACACCACCTATTTGGACAAGACGGCTCACATCCCTGACGGTCACTAAGTGGCATATCCTTGGGGCCCCTCTGACCCTTGGGGCCCGGTACAGTTGTCCCCTTTGACCCCCCCTGTCGCCGGCCCTGGCACTAGGAGCCGGCGGCAGCACCAGGAACAGTGCCTCCCCGCCAGCAGCAGCTGCCCGCCCCACACCAGCTGCTGTGCACTAAGGAGCCGCCGGCAGCAGCAGCAGCATCTCCCCGTTAGCAGAAGCGCTAACCCGGGCGGCACCGTGAGCCGGAAGATGGTGGCAGCAGCGGGGAACAGTACAGCATCCTGGCCAGCGGTAAGATGTCGCCCCCTTGGTGCGATGGTGGGGCACCCGGAGTAGTGGCTACCTGGAGTCACACCCCGGGGAAGTGGTAGTTGCTAAAGTGTGCACTCAAGGGGGGAGGGGGTTGGATTTATGTACAGTATGTATGGAGACATTATGTGTATATAGATGTATGGAGACAGTGTATATATGTGTGTATGTATGGAGCCAGTGTATGTATGTATGTATGTATGGAGACAGTGTATGGATGTATGTATGTATGTATGTATGTATGGAGGCAGTGGATGTATGTATGTATGTATGTATATATATATATACACGTACGTACGTACGTACGTACGTACGTACGTACGTACGTACGTACGTGTATATATATATATACACGTACGTACGTACGTACGTACGTACGTATGAAGGCAGTGTATGGATGTATGTATGGAGGCTGTGTAAGTACGTAGGCAGTGTATGAATGTATATATGTACGTACGTACGTACGTACGTACGTACGTACGTACGTACGTACGTACGTACGGAGGCAGTGTATGGATGTACTGTATATATGTATGGAGGTAGTGTATGGCTGTATATATGTGTGTATGTATGGAGGCAGTGTATGGATGTATATACGTACGTACGGAGGCAGTGGTGTGTATGAATGTATATATGTATGTACGTATGGAGGCAGTGTATCGCTGTATTGTATATATATGTGTATGTATGGAGGCAGTGTATGGATGTATATATGTACGTACGCGTATGTATGTATGTATGTATGTATGTATATATATATGTATGGGGGCAGTGTATCGCTGTATTGTATATATGTGTGTATGTATGGAGGTAGTGTATGGATGTATGAAGGTAGTGTATGGCTGTATATATGTGTGTATGTATGAATGTATATATGTATGGAGGCAGTGTGTGTGTGTGTGTGTGTGTGTGTGTGTGTGTGTGTGTGTGTGTGTATGGAGGCAGTGTGTGGATGTGTGTATGTATGGAGGCAGTGTATGGATGTGTGGAGGCAGTGTATGGATGTACTGTATATATGTATGGAGGTAGTCTATGGATGTACTGTATATATGTATGGAGGCAGTGTATGGATGTATGTGTGTGTGTGTGTGTGTGTGTGTGTGTGTGTGTGTGTGTGTGTGTGTATGGAGGCAGTGTATGGATGTATATATGTGTGTATGTATGGAGGCAGTGTATGTATGTATGTATGTATGTATGTATGTATGTGTGGAGGCAATGTATGGATGTATGTATGTGTGGAGGCAATGTATGGATGTACTGTATATATGTATAAAGGCAGTGTATGGATGTATGTATGTGTGGAGGCAGTGTATGGATGTACATGTATGTGTGGAGGCAGTGTATGTATGGATGTATGTATGTATGTATGTATGTATGTATGTATGTGTGGAGGCAATGTATAGATGTACTGTATATATGTATGGAGGCAGTGTATGGATGTATGTATGTGTGGAGGCAGTGTATGGATGTACTGTATATATGTATGGAGGCAGTGTATGGACGTATTGTATATATGTAAGGAGGCAGTGTATGGATGTACTGTATATGTGTATGGAGGCAGTGTATGGATGTATATATGTGTGTGTATGTATGGAGGCAGTGTTTGGATGTATATATGTACGTATGTATGGAGGCTGTGTATGGATGTATAGAGGCAGTGTATGTTTATATGGCCCCCCCCTGGCGGCCATCTGACAGACGGGATCCCAGCTTCAGTATGGTGACCGGTGGTCTCCCAACCGCCAGTCACCCAATATCAACCCTGTGTGTATGTATGGAGGCAGTGTATGTATGTATGTATGTATGTATGTATGTATGTATTAGAGAGGCAGTGTATGTATGTATGTATGTATGTATGTATGTATGTATGTATGTATGCAGGGCCGGCTCCAGGCATGTTCCAATAGAGCGGCCGCGCAGGGCGCCACCCTTAATGGGCGCCGCACGCTGGCACCGCCATATTGGAGCCTGGAGCCTGGTCCTGTGTCAGTGTGCAGCTCCAGCTCCGTCCCCGGCCCGCCTCCGTGTCCCACTCCCAGCCAGCAGTCAGTGGCTGACTCTGTTCTGGGGGCGGGACTATGCAAAACTACTCAGTGCGCATAGCGCGCACTGAGTTTGGTCCGTTTAGTGCGCCCAGCCGCCCACCCGCCGGAGACTGAGGGGAAGGAGAGCGCAGTGCTGCGCTCTCCTCCCCGTCCTCACAGCAGAAGCAGCAGCCGCCGCCGCCGCCTCCTCCCCGCCCAAGAGCCCAAGAGGACCATCGGAAGCAGCACCGCGGTGAGCAGCACTCTTTTTTTTTGGAGGGGGGGGGGGATACTGTGTGGGGACATGTGTTTCTGGGACTGGAGCCATATCTTGCACTGTGGGGCAGGTGTATCTGGCACTGGGGGCATATCTGGCACTGTGGGGCATGTGTATCTGGCACTGGGGGCATATCTGGCACTGTGGGGCATGTGTATCTGGCACTGGGGGCATATCTGGCACTGTGGGGCATGTGTATCTGGCACTGGGGGCATATCTGGCACTGGGGGGCATATCTGGCACTGGGGGGCATATCTGGCACTGGGGGGCATGTGTATCTGGCACTGGGGGGGCATATCTGGCACTGGGGGGCATATCTGGCACTGGGGGGGCATGTGTATCTGGCACTGGGGGGGGCATAACTGGCACTGGGGGGCATATCTGGCACTGTGGGGCATGTGTATCTGGCACTGGGGGCATATCTGGCACTGGGGGGCATATCTGGCACTGGGGGGCATGTGTATCTGGCACTGGGGGCATATCTGGCACCGTGGGGCATGTGTATCTGACACTGTGGGGCAGGTATATCTGGCACTGGGGGCATATCTGGCACTGTGGGGCATGTGTATCTGGCACTGTGGGGCATGTGTATCTGGCACTGGGGGCATATCTGGCACAGTGGGGCATGTGTATCTGGCACTGGGGGTATATCTGACACTGTGGGGCATGTATATCTGGCACTGGGGGCATATCTGGCACGTGGGGCATGTGTATCTGGCACTGGGGGCATATCTGACACTGTGGGGCATGTGTATCTGGCACTGGGGGCATATCTGGCACTGTGGGGCATGTATATCTGGCACTGGGGGCATATCTGGCACGTGGGGCATGTGTATCTGGCACTGGGGGCATATCTGACACTGTGGGGCATGTGTATCTGGCACTGGGGGCATATCTGGCACTGTGGGGCATGTGTATCTGGCACTGGGGGCATATCTGGCACGTGGGGCGTGTGTATCTGGCACTGGGGGCATATCTGACACTGTGGGGCATGTGTATCTGGCACTGGGGGCATATCTGGCACTGTGGGGCAGGTGTATCTGGCACTGTGGGGCATTTATCTGGCACTGTGGGGGTATTTTATCTGGCACTGTGGGCATTTATCTGGCACTGTGGGGGCATTTATCTGGCACTGGGGTCATTTATGTAGCACTGTGGGGTCATATCTGGCACTGTGAGGGCATTTATGTAGCACTGTGGGGTCATATCTGGCACTGTGGGGTCATTTATCTGGCACTGTGGGGGCATTTATCTAGCACTGTGGGGGCTTTTCTGTATCTGGCACTGTGGGGGCATTTACCTGGCACTGTGGGGGGAATTTATCTGGCACTGTGTGGGCATTTATCTGGCACTGTGGGGGGAATTTACCTGGCACTGTGGGGACATTTATCTGGCACTGTGGGGGCATTTATCTGGCACTGTGGGGGCATTTATGTAGCACTGTGGGGTCATATCTGGCACTGTGGGGGCATTTATCTAGCACTGTGGGGGCTTTTCTGTATCTACATATCTGGCACTGTGTGGCCATTTATGTATCTGGCATTGCTGGGGGGCATGTCATGTGTTGCTGGCACTGCTGGGGGGCATGTCATGTGTAGCTGGCACGGCTGGGGAGCATATCATGTAGTGTGTGGCTAGGCAATGTGTCCAACGTGCTCTGCCTGGCGCAAAGTGTCTAACGTGCTCTGCCTGGCGCAAAGTGTCTAACGTGCTCTGCCTGGCGCAAAGTGTCTAACGTGCTCTGCCTGGCGCAAAGTGTCTAACGTGCTCTGCCTGGCGCAAAGTGTCTAACGTGCTCTGCCTGGCGCAAAGTGTCTAACGTGCTCTGCCTGGCGCAAAGTGTCTAGGAGGTTCTACCTGGTGCAGTGTGGTGTAATGCGAATTGCCACTATTATGTGTCCACGCACCTTCCCCACGAAGCAACGCCCCTAAATTTTTGCTGCGCGCCTTCGGCGCGCACTGTCCATTAGAGATGAGCGGGTTCGGTTTCTCTGAATCCGAACCCGCCAGAACTTCATGTTTTTTTTCACGGGTCCGAGCGACTCGGATCTTCCCGCCTTGCTCGGTTAACCCGAGCGCGCCCGAACGTCATCATGACGCTGTCGGATTCTCGCGAGGCTCGGATTCTATCGCGAGACTCGGATTCTATATAAGGAGCCGCGCGTCGCCGCCATTTTCACACGTGCATTGAGATTGATAGGGAGAGGACGTGGCTGGCGTCCTCTCCATTTAGATTATAAGAGACTGAGAGAGATTTACTGGAGCTGACTAGGAGGAGTACTGTTACTGTAGAAGTGTAGAGACTGAGTGGAGAGAGTTTACTAGTGAGGACAGTGCAGTTTAGTTTATAATCCGTTCTCTGCCTGAAAAAAGCGATACACAGCACACAGTGACTCAGTCACATACCATATCTGTGTGCACTGCTCAGGCTCAGGCCAGTGTGCTGCATCATCTATTATCTATATATAATATTATATATATCTGTCTGACTGCTCAGCTCACACAGCTTATAATTGTGGGGGAGACTGGGGAGCACTACTGCAGTGCCAGTTATAGGTTATAGCAGGAGCCAGGAGTACATAATATATTATATAGTGAGTGACCACCAGACACACAGTGCAGTTTATTTAATATATCCGTTCTCTGCCTGAAAAAAGCGATACACACAGTGACTCAGTCAGTCACATACCATATCTGTGTGCACTGCTCAGGCTCAGGCCAGTGTGCTGCATCATCTATTATCTATATATAATATTATATATATCTGTCTGACTGCTCAGCTCACACAGCTTATAATTGTGGGGGAGACTGGGGAGCACTACTGCAGTGCCAGTTATAGGTTATAGCAGGAGCCAGGAGTACATAATATATTATATAGTGAGTGACCACCAGACACACAGTGCAGTTTATTTAATATATCCGTTCTCTGCCTGAAAAAAGCGATACACACAGTGACTCAGTCAGTCACATACCATATCTGTGTGCACTGCTCAGGCTCAGGCCAGTGTGCTGCATCATCTATATATATTATATATCTGTCTGACTGCTCAGCTCACACAGCTTATAATTGTGGGGGAGACTGGGGAGCACTACTGCAGTGCCAGTTATAGGTTATAGCAGGAGCCAGGAGTACATATTATATTAAAATTAAACAGTGCACACTTTTGCTGCAGGAGTGCCACTGCCAGTGTGACTGACCAGTGACCTGACCACACTGACCACCAGTATAGTTAGTAGTATACTTATATTGTGATTGCCTGAAAAAGTTAAACACTCGTCGTGTGACTTCACTTGTGTGTTTTGTTTTGTTTTATTCTATAAAACTAAAACTCATTCTGCTGACAGACAGTGTCCAGCAGGTCCGTCATTATATAATATATAATATATACCTGTCCGGCTGCAGTAGTGATATATATATATTTTTTATATCATTTATCATCCAGTCGCAGCAGACACAGTACGGTAGTTCACGGCTGTGGCTACCTCTGTGTCTCTGCACTCGGCAGGCAGTCCGTCCATAATTGTAATACCACCTAACCGTGGATTTTTTTCATTCTTCTTTATACATACATAGTTACATAGACATCTTCTCTTTATCAACCAGTCTATATTAGCTGCAGACACAGTACAGTACGGTAGTTCACGGCTGTGGCTACCTCTGTGTCTGCACTCGGCAGGCAGTCCGTCCATAATTGTATACCACCTAACCGTGGTTTTTTTTCATTCTTCTTTATACATACATAGTTACATAGACATCTTCTCTTTATCAACCAGTCTATATTAGCTGCAGACACAGTACAGTACGGTAGTTCACGGCTGTGGCTACCTCTGTGTCTGCACTCGGCAGGCAGTCCGTCCATAATTGTATACCACCTAACCGTGGATTTTTTTCAGTCTTCTTTATACATACATAGTTACATAGACATCTTCTCTTTATCAACCAGTCTATATTAGCTGCAGACACAGTACAGTACGGTAGTTCACGGCTGTGGCTACCTCTGTGTCTGCAGTCGGCAGGCAGTCCATAATTGTATACTAGTATCCATCTCCATTGTTTACCTGAGGTGCCTTTTAGTTGTGCCTATTAAAATATGGAGAACAAAAATGTTGAGGTTCCAAAATTAGGGAAAGATCAAGATCCACTTCCACCTCGTGCTGAAGCTGCTGCCACTAGTCATGGCCGAGACGATGAAATGCCAGCAACGTCGTCTGCCAAGGCCGATGCCCAATGTCATAGTACAGAGCATGTCAAATCCAAAACACCAAATATCAGAAAAAAAAGGACTCCAAAACCTAAAATAAAATTGTCGGAGGAGAAGCGTAAACTTGCCAATATGCCATTTACCACACGGAGTGGCAAGGAACGGCTGAGGCCCTGGCCTATGTTCATGGCTAGTGGTTCAGCTTCACATGAGGATGGAAGCACTCAGCCTCTCGCTAGAAAAATGAAAAGACTCAAGCTGGCAAAAGCAGCACAGCAAAGAACTGTGCATTCTTCGAAATCCCAAATCCACAAGGAGAGTCCAATTGTGTCGGTTGCGATGCCTGACCTTCCCAACACTGGACGTGAAGAGCATGCGCCTTCCACCATTTGCACGCCCCCTGCAAGTGCTGGAAGGAGCACCCGCAGTCCAGTTCCTGATAGTCAGATTGAAGATGTCAGTGTTGAAGTACACCAGGATGAGGAGGATATGGGTGTTGCTGGCGCTGGGGAGGAAATTGACCAGGAGGATTCTGATGGTGAGGTGGTTTGTTTAAGTCAGGCACCCGGGGAGACACCTGTTGTCCGTGGGAGGAATATGGCCGTTGACATGCCAGGTGAAAATACCAAAAAAATCAGCTCTTCGGTGTGGAGGTATTTCACCAGAAATGCGGACAACAGGTGTCAAGCCGTGTGTTCCCTTTGTCAAGCTGTAATAAGTAGGGGTAAGGACGTTAACCACCTCGGAACATCCTCCCTTATACGTCACCTGCAGCGCATTCATAATAAGTCAGTGACAAGTTCAAAAACTTTGGGTGACAGCGGAAGCAGTCCACTGACCAGTAAATCCCTTCCTCTTGTAACCAAGCTCACGCAAACCACCCCACCAACTCCCTCAGTGTCAATTTCCTCCTTCCCCAGGAATGCCAATAGTCCTGCAGGCCATGTCACTGGCAATTCTGACGAGTCCTCTCCTGCCTGGGATTCCTCCGATGCATCCTTGCGTGTAACGCCTACTGCTGCTGGCGCTGCTGTTGTTGCCGCTGGGAGTCGATGGTCATCCCAGAGGGGAAGTCATAAGCCCACTTGTACTACTTCCAGTAAGCAATTGACTGTTCAACAGTCCTTTGCGAGGAAGATGAAATATCACAGCAGTCATCCTACTGCAAAGCGGATAACTGAGGCCTTGACAACTATGTTGGTGTTAGACGTGCGTCCGGTATCCGCCGTTAGTTCACAGGGAACTAGACAATTTATTGAGGCAGTGTGCCCCCGTTACCAAATACCATCTAGGTTCCACTTCTCTAGGCAGGCGATACCGAGAATGTACACGGACGTCAGAAAAAGACTCACCAGTGTCCTAAAAAATGCAGTTGTACCCAATGTCCACTTAACCACGGACATGTGGACAAGTGGAGCAGGGCAGGGTCAGGACTATATGACTGTGACAGCCCACTGGGTAGATGTATGGACTCCCGCCGCAAGAACAGCAGCGGCGGCACCAGTAGCAGCATCTCGCAAACGCCAACTCTTTCCTAGGCAGGCTACGCTTTGTATCACCGCTTTCCAGAATACGCACACAGCTGAAAACCTCTTACGGCAACTGAGGAAGATCATCGCGGAATGGCTTACCCCAATTGGACTCTCCTGTGGATTTGTGGCATCGGACAACGCCAGCAATATTGTGTGTGCATTAAATATGGGCAAATTCCAGCACGTCCCATGTTTTGCACATACCTTGAATTTGGTGGTGCAGAATTTTTTAAAAAACGACAGGGGCGTGCAAGAGATGCTGTCGGTGGCCAGAAGAATTGCGGGACACTTTCGGCGTACAGGCACCACGTACAGAAGACTGGAGCACCACCAAAAACTACTGAACCTGCCCTGCCATCATCTGAAGCAAGAAGTGGTAACGAGGTGGAATTCAACCCTCTATATGCTTCAGAGGTTGGAGGAGCAGCAAAAGGCCATTCAAGCCTATACAATTGAGCACGATATAGGAGGTGGAATGCACCTGTCTCAAGTGCAGTGGAGAATGATTTCAACGTTGTGCAAGGTTCTGATGCCCTTTGAACTTGCCACACGTGAAGTCAGTTCAGACACTGCCAGCCTGAGTCAGGTCATTCCCCTCATCAGGCTTTTGCAGAAGAAGCTGGAGGCATTGAAGAAGGAGCTAAAAGGGAGCGATTCCGCTAGGCATGTGGGACTTGTGGATGCAGCCCTTAATTCGCTTAACAAGGATTCACGGGTGGTCAATCTGTTGAAATCAGAGCACTACATTTTGGCCACCGTGCTCGATCCTAGATTTAAAGCCTACCTTGGATCTCTCTTTCCGGCAGACACAAGTCTGCTGGGGTTGAAAGACCTGCTGGTGACAAAATTGTCAAGTCAAGCGGAACGCGACCTGTCAACATCTCCTCCTTCACATTCTCCCGCAACTGGGGGTGCGAGGAAAAGGCTCAGAATTCCGAGCCCACCCGCTGGCGGTGATGCAGGGCAGTCTGGAGCGACTGCTGATGCTGACATCTGGTCCGGACTGAAGGACCTGACAACGATTACAGACATGTCGTCTACTGTCACTGCATATGATTCTCTCAACATTGATAGAATGGTGGAGGATTATATGAGTGACCGCATCCAAGTAGGCACGTCACACAGTCCGTACTTATACTGGCAGGAAAAAGAGGCAATTTGGAGGCCCTTGCACAAACTGGCTTTATTCTACCTAAGTTGCCCTCCCACAAGTGTGTACTCCGAAAGAGTGTTTAGTGCCGCCGCTCACCTTGTCAGCAATCGGCGTACGAGGTTACATCCAGAAAATGTGGAGAAGATGATGTTCATTAAAATGAATTATAATCAATTCCTCCGCGGAGACATTGACCAGCAGCAATTGCCTCCACAAAGTACACAGGGAGCTGAGATGGTGGATTCCAGTGGGGACGAATTGATAATCTGTGAGGAGGGGGATGTACACGGTGATATATCGGAGGGTGAAGATGAGGTGGACATCTTGCCTCTGTAGAGCCAGTTTGTGCAAGGAGAGATTAATTGCTTCTTTTTTGGGGGGGGTCCAAACCAACCCGTCATATCAGTCACAGTCGTGTGGCAGACCCTGTCACTGAAATGATGGGTTGGTTAAAGTGTGCATGTCCTGTTTTGTTTATACAACATAAGGGTGGGTGGGAGGGCCCAAGGACAATTCCATCTTGCACCTCTTTTTTCTTTTCTTTTTCTTTGCATCATGTGCTGATTGGGGAGGGTTTTTTGGAAGGGACATCCTGCGTGACACTGCAGTGCCACTCCTAGATGGGCCCGGTGTTTGTGTCGGCCACTAGGGTCGCTAATCTTACTCACACAGTCAGCTACCTCATTGCGCCTCTTTTTTTCTTTGCGTCATGTGCTGTTTGGGGAGGGTTTTTTGGAAGGGCCATCCTGCGTGACACTGCAGTGCCACTCCTAGATGGGCCCGGTGTTTGTGTCGGCCACTAGGGTCGCTAATCTTACTCACACAGCTACCTCATTGCGCCTCTTTTTTTCTTTGCGTCATGTGCTGTTTGGGGAGGGTTTTTTGGAAGGGACATCCTGCGTGACACTGCAGTGCCACTCCTAGATGGGCCCGGTGTTTGTGTCGGCCACTAGGGTCGCTAATCTTACTCACACAGCTACCTCATTGCGCCTCTTTTTTTCTTTGCGTCATGTGCTGTTTGGGGAGGGTTTTTTGGAAGGGCCATCCTGCGTGACACTGCAGTGCCACTCCTAGATGGGCCCGGTGTTTGTGTCGGCCACTAGGGTCGCTAATCTTACTCACACAGCTACCTCATTGCGCCTCTTTTTTTCTTTGCGTCATGTGCTGTTTGGGGAGGGTTTTTTGGAAGGGACATCCTGCGTGACACTGCAGTGCCACTCCTAGATGGGCCCGGTGTTTGTGTCGGCCACTAGGGTCGCTTATCTTACTCACACAGCGACCTCGGTGCAAATTTTAGGACTAAAAATAATATTGTGAGGTGTGAGGTATTCAGAATAGACTGAAAATGAGTGTAAATTATGGTTTTTGAGGTTAATAATACTTTGGGATCAAAATGACCCCCAAATTCTATGATTTAAGCTGTTTTTTAGTGTTTTTTGAAAAAAACACCCGAATCCAAAACACACCCGAATCCGACAAAAAAAATTCGGTGAGGTTTTGCCAAAACGCGTTCGAACCCAAAACACGGCCGCGGAACCGAACCCAAAACCAAAACACAAAACCCGAAAAATTTCAGGCGCTCATCTCTACTGTCCATGCTTTCCCATGTAGGTAGATGAGCAACAAGCATTACAGTATGTACATCATTTTGCCCTCGTAACTTAAAAATGTGCCCTCCCTGCCCTAAAAAGTGAACACTATCGTGTAGCTGGCACTGCTGGGGGGCATATTGTGTGTAGCTGGCACTGCTGGGGGGCATATCATGTCTATCTGGCACTGCACATTGTGTATCTGGCACTATACTGGAGACATTGTGTGTAGGAAACACTACTGTGGCTGTTATGTGTAAGGCTGCTAATTGTGTGCGTAGAGGGGGTGTGAAAACATATTTATTTATAGTCAATAATATGACGTTATGAGGCCACGCCCACTTCCCAAGAGGCCACGCCCACTTTTCCTAGAGCTCACGCGCCTTCGGCGCGCGCATGGGGGGGGGGGCGCGCTTTTACATGTTTTCGCTCAGGGTGCTAGTAGGCCTGGAGCCGGCCCTGTATGTATGTATGTATGTATGTATGTATGTATGAGAGAGGCAGTGTATGTATGTATGTATGTATGTATGAGAGAGGCAGTGTATGTATGTATGTATGTATGTATGTATGAGAGGCAGTGTATGTATATATGTATGAGGGAGGCAGTGTATGTATGTGTATGTATGTATGTATGTATGTATGTATGAGAGAGGCAGTGTATGTATGTATGTATGTATGTGTATGTACGTACGTACGTACGTACGTACGTACGTACGTACGTACGTACGTACAGTATGTATGTATGTATGTATGTATGTATGAGAGAGGCAGTGTATGTATGTATGTATGTATGTATGAGAGAGGCAGTGTATGTATGAGAGTCAGTGAATATGTATGTATGTATGTATGTATGTATGTATGTATGAGAGAGGCAGTGTATGTATGTATGTATGTATGTATGTATGTATGTATGTATGAGAGAGTCAGTGAATATGTATGTATGTATGTATGTATGTATGTATGTATGTGAGAGGCAGTGTATGTATGAGAGTCAGTGAATATGTATGTATGTATGTATGTATGTATGTATGAGAGAGGCAGTGTATGTATGTATGTATGTATGTATGTATGTATGTATGAGAGAGTCAGTGAATATGTATGTATGTATGTATGTATGTATGTATGTATGAGAGAGGCAGTGTATGTATGAGAGAGTCAGTGAATATGTATGTATGTATGTATGTATGTATATATGTATAAGAGACAGAATAAAATAGAAAGAGAGATGCGTGTGTGGCAGAAATAAAGGGAGATAATATATATGTAAAAGAGAGCGAGAATGAGAAAAACAGAGAAAAAGTTGAGAGTTGTGAAGGAATGAGAGAGTATGAATGTATATATGAGAGAGGCAGTGTATGGATATGAATGTATATATGAGAGAGGCAGTTTATGGATATGTATGTATGTATGAGAGATGAATGAAATAGAAAGAGATAGGCAGCTGGGTAGGGTGCCAGGATCTGGGAAGGTGGTGCCACTGAGTGTAGCTATCAAATAATTAATGATATCTTTGAGAGATATTGCAGTCAGACGGCAGGGAAATGTATAAGATGCCACCTATGAACTTTCACCTTAGTGACTGGGAAAGTGAGTAACTGATAATGTTGGGGGCAGAGCCGGCCCTAACCAATATGATGCCCTAGGCAAGATTTTGGCTGGTGCCCCCTAGCACCATCGCTGGGTCCGCCTCTGACCTTGCACCTCTTTCCCAGCACCATCACCCCTCACCCATAGCAGTCCTTATTTTGGTGTTTGTACCCCCTCTATTTTAAATAGGAACAGTTCGCACATTTGGCACACATCCCAAAAAGGGGTGTGTTTTTGCTGGCAAGGGGCATGGCCACACAATAGTAACCCCAATTCCAATTACGCCACACAGTACTGCAACTTTGTTCACATTTTATCATGCAATAGTATCCATAATTCATATTACATCCCACAGTAGTATCACTTTACCTTATAAACGTTACTCCTCACAGTAGAGCCCCTTATTCACATTACATCACACTGAATTGCTCCTTATTCACATTACACCACACCCTATTGCTCTTTATTCACATTAGACGACACAGTAGTGCCCTTTCTATACGCAACGCCACATAGTAGAGCACCTTATACACATAATGCCACACATTAGTAATGCATTTATACACAATTCCACACAGTAATGCCCTTTACACATATGAGACACATTAATGTCCTTATAAACATAATGCGCCTTACACATTATTACAACCTTTATTAATGCCCTTTTACACATAATGTCCCTTACACATATGCCGCACATTATTAATGCCCTTATACACATAATGACACACACAGGGCCCCCTACACATTTGTTGCACATTATTAGTGCCCCTATACACATAATGACACACATACAGTAGTACCCTGTTACACATATGCCGCACATTATTAATGCCCTTATACACATAATGACACACATAGTGCCATTTTACACATATGTTGCACATTATTAATGCATTTTTACATGACACACATAATGCCTTACACATATTCCGAACACTACTGCACAACCAACCCACTCACATGCACACAGCACTCACACTGCCACTAACACTGTGACCTCTGCCTCTGCTTGGATACAGATGTGTTCTCATAAATCTTGCCTCAGTGCTAATGTCTGGCACATTTTTTTTATGAAAATGCATCTTATTTGCATTGCTATGTGGCTAGGATGCACAAGCCGCTTCTGTTGATTAAACTGATATGCAGCATGCCTATATACTGTGTGAGACTGTGGCTGTATCTGCATATGAAATGCTACATACAGAATATAGGCATGCCGCATATCATTTTAATCAGCAGAAGCTGCTGATGCCCCTAGGCATATCAAATGCCCTAGGCAATTGCCTAGTTTGCCTATGCCTATGACCGGCTCTGGTTGGGGGGGCAGTAGGCAGATATTTTACCTAGGGTGCCAAGAAACCTTGCACCGGCCCTGACAGTGCAGCATTTTGGTGACCAACAGTATATAGTTGTACAGTACAGTAGGCCATTGCTGTATCTTGCAGCTCCGTGTCACTTCAAGTATCCATATCTGTGCTGCATTGTTGTGAGCAGTATATAGTAGTACAGTGCAGCATTGTGGTGACCAGTATACTAAAGTACAATAGTCCAGTGCTGTTCTCGCTGCTCAGTGTCAGTTCTCCGTAGTATCATCAGTGCTTAGTATAATCAGTGATTGATCAGTATAATCAGTTCTCAGTATAATCAGTGCGCTGTTAGACGTGCGCCCGTTTTCCGCCATTAGTGCATTGGGATTTAGACAATTTATGAAGTTATTGTGTCCCCGGTACAAAATCCCATCTAGATTCCACTTCACTAGGCAGGCGATAGCGAGATTTTACCAATTAATATCAGTGATTTATAATTAATTATTAATTACAGTGATCTTGCCAAATGATTCCAGTGATTTTGTCATTTTCTTCCAGTGATTTGGACCAATAATACCATTGATTAGAACGAATAATTCCTGTGATTTTGACATTTTCTTCCAGTGATTTGGACCAATAATACCATTGATTAGAACTAATAATTCCTGTGATATTGAGGTGTTTGTGTCGCTTAGCTTAGCCGTCCAGCGACCACAGTGCACCTCTTTTTATCTTTTCTTTGCATCATGTGCTGTTTGGGGCCAATTTTTTTAAGTTCCATCCTGCCTGACACTGCAGTGCCACTCCTAGATGGGCCAGGTGTTTGTGCCGCCCTCTTGGGTCGCTTAGCTTAGTCATCCAGCGACCTTGGTGCAAATCCAAAACACGGCCGTAGAACCGAATCCAATACCAAAACACAAAACCCGAAAAATTTCCGGTGCACATCTCTAATTATAATATATATATATATATATATATATATATATATATATATACACAGGTACACCCCCGATTTTCCGGCATCCTCGGTTCCAGTGCCGTGCCGGATTATCGATTTTGCCGGATTAACAGTGGAAACTAATTTTGCACCTTCAGAACATTTCTAAAGCAATAAATAGTAAAATATATGCTACAGTATAATATTAATTAATGAATAAACACAGTAGTGTATGCAAAACTGTTTATAAACAAAACAGGTATCAGGCTCAGGCTGTGTTCCGCCCATGTGCGGTACTTGCTGTGACCTTGGACGCCATAACAGCCCCACTGATGCTTGCTGTGTCACCTGCAGTGTCCGTGGAAGCTGTACCCACTGACACTTGCGCGTATTGCGTGTTACGCCCATGCGCAGAAAATGTTCCGGATTAAAGGATGTCCCTAACCCCCTTTAATCCGGACAAATCAAAATTGTCTGGATTAAAAGAGGTTTCGGATCATCGGTTGCCAGAAAATCGGTGGTGTACCTGTGTATATATATATATATATATATATATATACTAGGTGCTTCATCGCGCCCTACGGGCGCTCTTCACACCGTCGCAAGGGGCTACGCCCCCTTGACCCTTGCATGCCTTTCTGGGGTTCAATATTTGTTTTATATGGAGTATTACCTGCATTCCTTTGTTAGTGGTTAAATATTGCACAATGAAAGGGCGTGCGATGGTGAAGGAGGCGCAGCCCCTTGCGACGGCGTGAACAGCACCTGCAGGGCACGATGTACAGAATGTAGCGGGTGCGGGGGGGACTGCGAATGGTGTCTGTAGATGCTGCGGGTGGAGGGGGGGCGGAAGTGGGGGTGGGGCCCAGATGGGGAAGGGTCGGGAGGTGCTGCGGGTGGGGGAGGGGCAGAGGAGTGGGGGATGCAGATGGGGGAGGGGTCCAGAGGCACTGCAGGTGTGGGAGGGGGCAGGTGTGGGGATGTTGTGGATGGGTGAAGGGTTCCGGAGGTGCTGTGGGATGGGAAGGGGCGGGAGTGCCGCTGGTGGGGTAGGGGTCCGCAGGCGCCATGGGTAGGGGAGGGGCAGGTACGGGTGTTGCAGCAGATGGGGAAGGAGGTCTGGAGGTGCTGCAGGTGGTGGAGGGGCAGGTGCGGGGGTGCCATTGGTGGGGGAGAGGTGGGTGAGGGGGGGACCGCGGATGGAGGAGGGTGTCTGCAGATGCTGCGGGTGGAGGGGGGCAGGTGTGGGGGGAGACATATAAGGGGGGTGAATGGTGGAGGGGGCCTGGAGGTGCTGGGGGTGGTGAAGGGGCGGAGGAGTGGGAGCCGCGGGTGGTGTAGGGGGTCTGGAGGCACAGCATGTGGGGGAGGGGTGGAGTGCCGCATGTGGTGGAGGGGAAGGTGCGGAGGTGTGGTGCATTGGGGAGAGGTCTGGAGGTGCTGCGGGTACTGTACATGCCAAAAAGGTAGTTGGAAGGTATGCAGTAACAGGGCCAGGACAGGGGTGACAGGGTCAGAACAGGGTTGACGGGGCCAGGACAGGGGTGACGGGGCCAGGCCAGGGGTGACGGGGCCAGGCCAGGGGTGACGGGGCCAGGACAGGGGCGACGGGGCCAGGACAGGGGCGACGGGGCCAGGACAGAAATGGCAGGGACAGGATAGGGGTGACAGGGCCAGGGTAGGGGCGGCAGGACCAGGACAGGGGTGACAGGGCCAGTATAGGGTTGACAGGGCAAGCACAGGGGTGACAGGGCCAGGATAGGGGTAACAGGGCCAGCATAAGGGTGACAGGGCCAGGATAAGGGTGAAAGGGACAGGATAAGGGTGAAAGGGCCAGGATAAGGGTGGCAGGACAAGGCCAGGGGTGACAGGGACATGACAGAACACAGGGCACGGGAGAGATTGGTATTAGGGACAAAACAGTGGTGACAGACAGATGTGTCTTACCGGAGTCACTGCTGCTGGCTGCTGCTGTTCCACTCCAACCTGTTGGGATCTGCTGCTGGTGGAGACTTGGCATGGCTGATTCTCTTAGGCTGAAGTCCTGCTTCCTCTGCCTGTCCGCATCCCTCCCCCCCTCCTCAGTCACACACCGCAGACCTCGCGCAGCTGCCGGGCACTGTGGTAAGGTGAGACTGGGAGTGACTGGTTAGCCCCCAGGAGATGCTGCGGCTGGAGGGAGGAGGGGGTCATAGCATGCACGTGGCGTGGACCTCGCGGCTGCTGGGCACTGTGGTAAGGGGAGACTGGGAGTGACTGGTTAGCTCCCAGGAGACGCTGCGGCTGGAGGGAGGAGGGGGTCAGAGCCTGCAAGCAGCTCGGACTTCTGCAGCGCTACCCGCCGGCTAAAGTGTGTGAAGGAGCTGGGCGCACCTCACTGCGGGTGGCAGCGCTGCAGCTAGCGGTGGGGTTGCCGGGGCTGGAGATAACAGAGGCAGTACGGAAAGTGCACAGTGGCTGGTGACCCACAAAACTGCAGCTAAGAAGCGTGGAGTGTGGCAGAAAGTGACGCTCCTCCACACCAGAGAGACCCTGCTGAGTATGCTGATGTGGGGGGTCAAGCACACAGTGAGCCGGTGCCCGTCTGCCTGTACGGCATACCCCCTCACACACCCCCATACCTCCCAAATGTCCCGATTTTCACGGGACAGTCCCATTTTTTGGGGTCTGTCCCGCTGTCCCACCCGGGGGGCAGTTGGAAAGCTCCTGTACTCGCTGTTCTGCTTAGCAGAGTAGCGGTGAATAGTGGAGACAGAGGGAGAGGGGGCATCAGGGGGTACGGATTAAGGGGGGGTTCCAGCAGCAGAGCCGGATTAAGGGGGGGGGGAAGGCGGTACGTACTGTTGGCCCCACAGTTTTAGGGGTCTCCCCGGCTCGAGTAGCTCTGTCCCAGCTCAGAAGCTCCCCCCCCCCTGTCCTGCCAGTAACAGCAGCAGCAATGTGCTACAGTCAGCACACGCTGCTGCGTATTGGCAGGTCTGTGGTGTTGCAGGGAGGCAGCAGTCTCCCTGCTTTCTTCTGCCTGTGCGGGTGTGTAGGGGGGAGCGACCACCTCCTCTGGATTTAGCCCTAGCTGAGGGGCCAAAATTCCATAAAAAAAAAAAAAAAAAAAAAAAAATCCCGGAATTTGCATAAGGGGGCGTGGCCTCGGGGGCGCGATTAGGCCACGCCCCCAACCCCATAGCAGGCACAGCAATGATATAGGGCTACCCTGTCTCAAGTGCCCTGGGCCCCCCGGACTCATAATCAGCCCCTGGGGGCATGTCAGCAGCTCACAGAGTGCTGGGCATGCCCCCTCACTGACGAAAACGGGGGCCCTCCCGTGAAGCCACGCCCTCTTTTCGCCGTGTGTGTTTGTGTGTCCCTCCTGCCTGAAGAATGCTCCTGAAGAAAGCTGGGAGGTATGCATCCCTGCCTGTGCTATGCCCATACTATCTGCTTCTGCTCCTAGTCTCCTATAGATTTGGCCAGATCTGTGACTCATTTGACTAACTCCGCCCAGTTTTGTGACACCGCCCAGCATTAGCAAATGAATCACAAAGTCACAGATCTGGGCTATTATATAGGAGATATATACATATACACACACATACATACATACATACATACATACATACACATACACCCATATATACAGTATATATATATTTTTAAGTTCTATAGTTTGTACTGTTAGTGCAATTTACCCAAGTGCATTTTCTTCTCTTCAGGTACACATATAAAAGTGGTCTCACTCCATGTTGCACCAGTTTTCATTTCTGCCACTGTTGTGTGGCAATGTTTCATAGATGCAGTGGTGCAAGTAGAAATATTTTCTTAGTGGTACTGAGTGTCGAAAAATGGGCGTGACCATGTGTTGTGAGGGGAGTGGCCACATACTGCTAGTGGGAGTGGCTACACAACACGCGCGGCATGGCCACATGACACAGACCCTTTTTTTTTGGGGAATCTGGAGGCAAGGATAAAAATATATAGTAATGCCTCCAGTATAATAGAAATATATAGTGATAACTCCAGTATAATAGACATATATATATAGTAATGCCCCCGATTTAATAACAATATATAGTAATGCCTCCATTATAACAGGAAAATACAGCCACTGTCGCACTCCCAGTAACCCTGACAAAGTGGGAGGGGCCATCATGCTGCCAAGAACCATGGTCTTGTTGCTTTGTGGCACATTATAATTGTGGTGATTACAAAGTGTGTGGCAGGTGGTACTGCGTACCCGCTGCCAAATTCTGAAGGGTACTCCATACCCGAGCGTACCCGCATACTTGCACTGCTGCATAGATGTGCTATAATCTGCTGTCTATTTGTGCCGCTGCTCTGTCGCTTAGTAACCAGTCAACTCATTGCAGCCTTTGGCCTAAACTGGATAAAAACAATATTTTGAGCTGTGATGTGGTCAAAATTGACAGCTAATTAGGGGAAATTAATTTTATTGAGGTTAATAATAGTCTAGGAACAAAAAAAGGCCCAAAATATAGGCCTAAAATATGTGGTTTTAGCTTTTTTGGGCAATTTTTGGAAAAAATTCAAAACCAAAACGAAATCCAAAACCAAAACCAGATGACGAATCAGTATCAAAACCAGCAAAAATGGTCCGGCGCACATCTCTAATGTGAATAAATCATCACAACCCAACAGCCCACAATAAATCCCATATAATATACTATCAAAATAACTTAAGTGCTACGTTGTGTAAATTATTATTGATAGCGCAGCCTACTGTCACAGTCTGTAACAGAATCACCATTCATGAGACGTGTTACTTTGTGTGTGACTGTGTATACAAAATTGATAAATTCAGCTTCCAGAATAAACTTTATATTTTCACAATTGTATTACACCGATGGGGACATCCTGATATACAGCTACATAAATTTGGTAAAATTATAACAATTTGTGTAACTGGGTCACATTTTATACTACAATAACGGAATCACCATGCCGTGGTAATGGAATCACCAAGTGCATACCTCCCAACTTGACAGGATCTGGAAGCGGGGCCCCACGCACGGCTCTGCCACGCTTGCCGCCAAAAAGGGGGCGTGTCTACAGAAAACAGGTGTGGCTTCGTAGAAAGGGGCCATGGCCTCGCACAAATTGTACTAATTACAATTTGTCTGCTACCTACTAATGCAACTATTACTCCTTATATTGGCTAAGGTATGTTTTACTAAATATTTAAGGACAAAATTATACAATTTGTAACATATTAACTTGGCTCAATACATGGAATACAGGACTCGTGAATAAAAGTTGACAAACATAGATTCAGATACATAGAAGTGCAATTCAAAAATATCAACTACAAATGGGTACAGTACATTCAAACCAGAACCAAGACTAATCAAACAGTGCATTCATGAAATATAGCCTTTACCGAGCGCTTGGAACTCAGGTGAACAACTAGCTGAAGTACTCGGCGTTGCCCGGGTTTACATTTTCCAGTTATTACGTTATCAATGAGTTGGATGTAACTGTCAACATATTAAAAATAATGATCAGCTTAGTAGCTCTTCCAACACACCCATGAGGTGGCTGCCCAGAGTCATTTTCCTTCAGTTATCAATGTTGCTATGCCAAAACTTTTGGGCACACAACATTTTTTTGTATTCCCACCTCCATTTCTGTCAATTATTACAGTTCATTAAAGTTTTCATCAAAATCCATCCAGTGGCAGGCTGAGAATAGGCTCCCTGTGTCAATGTTCTGCCCAACGTACACCAATGGGATCCAACCCCCTAGTATATCTACTGGGAACCAATGTTACAACTTCATAAAGTTTTTTTTTTTTAAATCCATCCAGTGGAATGTCCATCCTGGGTCAAAGTTCTGCCCGACACATTCCACCATGAGGTCCAACCGACCCCAACTCCCTAGTCTGTCATCTGGGATCCAATGTTACCACTCTGTGAAGTTTTCTTCCAAATCCGTCCAGTGGAAGGCTCAGAGCCGGCTCTCCGGGTCAAAGTTAAGCTCAACGCATTCCAACGTGAGGTCCAACCAGGACCCTAACCCCCCTAAAGCCTGGCCAGGATCCAACTGGATAAAATATCTCTTGTTCAGGATTATTTCAAAAATGGCTCAGCCTATGGTTTATTGCAACCTGTGTAATAATTGACTGAGATCAGTTGTATATATCTAATTCCTGATCAGAAGAGGAGCCTACAGATGTGTCCTTATACATTATTGATGCAGCCGCTCCAAACAGACCCTCTCGGCGTGCCAGGTCCCGCGTGACTCTTCCAGTGCTGGGCATGTTTATCGCTTCTTTTTACCTGAAAAATCCATCTTAGTCGCAATGCGATACCCTAGGATGCACCGGAGACTGATCTGAGTAATGTGATATGCGACACATGTATCTGTGTGTGACTGAGTCTGAACCTGTATACAAACTGCTACGATGCAGTGGCCGTGGCTTTTTTCCATGTCAAGTTCCACTGTGCAATGTGTACAGACTCAGTCGCTCAAAGATATACAACTGTTGCAAACCAAAGTAATCAGCAGAGTATCCTGGTGCATCCTACCTTCACTTTATTTTCTCCCTCTATCAGCTGCCAGAGGGAAGGGTAGCATCAGAGGTTGACGTCACGATCCTAGGCACGGCGATTCCCCAGATACGCCAATCTGTGAACCCTTGCCACGTGACACCGCTACAGGATACCTGAGTACGTGCGTTAATTTCAACACGGTCACTGCCACCAGCCAAAGTACAAATGTTTAGGGTATAACCCTAGGCAAACTTATGGCTTTTACCTGCTCCCAGAATTATTAATATTTTGGTAACACCTCTTTCAGAGAGTTGGGTGGATACACACAGAAAACCAGAGCTAAAATAAGTTATTTAATTTAAGTGAAACACTTCAAAGCTTATGGTACAGAAAAGAAAGTTACAAGATATAATGATAAAAAGTCAAAATCAAGTACGTAAAGACAGTTTCAAGAAAAATAATAATAGGGAGATAAAAACCCACGATCTTAACACATGCAGAGTCGAACGATGGGATGAAGTGAAGCCTCTTCAGATATTCGGGACATTACAGAGCCAGGATGCTTCTCCTGACTCGCCTCTTTGATAATGCACACCTTGCAGTCTGCGTTTCTTCTATTTAAAACTCAGGTTGCCCGTTCAGCCCCCTCCCTCTGGAGAGTTTGTTTTAAACTCTTTCAAAGCCAGAGAAGGTATTGAGTGTCAGCTCATACTAAGCTTCCCAGCCACTCGCTCAGGGGCGAATGGCCTTATCTTCTAATAGCCTTTGAAGCTCTGGCTATGGTTCTTGTGTAAACACAACTGTGACATGGGGTCTCTTGGTCATATACACAGTGGCTGGGTAATTACTTTTCCCATTCCTTTGGAAGCTGGGCAATCAGATTTATCAATCATACTAAGACACTGTTATAGCTAGCTGAAGGAAGTTTTTATCACCTTGCCTAGCCAGCATGTCTTTCTGGTTTCTCTGGTGACCCCCTGGGGTCAGTAAACAACCTGTTGGGAGATACACAAGCCAGTTGAGAAAACACATTTCAGGCCTGACCTGCGTGTACATTAAGATCTCAGTTCTGATTCTGGGTAATTAAACTAGCTCTGGTCAATAGGAATTTCACACCTGCATAGCCAGCGTGTCGCTGAGTTCTGTGGCTATAATGAAATGCCAGCAGATCAATCAAGCTTCAACCATTTGACATGCAAAGACAGTTATCACACACTGGTACATTGATACATCGATCAGAATATTGATATCACATACATTGATTTTAACAGGCCTTTTTCTACTTGAAATAGCCTGGATCATGACACCTCCCCCTTTAAGATCAGCATGGGAGAAGTGGCACCTCAGGCCTGTACTATTCTTCCATTTGTCCTGAGAAGACATTTACAACACATACAATACAATAGATCACATACAGTACTTAATATAATTTTTATGGATACAGAGAGGAAGGGGTTACAATATGCTTCACTGAAGCCTTCTCTGCTTGACTTATCGCAGCTTGGCTACCTTGACACATAGCAGAGTTCCTGCTGGGAAGGGCAGTTAGAATGACCTTTTCACAAAGGATTTATACATAACCACACAAAGGGATTTACAGAGATTGATCAATACAATAGTAATTGCAGTTATGCACATTCTGGCATCAGAATGGCGGATGACATCATCCTGGCGTGCAACACAGCTTCCCGGTCATGTGGCCCCGGTACCAGCGATGGACAGCGGCTGCACTTTTCTCCCGTTCTGGTGGGGTTATAAGGTAATATCTACTGGATATTGTTCAGTTGTATACTTCCTGAAGAAAGAAAGTGGTCCCCGAAACGTTGAAGTAAAAAGTTTTCTTAAAGAAAATCCTGCAGTGCCGTGCATGTTTTCTGTAGCAGCAGTTAGCCTTTGGATTATATAATAAACATGCCTGACATGGATGTGGAACTGCAGGGTGTGGAATCCTTGTATTCGGTTTGATCAAGTCTGAGCAGCAGCAGGCATGATTACAGGCACCTGTCAGCCTGCTGTTAAAATGGTTTCAGGCACAAAAGACAGTGCTCCTGAAGGTGAAGTAGTCGCCCAGACGATAGGCCAGGGAGATGTCTACTGTTAAGGGTCCTGGAACAATGGTCTCTGGAGAATTTACACTTTGTATGCTGTGAACTATTCTGTAACCTGTGACTTACTGGTAACTGCTTATGTTTAGTGGTGAATTGCCTACCTGTGGAAAAATAAACCCGCAGTGTGGAACTTTTACCTGGGTGTATGTGATCCTTGTTACAATACATACACATTATATATGTTCCTGGTGAGAGTCTTGACAAAGGTCCTGCGCTATAGGACCGGAATTTCAACCGCCTTCACATTTTACATGTAACCTCTGTGCAATATATTTGGTGGTATATGTAATAAACATTTTTGAACTTTTAACCTGGATCCAGTGGAGAATGCCTCCACTCTCTACATAGTATTTTATATGTACATTGAATCATATGTTGCATATGGAGGATGCACCCTGTGAGCTGAGGAGGAGTGCTGGTGTTCTCCTGTATATAGTGTACTGTATATAAACTGTATATATAAGTAATGGCTGTTGAACAGAGGGAGTTACACACAGGACAGTGATTCAGTTGGTCTTTTTTCACCAGTTGGACCTTTTTATGACATTTATATATGGTTATTATCCCAGGAAGATCAAGCCGGCTTATTAAAGCACACTTGTGGTTTCAACCTTTTCTGAGATAGCAGATCTTCATTGAGAGTATATGTAACTGAGCATTTTGAACCATCCCCCTGATAAAGTCCAGTGGGGATGAAACGCGTTGGGTTGTTCTCGGATTAATTGTGTAATTACCTGTTACATCCGTAAGGGTGAGGTAATAGCCTCACATCGCACCCTTTTGAAATAGGACAGGTTAAAATATAAGAAAGTATGTAAATTGACATTTATTATCTGAATCATGTTTAAAAAATATATATTTTAGTACCTTTGTTTTTATACCAGGAATACATTTTCCGGTATCTAAGGTGATATTATTCTCCTGATTATTTTAATATATCGTGTAACATTGAGTGACCATTTGCAAAAGATATACCATCAATCAATAATACTGTCATTATAATGTAAATAATATATTAGCGCATCTAAGGTATCTGTTTATATATATATATATATCAGTGGCGTAACTAGAAATTTTTCTCCCCCAAGCCAAAAAATTCTTCGGCGCCCCCCCCCCCCCCTTCATGCTCCATAATTGGGAGCAAGAAAGGGATAAATATGCGCGCGCGGCAAAAAAGGGCGTGGTTTTGTTGGAATGGGCGTGGTTTCGCATAAAGGGGCGTGGCATTGCAGGAAAAGACTACCTTAAACCCCAGTTTTGCAACCTGCACGCCCATACATTGGCCACCACAGGAAAGAAAAATAATCCTGATTCATGCCCCTTACATTATTTGTAATTTTTCCTCCTTATAGTAATGCCCAGTATACATTATGCCACATACTGCAATGGCCCTTAGACATTATGCCGCACACAATAATGCACATGACACAATATGCACACACTGTAATGCCCCCGACACATTATGCCACACACCGTAATGCCTGTGACACATTATGCCACACACCGTAATGCCTGTGACACATTATGACAGGAATCGCAATGCCCGTTATACATTATGCTACACACTGCAATGCCCCTGATACATTATAGCACATACAATGTCTGTGACACATTATGACACACACCGCAATGTCCGTGATACATTATGCCACACACTGCAATGCCCGATACATTATAGCACATACAAAGCCTGTGACACATTATGCCACACACTGCAATGACCTTGAGACATTATACCACAATGCCCGTGATATAGTATACCATACACCGTAATGCCTGTGACACATACCGCAATGCCCTGCCCGTTATACCCTATGCCACACACCGCAATGCCCGTTATGTATTATACCACACTGCAATGACCCTGAGACATTATACCACATACCGTAATGCCTGACACATTACGACATACACCGCAATGTCCGTGATACATTATGCCACACACTGCAATGACCCTGAGACATTATACCACATATCACAATGCCCGTGATATAGTATACCATACACCGTAATGCCTGTGACACATTATGACACACACCGCAATGTCCGTGATACATTATGCCACACACCGTAATGCCCATTACACATTAAGTCCTACAGTAAGGCTTCTAATTACTTTTCAATTACCTGCTCGTTGTCAGGGGTTTCATGCACTGGGTGTCATGCTCGTTGCCAGGGGTTTCATGCTCTTGGTTCCATGCACGGTGCCAGGGGTTTTCATGCTCAGGGTGTCATGCTCGTTGCCAGGGGTTTCATGCACTGGGTGTCATGCTCGTTGCCAGGTGTTTCATGCACTGGGTGTCATGCTCGTTGCTAGGAGGTAGTCCTTGTTGCTAGGGCTGTGCTCCCAGTGCCACATATGTCCCCAGTGCCAGATATTCCCCCACGGTGCCAGGTACTCACATGCCCTAGTGCCAAATATAGCCCCCCCCCATGTGCCAGGTACACATATACCCCCCCAGTGCCACATATGCCCCCAGTGCCAGATATTCCCCCCCAGTGCCACATATGCCCCCAGTGCCAGATATGCCCCCAGTGCCATATATTCCCCCCCCAGTGCCAAATATGCCCCCAGTGCCAGATATTCCCCCCCAGTGCCATATATGCCCCCAGTGCCAGATATTCCCCCCTGCCATATATGCCCCCAGTGCCAGATATTCCCCCCCAGTGCCATATATGCCCCCAGTGCCAGATATTCCCCCCCAGTGCCATATATGCCCCCAGTGCCAGATATTCCCCCCCCAGTGCCATATATGCCCTAGTGCCAGATATCCCCCCCCAGTGCCAGATATTCCCCCCAGTGCCATATATGCCCCAGTGCCAGATATTCCCCCAGTGCCATATATGCCCCCAGTGCCAGATATTTCTTCCCCCACCTCCCGCCCCCCCCCCCCCCCCCCCCCGCCGCCGCCGCTTTTTGGAGGGACACGGAGGGCACAGCTCGCCTCTCCAGTGTCCCTCCTGCTGCATCATCTCCGGCGGCCGCGGGTCTAATAGGGGGAAGTGCCGGTTCGTGAGCCAATTAGAGCTCACGGACGGCACTTCCCCCTATTAGACCCGCAGCCGCCGGAGATGATGCAGGAGGGACACAGGGAGGCGCGCTGTGCCCTCCGTGTCCCTCCAACAAGCGGTGGAGGGAAGGAGACCGCAGACTGACATGCAGACGCTCGTCCGCATGTCAGTCTGCTGTAAATCAGTGGCGCCCCCGCAGCCCCTCGCCCCCAAGCCACCGCGAGGGCTGCGGGGGCAGTAGTTACGCCACTGATATATATATATATATATATATACATATACATATACACACACAGTTGTGCTCACAAGTTTGCATACCCTAGCAGAATTTGTGATTTTCTGGCCATTTGTCAGAGAATATGAATGATAACTCACAAACTTTTCTTTCACTCATGGTTAGTTGTTGGGTGAAGCCATTTATTGTCAAACAACTGTGTTTACTCTTTCTAAATCATAATGACAACAGAAACTACCCAAATGACCCTGATCAAAAGTTTACATACCCTGGAGATTTTGGCCTGATAACATGCATACAAGTTGACACAAACGGGTTTGAATGGCTACTAAAGGTAACCATCCTCACCTGTGATCTGTTTGCTTGTAATCAGTGTGTGTGTATAAAAGGTCAGTGAGTTTCTGGACTCCTGAAAGACCCTTGCATCTTTCATCCAGTGCTGCACTGACGTGTCTGGATTCTGAGTCATGGGGAAAGCAAAAGAAATGTCAAAGGATCTGCAGGAAAATGTAATTGAACTTCATAAAACAGGAAAGGGATGTAAAAAGATATCCAAGCAATTGAGAATGCCAATCAGCAGTGTTCAAACTCTAATTAAGAAGTGGAAAATGAGGGATTCTGTGGAAACCAAATCACGGTCAGGTAGAACAACAAAAATTTCAGCCACAACTGCCAGGAAAATTATTCGGGATGCAAAGAAAAATCCACAAATAACTTCAGCTGAAATACAGGACTCTCTGAAAAAAAGTGGTGTGGTTGTTTCAAGATGCACAATAAGGAGGCATTTGAAGAAAAATGGGTTGCATGGTCGAGTCGCCAGAAGAAAGCCATTACTACGCAAATGCCACAAAGCATCCGGCTTACAATACTCCAACAGCACAGAGACAAGCCTCAAAACTTCTGGAACAAAGTCATTTGGAGTGATGAGACCAAAATTGAACTTTTTGGCCACAACCATAAACGTTACATTTGGAGAGGAGTCAACAAGGCCTATGATGAAAGGTACACCATTCCTACTGTGAAACACGGAGGTGGATCGCTGATGTTTTGGGGATGTGTGAGCTACAAAGGCACTGGAAACTTGGTCAAAATTGATGGCAAGATGAATGCAGCATGTTATCAGAAAATACTGGAGGAAAATTTATACTCATGAGCCGGAAGCTGCGCATGGGACGTACTTGGACGTTCCAACATGACAATGATCCAAAACACAAGGCCAAGTCGACCTGTCATTGGCTACGGCAGAATAAAATGAAGGTTCTGGAGTGGCCATCTCAGTCTCCTGACCTCAATATCATTGAGCCACTCTGGGGAGATCTCAAACGTCCAGTTCATGCAAGACAGCCCAAGAATTTACAGGAACTGGAGGCATTTTGCCAAGAAGAATGGGCAGCTTTACCATCTGAGAAAATAAAGAGCCTCATCCACAACTACCACAAAAGACTTCAAGCTGTCATTGATGTTAAAGGGGGCAATACACGGTATTAGGAACTGGGGTATGTAAACTTTTGATTAGGGTAATTTGGGTAGTTTCTGTTGTCATTATGATTTAAAAAGAGTAAACTCAGTTGTTTGACAATAAATGGCTTCACCTAACCACTAACCATGAGTGAAAGAAAAGTTTGTGAGTTATCATTCATATTCTCTGACAAATGGCCAGAAAATCACAAATTCTGCTAGGGTATGTAAACTTATGAGCACAACTGTATATACACATATACTGTACATACACATACACATACACACAGTCGTAGCATGTCGCCCATGGCCAATATGTTGCATACAGAGACACCTCACAGACCCAGAGACAAATCAGCCACATGTATTTTCTCCTTTGGATGAGCGTGCTGTAGAGAAGGGAGAGGAGGATATGAATAGAACACATTTCCTCCTATAGAGGGCCGGCTGCAGCCACAATACCAGCACGGGTTATGTCAGATCTACAGGGCAACGTCTAATTATTGGCTTTACTAATGTGAAGCAGAACTTTGTCACTGCTAAGCTTTCCCCTTACACTCTTCATCTCTCCCCATCTGTGAGACATGCAGAGCCGCAAGGATGAGCGGAAGCCTCCATATGACGTTCAGTCCTGGCACAGGGTCTAATTATAATTCCCAGAATCCTAAATTGAAGACATACTTCTCAGTGTCACTCTCTGCAGGCTCCTCAGTGACCTTGAACAGCCCATGTACCATCTGCAGGAAGAAGAGTTCTCTCGCCCCATCAGCAGTGGTTCCTCAGATTCCTCTACAACAGGTGTGTAAGAAACTATATTCTCCCTGGTGTCACCTGTGTCCCTGGCGGGGACTACACCTTGTAGACTGTAGGCGGCACAGAGCTCAATTATACTTCTACAGGATTTTATTCCATTTGCTAATTATCTGCAGACTTTTAATTTACTCAGACTTTCAGAGATTTTGTTTTAAAGATTGTTGTAATGAAATTTCCTAAAAAAAACCTTTCAAATACTTGGAAATATTTAGGGGCAGATTTAACAATGAGTGATGTTCTTGTTATCACAAATATTTCTTCATGTATGATGAGATGTGCCCAGCGCGGCCGCCGTCCGAACGCCTGCTTTCATAGCGATCGTTATAAGTGCGCACGCGCATCAGGTGACCCGTCTGAAGACGGCATTACCTGTATACACAAGTCTGCTCGGCCACCCGATTGCACAGACATGCCCCCTTTGCACTCTGCCCGCTCCTGCCGGCGCACGTGGGGATGCGCATAACATGCGTCAGACTCTGCATATTATACTAAATGCTTGCGTGCAGCACCAGAGCACACGCAGTGCGACACAGACTTGCGTTCAACTCTTATCAGTCCCGGATTTTCCCTTTAATGATGGGATCATTTTATACATTAGTTACCTAAAAAGTTGCAATGTTTTTGCTAGAAGTTGTTTCATTTAAACAACTTTTTTTTTTTTGCAATGTTACAGCGTACATGGGAATTCTGTATTGTGGGGTATTGCAGATGTCGGGGCTTCCTGTGAGTAACAGAATTATTATTAGTTGCTGACACGTACAGTGCCGTGCTGAGACGCAGGGATCGGCTTTTATTGTGGATCGTCACCAAGTGCAACACAAAATCGATTTAATCAATTTAGTTATTTAAAATTACAAGGTAAAAATATATACAAATCAGTCTTTGATGTAGCTCTCCCCATCATAGGACAGAAGGAAAGAGTCTGATGCAGCCTCAGCTCTGGGTAACATTAACAGGACAAACCCTCTTTAATACAGGACACTTTTGTATTTGTATATTTTGTTATAAGTTGGTTTAGTGCAATAAATGCAAGCAGTACAGTAGGTATCATACTGTATGAGTCCATTAGAAGAGCAGGATAAGCCCCAATCTCCGGAAACTGTTTTGCATGGCTTGAAAAACAGCAAACAGATCCATATTGTCACGATCCGGGTATCTGGACGCCATTACTTACCCTTCAGATGCCTCCTGAGGCTGGCTCAGCATTCCAGGACCGGATCCCATCCGTTACACTGATGTCCACATTCCTGCCTCCTCTCCTGTCACTCTGAGACGCGGTCACCGCGGCGCCATGTAACATCTGGAATGGCGTTCCCCGCGGCCTCCACCGCTGTCCCTGAGTTCCTGCATGCAGAGTGTCAGAGTGGCGATTACGTCAGCCGCGGCCTCCGCTGTGCCCGCGTGGTTTAGATGTGCAATCATCAGTCTGGCGTCTCCTGTCTCCTGTGGCCGGCTCCGCCATTGCTGTTTCAATTCTCACATGGATTACAAACCAAACTTCCCTCCAAGTGTCTGCATGGGCGCAGCCATCTTGGATTTTGTCATCTGATCATTTCCACCAATCTGCTGTCTGTATTGTTAATCTGCATAATTGCCTAGCCAACCCCTTCCTTGCTGCAGGTATAAATATGCTGTGCCTGAGCAAGGAAGGCGTCAGTGCTTTGGTTGTCTAACCTAGTTCCAGTTTGTCTCTCTCCTGTGGTTGTCTTCCAGGTTCCAGCTCCTGTCTCCAGACTTCTGCTATAGAGACCCGCACCAGCATTCCATCTGCGGTGTAGCCTGACTCTCCGATCCATTCTGGACTCACCTGTTTCCAGCTACAACAATCACCTGCTTCCAGCCCAGCTTCCAGCAGTGTACAGCTTCTCTTAAAGGGCCGGTGTCCTTTCTGCAGTTTACCACTCTCCACCGGTATTATTATTTCACCGCTCTCAAACAATCACCTGCTTCCAGCCCAGCTTCCAGCAGTGTATAGCTTCTCTTAAAGGGCCGGTGTCCTTTTCTGCAGTTAACCACTCTCCACCGGAATTATTATTTCACCGCTCTCAAACTCCAAACTTCATTATTATTTAATCGCTCTCAAGTTCGTTTATTATTTAACTGGTTCCAGCCAGTATCCACTCCGTACCAACAACAGTCTGGTTCCAGCCAGTATCCACAGCAGCCGTTTTACCTTCAGCAGCCCAGCCTTTCCTGGAACATCAGCTGGTACGATCCTGGGTTCTCTCCATTGCTACAGTCAGGCCTGGTAAGGACTTTCCAACTATAAGATTATAAGAACTGTCTCACACTACCAGTGCCTGTGGCCCTTGCCACCCTGTAGTACCCAGGAATTGTATTTATCCTCTGTTGACTTTTATGTTTCCTTTTACTGCTGCTGTGTTACGGAGTTTGTCATAATAAACATCATTGACTTTTATCCTGGTTGTCGTGGTCACGCCTTCGGGCAGTTATTCTACATGTTACTTACATGTCTAGGGGTCTGATCCAACCTCCCAGGTTCCGTTACATCTCAGCCCCTACAACTGAGGCTGCCTCCCGTCAGCTCAGGCCCTCAGTTGTGACACATATGGCACAGTCTGTATCCCTTTATCTTCATGACATTATCCTGTCCACACAGAAAAAAAAAAGAAAATGCAGGTGCACACTCTAAGTACTAAACACTGCTATATACTGTGGGGTGGATGACTGCGCTTACTGTTTCAACAATAGGATAGGTGCGGCTATACCTGGAGCTGTCCAACCTCCTGTGATACGTCAAAGTTGTGGGATGGTAAGCGCAATTCAGTGGGAATCGGGGAAAGGGCGGGAAGGGGTGAGGGTAGGGGAGGGTAAGTGGTGTACGTTATGTCCTGTCTAAATGCTTATGTTTTAAGTGGGATATAAATTATGATGGGTCAAAAGGATTAAAGGATATGTGTCTTTATTAAAAGAAACTCAGATCCCTGACAAAGGCACTCTGAGTGCCGAAACGCGTTAGTCCACTTGCCATACACAACAGCCACTCTAGCAGAATGCAAACTCCCCCTCTCCGGCCGTAGAGGGAGAAAAAAACCATAGCTGACATGGATAACAAGAAGTTGAGGACCACGTGACACGTGACCCAGAACCCGGAAGCTGGGGAAGGGAACCCGGCATCAGCAGGGACAAGACTAAACACTGCTAATCAGAATCATTATAATAAATTCTGCAATTTAACATAGAGAAAATTTGAAGTGCTTAGCATAATTTTGGCCAAAAATATTGGCCCACCTACCAGGACCAGATGACCTCATCAGGTGGGTCCCTAACATTCCGAAGGTTCAACTACAGAGCATGGGACTCCCCAGGCCAGCACAACCCAGCATGATAAAATGACGTTTTCCCCAATTGTGCTTCTAACCAGCAACAAACACCGCAGATACAGAAGTGTCCACATACATCTTTGCTATATCCCGCCATGTATGGCACGGTTTTGCAAGCCATGCCTTGTGATTTTTCTTTATTTGCTTCTTTAATACGTTACTTTATACATATTCTATTATCGCAAACAAAAATTTTAAAATCCGTCCACTCGCTACTCGCGAAAAACAGCTTAGCCATGTTCTGCATGTTGTGCCAAATTGAGCACAATATATACCCTATTATTTCCTTTAGCCTGCCGTCATCTTATTTCATGGATGAAATAGTGTAAAAGGAGGTGCGTGACATCACAAGACAGCAGTTGCAGGACTGCACAGCCGTACATGTCCTCCAGAGATATCTTCAGTTACTCATCAACTCTGCAAGCCGAGGGCTAAGTGCTTATATACACAGCAGAATATAAGTGTGATGTATGAGGCTCTATCAGTGTCTGGCAGAATATAGCACTGAGCCCTTCAGAATAAATCTAATGAGTGGGGCAGCCGTTAGCCCTGGAGGAAGGAACCTGCGGCTCTACAACATGCCATGCTGGTCACAGTGACCTCGGAAGGGTCTTCAGGAGACGGTTTTAGAAGTGAATTTGCTGCAGCAGCGATTTCCTCTGATACATCTGTGGAATAGTTCTCACTGGTGTTGGGAAAGGGGAGAAGCTTTTAGTTCTGCACTTAATGCATGTGAAAAACAAGTGGAGCAGAGTTACAGGGAAGCCAGTGCTTACCGCAAAATGCTTTAGTTTTGCAATGGCGCACTGATGACCCCCCCCTCCCCCACCAAGTACATGAGGATGGGGTCGTCGCAAATCGGGAACTGGCCTGGCTGAGCTGAGGGGTCCTATTTATCATTAAATGGGTGTTTTCAGGGGGTAACTGCAAATTATTTATTATTTATTAACAGTTTCTTATATAGCTTACTATCTATAGGATATTTAGTATCACACAAATGTATTACTGAGGGACCTGTGATCTCTTCGTTCCCACAGCAGCGGCAACCCCCATAGGTTTCTATGGGGATGCGATGCTGCCAGATTCCATTCACATTCCGGAGATTGGCCCCCACAGCCAACGCCATCTGGAGATGGCGGTAGACCATTGTAGCCTATAGGCTACACTTCGCATAATTAGCCGGCAGAGGGCTCCCCAGGAACACCCCCTGACAATGGCCTGTCCTTGCGGTTGCTCCTTGATACATGCTGCCGGTATAACCGCGAATTGTTTTGAGATTGTGTGTGCTAATATGGCGTCCAGATCACAATGCAAATGCAATTGTTGATTAATGGACCACGGACTGCCCACTTCAGATTTACATTTTCTGGTTTTCACCTAATATGGTGCAAAACAGAAAAAAGGGGAATGCTCTGCGCTCCAAAGTCTAAAAATATATCTTACTGTTTTATTTTATGATAAAATATATGACTCCATTGACTCAATGCTCCTTTGCTCATGTATTTATCATAGATAAAAGTTATTGATCTTAAATGTGCTTATTTTAAACCATATCAGTATTAACATCATTAAATGACCACCTGAATTTAAATTGACACACCAGACTTTAATCGAGTAATTAGTTAGGTATAAATGACACAGCCCCCAACAGGAAGGTATTCGTCTTGAGGAAGTCTCCGGTTGCTAGGAGATGAAACGCGTTGACGCCCCCTTCCATAATTGAGTTCGTTTGAATGAACAGTACAGCAGCACGGACCAGCTCTCCATTTTCCATTACTCCCGCACTTCGTTGCTAATCTACACCCCGGCCATCCAGTCTACTTCAGCTTAACCTCTGCAGTGAGGTACGATCACCACGATCATCCATTGCACAGCTGATTTCTGGACACCATCTCCGGGAGCCGGACACCTACAGACCCCTGCTGTAAGGCTGAGACAGCGCCGGCCAATTGCAGGTACACTGCCGCATACCGCTGCCGCCAGCCAAACGGATGACGTTCTCCGCTGTGAGGCTTTTTCATTTAACAACATCCCGCTGATGACTGAGGCCTTTACAGCATCGAGTTTTCATTACCAGCGGGTTTGCTCTACAATCATTTTCAGAGGCAACAAATACATCATTTCTACTTACCAAGTGCATCTGCACACAGGACCCTGTAGCAATATTCAGGAACCAGCACGGTGGTAACTATTACAGTTTGTATGCCTCAATTAATTTCACAATCAGTGTGGAGCTTTATGATTTAATGCTACACTGGGACGCCAGTGATTTAATTAGTAACCATTCACATTAGAGAGAGCTTTGTCCAAATTTTAATTCAGTACAAATATATGCTGTCTCAACTAGCACATTCTTGAGACAGTGATTACTATTCTCTATTTGTGCATGTAAGAAGTTGCAACTCTTGTTTCCTTTTAACCTGCTTTATATGTATCAATTGCTTTTTTAAGCTGTATGTCTGTTTCATATATATTCTGATATAAAGAAGTTTATTCAAAGTGAGTTGCATTGAGTCAATCATTCTCCCTGCTAGACTGCACTTAATTAAAGTAATTAATTAATTAATTGATTAATTTCAAGTGATTCTTGGAGCGCAGAGCATTCCCCTTTTTTCTGTTTTGCACCATATTCTATTTCAGTCTAACCAACTGTTTTTGCTCAGCGGCTCCATAGTTCACAACTATCTTTTTGAATACTACTATATACAGCGCCAGGTTATACAGTTTGAGATCATTCTCTCACTGTATTCACACATTTGTACTTTCACCTAATATACTTCTCAGGTTAGCTTCACTTATAGCTTTAATTATTGTGGTGACACCTGGTGCACACTCTGCACTATCCCCCTCCCTCCCCATGTGCAGGAGGCGTGGCCACCTGAAAAGGGGGCATGGTCTAACATAAGAGGGCGTGGCCTCGCTGGGATCTGTTTCTTCACTCCGGCATGAAAGATAACATGAGACCACTTGTTGAAAGAGGAGAGCGAGAGTGATCCACAAGCAGGGGTCTCATGCTCATTGCCAGGGGTCTCATGCTCTGGGTTCCATGCTTGTTGCCAGGGTCTCATGCTCATTGCCAGGGGTCTCATGCTCTGGGTTCCATGCTCATTGCCAGGGGTCTCATGCTCATTGCCAGGGTCTCATGCTCATTGCCAGGGGTCTCATGCTCTGGGTTCCATGCTCGTTGCCAGGGGTCTCATGCTCATTGCCAGGGTCTCATGCTCATTGCCAGGGGTCTCATGCTCTGGGTTCCATGCTCATTGCCAGGGGTCTCATGCTCATTGCCAGGCGTCTCATGCTCTGGGTTCCATGCTCGTTGCCAGGGGTCTCATGCTCTGGGTTCCATGCTCATTGCCAGGGGTCTCATGCTCATTGCCAGGGGTCTCATGCTCATTGCCAGGGGTCTCATGCTCATTGCTAGGGTCTCATGCTCATTGCCAGGGGTCTCATGCTCATTGCTAGGGGTCTCATGCTCTGGGTCTCATGCTCATTGCCAGGGGTCTCATGCTCATTGCCAGGGGTCTCATGCTCATTGCTAGGGGTCTCATGCTCATTGCTAGGGTCTCATGCTCATTGCCAGGGGTCTCATGCTCATTGCCAGGGGTCTCATGCTCTGGGTTCCATGCTCATTGCCAGGGGTCTCATGCTCTGGGTTCCATGCTCATTGCCATGGGTCTCATGCTCATTGCCAGGGGTCTCATGCTCATTGCTAGGGTCTCATGCTCATTGCCAGGGGTCTCATGCTCATTGCCAGGGGTCTCATGCTCTGGGTTCCATGCTCATTGCCAGGGGTCTCATGCTCATTGCCAGGGGTCTCATGCTCTGGGTTCCATGCTCGTTGCCAGGGGTGTCATGCTCTGGGTTCCATGCTCAATGCCAGGGGTCTCATGCTCAATGCCAGGGGTCTCATGCTCATTGCCAGGTGTCTCATGCTCATTGCCAGGGGTCTCATGCTCTGGGTTCCATGCTCGTTGCCAGGGGTCTCATGCTCACTGCCAGGGGTCTCATGCTCTGGGTTCCATGCTCATTGCCAGGGGTCTCATGCTCATTGCCAGGGGTCTCATGCTCTGGGTTCCATGCTCATTGCCGGGGGTCTCATGCTCTGGGTTCCATGCTCGTTGCCAGGGGTCTCATGCTCTGGGTTCCATGCTCATTGCCAGGGGCTTCCTGCTCATTACCAGGAGTCTCATGCTCATTGCCAAGAGTTTCCAGCTCATTGCCACGGGTTTCTGCTTGTTGCTAGGGGGTTTCCTGCTCATTGCCACGGGTTTCTGCTCTGTCAGGGGTCCCTCCTCCCGCCCGAACCCCTGCACCCGGGCTGCAGCAAGCGCCGTGGGCTGCGTGGGTGCCCACTGCTGCCCATTTGACTTCTAGCTTCTGGAAGAGAGCAGGGAGACAGAAGCTAGAGGTTCAGTGGAACCTCTAGCGTCTGACTGTCTCTCAATGGAGTCAGATGCAGCAGACGCCCACACAGCTCACGGTGCCTGCTGTAGCCAGGGTGCAGGGTGCAAGTGGGCGGCTGGCACCTGCGGGGTGACTACGGCCACGCTCTCTGACCGCAATGCCCTGGGTGCCCATCCTGCTTTCCAACACATAGAAACGCTCCTGCGCAACACCTGCCGCACTTTATGGTGGTGGGATCTCCCTCAAATATGTTCACTACGCCATAGAGTAGCAAGCACTTTTAAGCAAAAGAGGTGCAAATCGGGCCAGAGAAATACTGCGAATCAGGCTGCTATTGCAAGTGTCTAAACGCTGCAACAATGGCAATCCACCCCCTTCATCCCCAATTGAATCCCCCCACAGGGGCCCTTACAACTTTTGCCTTGGGGCCTAAAATATATCTAGGTATGCCCCTTCGCTTGCTAATTGTAATGTGGGAAGGCAATCATGAGACCACCTATCGGGACCCCGGTGGTCACAATGCCGACGCCAGAATCCCGGCAGGCGATGAAATGCTGCGACCGGAATACCGGCACCACAGGCTTTTCTCCCTCTGTCCACGACACCCATAGAGGGAGAATAGATCCCACAGCATGGCATGTGCAGCGAGCCAGCAAGGAGCTTTCTTTTGCTTGCCCCGCTGCCAGCATACTGGTGGCCGGGATCCCGCTGCCGGTATCATGACAGACGGGAACTCAGCCGCCGGTAATAGGTATGTGGCATTATATGAATGGGGCACAGTAATGTTACATAATATGAACTGGTGCACTGTAATGTGGCATAATATGAACTGGAGGGCACTGTAATGTGGCATAGTATGAACTGGAGGGCACTGTAATGTGGCCTAGTACGAACTGGAGGGCACTGTAATGTGGCATAATATGAACTGGGGCACTGTAATGTTACATAATATAAAGTGGGGCACTGTAATGTGGCATAATATGAACTGGGGCACTGTAATGTGGCATAATATGAACTGGGGCACTGTAATGTGGCATAGTATGAACTGGAGGGCACTGTAATGTGGCATAATATGAACTGGAGGGCACTGTAATGTGGCATAGTATGAACTGAAGGGCACTGTAATGTGGCATAATATGAACTGGGGCACTGTAATGTGGCATAATATGAACTGGAGGGCACTGTAATGTGGCATAGTATGAACTGGGGCACTGTAATGTGGCATAATATGAAGTGGGGCACTGTAATGTGGCATAATATGAACTGGTGCACTGTAATGTTACATAATATGAAGTGGGGCACTGTAATGTGGCATAATATGAACTGGAGCACTAATGTTACATAATATGAAGTGGGGCACTGTAATGTGGCATAATATGAACTGGAGCACTGTAATGTTACATAATATGAAGTGGGGCACTGTAATGTGGCATAATATGAACTGGGGCACTGTAATGTTACATAATATGAAGTGGGGCACTGTAATGTGGCATAATATGAACTGGGGCACTGTAATGTGGCATAATATGAACTGGGGCACTGTAATGTGGCATAATATGAACTGGAGCACTGTAATGTGGCATAATATGAACTGGAGCACTGTAATGTGGTATAATATGAACGGGGGCACTGTAATGTGGCATAATATGAACTGGGGCACTGTAATGTGGCATAATATGAACTGGAGGGCACTGTAATGTGGCATAGTATGAACTGGAGGGCACTGTAATGTGGCATAGTATGAACTGGGGCACTGTAATGTGGCATAATAGGAACTGGAGCACTGTAATGTGGCATAACATGAACTGGAGGGCACTGTAATGTGGCATAGTATGAACTGGGGCACTGTAATGTGGTATAATATGAAGTGAGGTACTATAATGGGGCATAATGTGAACTGGGGCACTGTAATGTGATATAATATGAACTGGGGCACTGTAATGTGGCATAATATGAACTGGAGGGCACTGTAATGTGGCATAGTATGAACTGAGGCACTGTAATGTGGCATAATATGAACTGGAGGGCACTGTAATGTGGCATAATATGAACTGGGGCACTGTAATGTTACATAATATGAAGTGGGGCACTGTAATGTGGCATAATATGAACTGGAGCACTAATGTTACATAATATGAACTGGGGCACTGTAATGTGGCATAATATGAACTGGAGCACTGTAATGTTACATAATTTGAAGTGGGGCACTATAATGTGGCATAATATGAACTGGGGCACTGTAATGTTACATAATATGAAGTGGGGCACTGTAATGTGGCATAATATGAACTGGGGCACTGTAATGTGGCATAATATGAACTGGAGCACTGTAATGTTACATAATATGAAGTGGGGCACTGTAATGTGGTATAATATGAACTGGGGCACTGTAATGTGGCATAATATGAACTGGGGCACTGTAATGTGGCATAATATGAACTGGGGCACTTTAATGTTACATAATATAAACTGGAGACACTGTGGGGACAAATCAATGGTTTTCCCCTGCGGCAGTCACTAGGGGCGCAAGAAGGAGCAATTCAATTGTTGGACTTAGCCATTTTACGTAGCTAAACCCTGTCTGTTTGGGTGCAACATGCACTCTGCACTTTAATAGGAACGCTGCTCCTGCATAAAACATGGACACTTGCTCCACATATACAGTAAATGCATCATGGAGACAGTAAGCGCACACTGAGGCACACCAACGGCAGCTGCTAGGGTGCGTTTGCGAGTTATTTGCTCTTCCTAAATTACCTCCAGCGTTAGATGTTAGAATGAGGCAACAGTGCTCCCTTTAAACTAAGGGCAATGGAAAGGATGAGAATCTGCTGTACAGTGTAACTCTGCACAGCAGTCCTGCTGGCTGCTAACTCACTCTAACTGTGATCTGAGGGGGTCATTCCAAGTTGATCGCTTGCTAGCTGTTTTTAGCAGCCGTGCGAACGCATAGTCGCCGCCTACCGGGGAGTGTATTTTTGGTGTGCAAGGGTGCGATTGCTTTTGCAGCAAAGAGATACAAACACAATTTGTGCAGTTTCTGAGTTGCCCAGAACTTAGCCACTGCGATCACTTCTGCCTGTCCGAGCCCGGAATTGACCTCAGGAACCTGCGTTTTTCCAATCACTCTCTGAAAACGGTCAGTTGCCACCCACAAACGCCTTCTTCCTGTCAATCTCTTTGCAATCGGCTGTGCGAAATGATTCTTCATAAAACCCATCGCACAGCAACGATCCGCTTTGTACCCGTGTGACGCGCCTGCGCATTGCGGTGCATACGCATGTACAGCTCTGACCTGATCGCAGCGCTGCAAAACACTCAAGCGAGCGATCAGGTCTGAATTACCCACTATAATCTCCCTGAAAATAGTTTTAAAAAGTAGGCAAGTACGATATTACTTCATTAGTGTTCATTCTAGCACCCTGCACCTTTCAAAATCTATGCAGTTCCTCTTTCCAGCCTGGGGTGTCGCTCTCTGCTGTGATGCTTCTCAGCACACTCTGGTCTACTCAGTGCTGTGATACAGACCTGTGTGTGCTAAGAAGCACCAGAGCAAAGAGTGACACCCCAGGCAGGAAAGAGGAACTGCACGGGATTTGAAAGGTGCAGGGTGCTACTATAGAATGAACACTACTTTATACTGCACAGGACTATGGTGTATTTTCTACAGGGCATTCCAGTTATTAATCTAGTACATCATGATGATTGCAATGTGGTAGCTGGCCACGCCGCCTCCAGAGACTGACCACACCCCTAAACATGGTCCCCTACCTTCGCATTCTCAGTGGGGGGCCTTTCATACCCCAGTCCAACATTAGCTGTTAGTGACGCCTGACTATAATGTGCTCTTTAACTACTGTATGTGAAGCCCTGAATTTACCAGACACAGGGCCTAATTCAGACCTGACGCTGTTGTGCGAAATCGCACAGCGGCCGATTATCGAATGACTGCGCATGCACCACAATGGGCACACGTGAGCCCATACAGCCGCAGAATGGTGCAAAAATGTAAAACGCTAAGAGTATGCAAGGTGATTGACAGGAAGCGGACATTTGTGGGTGGTAACTGGGTGTTTTCTGGGAGTCTCAGGAAAAACGCAGGCGTTCCCAAGCGTTTTCTGGGAGGGTTTCTGACGTCAACTCCGGCCCAATCAGCCTGTTTGTATCGCACTGTAGGAGTAAATCCTGGGCTGCGCAGAAAGTGCACAAACTGGAAAAATCATTCGATGGCGAGTTGCGAACGGATTTGCAGATGTCGGCTGTCTGGTGAAGTTTTCGCAACCGCTGTACACATGCATTCACACACTTGCACGGGGCAGGTTTTTCACTCTCTCTGGGCACCGACTATCTGATCGCAGATTGCTGCAAAAACGCACAGCAGGGATCAGCTCTGAATTAGGCCCACAGATCGGTATACACTAATAGATCTGTCTCTGTGCACACATTGCGCTTATTAAAACAGCTGCTTTCAACCTGGGCGACGTCTTCCAGCTTCTCGTCAGTAACTATATACTCATCGTGTATTCAGCGCACAAGTTACTGAACAGAAAAGTCGCAATAAATTTGGTTACATAAATGGAAGTTAAAGTTGCCATGTGTTATATTGATATATAACTGCCCTCGGTTTCCAATGTATATGCATCCTGCAATACAATCTTGGGTGCTATTATTGCGCCTAGATCGCGTTTCAATAATAAATAGGCCCCAAAGAGAGATGTAAATGTACACAAAGATTCATTAGCAATGAGCAAGTCGCTAACAACCGCTGCTGCAACCTAAAGAGGGGCAATGTGCGGGACTGGTGCTCCGGGTCCACAACGGATCAGTATATTGGGTCTATTCGGTGCATTCGCTGCCAGCCTCTGGCTGTCCGTGCCTGCTGGGAATTGTAGTGCTGCAACCAGCGGCCTCTCTGACTTACGCCCTGCTGGTTACATATGACCGTGATAGATGTGGTGAACAAGGTTTTAATTATCATATTTACTCCTCCCGGATGCATTCTGTGGTGCTTCCTTTATACGAGGCAAGTAACCGGCTTTATACTTTATGACCTCAGATAAATAAAGGTTTAATGCACCTCAGCCTGGGGATGTGGCTGTACGCACTGAGATATTGTTATTACGCCCAAGATGACTGCACATGACACGGCTGTGTTTTATAATGGATGTGGATGATGTAGGAGAGGGCATCAGGCACAGAGTGGAGCGTGGGAGAATTGGGGCGGCTTACCCCAAACACATAGGGACATAGGGGGTCATTCCGAGTTGATCGCACCAAGCAACTTTTTGCTGCTGGTGCGATCAACTAATCTCCGCCTATAGGGGAGTGTATTTTCGCATAGCAGGGCTGCGTTCGCTTGTGCAGCCCTGCTATGCTAAAAAAAAGTTTCCTGCAAAACAAGACCAGCCCTGGACATACTTACCCAGTGCGACAGATCCAGCGATGATGGGCACGGCTTTGATGTCAGACATCCACCCTCCATTCGCCTGGACACGCCTGCGTTTTCCTTACCACTCCCAGAAAACAGCTCCAAACGGTGAGTTGCCGCCCCGAAACGCCTTCCTGCAGTCAATTGCAACGACGCGTGTGCGCATGACGGCCCCTGCGCGTGCGCAGTAGTGACCCGGTCGCAGCTCTGCGAACGAAACCACGCTGCGATCGGGTCGGAATGACCCCCATAGTTAGCAATATTTGCAGCCAGTACCCAGGGCAGCCATCGGGGGGGGGGGGGGGGGAAGTAGGGGGGGGGGACTGTGGGGACTGGTGTCCCTGGCCCTTACAGAGAGGGGGGCCCACCCCTGACTCCTCCTACCAATACCTGGAGAGCTGCGAAACAAGAATGGGCTGGTGCACAGGGAGGACTTCTTGAAATAAGCCTTCAACTGCGCATTAGCTCTGTGAACGGTCCCGGCGGTCCGCAACACTCCACCTATATATGATACCACAATGTATGACATCACAGAGGGGTAGGGCCAGTGCCGTAACTAGACTTTTTGGTGCCCTGTGCCAGAGAGACAATTGGCACCCCCCCCCCCCCTCTCCCCCTTCCTCTCCCCATTTCCCCATGTTTTTCAATAGGGACATCAGGCACATGCCTAGTGTATTATATAAATAATACACACACATTTATAGACCACTGCAAGAAAATAGATTTGGTCACAAATCCTCTTTATACCACATTCCTGCACTTAACTTGAGAGCTCGCTGTTATTTCTGTTATAATAATCTTTATCAAATAACACATTTCAATATACTGCCATCCCCAGGATTCAAACCCATAACCTTTTGAATTCTAATCAAACACCCAACTCATTGAGCTATTTGATCCTGCATAAAAGCTATGAATGCTATTTCAAGCAATCAGCATAACTATTGAGCAGATCTATGTCGTGTGCAGCCACACATCCAATCTCCTGCAGCCACACACTGCATAGATCTGCTCAATCGCAATGCTGATCATTTTTTTTCACACAGTACAAGGTAAGCTTCAATTTGTTAGAATTCTCTACCTTTCTATGCAAGGGCAGATATTTCAAAGAATAGATTGTCTGACTGCAATGACACAGGCAATGGGTTCAAATCCCAGGTAAGTCAGCGTCTTGGAATGTAATAAAAGACAGTGTGACTGAATAACAAAGAAATCTCCAGTTAATTTCATGACTGATGTATAGGTATTAGTGACAGAAGGGGTGGGGGTAGGAGACAGCAGCGGTCAGGAAATACTGAGCTTCACAAAAATGGGAAACTGCAAGTGAAATTAATTAAAACAGATAATTGACAAAGTGACGCCAAGAGCGCCCCCTACCCTGCAGCGCTATGTGCGGTGCCCCTCTGCACACACCTAGTTACGGCCCTGGGTAGGGCAGTGCAGATTTATTTTCTTTTCTTCGAAAGGGGGGGGGGGGGGGTTGGGATCCCTGTCTCTTGTCAGTCCCGGGCCCCACAATTTCTGATGACAGGCCTGTCAGTGCCCATCTGTTCTCTCTACTACGGGAAATGGTAATACATGAAGAATATGCGAGTAACTTGCATGGGTGTATCCAGAAGGGTCACCGACAAATCCCTCCATTTCATGTATCTAATTTACTGACGGATATGTCCTTTCTGACATAAATGTATCCACATCACAGAATTTGCAGAGGAAATGACAGCACCCATGGGAGAAGCCGGGTCATAGAGATTGTATCCGGCAATATATTCTGTATTATGCGGGGGATATGGTGGTCTGAGCAGTTATTGTGTATATCCTGTTAGTAGCCTGTGACAAATGAGCATGTATTGCAGGTAATCTGTGACGTGTAATAATGCCCGTATTACCCAGATAATATGATCATTTCCCTGGGTCACACTCTGCCACCCGGATTATATTGCCAGAGCTCACCTGAACTTAGGCCCTCATTCCGAGTTGATCGCTCGCTAGCTGCTTTTAGCAGCAGTGCAAACGCTAAGCCGCCGCCCTCTGGGAGTGTATCTTAGCTTAGCAGAAGTGTGAACGAAAGGATCGCAGTTCTGCTGCAAAAAAATTCCAAGCAGTTTCTGAGTAGCTCCAGACCTACTCCTAGCTTGCGATCACTTCAGTCTGTTTAGTTCCTGTTTTGACGTCACGAACACGCCCTGCGTTCAGCCAGCCACGCCTGCGATTTCCTAGGCACGCCCGCGTTTGTATCTGACACGCCTGCGTTTTTACACACACTCCCCGAAAATGGTCAGTTACCTCCCAGAAACACCCACTTCCTGTCAATCACTCTGCGGCCAGCAGTGCGATTGAAAAGCTTCGCTAGACCTTGTGTGAAACTACATCGGCTTTTGTGAAAGTACGTCATGCGTGCGCATTGAAATGCCGATTTTTAGCCTGATCGCTGTGCTGCGAACAAAGACAGCTAGCGATCAACTCGGAATGACCACCTTAAAGCGGAGTGATGGATGCATTCTACGTACATTGCGGCATAGTATATGTTAGTAGAGCAATGATTTCTCCCTGCCACGTGTGGGGTTCCCTCAAAATGAAATATTTCATTTAGCAGCGGCATGGGACAATTAATATGTTCTCATAGATATACTGAAATTAAGTGAATCTTATTTATGTACTGTGTTCGGTGCTGCAGACCCCTTATGGTGCCATATAAATACACAGAAACACAGCAGAACATGGTATAACCATTGCTACATACAGCGTCATCATACCCACAGAGGCAGCATCAGCTGAGCCCAGAGGTTCCGCGTCACTGCTGGCAGAGGAGATGAGATGATGGGATAAGTGAGAGAAGGAAAAGCACGTTCTATGGGGGTCATTCCGACCCGTTCGCACGCTGCGAACGGGTCTGGAATGCACATGCGCGACGGCCGCACTGCGCACGCGCGTCGTTGCCTGGCGACAGGGGTCGCCGGGTTACGTCACGGACAATGAAGAAAGCGGACGCTGGGGCGACCGCAAGAAGATTGACAGAAAGAAGGTGTTCCTGGTCGTCACCAGACCGTTTCCTACCATTTTCGGGGAGTGGTGAAGAAAACGCAGGCGTGTCCAGGAGAACGGAGGGCGGATGTCTGATGTCAAAGCCGACCCCAGCATCGCTGAGATCGTCGCACAGGGTAAGTATGTCCAGGGCTGGTCTTGTTCTGCATGAATTTTTTTTAGCTTAGCAGGGCTGCACAAGCGATCGCAGCCCTGCAAAGCTAAAATACACTCCCCCATAGGCGTGGACTATTGATCGCAGCAGCAGCAAAAAGTTGCTGGCTGCGATCAACTCAGAATGACCACCCATGAGCGCTGTGAAAAACTTATATCTTTCATATGTCACATTTCTTTATTAGACTGTTGCTTAGATCGCTTCATTCTTGAGAATGGAGGTTTGCATGGCTCTGTTTTCTGCACTACATGCACATCAGCATCAGCTTCCTTGTGTAACGTTTTGGCTTGAAATCTAGTTATTTCTGCAGATCTACACATAGTCACTGCCTTTTCTAGTGTTAGGTCTTGCTCTCTCAGCAATCTCTCTCTGAGTCCATTATCAAATACATGTACATTGCTGATACACTTTCTCGTGCTGTGGACAAAAGTGAAGGTTCCAAAAGTCTGATGGATGAAGAGATAGAAGCCTATGTTAATTTGATCGTAGCTTCTCTACCAGTGTGCAGTGTGCCTGGAGTTGGATGGAATAAACAGCACAGCAGTGAACTCACATGTCTCTGTGTCCTGATGACTGGATTTACAAACGTATGAACAAAACAAGCGCTTCCTCCACCTACAGTGTAACAGAGGGGACAGCAGACCCCTTCCTCCACCCACAGCATAACAGAGGGTACAGCAGACCCCTTCCTCCACCCACAGCGTGACCGAGGCTCCAGTAGGCCCTTTCCTCCACCCACAGCATAACAGAGGGAACAGTAAAACCTTCCTCCATCCACAGCGTAACAGAGGGGACAGCAGACCCCTTCCTCCACCCATTGCATGACCGAGGGGACATCAGACCTCTTCCTCCACCCACAGCGTAACAGAGGGGACAGCAGACCCCTTCCTCCACCCACTGCGTGACCGAGGGGACATCAGACCTCTTCCTCCACCCACTGCGTGACCGAGGGGACAGCAGACCCTTCCTCCACCCACAGCGTAACAGAGGGGACAGTAAAACCTTCCTCCATCCACAGCGTAACAGAGGGGACATCAGACCTCTTCCTCCACCTATTGCGTGACCGAGGGGACATCAGACCTCTTCCTTCACCCATTGCGTGACCGAGGGGACATCAGACCTCTTCCTCCACCCACAGCGTAACAGAGGGGACAGCAGACCCCTTCCTCCACCCACTGCGTGACCGAGGGGACATCAGACCTCTTCCTCCACCCAGAGCGTAACAGAGGGGACAGCAGACCCTTCCTCCACCCACTGCGTGACCGAGGGGACATCAGACCTCTTCCTCCACCCAGAGCGTAACAGAGGGGACAGCAGACCCTTTCCTCCACCCACTGCGTGACCGAGGGAACATCAGACCTCTTCCTCCACCCAGAGTGTAACAGAGGGGACAGCAGACCCCTTCCTCCACCCACAGCGTAACAGCAGGGACAGCAGACCTCTTCCTCCACCCACAGTGTAACAGAGGGGACAGCAGACCCCTTCCTCCACCCACAGTGTAACAGAGGGGACAGCAGACCCCTTCCTCCACCCACAGCGTAACAGCAGGGACAGCAGACCTCTTCCTCCACCCACAGTGTAACAGAGGGGACAGCAGACCCCTTCCTCCACCCACAGCGTAACAGCAGGGACAGCAGACCTCTTCCTCCACCCACAGTGTAACAGAGGGGACAGCAGACCCTTCCTCCACCCACAGTGTAACAGAGGGGACATCAGACCTCTTCCTCCACCCAGAGTGTAACAGAGGGGACAGCAGACCCCTTCCTCCACCCACAGTGTAACAGAGGGGACAGCAGACCCTTCCTCCACCCACAGTGTAACAGAGGGGACAGCAGACCGCTTCCTCCACCCACAGTGTAACAGCAGGGACAGCAGACCCTTCCTCCACCCACAGTGTAACAGAGGGGACAGCAGACCCTTCCTCCACCCACAGTGTAACAGCAGGGACAGCAGACCCTTCCTCCACCCACAGTGTAACAGAGGGGACAGCAGACCCTTCCCCCACCCACAGCGTAACAGTGGGGACAGCAGACCCCTTCCTCCACCCATTGCGAGACCGAGGGGACATCAGACCTCTTCCTCCACCCACAGCGTAACAGAGGGGACAGCAGACCCCTTCCTCCACCCACAGTGTAACAGCGGGGACAGCAGACCCTTCCTCCACCCACAGTGTAACAGAGGGGACAGCAGACCGCTTCCTCCACCCACAGTGTAACAGCAGGGACAGCAGACTGTTATGATTCCTGTACTCCAGACCGGAGGAGATCTTATGGCAGGGATCTGAGTACAGGAAAATAAGCTGGTTGTGGGAGCTGGATAGCCTAGTAACCCCTGGCGCCCTAACTCCGTTGTCTCGCCCGTGTTATCAGAAATCCCCTGCGAGACTATGGTTGCTTGAGCCCATGGCAGCCGCGTTCGAAGGGCGGATTATGTCTGCCCAACCCCGATGCCCCCGCAGGTCTTAATGGGAGACAAGGGGAAGTCCGAGACAGGGTGATAACAAGGGGCCCTCTGACTAAGCAACCAGGCCAGGGGTTACAAGCTAACTAACTAAATCAAAAGGTATGTGCGGACTAGCCGCCAGGAAAAAGGACAACCAAGGATCCACTGATCCGACACTCCTATCCGGCACCGCCGGACACCAGAGTGGATCTGTGGAAGCGGAATCCTCCGCAAAGCTCCAGAACACAATTAAACAAAATAATAAACAGAAGCGGACAAGCCGCAACACACGGCTGCGCCGCGACTCACGAACACCACCAGATGTTAAAGGTGCTCGGTCAGACTCCAGGAACAGATGGTAACTTCCGAGTACAGGATCTCTGAGGACAGGAACAACCGAAAAGACCGGGACTGGGAACTCTCTGCAGCAGACACAGGCAAACAGGAAGCTATCACCGGCGTCTGTAAGAAGTCCTGAGGGTGCCTTTATTCAGGCACCCTCCAATCAGGATCCAGACAGGACAATCAAATAGAAATGCCGTGCAGCTTGCATGCTGCACGGTCAGCACATAATCAGGGTAATGAGAATAGACCCAGCAACGGGGAACGCGGCTGAACGTGGCGTCCCCGTTGCTAAGGTCAGAGCGGCTCCGTGCGCCCGGCGTCTTAGCGTTGCCAGGGAGCCGGCGGCTGAACGCGCACGGCGTCCCTGGTTGCTAGGCGCCGGGCCGCACGGCCGAGCGGACCCCGGCGCCTAACAGTACCCCCCCCTTGAGGAGGGGTCAAGGAACCCCTAAAGCCAGGTTTCCGAGGAAATTCACGAAAAAATGCCCTTTTGAGCTTTGGGGCATGAAGGTCTTCATCCAGGACCCACGACCTTTCCTCTGGCCCATAACCTCTCCAATGCACCAAAAAATAAAGCCGACCCCGGGACAACTTGGAATCGAGAACCTTCTCAACCAAGAACTCTTGCTGACCCTGTACATTAACTGGTGATCTCCCCTGAGATTTTTTACGAGGAAATCTGCTGGACGAAACATATGGTTTAAGCAATGAGCAATGGAAGGTATTTCCGATCCGTAAAGTTTTTGGTAAACGTAACCGGAAAGCAACTGGATTGACTTTTTTGATAATGAGAAATGGTCCAATATATCTAGGACCCAATCTGGCTGAGGTTTGTCGAAGTTTGATGTTGCGAGTCGACAACCACACCCTGTCTCCTACTTTAAAAGTGCACGGCCGCCGGAGCCTGTCAGAAAATTTTTTTTCCCGGAAAGCTGCTTTTCTGAGAGCCAGGTGCACTTTTTTCCAAATAAGTTTAAGATGAGAGGTCAGGGCCAGAGAGGAGACAGAGGAATGTTGAAAAAATGAATTAGCTCTGGGGTGGAAACCAAAAACTGCAAAAAATGGAGACACATTGGTGGAGGAATGACAGGCATTATTATAAGCAAACTCCGCCAATGGAAGAAACTCAGACCAGTCATTTTGGAGTTTGGCCGAGTACAAACGCAAATATTGTTTTAGAGATTGGTTAACTCGCTCAGTCTGTCCATTGGATTGTGGATGATAGCCGGAGGTTAATGATAATTTCATCTTTAATGAAGCACAAAAAGACTTCCAAAATTGCGCAATGAATTGTGGACCCCTGTCAGAAACAATATCAGTGGGTAACCCATGGAGTCTGAAAACATGACGGAGGAACAAGACTGCCAATCCCTGGGCAGATGGCAATCGGGGAAGAGCAATAAAATGGGCCATCTTGCTAAAACGGTCCACTACCACCCATATGACTCGGCATCCGGCTGACAGAGGGAGATCCACCACAAAATCCATGGAGATATGTGACCATGGCCTAAGAGGAACTTTCAAGGGCATAAGTTGACCAATAGGCAAAGAACGGGGAACTTTATGCTGTGCACAGACCTGACACGAAAAAACAAACTCTTTAATGTCTTTGGAAAGACCAGGCCACCATACTGAGCGGGATACTAATTCCAAAGTCTTAGCGATTCCCGGATGCCCTGCAACTTTGCTATCATGAAATTCCGCCAAAACAGTTGCTCTCAAAAACTCAGGAACAAAAAGACGACTAGCAGGAGTATTTCCCGGAGCTTGATGTTGAAGCAGCTTTAATTGGGAAAATACATCCTGTGTGAGACCTGCCTGAATGACTGAAGGCGGAAGTATGGGAGTAACAGGACTGTTGTCTTGAACCGGAAGGAAACTGCGTGACAGGGCATCTGCCTTGGTATTCTTGGAACCTGGTCTGAAGGTGATAATGAATTTGAAACGAGTAAAAAATAAAGCCCAACGAGCCTGTCGGGCATTCAGTCGTTTAGCCGATTCAATGTATTGAAGATTTTTGTGATCAGTCAAAACTGAAATGGTGTGGGTAGCTCCTTCAAGCCAATGTCTCCACTCCTCGAAAGCCCATTTAATAGCCAGCAATTCCCGGTTACCAACATCGTAGTTGGATTCTGCAGATGAGAATTTCCTGGACATAAAGGCACAAGGATGTAACTCAAGGGAATCTGGATCCTTCTGAGAAAGGATAGCCCCTACTCCAACCTCCGAGGCATCCACCTCAATAATGAAAGGTAATTCTGGGTTGGGATGTCTAAGGACAGGGGCTGAGACAAAGGCTTGTTTTAAGGCCTGAAAAGATAACTCCGCTTCACATGACCAATTGGTAGGATCTGCTCCCTTCTTAGTAAGTGCCACAATGGGAGCAACTAGGTCAGAGAAAGAGTGAATAAATCTTCTATAGTAGTTTGCAAACCCTAAAAAGCGCTGAATTGCTTTTAAATTGGTGGGTTGCGCCCAACTAAGGATGGCTTGGAGCTTTTTTGGTTCCATTCGGAATCCCCGAGGGGAAATAATGTACCCTAAAAAGGATACTTCCGTGACATGAAATTCACACTTCTCCAGCTTGGCATATAAGTGATTTTCACGTAATCTCTTTAGCACCTGACGCACCTGGGTAACATGTTGTTCCACGGAGTCAGAATATATCAAAATATCGTCTAAATAGACCACGACGAATCTTCCCAGAAACTCACGGAGCACATCATTAATGAGATCCTGGAAAACTGCCGGAGCGTTAGATAGGCTGAATGGCATGACCAGATACTCATAGTGGCCCGACTGAGTACTAAATGCCGTTTTCCACTCATCCCCTGACCTGATTCTGATGAGGTTATATGCTCCTCTAAGATCAATCTTAGAAAAAATAACAGCCGAACGTAGCTGATCAAAGAGGACAGAGATCAGCGGCAGAGGGTAAGTATTCTTTACTGAGATTTTATTCAAAGCTCTAAAGTCAATGCAGGGTCTGAGTGAACCATCCTTCTTCTCTACGAAGAAGAAACCTGCACTTAAAGGGGATTTAGATGGCCTGATAAACCCTTTCCCAAGGCTTTCTTTCACATACTCATTCATGGCCACAGTTTCAGGACCAGACAATGCATATAACCTTCCTTTAGGCAACGTGGCACCAGGAATTAACTCAATGGCACAATCATAAGGCCTATGGGGAGGCAAAATATCCGCATTGCCCTTGGAAAACACATCAACAAAATCCTGGTATTCCCCAGGAATATGTGCGGAACTGGCGGCAGCTACTCGGATAGGAAGCGTAATACATTCTTTATCACAGATGGTACCCCATTGTAGGATCTCCCCAGACTGCCAATCAATGACGGGATTATGAAAGGCCAGCCAAGGATGACCCAGAACCACAGGAACTGCTGGACAATGGGTAAGGAAAAACTCAATTTTTTCAGAATGCAGAGCTCCCACCGAGAGCAAAACAGGAGGTGTACATAGAGAAATAACCCCATTGGATAAAGGACTCCCATCTAAACCATGCATGGTGATACACCTACCTAAGGTTAGCTGAGGAATACCTAAGGCCTTGGCCCATGTTAAATCCATAAAGTTTCCTGCAGCTCCACTGTCCACAAAAGCAGAGACCGAGGAACAGAGGCTGCCATAGGAAACTTTAGCAGGAACCAACAGTGAATTATTTGAGGAGATGAGCTGCAGACCAAAGTGAACCCCCTCACAATTCACTTGGTCAGGAAGTTTCCCAACTTGTTTGGACAACTACGGGCAAAATGTCCCTTACCTCCGCAGTATAAACACAGACCATAATTTTGCCTCCTGGTTCTTTCTTCCGGAGACAATTTGGAGAGACCAATCTGCATAGGCTCCTCTATGTCTACAGGAATGGAAGGAACCCAGGGAGAGGACCCGACAGATGCCCCTTTTTCAGCCCTCCGCTCTCTGAGCCGACGATCTATTTTAATAGATAGCTCCATGAGGTTATCGAGGGTCTCAGGAGCGGGATACTGGAGGAGACTGTCTTTTATAGATTCCGATAAGCCGAGGCGAAACTGACTGCGCAGGGCTGGGTCATTCCAGCCACAGTCGTTCGACCAACGGCGAAACTCCGTACAATAATTCTCTGCGGGATTCCTACCCTGTCTAAGAGCACGCAACTGACTTTCTGCGGACGCCTCTCTATCAGGGTCGTCATACAATAGCCCTAAAGATTTTAAAAAGGCGTCTACAGACGATAAGGCCGGATCGTCTGTCTTTAAACCAAAAGCCCAGGTCTGAGGATCCCCCTGAAGTAGAGAAATAATAATCCCAACCCGCTGAGCCTCTGTACCTGAGGTAACTGGTCTTAAACGAAAATACAGTTTGCAAGATTCTTTAAAATTAAAAAACTGTTTTCTATCCCCAGAAAAACGGTCAGGCAGATGCATTTTTGGTTCAGGGATGACCCTCGGGGAAGTCCGTAACAGATCTTCCTGTGACCTCACCCGGAGGGACAGATCCTGAACCATCTGAGTAAGTTCCTGAATCTGACTAACAAGAAGCTGGCCAGGGTTTGGCCCAACACCGGTGGGATTCATAAGGCCGACAAAAATCTCCCAACTAAAAAGTGAAAAAATTTACTGTAAGTTAAATCTTTTCTTTTGTAGGCCGGTGATAATGTTATGATTCCTGTACTCCAGACCGGAGGAGATCTTATGGCAGGGATCTGAGTACAGGAAAATAAGCTGGTTGTGGGAGCTGGATAGCCTAGTAACCCCTGGCGCCCTAACTCCGTTGTCTCGCCCGTGTTATCAGAAATCCCCTGCGAGACTATGGTTGCTTGAGCCCATGGCAGCCGCGTTCGAAGGGCGGATTATGTCTGCCCAACCCCGATGCCCCCGCAGGTCTTAATGGGAGACAAGGGGAAGTCCGAGACAGGGTGATAACAAGGGGCCCTCTGACTAAGCAACCAGGCCAGGGGTTACAAGCTAACTAACTAAATCAAAAGGTATGTGCGGACTAGCCGCCAGGAAAAAGGACAACCAAGGATCCACTGATCCGACACTCCTATCCGGCACCGCCGGACACCAGAGTGGATCTGTGGAAGCGGAATCCTCCGCAAAGCTCCAGAACACAATTAAACAAAATAATAAACAGAAGCGGACAAGCCGCAACACACGGCTGCGCCGCGACTCACGAACACCACCAGATGTTAAAGGTGCTCGGTCAGACTCCAGGAACAGATGGTAACTTCCGAGTACAGGATCTCTGAGGACAGGAACAACCGAAAAGACCGGGACTGGGAACTCTCTGCAGCAGACACAGGCAAACAGGAAGCTATCACCGGCGTCTGTAAGAAGTCCTGAGGGTGCCTTTATTCAGGCACCCTCCAATCAGGATCCAGACAGGACAATCAAATAGAAATGCCGTGCAGCTTGCATGCTGCACGGTCAGCACATAATCAGGGTAATGAGAATAGACCCAGCAACGGGGAACGCGGCTGAACGTGGCGTCCCCGTTGCTAAGGTCAGAGCGGCTCCGTGCGCCCGGCGTCTTAGCGTTGCCAGGGAGCCGGCGGCTGAACGCGCACGGCGTCCCTGGTTGCTAGGCGCCGGGCCGCACGGCCGAGCGGACCCCGGCGCCTAACACAGACCCTTCCTCCACCCACAGTGTAACAGAGGGGACAGCAGACCGCTTCCTCCACCCACAGTGTAACAGCGGGGACAGCAGACCCTTCCTCCACCCGCAGTGTAACAGAGGGGACAGCAGACCCCTTCCTCCACCCACAGCGTAACAGCGGGGACATTAGACCCCTTCCTCCACCCAGAGCGTAACAGAGGGGACAGCAGACCCTTTCCTCCACCCAGAACGTAACAGAGGGGACAGCAGACCCCTTCCTCCACCCACAGCATAACAGCGGGGACAGCAGACCCCTTCCTCCACCCACAGCGTAACAGAGGGGACAGCAGACCCTTTCCTCCACCCAGAGTCTAACAGCGGAGACAGCAGACCCCTTCCTCCACCCAGAGCGTAACAGAGGGGACAGCAGACTCTTTCCTCCACCCACAACATAACAGAGGGGACAGCAGACCCTTTCCTCCACCCATAACATAACAGAGGGGACAGCAGGCCCTTCCTCCACCCACTGCGTAACAGAGGGGACAGCAGACCCTTTCCTCCACCCAGAGCGTAACAGCGGGGACAGCAGACCCCTTCCTCCACCCAGAGCGTAACAGAGGGGACAGCAGACCCTTCCTCCACCCACAACATAACAGAGGGGACAGCAGACCCTTTCCTCCACCCACAACATAACAGAGGGGACAGCAGACCCTTTCCTCCACCCACAACATAACAGAGGGGACAGCAGACCCTTTCCTCCACCCACAACATAACAGAGGGGACAGTAGGCCCTTCCTCCACCCACTGCGTAACAGAGGGGACAGCAGACCCTTTCCTCCACCCAGAGCGTAACAGCGGGGACAGCAGACCCTTCCTCCACCCACTGCGTAACAGAGGGGACAGCAGACCCTTTCCTCCACCCACAACATAACAGCGGGGACAGCAGACCCTTCCTCCACCCACTGCGTAACAGAGGGGACAGCAGACCCTTTCCTCCACCCACAACATAACAGAGGGGATAGCAGACCCTTCCTCCACCCACAACATAACAGAGGGGACAGCAGACCCTTTCCTCCACCCACAACATAACAGAGGGGACAGCTGGCCTTTCCTCCACCCAGAGCGTAACAGCGGGGACAGCAGACCCTTCCTCCACCCACTGCGTAACAGAGGGGACAGCAGACCCTTTCCTCCACCCACAACATAACAGCGGGGACAGCAGACCCTTCCTCCACCCACTGCGTAACAGAGGGGACAGCAGACCCTTTCCTCCACCCACAACATAACAGAGGGGACAGCAGACCCTTCCTCCACCCACAACATAACAGAGGGGACAGCAGACCCTTTCCTCCACCCACAACATAACAGAGGGGACAGCAGACCCTTCCTCCACCCACAACATAACAGAGGGGACAGCAGACCCTTTCCTCCACCCACAACATAACAGAGGGGACAGCTGGCCCTTCCTCCACCCACTGCATAACAGAGGGGACAGCAGACCCTTTCCTCCACCCAGAGCGTAACTGAGGGGACAGCAGACCCTTGCTCCACCCACAGCGTAACAGAGGGGGACAGCAGACCTCTTCCTCCACCCACAGCGTAACAGAGGGGACAGCAGACCCTTGCTCCACCCACAGGGTATTCGAGGGGACAGCAGACCCTTCCTCCACCCACTGCGTAACAGAGGGGACAGCAGACCCTTTCCTCCACCCAGAGCATAACAGCGGGGACAGCAGACCCCTTCCTCCACCCAGAGCGTAACAGAGGGGACAGCAGACCCTTCCTCCACCCACAACATAACAGAGGGGACAGCAGACCCTTTCCTCCACCCACAACATAACAGAGGGGACAGCAGACCCTTTCCTCCACCCACAACATAACAGAGGGGACAGCAGACCCTTTCCTCCACCCACAACATAACAGAGGGGACAGTAGGCCCTTCCTCCACCCACCCACTGCGTAACAGAGGGGACAGCAGACCCTTTCCTCCACCCAGAGCGTAACAGCGGGGACAGCAGACCCTTCCTCCACCCACTGTGTAACAGAGGGGACAGCAGACCCTTTCCTCCACCCACAACATAACAGCGGGGACAGCAGACCCTTCCTCCACCCACTGCGTAACAGAGGGGACAGCAGACCCTTTCCTCCACCCACAACATAACAGAGGGGATAGCAGACCCTTCCTCCACCCACAACATAACAGAGGGGACAGCAAACCCTTTCCTCCACCCACAACATAACAGAGGGGACAGCTGGCCTTTCCTCCACCCAGAGCGTAACAGCGGGGACAGCAGACCCTTCCTCCACCCACTGCGTAACAGAGGGGACAGCAGACCCTTTCCTCCACCCACAACATAACAGCGGGGACAGCAGACCCTTCCTCCACCCACTGCGTAACAGAGGGGACAGCAGACCCTTTCCTCCACCCACAACATAACAGAGGGGACAGCAGACCCTTCCTCCACCCACAACATAACAGAGGGGACAGCAGACCCTTTCCTCCACCCACAACATAACAGAGGGGACAGCAGACCCTTCCTCCACCCACAACATAACAGAGGGGACAGCAGACCCTTTCCTCCACCCACAACATAACAGAGGGGACAGCTGGCCCTTCCTCCACCCACTGCATAACAGAGGGGACAGCAGACCCTTTCCTCCACCCAGAGCGTAACAGAGGGGACAGCAGACCCTTGCTCCACCCACAGCGTAACAGAGGGGGACAGCAGACCTCTTCCTCCACCCACAGCGTAACAGAGGGGACAGCAGACCCTTGCTCCACCCACAGGGTATTCGAGGGGACAGCAGACCCCTTCCTCTACCCACAGCGTATTTAAGGGGACAGCAGACCCTTCCTCCACCCACAGCGTGACTGATCAGACAGCAGAGAGACTCCACATATAACATATTCCTAACACACAACAACTGCAGGAAGACAAATTCCTGGGAACTGCCAACAATGTACGTAGGAATAATCTAAGTATGGATGGGATCTGTGTATGTGACATCTGTGTGATTACAGAGCGCCAATCACACAGTATCACATGTATCAGTCACTCGCTCACAGACATAATGTAACCCTTTCTGGCAAACACGGATACATGTTCCTATGTTGCAAAACATGACAGTGTAATAACATGCTCGCTGCCTCTGCCACTTGGATTGGACCTGCGCACTTCCCAATAATAACAAGGTGTGAATTGCAGCATAAAATATTTTACCACAATATATAACAAACTGCAGAGACCTCTCTTACTAACCCACAACAGCCAATAAGCAATGAGTTATTCTCCATCTGAGCGCGTTGGACAATGAAACCAAGCGCTTGATTGGTTGCTGTGTATTACTGCAGGGATTCTCAAACTTGGTCGTAAGGACCCCAAACAGTTCATGTTTTCCAGATCACTTCTGGTTCTTCCAAAATGTGCCAGTCGATAATACACCTGTGCCCTGCTAGGGGGTCTGGGAAATGTGGCAGTTGGTAATACACCTGTGCTCTGCTAGGGGGTTTGGGAAATGTGGCAGTTGGTAATACACCTGTGCTCAGCCAGGGGGTCTGGGAAATGTGGCAGTTGGTAATACACCTGTGCTCTGCTAGGGGATCTGGGAAATGTGGCAGTTGGTAATACACCTGTGCTCTGCTAGGGGTCTGGGAAATGTGCCCGTCAATAATACACCTGTGCTCAGCTAGGGAGTCTGGGAAATGTGCCTGTCAATAATACACCTGTGCTCAGCTAGGGGGTCTGGGAAATGTGCCCGTCAATAATACACCTGTGCTCAGCTAGGGGGTCTGGGAAATGTGCCCGTCAATAATACACCTGTGCTCAGCTAGGGGGTCTGGGAAATGTGGCAGTTGGAAAATACACCTGTAGCCAGCTAGGGGGTCTGAATAAATTGCCCATCTGTAATACACCTGTGCTCAGCTAGGGGGTCTGGGAAATATGCCCGTTGGTAATACACCTCTGCCCAGCTGGGCGTCTGTGAAATGTGCCCGTCGGTAATACACCTGTGTCCATCTAGGGGGTCTGGGAAATCTGACAATTGGTAATACACCTGTGCCCAGCTAGGGGTCTGGGATATATGCCCGTTGGTAATACATCTGTACCTAGCTGGGGGTCTGTGAAATGTGCCCGTCGATAATACACCTGTGCCCAGCTATGGGGTCTGGAAAATCTGACCGTTGGTAATACACCTGTAGCCATCTATGGGGTCTGGAAAATGTGCCCAACTGTAATACGCCTGTGCCTAGCTAGGGGGTGTGGGAAATATGCCCGTTGGTAATACATGAAATGTGCCCATCGATAATACACTTGTGCCCAGCTAGGGGGTCTGGAAAACCTGGCAGTTGGTAATACATCTGTAGCTAGCTAGGGGTTCTCGGAAATGTGCCCATCTGTAATATGCCTGTGCACAGCTAGGGGGTCTCAGTAATATGCCTGTTGGTAATACATCTGTGCCCAGCTGGAGGTCTGTGAAATGTACCCGCTGGTAATACACCTGTGCCCATCTAGGGGGTCTGGGAAATCTGACAGTTGTTAATACACCTGTGCCCAGCTAGGGTGTCTGGGAAATCTGACATTTGGTAATACCCCTGTGCCCAGCTAGGGGGTCTGAGAAATCTGGCATTTTGTAATACGCCTGTGCCCAGCTAGGGAGTCTGGGAAATATGCCCATTGGTAATACATTTGTGCCCAGCTGGGGGTCTGTGAATTGTGCCCATCGATAATACACCTGTGCCCAGCTAGGGGGTCTGGAAAATCTGACAGTTGGTAATACACCTGTAGCCAGCTATGGGGTCTGGGAAATGTGCCCAACTGTAATACGCCTGTGCCTAGCTAGGGGGTCTGGGAAATATGCCCGTTGGTAATACATGAAATGTGCCCATCGATAATACACTTGTGCCCAGCTAGGGGGTCTGGAAAATCTGGCAGTTGGTAATACATCTGTAGCCAGCTAGGGGTTCTCGGAAATGTGCCCATCTGTAATATGCCTGTGCACAGCTAGGGGGTCTCAGAAATATGCCTGTTGGTTATACATCTGTGCCCAGCAGGAGGTCTGTGAAATGTACCCGCTGGTAATACACCTGTGCCCATCTAGGGGGTCTGGGAAACCTGGCATACTTTATATATAGTCAAAACTCTGGCGTATACATTAGTATGACAGGCAAGGCTCTGCCTCACCTCCTTGGTCTTTCCTCCTTGGTGCCTCCATGACAACTGGAGCCCAGAGGCCAATACTTCCACTGCCTCCGGTTGATACGCCACTGTCCCCGTACAATGTGTGGGGGTATACTTTGAAACATACAAAATGTCGATAGCAGAACGTCAACATGCAACATGTCGACACTGATAGAATGTTGACATTTTGAATATCAACAGAAAAAATATCAACATTTTATTATGTTAGGGTTAGACTGTTGTGAGTGCCTACCATGACCTTGAGCTTACAGAACTCACTTGCCAACTGCTTTGCCAATAACAACCCCTTTCCTGGAACTACAATCATTCACTGGTACTCAGCGACCGCCAGGACTTCAACTCAGAGTAGCATAAGACACATATTTAAAAGGGAACAGGACACCTCAGACACTACTAAAACTATACAGAAAACAGCATGCCAGATATTCAGTATAGTATGGGCAATCTTCAATGAAGAGTATGCTTGCCAGTTTTCCAAACAGCACTAATAAATGTTTTGCTGGACAAGTCTCTGATATTATACAAGTCTTCCACAATAGAGAATCGATGAGTGACATATTGTTTGCATGCATAAGTAAATTCCATGTTTAGAAACATTGCACAGTTCTTTCCAATAGCACAAGTATAGTCAACAGCAGAAAGTTTCAAACAGCTAATGAATTTCCTAAACAATACAAGTAAGTTGCACAGAAGTAAACTATAGAATATATCTACAGAATATTATAGATAATAATAATATACTTTATTTGTCATTAACAAAACAGCAACGAGATGTCAATGAAATTCAATATGAATTTGCATTCAAAATTAATTGCATTATAATGAAATGCCACACAGTTCTTTCCAATAGGCACAAATAATTAGCACTGTAGCAAGATACTTAACAAATCTTTCAGAGTCCAGGTTAGCTTCACCATAGAGAAATATCAGTAGGTCACATGTTTCCAAATTATACAGATAGATGAACATCACTGGGCAGCTCACAGAAGGAGTCCATGTATGCTTTAGGGCAAGACAGGATCTTATTACAACCCACAGCAAAGTGCCAAAGGACTATAAGGGCTGAACATCCAATCAGCGCCAGTTGAACCAAGCAGCATTATAACTCCAGCTGCAGCAAGTAGGAGTCAGAATGAAGGCCATTACAGTAAGACCTAGTCTGCACAGCTGACTGGTTAGCAGGAGACTGACTGAAGCTATCATAACTTACCTGATCATGATCAACTTAGCTGTGCTTATTACAGGATCTTACAGACTGTGGTTAGGGTCAGTTGATTAGTCAATGAAAAAAAAACCGCATTGTTGAAGCTGTGAGGGCTACGTGGGGGTGCAACCCTGTTAAATATTGATTATACGGGTGGTGGTTAAGAAGCTCACACTACGGACAGAACTATTAACAATATTCAGTCGCAATATTGAAATGATTGTATAACCTTGTATGGAAACACGACTGTTATGTTTTTCCTCTTTTGTATTATATTGGAACTTGAACAGGATACGGTCATTAAGGCGACCACTATTGGTCGACATGCATTAGGTCAACAAGTTCACTATGCCGACATGGTCATTAGGTCAACATGAACAATGTCGACATGGAAAAAAGGACGACGTGAGGTTATTTTTTGTTTTTTAAATTACTTTTTCATACTTTACGATCCACGTGGACTACGATTGGGAATAGTAACCTGTGCCGGGCGCAGCGAGGCTCCTTGCCCGAAGCATGGCGAGCGAAGCGAGCCATGTGAGGGGACATGGTGGGGGAGTCGTCGGGCCACTACGATCGCCTCTGCCTGATTGACCGGCAGAGGCGGTGGCTGGCCGGGGGGGGGCAGAATGGCGGCGTTTGGCTGCTGTTTCGTGGGCGCGGTCTGGCCAACGCAGGCGTGGCCGGACCGAACGGGAGCAAGGCCGCAGCGGCTGCGTGAAGTCACACGCAGCCGCTGCGGGCCGGGGAACGATGAGTAGCTTCCGGCCAGCACGCTAAAGCTGCGCTGGTCGGGAGCTACTCTAGAAGTGCAAAGGCATCGCCGCTGTGCGGTGCTTTTGCACTTCTGCGGGGGGGGGGGGGGGGGGCGGACTGACATGTGGGGCGGGATAGCCCTGTGCTGGGCATCTCCCCACATGTCAGTGTGAATGATCGTAGCTGTGCTAAAATTTAGCACAGCTACGATCATCTCGGAATGACCCCCATGGTGCACTAATTGGGGTTCCCCATCACTTTACAAAGAAAACGACACCAAAAAAAGTAAAAAAAACTCAGGTCGACCCTTTTCCATGTTGACTTAGTGACCATGTCGACCAATAGCGGTCGACCTAATGATCCATTAATCCTAATAACAGGGGAGTATTATTCATTCTTATTACAAAGCGCCATTATACCTGATACTCTTTGATCTATGTATTGTGCTGTGGCGCAGAGGGTCGGCTCCATGTATTACTGTATATAGGCTGCATTGTTTTGCATACTGAGAGATACCAAGTTTCTGATATTTGTCTTTTATACCACACCTTGTATGGGGTCATTGCAGTAATGCAATATACAGTATAAAGATGTAAAACACTGCCAATTTGGAATTTGCCTGGCAGGTCACCTCTATGGAATTGCCCGGCCAGACATGGATTTGGCAAGATGGCCCTAACCCAGCAGCAGCTTCAGCTTTTACTTTCTATACATCACCAAGGCGAGTTCTTACTAAGGGGGCCATTCCGAGTTGATCGTAGCTGTGCTAAATTTAGCACAGCTACGATCATCTTCCCTGACACGCGGGGGGATGCCCAGCACAGGGCTAGTCCGCCCCGCATGTCAGTATAGCCCCCCCCCCCTCCCGCACGAATACAAAAGCATCGCACAGCCGGGAGTTGTTCGTCGCTGCCGCTGGCCGCAGAGGCTGCATGAGATGTCACGCAGCCACCGCGGCCCGCCCCCCCCAATGGTCCAGCCCCCTCCCACCCAGCGACCGCCTCTGTCTCAGACGCGATCGCTAGGCAACGATGACTGCCATGCGCCGGCGCATGCACGGTTCCGACCTGATCGCTGCAACAAACTGCAGCGAGCGATCGGGTTGGAATGACTCCCTAAGTAAAAAAGCAAGCAACTGGGCAAAACCATGTTGCACTGCAGTTGGAGTAGATGTAACATGTGCAGAGAGATTTAGGCTGAGTACACATTAGACCAGTGGTTCTCAAACTCGGTCCTCAGGACCCCACACGGTTCACATTTTCCATATCACCCAGCAGTTGCTCTGTGTATCACCAACTGTCACATTTTAAAAACTACAGGTGACCTGCAAAACATGGACCAAGTGGGGTCCTGAGGACCGAGTTTGAAGACCTGTGCGATAGATAGATAGATAGATAGATAGATAGATAGATAGATAGATAGATAGATAGATAGATAGATAGATAGATAGATAGATAGATAGTATATTGGATGTGCTGTTGGCTAGGGTACACATCATTCTAATGTGTACCCAGCCTTGGCTTTGGGTGGGTGTTGACTACAGGGGCGGCAGATTGACACAAATAATTTTACCGTTAACCTCCTTTAAAATCCACTTAATGCAGCTACCCCCCCCAAACCAAATATGAACCCCTTATAATAGTCTATCAATCTATGTACTGCACTTCAAACATCCTCCCCCAGCAACATATAATAACATGGGGCAAATACCAGGAATATTCTGCAGCAATTTACACTGCCCAGACGTTACCCGTGATCGGGAAATTGGGATAATGAAGGGAAACGTGACGTACTACAGTTTACAATACTGACACCAGCATGATATCATAGACCGCACCTGCCCATGCTTCCCACAGCACTTTATAAACCCTTTTCACAATACAATAACATTATTAAAATGAATAATAGAAGCGCATTTAAACGTTTCTGAAACATAAACAGCACATAGGAGCCCTTACACAATAACTGAGTTTACACAGACGCTGTTAAGAAATGTTCCCTCGAATAAACTCCCTTTCCCAAACTAGACCTATGACGGTTGTTCCTGGCAGGATACAGCCCAACTTGTGCCGCCCGCAGAATTCCCGAGGGAACAGATGCGGCATCCGTGAAATTGGCTGTAGTGGCGCCCTTACAACGGATACAGACTTTCAAAAACATATCCTGACTGTTAGACCTGGAAAACGAAGGGTTACTGGACCTGCGAGCATCTACGAAGACCCCCACAATTCTGCTAGGGGTGTTGGGGGATCAGTGGATCCCATGTGACTAGTAATTGTGGTCATAATACAAATGTGCGTAACCAACGTTTAAGGCATCCCAGGTGTCAGTTGGTTGAGCCTCTCACCCGCGGCAGAGCGGCGGTGAATAGATGCTGGAGAGTGGAGAGAGGGACAGGGGGCATGCCAGCAGCACACAGAGCGCTCGGCATGCCCCCCACAGCGGTCACACCCCTGCCCCCGAGGCCATGCCCCCTAATTTCGGGCGGCGCGCACTGTGTCGGACTGGGGATTGAAAGGCCCACCGGGGGTATGCAGTGGAGTGGCCCATGCTTAGGGGTGTGGCATTTCCAGAGTGGGTGTGGCCAGCCGCCACAGAGGTTTGGCTAACCATTAGAGAGTGCATGGTCTGGGCCCCTTGATAAATATACATAGTAAATACTGCTAGTGCATGCATTATAATGTGCCAGACTAATAACAGCAATGCACTGTAGAAAATACACCATAGTCCTATGTAGAATAAGGTAACATACAGTATGGGTGGTATTCATGTGACCGGCGGTCGGGAGACCGACGGTCACATGACCTCCACCGACATCCCGCCCCCTCACTATCCCGATGGTCGGCATGCCGACCAACAGGGACTATTTCCACTCGTGGGTGTCCACGACACCCATAGAGTGGGAATAGAACCCGTGGCGACCGCAGATCGCCACCGAGCCCGCAAGGGGCTTGCTGCACTCACCCCTCCCCACCGGGATCCCGGCATCGGTATGCTGACCGGCGGTCTCCTGAGCGCCGGTCAGACATACTACACCCATACAGTATGTATAATTCAAGTGCACAGTCTGGAACCTGATCCCTCGAGGAAAAGGAGGAGGGACCCCCCCCAGGCAGTAGGGCCCACTGGTGGTTTCCCCTGTACCCCTGTGGACCAGTCCAACCCTGGGCGCGCAGCAGTGTTATGTGTAATTGTCAGAGAAGTAACTTCATATAGTGAAAAGATAGTGGCAGCTATCAATTAACTTAATTCAGTGGTGTCACAGAATGGGAGGAGAGGTGCCCCCCTTCAGAGCAGGAGCCCGGCGGCAGATGACTCCGTTGCCTCTCAGAGTTCCGCCTCTGGTATGCAGTACAGGGCATGATCTCTTAGAATATAATGCATGAACTATTATTAGTATTTACTATATATAGTTATATGGGTGTGGATCTTCGTAAAGTGACCGGGAACCCCAATTAGTGTACCGTGTTCGCTCGCCATGCTTTGGGCAAGGTGCCTCGCGCAAGTTACTGTTCCCAGTCGTAGTCCACGTAGATCGTAAAGTATGAAAAAATTAAGAAAATTGTGGAAAAAACCCATGTCGACCTTTTTCCATGTCGACAATGTACATGTAGACCTAGTGACCGTGTCCACCTATAGACCATGTCGGCCTAATGCATGTCGACCAATAATGGTGCGGGCAGTATGTGGGAGATCTGCCTGCTCTTCCAGGAGTGCGGGGGGGCTACCCCAAAAATCAGGAGCCTCCAGCAAGCTTCAAGGTGAGTAGACAAGTATGGTTATTGCCCCTACCCTCCAGACTGCCTACTTTTACGGACGAATGTATGGGGGGGTGCGAGCGGTGGAGGCTGGCTCTGGGAAACTTGCCTAGGAGTTGATGCAAGGGACGAGCTGAATTGATGCAAGGGACGGGAGTATTATACTCCCATTATATAAATCACTAGTGAGGCCTCATCTTGAATACTGTGTGCAATTTTGGGCACCATATTACAAAAAGGATATCCTGGAGCTCGAAAAGGTTCAGAGGCGGGCGACCAAACTAATCAAGGGCATGGAGACGCTGGAATATGAGCAAAGGCTTCCAAGGCTAGGCATGTTTACATTGGAAAAGAGGAGACTAAGAGGGGACATGATCAACATTTACAAATATATAAGGGGTCAATACACAGAGCTCCGGAGGGACCTGTTTTCTATAAGATCAGCACAGAGGACACGTGGTCACTCGCTTAGGTTAGAGGAGAGGAGTTTCTGCAAATTGAGGCGAAAAGGTTTTTTCACAGTAAGGACAATACGTGTTTGGAATTCCCTGCCTGAGAGAGTAGTAACAGCAGACTCAGTCAACACCTTTAAGAATGGGCTAGATAAATTCCTATTGGATAAAGATATTCAGGGTTATGGTGCGTAATCACACATTATAGTTAATATAACTAGTCCTAACATAAAAATAACTAGTCCTATAATAAGACTGCATAGGAGACCACAAATAGGTTGAACTCGATGGACAATTGTCTTTTTTCAAACTTAGTTACTATGTTACTATGTTAGTGCCATCCGATTTTCTAGAGCCTACCATCCGTTCCGGAAGAGTAGGCATGTACGTTCTACCACTGCATTAACCCGGTTGGCCCTTCATGCCACAGTCCAACACGGCCTACAGAATAGTTCCATGTATGGTACTAGAGAACAGGAACAGGACAGAGCGTGGTTATCAATGAGCTAGATGACACAACCTACAGCAAAGTACAAAGTCATGTTGGCTGTGTCAACGAACTTTCTTGGGGGATCTGAGGGTGGGTCAGGAAAGCTTCAAGCCCTTGAAGGTGACAGAAGACTCCTGTGTCCCGGCCGCCGCAGGTGCTGATGTCTGATGTCACTTCTACTTTATTTACAGTCTCAGTCCATTTACGGCGAGAACAGGTCTGAGCAGCTGATAGGCTACACTTCAGTTATTGATTAATGAAGAACTCTTACACAAGGGAGACCTGGGAATTTATATGTAGACAGTCATTACTGTGTATACGTCCTAAACAGCAGCAGAGACTCTTCCAGCTGCCCACAACGAGAAACTTATTTACTGGCAGCAATTTCCAGATTGTCTTGTTCACCGGACACCAGGACGGTACAGTAGGTCTTCATCTTAAATGGGTCGGGGTCATCACAATAGGATTTCTACATGTGGAAAGTAACATGATATATAATTGAACTTTGTACTTTTTTTGTTCAAGGAGGGGGGGGCAAATCTGTATGTATTTTCTCAGTACAATGATTGTTGTGTCTTAATACAGCCACTAGATGTCACTCTTCCAGTTGCTGCTAAAAGCAGTGACTAGCAAGTTGTCTTAAACAGGTCTTTGCTGATACAGGAAAATGATTTAGATTCTGGGGCTAATTAAAACTCTGGTAAGATATAAACTAACCCTATCACCAAAACAGCTTGTATCATTTAGATAGGTCAGTAAAGGGACGAGGAGTTGACACCTTTTTGGTATTAGCTGGCAACTAGTAAGGTTTGCAGGTATATATGTGTATGTGAGAGATCCCATTGCATCACACATTTGGATATTTGGGCATTTAATATTTACAAGGTTCAAGTTATTGTTCTCTCTTATCAGCCAGGGCATACTCTGTCCATAATCATCTGATCGGAGCGATAACTGTGTAGTGTATTGCCACAACCGACCAGAAATCATAGGTCAGGCTGTCAGGTAAAATATCTACTGCCTGGCACATTTTATCCGACAGTGTATGCAGACATTCAGGGCAGCCATCGGGGAGGGGGGGGGGGGGGGGGGGGGGACTGTGGGGACTGGTGTCCTGAGCCCGTACAGACAGTGGAGCTCTGATAAGGACACACATAACTATAGCGTTATATACTGTAGATCTGGGAGGAGTTTGGGCAGAGAGAGGGTGTGGCTTATTGAGTACCGTTCATGCTTTTTAATATACTGTATTGAGGAGGATACTGTCCTTCAAACTGGTTCCTCCATCCTGCCTCGGTGTGACTGTTATGCTATCAGTGACTATGGGGGTCATTTTGACCCGATCGCACGCTGCAGTTTATCGCAGCGGTGTGATTGGGTCAGTACTGCGTATGCGCCTCAGTGTGCCGACGCATGCCAGACGGCCGAAGGCCGTTGTTGCCCAGCGATCGCCTCTGCCTGATTGACAGGCAGAGGCGGTCGCTGGACGGGAGGAGGCTGGACAGCGGCGCGGTCCGGCCAATGCAGGCATGGGAGACGGGCCGCGACGGCTGCGGGACGTCACACGCAGCCGCTGCGACCCGGGCAGCGGAGAGGTTGTCCCGGCCAGCCGCAGTGGCTGCGCTGGCCGGCAGGTACTCCTAAAATATAAAAGCATGGCTACGATCAACTCAGAATGACCCCCTATGTTTCTTTATGGCCAGAGTTTGCTCTCTATGGAGATAATACCTCCCCAGCCCAACTCCAATACTGAAGAATCAATGCTCAAAGCATTTATTTAGCTTTAAATCCAAACTTTTTATCTTAAATTGCAACAAAAAGGATGTAACTCCAATCTCTACGAGGAGAGGAGGATCTCTTCACAGATAAAATGCCATTAGGGGGCGCTGTTCCAGTAAAGTTCAAAGAACTTTTATTTCTGCCTATAATACATTAATCAATATGTAACACCCAACTCATTTTCTGAATTGCAAACGTGCTGGGTCTCTTCTCAGACTGACAGAATGCTGCGGAGAATCCCTGGGAAAAAGTAGTACATAGAAATATAAGTCACCTACTCGACCTTATGGTGTAAGAACTGAGGCATCCCCCACCCCCCACCCCAACACGCTGATTTTAATCTGTGGTTCTTCAAGGCTCCTGTTGTGGCCCCATCAATGTCATAAAAGGGCTCCGGAACGCCCTGTGCTGTGCCGCTGTAAGAGGCGTGGGGGTGGGGCCCTGGGAACGTTGACTCACCAAGCCTACGTATCTCACGCCTCCCGTCCTCCACCTCCAGTCCGTTGAGGCAACTCAGACAGCACTCGAACACCTGAAAAGAATGGGGGACACACTGCACCGGGGTGGCCTCCACTGGGCTCAGTGGACGGTCATCATTGGCACTTGTGGGCTCAGACTGGGTGCTCCCGTAGTGGTGCAAAGCACCAGGCGCAACCATGAACAAAAACGCCCAACAGGAAGGTGGGGAAATGGGGGCAACATACACACACAGAACACACACAGAATACAATTATGCTCACCAGCTATCTCCTCGGGTCCCTGCCAGGCGACTGGCCCTTCTTCTCTGCTCCTGTAATAACACGATACGACGGAGAGACACTTATGCAGAGGTCATGACACAATACAGTTATACTGTTTCAACCATGTGATACTCACCAGCGCGTAACTTCCACCTGCCTACCTTTCATGGGGGCCTGGCTGGGGGGGAAACTTCAGTACTTACCAGTCTACCTTTGATGGGGGCCAGACTGTACACCCTAAACCTAAGGGTCTAGTGGCCTAGCGCAGGATCCAGAGATACCACGGCCTAGCGCCGACTTCTATCGTCCACACAATAGCCTTGGGCTTCTTTGCCCTGTGTGCCCCGGCCTACTGTTGCTGGCGTACCCAGCCTAGACCTAGCGGCTAACATACAAACATTCTATTGGGCCTAATGCCCATCTTACTTCCCGGGCGTAGTGCCCGCCTAATGCACAATTCTATAGGGTCTAATGCCCTCTTTGGTTCCTCGGGCCTAGTGTCCGCCTATGGCGCCTCAGGCCTAGTGCCCGAATCCCTGGTGGTCTGGTGGGGGGCAACCACCTGGACTTACCCGTCCTATGGGCTGTGGCTGGACCAAGCCTGGTCCGGCCCCGCCCACCGCGTGGTCTACGCCGGAGGCGGGACGGCTTCACCTGGGCAGCTGTGGCCAGTGAAAGCTCTTTTGCGTCACACACCGCTGTCCCATGACTTCCGACGTCTTCACCGACGTGCGTCAGCTCTTTGTACTTCAGCGGGCGGTGGCATGTAACAGCTCTTTCACCACGGCCGCCACCCTCCAGGAATTCGGGCACCTTCATATTCTATCTTCAGTCTTCAGGAGCTCTTCTCCGCTCCCTCCCGGCTGACGAACTGCGGCCTCGCGCCCAGCGCTGGCTAATATAAGCCAGTGCCAGGGAGCGGGGCTATGACGCAGTGAGCCGGGATTGACCACTCCTGATTGGCTCACAGCTGGCGCCAAATTCAAAGTGCGGCGCTGTTATTTGCGGGGCCTGAAACCTGGAGGATGCAGGCCCGCCGCCATCACACACGTGGAGCGGCGATGGTGATCCACCGCCGCCCCCACGCCCGCCGCCACACTCTGCAACCAGCTGGGCAGGTGGAGGTTGGACCAGGCCTGGTCCAGGTCCCCAGTGCTGCCCGGTGCCAGCGCTACCTCCGGCCCCATGGGACGGCGCCAGGATCCCTCTGGATCCCGGCCCATCCCAGGCAAGGAGGCACATGGCACCTAGTAGCAAGGCCAGTGACCATACTAGTACACTGGCCCTTGCTACATTGCGCCCACCCACCCCCTGGCACATCTAATGGACGCTCCGGGCAGTACAGCAGCGGCAATACTAGCCAGAAGTAAAGGTTGTGAGATAGCGACAGTGCTCTATAATGTTGACAGTTAACATGACACCAGAATTTTTTGCCTAACAGCAAGTCTAACGCTAAAAGTAAAAACGTACTGCCGACATTCTGGTATCTACAGTATAATCATGTCAACATTTTAACCACGTTGACATTTTACATAGTAATCTAAGAACCTAGATTGTAGCTTTAGTTTAGTTGCAGCTTTATAGTTGCCCACTCCGGTAGTGGAAAATAAAAAATAAAAATCAGTAGCACTGAACCATCGATGGCGGGAAACCATCTGGTTCTCCTCCATCGATGGTAAAAGAATTCGACATCGGTCATAGACCATCAATGATTTTGAATCACCTCAATGGCCATCCCTAGTGCTGGGGGCGCCACACGATTTTCAAGAGCCTCCCAGCAGTTCCAGGAAGTATGGGTTCATATCAACATTCTGACAGAATAGCCATATGTAGTCCCAAACCTGTGACAAGAACACCGTGACTATAAGGAAGCTAGCAGGAAGCAACAAGGAGGTGTACGGTGCTCAGCCGACCTTAGTGTTCATTCCAGCACCTGACACAACCGCTGCAGTTCCTCTTTCCTGCCAGGGTGCTAGAATGAACCCTATGACCAGTCTCTCATATTACACAGACGGTTTCTTTCTAATAACGGTATCTCTTACATGTAATATGTGTGTACAGCTCTAGATTTCTCTCCGTCTCTTTGTTATTGTTCACCGCCAAGGAGGAAATACACAGCGACGTCATCACCACGCAGAGGGCACAAGGGCACCGAGTGCCAGTTATCAATGTGTTGTTAGAGCCACGCCTGTGGCTGTGTGCCCGAGGGTGTATACCAGACTGGCTCAGCCAGTTCTAGGGCTGGCACAGCTGCCAGGAGGCAGGAACATGTGGTCAGCCAGACGGCCTGTTCTTCAGTAATGTTATATGTATAAAATGTATTAGTTGCCTCTCCCTGCTACGTTAATGGGAGATATTTTTAACGTTTATTTTCACACTTTGAAAACCATAATACTCTGCAGCCACAGATCCACTGCAGCCGCTGGGCCCTGCTGTTACCCTGCCACAAGTATTAACATGCTAAGTTGTGCGACACTCTTACGGAGATTCTCCATTGACCAAGTATGGCCCCGCATTAGCTGTGAGATGTGGACCGAATTGCTGCAACCAGTCATTTTAGTCGCAAAGTCAGACATTGATAGCGAGGGTCTGATTGGTTGCCAGAAGGAGCCCTCCTGTCTAACTGGGGGTCATTCAGAGTTGATCGCTCGGTAGCTGTTTTTAGCAGCCGTGCAAACGCTATGCCGCCGCCCACTGGGAGTGTATTTTATCTTAGCAGAAGTGCAAACGAAAGGATCGCAGAGCGGCTACAAAATTATTTTGTGCAGTTTCAGAGTAGCTCAAAACCTACTCAGCGCTTGCGATCACTTCAGACTATTCAGTTCCTGTTTTGACGTCATGAACACGCCCTGCGTTCGCCCAGCCACGCCTGCATTTTTCCTGGCACGCCAGCGTTTTTCAGAACACTCCTTGAAAACGGCCAGTTGACACCCAGAAAAGCCGACTTCATGTCAATCACTCTGCGGTCAGCAGTGCGACTGAAAAGCTTCGCTAGACCTTGTGTGAAACTACATCGGTCGTTGTAATAGTACGACGCGCGTGCGCATTGCGTCGCATACGCAGAAGTGCTGTTTTTTTGCCTGATCGCTGTGCAGCGACCGAAAGCAGCTAGCGATCAACTCGGAATGACCCCCTGTATCCTAATGAGCCGAACAATCTGTGAATCTTCCGTACTTGTGCGATGTCTCCTCCGAATGTGCAATGCCTCCCAAATTTCACTATAAAAGGCACTGTACATGTTACCACTGAGCAGCCTGCCAAAGTATCTCCCACCCAACAGTCAGACAATGGGGGAGCCATGGGCAGGATCTGAGACATGAGGGAACAACAAGGATACCCATCCTACATACCGTAAGGTACCAGCCAGAGACATTCCCAGTATTTATATATTTGTCCCTGGAAATGTCCCTATATCTCCGTAGGAGTGGTCTTCAGTATGCCGGCGGTCGGGCTCCCGGCGACCAGCATACCGGCGCCGGGAGCCCGACAGCCGGCATACCGACACTTATTCTCCCTCGTGGGGGTCCACGACCCCCCTGGAGGGTGAATAAAATAGTGTGGCGCCCGTAGCGTAGCGAGCGCAGCAAGCCCGCAAGGGGCTCATTTGCGCTCGCCACACTGTCGGTAAGCCGGCGGCCGGCCTCCCGGCGCCGGTATGCTGGTCGCCGGGAGGCCGGCCGCCGGCAGATCGTAGTGAACCCCTCCGTAGTGACCATTAGCGCAGTGAGTGAGAGTTAAACGTTTCTAGATGTCCAATATCAGAATTACTTTCTATACTTAGGGGTATACAGTATTTACTGAAGTGCGGGTTTGTAGAAGTGGCGATGTTTCCCATAGCAACCAATCAGATTCTATTTATCACACTCAGAGTGCGCTGCATGTACAGATACAGAGTAACAATTGCAGGGAACACTCACAGTGTGCTGCATGTACAGAAACAGAGTAACAATTGCAGGGAACACTCACAGTGCGCTGCAGGTATAGATACAGGAGTAACAATTGCAGGGAACACTCACAGTGCGCTGCAGGTATAGATAAAGGGTAACAATTGCAGGGAACACTCACAGTGCGCTGCAGGTATAGATACAGAGTAACAATTGCAGGGAACACTCACAGTGCGCTGCATGTACAGAAACAGAGTAACAATTGCAGGGAACACTCACAGTGCGCTGCATGTACAGATACAGAGTAACAATTGCAGGGAACACTCCCAGTGCGCTGCAGGTATAGATACAGAGTAACAATTGCAGGGAACACTCACAGTGCGCTGCATGTACAGATACAGAGTAACAATTGCAGGGAACACTCACAGTGCGCTGCATGTACAGAAACAGAGTAACAATTGCAGGGAACACTCACAGTGCGCTGCATGTACAGAAACAGAGTAACAATTGCAGGGAACACTCACAGTGCGCTGCAGGTATAGATACAGGAGTAACAATTGCAGGGAACACTCACAGTGCGCTGCAGGTATAGATAAAGGGTAACAATTGCAGGGAACACTCCCAGTGCGCTGCAGGTATAGATACAGAGTAACAATTGCAGGGAACACTCACAGTGCGCTGCATGTACAGAAACAGAGTAACAATTGCAGGGAACACTCACAGTGCGCTGCATGTACAGAAACAGAGTAACAATTGCAGGGAACACTCACAGTGCGCTGCAGGTATAGATACAGGAGTAACAATTGCAGGGAACACTCACAGTGCGCTGCAGGTATAGATAAAGGGTAACAATTGCAGGGAACACTCCCAGTGCGCTGCAGGTACAGATACAGAGTAACAATTGCAGGGAACACTCACAGTGCGCTGCATGTACAGAAACAGAGTAACAATTGCAGGGAACACTCACAGTGCGCTGCAGGTATAGATACAGGAGTAACAATTGCAGGGAACACTCACAGTGCGCTGCAGGTATAGATAAAGGGTAACAATTGCAGGGAACACTCCCAGTGCGCTGCAGGTATAGATACAGAGTAACAATTGCAGGGAACACTCACAGTGCGCTGCATGTACAGATACAGAGTAACAATTGCAGGGAACACTCACAGTGTGCTGCATGTACAGAAACAGAGTAACAATTGCAGGGAACACTCACAGTGCGCTGCAGGTATAGATAAAGGGTAACAATTGCAGGGAACACTCACAGTGCGCTGCAGGTATAGATACAGAGTAACAATTGCAGGGAACACTCACAGTGCGCTGCAGGTATAGATACAGGAGTAACAATTGCAGGGAACACTCACAGTGCGTTGCAGGTATAGATAAAGGGTAACAATTGCAGGGAACACTCCCAGTGCGCTGAAGGTATAGATACAGAGTAACAATTGCAGGGAACACTCACAGTGCGCTGCATGTACAGATACAGAGTAACAATTGCAGGGAACACTCACAGTGCGTTGCAGGTATAGATACAGGAGTAACAATAGCAGGGAACACTCCCAGTGCACTGCAGGTATAGATACAGAGTAACAATAGCAGGGAACACTCACAGTGCGCTGCAGGTATAGATACAGGAGTAACAATTGCAGGGAACACTCACAGTGCGCTGCAGGTATAGATACAGGAGTAACAATAGCAGGGAACACTCACAGTGCGCTGCAGGTATAGATACAGAGTAACAATAGCAGGGAACACTCACAGTGCGCTGCAGGTATAGATACAGGAGTAACAATTGCAGGGAACACTCACAGTGCGATGCAGGTATAGATACAGGAGTAACAATTGCAGGGAACACTCCCAGTGCGCTGCATGTACAGATACAGAGTAACAATTGCAGGGAACACTCACAGTGCGCTGCATGTACAGAAACAGAGTAACAATTGCAGGGAACACTCACAGTGCGCTGCATGTACAGATACAGAGTAACAATTGCAGGGGACACTCACAGTGCGCTGCAGGTATAGATAAAGGGTAACAATTGCAGGGAACACTCACAGTGCGCTGCATGTACAGATACAGAGTAACAATTGCAGGGAACACTCACAGTGCGCTGCAGGTATAGATAAAGGGTAACAATTGCAGGGAACACTCCCAGTGCGCTGCATGTACAGATACAGAGTAACAATTGCAGGAAACACTCACAGTGCGCTGCATGTACAGATACAGAGTAACAATTGCAGGGAACACTCACAGTGCGCTGCAGGTATAGATAAAGGGTAACAATTGCAGGGAACACTCACAGTGCGCTGCATGTACAGATACAGAGTAACAATTGCAGGGAACACTCACAGTGCGCTGCAGGTATAGATAAAGGGTAACAATTGCAGGGAACACTCACAGTGCGCTGCATGTACAGATACAGAGTAACAATTGCAGGGAACACTCACAGTGCGCTGCAGGTATAGATACAGAGTAACAATTGCAGGGAACACTCACAGTGCGCTGCATGTACAGATACAAAGTAACAATAGCAGGGAACACTCACAGTGCGCTGCAGGTATAGATACAGAGTAACAATTGCAGGGAACACTCACAGTGCGCTGCATGTACAGATACAGAGTAACAATAGCAGGGAACACTCACAGTGCGCTGCAGGTATAGATAAAGGGTAACAATTGCAGGGAACACTCACAGTGCGCTGCAGGTATAGATACAGAGTAACAATTGCAGGGAACACTCCCAGTGCGTTGCAGGTATAGATAAAGGGTAACAATTGCAGGGAACACTCCCAGTGCGCTGCAGGTATAGATACAGAAGTAACAATTGCAGGGAACACTCCCAGTGCGCTGCTGGTACAGATACAGAGTAACAATTGCAGGGAACACTCCCAGTGCGCTGCAGGTATAGATAAAGGGTAACAATTGCAGGGAACACTCACAGTGCGCTGCAGGTATAGATAAAGGGTAACAATTGCAGGGAACACTCCCAGTGCGCTGCTGGTACAGATACAGAGTAACAATTGCAGGGAACACTCCCAGTGCGCTGCAGATATAGATAAAGGGTAACAATTGCAGGGAACACTCCCAGTGCGCTGCAGGTATAGATACAGAGTAACAATAGCAGGGAACACTCCCAGTGCGCTGCAGGTATAGATCCAGCAGACCGCGAGTCCCGCTAGAGGTCCGAACACAGAAGGGATACATGCCGGCACAATTATGGCATATTGCAATAAGATTTGGCCGCTTATATCACACCCAGATGGCACCGAGTATGCGATTACTGATAAATAGACCCCTTTGTGAGTAAATACCAGGTAGAGTAATGTCATCACTTCCCACATTCCTGGATGCGGTAACATAACATAATATACTTATATTGATCTTCAAAACATAGAAAAGACGTTCAGCCTGAGGCCATATTCTATTTTTAAAAAATACCATCTTCTATCTTATTGTACAGTAGCCGTACGTAGGGGAATGAGGACAATAAGAGTACCTGTAATATTCTCACACCCAGACCCTCCACCTTCCGCTGTCTGCCCCAGCTTCATGTTGTAATGACAGAACATACTGTAGGATGATTAATTAACGGATGTTCAACATCGGGGATGGACTGGGGCTCTAAAACAGCCTTGGCATTTCAGTCCGCACGTGCAGGCACAGCAAGGGGGCGCGGTCCCATCTTATGGGAGGGTGGCACAAGAAATGGGGGCTAGGCCTCGTAGCACCTCCTAGTGTCACTGTATGCCGTGTGGCCAAGCAGAGGGCCGGGAGGCGGAGCTACTTGGCCATCCCGTCTTTCTGTGTGCCATGCTGCCAGGCAGAGCTGCTCGCCTAGGCTTTAGGCCGGACCGGCCCATCAGGCCATCGGCCCTAGTGGGATTTGCCAGAAGTGCCAGGTTGCCAGTCTGGGCCTGTTCATTATTACCACTCCCATTAATTAACTTGGCAGAGGTAACTGCAGTAATGAATAAAGTGATAAATGCAGAAACAGACCTTGTACATGACAGAGGGGATAGTATTGCAGGTCTGTGATACTCCGTGCTGAAGGTAGAGTGGTACGGGGTGGTACGGAGTACCATTAAGAAATATGGTGGTGGTACGCAGTACCACCAGCCCACCACTGGGGCATAATTTATAAGGAGCATTTTTGTGTGTGGGACATAAAATGGTGTCAGTGGCATAACTGTGTATGGCATAATATGTAATAGGCATTACGGTGTGTGGCATAATGTGTAACGGGCATTACGGTGTGTGGCATAATGTGTAATGGCCATTACGGTGTCTGGCATAATGTGTAATGGCCATTACGGTGTCTGGCATAATGTGTAATGGCCATTATGGTGTCTGGCATAATGTGTAATGGCCATTACGTGTGTGGCATAATGTGTAATGGGCATTACGGTGTCTGCCATAGTGTGTAATGGGCATTACGATGTGTGGCATAATGTGTAATGACCATTACAGTGTGTGGCATAATGTGTAATGGGTGTTACGGTGTCTGGCATAATGTGTAATGGGCATTACGTGTGTGGCATAATGTGCAATGGGCATTACGGTGTCTGCCATAATGTGTAATGGGCATTACGATGTGTGGCATCATGTGTAATGGGCATTACGGTGTGTGGCATAATGTGTAATGGGTGTTACGGTGTCTGGCATAATGTGTAATGGGCATTACGATGTGTGGCATAATGTGTAATAAGCATTACTGTGTCTGGCATAAAGTGTAATAAGCATTACGTGTGTGGCATAATGTGTAATGGGCATTACGGTGTCTGGCATAATGTGCAATGGGCATTACAATGTGTGGCATAATGTGTAATAAGCATTACTGTGTCTGGCATAATATGTAATAAGCATTAAGGTGTGTGGCATAATGTGTAATTGGCATTACGGTGTGTGGCATAATGTGTAATGGGTGTTACGGTGTCTGGCATAATGTGTAAGGGGCATTATGGTGTGTCTCATAATGTGGCCATGATCCTATTGTTATGTAGCCACTCCACTAGTTTCATGTGACCACGCCCCCTCATGACACATGACCACGCCCATTTTTACTATCAGTACCACTAAGTAAACAATTCTATTTGCACCACTGGTGATAATGTACAAGTGCCCAATGATTCTAGATAATTGCCCCTGCTGAGAGGTAGACGGTGTGCACTAAGCTTTCTCACTTACTTACCTCTTTCCACCACGGTTCCCACTATAACATACTTACCTCACTGGCTAGACTGCTTTTGTGGGTTTGACCATTTTCAAATTCTAAACTTCAAAAGCTGCTGTATTCCTTTTATAAAGCCACAAAATACTAACGGTGAGAATTGCATCACATATACAGAATAAGCAGAGAATTATCAGAGAGTTTTCCTGGAAATGAGTGGTAATCAGTGTGTAAATTCACAACTATACAAAACATCTACCTGAGCACACCTGGCTAGAGGTGATCCTGTTACTATCACGGTGTCACACACCTACTAATTATCACCAACTTCATAATATTTTATCCACTTACTGTACAACGCCGCTCTGCCTGGCTAGGCTGCTGCAGTAATTATAAATGTATGGAGCTTTACATTACATAACTTGGACAGGCGGCCAGCCAGGTAATGATATGGAGCCGTGGGGTATACAGTCTGCCTGAGCGCGGCGAAAGCTTCCGGCACAAATCTATACAGGGGCAAGTGCAGGATTCTGGGTAACTGCTGAATGTATAAAGGCGGGACCCCATAACTGCGGTGATGCCTCTATTCCTGTCAGCAGGTTTCTACAGGCGATGCGATGCTACCAGATTTACCAATAACCGGAAAGCAAACTATTCCCGATATTAATCCCACGGAGCTACCGCCAACTGCCCATTGTAGCCTATAGGCTACACACTGCATAGCTGTCCAGCAGAGGGTTCCCCCAGAAGTGGCCGCTGTGCAGTGCGGTCTTAGCTTTCGGAGCCCTTGTCCCTGCGGGTGCTGATCGGTACTGAACATCAGCCCATTGTGATCGCTTATTGCAATGCGGTAATATCCCACCCAGATCGCATCGAATATGTGATATATGATAACTGGCCCACTTAGGGCTCAAGCCACAACATCCACATGCTTTGAATTGGGACCTGGGGATGTTTCCCAACCATGGAAGCTTTTTAGGGATTACTATAAAAAAATTTAAATAAAATGCTGTTATAGACTGTTCTAGAAGAATCCTCAGAATAAAAGGCCTATTTAACAGCGATTGCACAAAAAAAATTTGCATTCTTTATTGCTGTATATTATTACGGTGATTTTTCTGGCTTTTTGGGGCATTTTCACTAAGGTGCAGCAAAAACAGCCCATCTTGGTGAAGGCCAGAAACGAAAAGTGACAGCGGAACTGAGTGGTGTAAGTTGCGTGCGCAGTGGTTACCTTCTACTGCGCACTAGCGTAGCGTAAAACTAACGCCATCTTAAGATGGAGTCAGCAAATGGGTCTGAGCTTTCTGCAGCTGTAATGGGCCTTTACTATAGACCCCACAGACAGCTATGGGTATAGCTGCTGCGTACGCTGGAATATTGGAGACATCTGCTGCAGTACCCCCTCTGATACTCTAAATTGCATTTATGGAGGCCTGACCACTATTTTTTGTTTAATAAATAGGCCACTAAGTCTTGGCTCTAGCTAGGATAATGCCCCCCCCCCCCCCCCCCCCCGGTGTCTCTGCAGCAGAACTGCGCCCCCTGTCCCCTGTGTCTATGCAGCATTCTGTACCCCCTTTCCCGTGTCACTGCAGCAGCCTATGTCTCCCTCCTATATCTCTGCTGCAGCAGCCTGTGTTTGTATTACCCCTCCTCCCACCAGCACCACTTACCTGGACCTTCTCCTTACTCCTCCCTAAGACAGTGGCAGGCTCCTCCACACTGTTGATCTCTGCGCTGCAAACAACGGCAGCTAGCAATCAACTCAGAATGACCCCCTTTGTCTCTAATCGTCACGGTACCCCCTCAAATCCGGAGCCCAGGGCACGTGCCCCCTCAAGTCCCCCCCCCTAGTTGCAGCGCTGCCTAAGTGAGTATTCCGTAAAAGAACACGGATGTAATTACATGACTAGTTGTGGTTTAAAAGCACAGAATGGAGAGATAAAAGTGTAAAAGCATAGGGGCAATGTCCCGTCACACCACGCCGGTACATCGGCCTACAGCCGGACTCCAGCTCACCTAAGTCCAGTATACCCATTAGGATTCCTGTACTGAGCAGTAATACCCTTCTGACCGCTTGCACTGGGATTTGTTAACATATCCTTGATATTTATATCACCACAACTTCCCCATTCGCACAACAAGAATGTTACACACCAGAGACACAGCCTTAATGTTACTAGCCGCCGGCACATTTGTACATATTTATTAATACACTTATCAGCAAGATTCCCAATACTTAGGGCAGACATGAACAGTGGCCCTGGAATGCTTGTGGCCCCCAGGTTCCCAGATATCCTCCCCAGCCTCTACTGTATCATATATGTCTGCAATCAGAATCAGACACACCCAACCAACAGCTCAGTGTTTCCTGTGATCAGAGACGGGTGGTCTTCAGTATGCCGAATGTCGGGATCCCAGCACACAGTATACCGGCGCCGGAATCCCGACACCCGGCATACTGACAGATATTCTCCCTTGTGGGGGTCCACGACCCCCCTGGAGGGAGAATAAATAGCGTGGTGCGCGTAGCGCGTCACCGTGCCCGCAGCGTGGCGAGCGCAGCGAGTCCGCAAGGGGCTCCTTTGCGCTCACCACGCTGTCGGTATGCCGGCGGTCGGGCTCCCGGCGCCGGTATGCTGGTCGCCGGGAGCCCAGCCGCTGGCATACCATACTACCCCCATTTTGTTTGTTTAACCCCCAAGTGAGGCTTGAGCCAAATCAGTGGAAACGTGTACCCAGGTCACGCAAAAAGTATACAGAAAGTCAGATGATGTAATCTCCGAGCGCCGACAGAACAGGCAGACTGTACACTGACACTGCCGGGAATTTGCCAGATCTAACATCCGGCAAATTCCTGGGTCCCAGCCCCGACCCTGGTAAAGAGTAGTGCCGGGGACCCGGGATTTAGTCTTGTGTAGTTTGCATTCACGCATGCAGAAATCCTGGGTTGATGTGCGTTCGCATGCAGAACCTCGGGATTTTACATCTGAAAGGTGCTAACCGCCATTATGCCCGGTCCAGCTTGCGGTGTGAACAAGGTCTCCTGTTTGTGACATGGGGTGAAGTCGTGTTGGAAAACCCAGGTCAGACTTGGTAGAAATGGGTATAATACACGTACTGCAATCTGGTTGCTATCTGGAGGGAGTAGTGCATACGTGGGACGGCCTCCGAGCAGAAGAGGTATAGCCTGGACTATAAAATAATAAGATTTTAAACCTACCGGTAAATCTTTTTCTCCTAGTCCGTAGAGGATGCTGGGGACTCCGTAAGGACCATGGGGTATAGATGGGCTCCGCAGGAGACATGGGCACTAAAAAGAACTTTTAGTATGGGTGTGCACTGGCTCCTCCCTCTATTCCCCTCCTCCAGACCTTCACACCGCAGCTTATACCCGGTATTTTGCCGTTTTAACTGGCTTCCTAAACGGGTCAAGCTGCGATGTGAAAGGGTCCCCTTCAATTTACCGTTTTCAAAATACCGGTATTTTGAAACGGTAAAAAAGCAGGGTTTTACCCGTTTCAGTCCCATTTCACTGTGCAGTGTGAAAGGGTCTGAAACGGTATTTGCAAGCCCCAGAAGATGATAGGCTGTCTCCATGTGTGATGTCACCAGCCACAACCAGGAAACAGCTTGGAAAACACAGGAGACACATGAGAGAGTGGCTTTATAAACGTTTAAATGTGAAAAACACGGAAAAAAATGGCGTGGGGTCCCCCCTCCAAAGCATAACCAGCCTCGGGCTCTTCGAGCTGGTCCTGGTTCTAAAAATGCGGGGAAAAAATTGACAGGGGATCCCCCGTATTTTTAAAACCAGCACCGGGCTCTGCGCCTGGTGCTGGTGCAAAAAATACGGGGGACAAAACGAGTAGGGGTCCCCCGTATTTTTCACACCAGCATCGGGCTCCACTAGCTGGACAGATAATGCCACAGCCGGGGGTCACTTTTATGCCGTGCCCTGCGGCCGTGGCATTAAATATCCAACTAGTCACCCCTGGCCGGGGTACCCTGGGGGAGTGGGGACCCCTTCAATCAAGGGGTCCCCCCCCCCAGCCACCCAAGGGCCAGGGGTGAAGCCCGAGGCTGTCCCCCCCCATCCAATGGGCTGCGGATGGGGGGGCTGATAGCCTTGTCAAAATTGAAAGAATATTGTTTTTTACAGTAGTACTACAAGTCCCAGCAAGCCTCCCCCGCAAGCTGGTACTTGGAGAACCACAAGTACCAGCATGCGGGAGAAAAACGGGCCCGCTGGTACCTGTAGTACTACTGGGAAAAAAATACCCAAATAAAAACAGGACACACACACCGTCGACAGTAAAACTTTATTTCATATGTCGACACACACATACTTACCTATGTTCACACGCCGACATCGGTCCTCTTCTCCATGTAGAATCCACGGATACCTGAAAAGAAAAGATCAATATACTCACCCCAGCCATGGTCCAGAGATAAATCCACGTACTTGGCAAAAAAACAAAGCGAACACCCGCTCCATGCCGGACTGAAAGGGGTCCCATGCTGACACATGGGACACCTTTCCACGAATGAGACCTGTCAGTGACAGCTGTCACAGAAAGGTCTCTAAGCCAATCAGGAAGCGCAACTTCGTTGCGCTCACCTGATTGGCTGTGCGCTGTCTGTACTGTGACAGCACATCGCAAAGCCGCTCCATTACTTTCAATGGTGGGAACTTAGCGGCTAGCGGTAAGGTCACCCGCCGGTCAGCGGCTGACCGGCGGGTGACCCCACCGCTACCCGCAAAGTTCCCACCATTGAAAGTAATGGAGCGGCTTTGCGATGTGCTGTCACAGTACAGACAGCGCCCAGCCAATCAGGTGAGCGCCACGGAAGTAGCGCTTCCTGATTGGCTGAAGGGACTTCAGTGACAGGAGTCACGTGATGTCCCGGCATTCGGGGAGAGGGGTCTCATATGTTAGCATGGGACCCCTTTCGGTCCGCAGGTCCGGGTGTTCGTTTTCTTTTTTTGCCAAGTCCGTGGATTTATCTCTGGACCATGGCTGAGGTGAGTATATTGAACTTTTATTTTCAGGTACCCCTGGATTCTACATGAAGAAGAGGACCGATGTCGGCGTGTGAACATAGGTAAGTATGTGTGTGTCGGCAGTGTGTAATAAAGTTTTACTGTCGACGGTGTCTGTGTCCTGTTTTTATTTGGGTATTTTTTTTCCATTAGAACTACAGGTACCAGCGGGCCAGTTTTTCTCCCGCATGCTGGTACTTGTGGTTCTCCAAGTACCAGCTTGCGGGGGAGGCTTGCTGGGACTTGTAGTACTACTGGAAAAAACAATATCTTTTCATTTACAACAAAGGCTATCAGCCCCCCCATCCGCAGCCCATTGGATGGGGGGGGACAGCCTCGGGCTTCACCCCTGGCCCTTGGGTGGCTGGGGGGGGGGACCCCTTGATTGAAGGGGTCCCCACTCCCCCAGGGTACCCTGGCCAGGGGTGACTAGTTGGATATTTAATGCCACGGCCGCAGGGCACGGCATAAAAGTGACCCCCGGCTGTGGCATTATCTGTCCAGCTAGTGGAGCCCGATGCTGGTGTGAAAAATATGGGGGACCCCTACTCGTTTTGTCCCCCGTATTTTTTGCACCAGCACCAGGCGCAGAGCCCGGTGCTGGTTTTAAAAATACGGGGGATCCCCTGTCAATTTTCCCCCCGCATTTTTAGAACCAGGACCAGCTCGAAGAGCCCGAGGCTGGTTATGCTTTGGAGGGGGGACCCCACGCCATTTTTTTCCGTGTTTTTAACCATTCCATCTTTAAAAAAAAATAATATTTTTAAAAAATATATAAATAATACTTGTGCCTCCAAAAAAGACAAACCAAGTACCTAATCCCATCTAATAAAAATAGATATGCTTCAAGCTGCTGGGTTCCATCGTACGACTATCCAAATTATTAATAATGAATTAATTAGTGATTAATAATAATGTGTGGGCCAGAAAAGTCCATTTATAATGACAACCACTGTTTTCTATGGGTGAAACGGGTTCAGTGTGAAAGGTACCAAAACGGGAATGAAATGGTAATTTACTGGTTACAACATGAGATGTGAAAGGGGTTTAACTGCTCAGACCCGTTTTAAGAACCGTTTCAAATACCATTTCAAAAGCAGGTTTTGCGATGTGAAAGCAGCATTATAGAGAAACTGTGCCCAGAGGAGACGGACAGTATGAGGAAAGGATTTTGTTAATCTAAGGGCAAGATTCATACCAGCCCACACCAATCATAGCATATAACCTGGAATATACGCAAACAGTCAACAGTATGAACAAAAAACAGTATCAGTCAAAGACCGATTCCAACTGCAACATAACCCTTATGAAAGCAACAACTATATACAAGTCTTGCAGATGAAGTCCGCACTGGGACGGGCGCCCAGCATCCACTACGGACTAGGAGAAAAAAGATTTACCGGTAGGTTTAAAATCTTATTTTCTCTTACGTCCTAGAGGATGCTGGGGACTCCGTAAGGACCATGGGGTTCATACCAAAGCTCCAAACCGGGCGGGAGAGTGCGGATGACTCTGCAGCACCGACTGAACAAACGCAAGGTCCTCCTCAGTCAGGGTATCAAACTTGTAGAATTTCGCAAAAGTGTTTGAACCCGACCAAGTTGCTGCTCGGCAAAGCTGTAATGCCGAGACGCCTCGGGCAGCCGCCCAAGAAGAGCCCACCTTCCTAGTGGAATGGGCCTTTACGGAATTTGGTAACGGCAATCCAGCTGTAGAATGAGCCTGCTGAATCGTGTTACAGATCCAGCAAGCAATAGTCTGCTTAGAAGCAGGAGCACCAACCTTGTTGGCTGCATACAGGACAAACAGAGCCTCTGTTTTCCGAACCCTAGCCGTCCTGGCTACATAAATCTTTAAAGCCCTGACTACATCCAGGGACTTGGAGTCCTCCCAGTTCCCCGTAGCCACAGGCACCACAATAGGTTGATTCATATGAAATGAAGAAACCACCTTAGGCAAAAATTGAGGACGCGTCCTCAACTCCGCTCTATCCACATGGAAAATCAAATAGGGGCTCTTGTGGGACAAGGCCGCCAACTCGGACACCCGCCTTGCAGATGCCAAGGCCAATAACACCACCTTCCACGTGAGAAATTTTAATTCAACTGATTGAAGAGGTTCAAACCAGTGAGAACTCAGGAATTTTAAGACCACGTTAAGGTCCCACGGTGCCACTGGGGCACAAAGGGGGGCTGGATGTGCAGCACTCCCTTCACAAACGTCCGGACTTCTGGGAGAGAAGCCAATTCCCTCTGAAAGAAGATAGATAGGGCCGAAATCTGTACCTTAATGGAGCCTAACTTCAGGCCCATATCCACTCCTGTCTGTAGAAAGTGGAGAAATCGGCCCAGATGGAAATCTTCCGTAGAAGCATTCTTGGCTTCACACCAAGATACATACTTCCTCCAGATATGGTGATAATGCTTTGCCGTCACCTCTTTCCTAGCCTTTAGTAGAGTACGGATGACTTCATCCGGAATACCTTTCTCAGCTAGGATTCGGTGTTCAACCGCCATGCCGTCAAACGTAACCGCAGTAAGTCTTGGAACACACATGGCCCCTGCTGTAACAGGTCCTCCCTGAGAGGAAGAGGCCACGGATCTTCTGTGAGCATTTCCCGAAGATCTGAGTACCAGGCCCTTCGAGGCCAATCTGGGACAATGAGTATTGCCTGCACTCTCCTTAGTCTTATGAGTCCCAATATTTTTGAGATGAGAGGAAGAGGAGGAAACACATAGACCGACCGAAACACCCATGGTGTCACTAGGGCGTCTACAGCTACTGCCTGAGGGTCCCGTGACCTGGCACAATACCTCTGAAGCTTTTTGTTGAGGCGTGACACCTATTTGAGGAATTCCCCAAAGACTTGTTATCACTGCAAAAACTTCTTGATGAAGTCCCCACTCTCCTGGATGGAGATCGTGTCTGCTGAGGAAGTCTGCTTCCCAGTTGTCCACTCCCGGAATGAAGACAGCTGACAGAGCGCTTACGTGATTTTCCGCCCAGCGAAGAATCCTGGTGGTTTCCGCCATCACCACTCTACTCCTTGTCCCGCCTTGGCGGTTTACATGAGCCACGGCTGTGACGTTGTCTGATTGAATCAGAACCGGGAGGCCCCGAAGAAGATTCTCTGCTTGTCGTAGGCCGTTGTATATGGCCCTCAATTCCAGTATGTTGATGTGCAGACAAGCCTCCTGGCTTGACCATAGTCCCTGAAAATTTCTTCCTTGTGTGACTGCTCCCCATCCTCGGAGGCTCGCGTCTGTGGTCACCAGAACCCAGTCTTGAATGCCGAACCTGCGACCCTCTAGAAGGTGAGTACTCTGCAGCCACCACAGGAGAGACACCCTGGCCCTGGGGGACAGGGTTATTTTCTAATGTATTTGTAGATGAGACCCGGACCACTTGTTCAGAAGGTCCCACTGAAAAGACCTCGCATGAAACCTGCCGAAGGGGATGGCTTCGTAGGCTGCCACCATTTTTCCCAGAACTCGAGTGCATTGATGCACAGACACTCTTTATGGTTTTAGCAGGTCTCTGACCATGTTCTGGAGATCCTGGGCTTTTTCCAATGGGAGAAAAACACTCTTTTGTTCCGTGTCCAGAATCATGCCTAGGAACGATAGCCGAGTCGTTGGAACCAATTGTGACTTTGGCAGATTGAGAATCCAACCGTGCTGTTGCCGCACTTTCAAGGAGAGCGACACGCTCTCCAGCAATTTGTCTCTCGATCTCGCCTTTATCAGGAGATCGTCCAAGTATGGGATAATTGTGACTCCCTGCCTGCGCAGGAGCACCATCATCTCTGCCATTACCTTGGTGAAAATCCTCGGGGCCGTGGAATGCCCAAACGGCAACGTCTGAAACTGGTAATGACAGTCCTGTACAGCGAATCTCAGATACTCCTGATGAGGAGGGTATATGGGGACATGAAGGTATGCATCCTTTATGTCTAGTGACACCATAAAATCCCTCCCTTCCAGGCTGGATATTACCGCTCGGAGCGATTCCATCTTGAATTTGAACTTTTTCAAGTACAGGTTTAGGGATTTCAGATTTAAAATGGGTCTGACCGAACCATCCGGCTTCGGGACCACAAACAGGGTTGAATAATACCCTTTTCCCTGTTGGACCAGGGGAACCTTGACCACCACTTGCTGGTGACACAGCTTTTGAATTGCAGCTAACATTACTTCCCTCTCTGGTGGAGAAGCTGGCAAGGCCGACTTGAAAAATCGGCGGTGGGGCACCTCTTCGAATTCCAGCCTGTAGCCCTGGGAAACAATTTCGAGTGCCCAAGGATCCACCTCTGACAGAAGCCAGATTTGGCTGAAAAGTCGAAGACGTGCCCCCACCGGTGCGGACTCCCTTAGGGGAGCCCCAGCGTCATGCGGTGGATTTAGTAGAAGCCGGGGAGGACTTCTGCTCCTGGGAACTAGCCAACGCAGGCGTTCTCTTTCCCTTACCCTTATCTCTGGCAAGGAAAGAGGAGCCCCGACCTCTTCTGGCCTTATGCGACCGAAAGGAATGTATCTGATACTGTGGAGTTTTCTTTTGCTGTTGGGGAACAAAAGGTAAAAAGGTAGATTTACCCGCGGTAGCTGTGGCAATCAGGTCCGCGAGCCCCTCCCCAAACAACACTTCGCCTTTGTAAGGTAAAACCTCCATATGCTTCTTGGAGTCTGCATCACCCGTCCATTGGCGGGTCCATAGAGCTCGTCTCGTAGAAATAGCCATGGCATTGACTCTGGAACCCAGCAGCCCAACTTCTCTTTGAGCGTCCCTCATGAATAAGACTGCGTCTTTAATGTGGGCTAATGTTAATAAAATAGTATCCCTGTCTAGGGTATTAAGTCCAGCTGACAAGGTATCTGTCCATGCTGCAACTGCACTACATACCCATGCCGATGCTATTGCCGGTCTGAGCAAAACACCTGTATGCGCATAAATAGACTTTAAAGTAGTCTCCTGTCTGAGATCAGCAGGATCCTTGAGGGCTGCCGTGTCCGGAGACGGTAGCGCCACCTTCTTGGACAGGCGTGTCAAAGCCTTGTCCACCCTGGGTGAGGATTCCCAACGCAACCTGTCCTGTGCAGGAAAAGGATACGCCATAAGAACCCTTTTGGGAATCTGCAGTTTTTTATCTGGAGTTTCCCAAGCTTTTTCAAACAACTCGTTCAGCTCATGGGATGGGGGAAAGGTTACCTCAGGTCTCTTTTCCTTATACATGCGCACCCTCGTGTCAGGGACAGAGGGGTCATTCGTGATATGCAAAACCTCTTTCATTGCAATAATCATACACTGAATACCTTTAGCCACCCTTGGGTGCAATCTTGCATCATCGTAGTCGACACTGGAATCAGAATCCGTGTCGGTATCAGTGTCTACTATTTGGGATAGAGGACGTTTTTGAGACCCAGACGGCCCCTGTGACCCAGTCCAATCCGTGGATTGACTCCCTGCTTTCTCCCTCGACTCTGCCATGTCCAGTCTCTTATGTAATGAGGCCACACTTGCATTTAACATATGCCACATGTCCATCCAATCCTGAGTAGGCGTTGCCGACGGAAACACACCACTCATCTGCTCCACCTCCTCCTTGGACGAGCCTTCCGCTTCAGACATGCCGACACGCACGTACCGACACCCCCACATACACAGGGATATATCTATAAGGGGACAATTCCCAACAAGGCCCTTTGGAGAGACAGAGAGAGAGTATTCCAGCACACACCCAGCGCCCACTGATACTGGAATAAACCCAGATAACGCTTTTTATTATTAATCAATGTGTATGACACTCACTGCGCCTTAAAAATGTCCCCCCCCCCCCCCCCACTTTTTCAGCCCTCTGTCACCGAGTTCAGCAGGGGAGAGTCCGGGGAGCCAGCTTCTCTGCAGCGTTCTGTGGAGAAAATGGCGCGGTTAGTGCTGAGGGATCAAGCTTCAATATCCAAAAATTGGCGGGGGATCTCTTCATTTACTGCCTCTGCAGCCTAATGTGCCCTTATTGCCAGTCCCGAGGTTTATTGCTGCCCAGGGCGCCCCCCCCTGCGCCCTGCACCCATTAGTGCCTTTCTGTGTGTGTAGTGTGTGGGAGCAATGGCGCGCAGCTTACCTCAGTGAAGATCTGAAGTCTTCTGCCGCCTTGAAGTCTTCTTTTCTTCTCATACTCACCCGGCTTCTATCTTCCGGCTCTGCGAGGAGGACGGCGGCGCGGCTCTGGGACGAACGGCTGGGTGAGACCTGCGTTCCGACTCCCTCTGGAGCTAATGGTGTCCAGTAGCCTAAGAAGCAGACCCTATCACTTAAGTAGGGCTGCTTCTCTCTCCTCAGTCCCACGATGCAGGGAGCCTGTTGCCAGCAGAGCTCCCTGAAAATAAAAAACCTAACAAAATTCTTTTTCAGAGAAACTCAGGAGAGCTCCCCTGTAATGCACCCAGTCTCCTCTGGGCACAGGATCTAACTGAGGTCTGGAGGAGGGGCATAGAGGGAGGAGCCAGTGCACACCCATACTAATAGTTCTTTGTAGTGCCCATGTCTCCTGCGGAGCCCGTCTATACCCCATGGCCCTTACGGAGTCCCCAGCATCCTCTAGGACGTAAGAGAAATAAGGGGTGGCCCTGTACACAGGGAGAGATGCGATGGCCCTGTCCCACCAGGATCATTACCAGGAGACCCCTGGGTGGTGTTAGAGGTACAGCTGGGCTTTATGTAGTATCATGCTGCAGTATACTGTATGTACACACATATACAGATAATCATGCTGCAGTATATGTACACACATATACATATAATCATGCTGCAGTATATGTACACACATATACAGATAATCATGCTGCAGTATATGTACACACATATACATATAATCATGCTACAGTATATGTACACACACATACAGATAATCATGCTGCAGTATATGTACACACATACAGATAATCATGCTGCAGTATATGTACACACATACATATAATCATGCTGCAGTATATGTACACACAGTATACATATAATCATGCTGCAGTATATGTACACACAGTATACATATAATCATGCTGCAGTATATGTACACACATATACATATAATCATGCTGCAGTATATGTACACACATATACAGATAATCATGCTGCAGTATATATACATACAGTATACAGATAATCATGCTGCAGTATATATACATACAGTAACAGTATACAGATAATCATGCTGCAGTATATGTACAGTACATACAGTATACAGATAATCATGCTACAGTATATGTACACACAGTATACATACAGTATAATCATGCTGCAGTATATGTACACACATATACATATAATCATGCTGCAGTATATGTACACACATATAAAGATAATCATGCTGCAGTATATGTACACACATATGCAGATTATGGAAGAATATGGAACTTCAGGTAAGTTTGTATCACATACTGTAGGTTGTTATTCACAAGCAACAAACTAGCCAGGAAGACTCCCTGCACTTACAGTACATGAGCCTCCCTGCTCTTCTCACTGCAGGGACTGACAGCTGGGGGCGGGTCCTGCCTCCTGTCACTCAGCCCAGTCTCTGTCCTGTGGTTGGCTGAGCGCAGACAGATGCACCCACCTAGTCCCACTCCCACTACACACAGGGAGCAGCAGCAATGTGAGCTGAGCTGTCAGACAGCGCTGGCTGCAGGGATCTATACACTGGCCGCTGCAGGGATCTATATACACTGGCCGCTGCGGGGATCTATATATATACACCCTGAGCACTGGGGGACTATGGCTGAGGGTCCTGCTCCCCCCTATATGGGGCTCTAGAAGTCATCTCATGGTAAGGAACCTGCGGCTCATGTGTCCAGTGACAGAGGGCTCCTGCCGGCTCCTAGCCCAGGGCTCATATATTATCAGAGACAGGGGGAATCATGAGTTACAGGAGAGGGCTCACAGTTATTACCGGGCACTAGGGTAATTATTATAGGGGCAGGAGGTACTTATACCACTGTCATTGGTTCTGTACATAGTGGTATATCAGGGGCAGGGGGCACTAACCTACACCTGTTGCAGGAGGAACTCACCAGACATAGGGGCAGTAGGAGGCATTCATCAGATACAGGGGCATTACACCTGAGGCAGGAGGCATTACACCAGTTACAGGGGCATTACATCTGGGGTAGGAGGATTTCACCAGTAACAGGGGCATTACATCTGGGGCAGGAGGCATTCATCAGTTACAGGGGCATTACACTTGAGGCAGGAGGCATTCACCAGTTACAGGGGCATTACACCTGGGGCAGGAGGCATTCATCAGATACAGGGGCATTACACCTGAGGCAGGAGGTACTCCCCAGTAATAGGGGCAGTATTCCCAGTAACAGGGGCATTACACGAGGCATGAGGCATTCACCAGTAACAGGGGCATTACACTTGGGACAGGAGGTACTCACCAGTAATAGTGGCAGTATTCCCAGTAACATGGGCATTACACCTGAGGCATGAGGCATTCACCAGTAACGGGCATTACACCTGAGGCATGAGGCATTCACCAGTAACCTGTGGGTAGGAGGAACTCACTAGTAATAGGGGCAGTATTCCCAGTAACAGGGGCATTACACCTGGGGCAGAAAGCTTTAACCAGTTACAGGGGCATTACACCTGAGGCATGAGGCATTCACCAGTAACAGGGGCATTACACTTGGGACAGGAGGTACTCACCAGTAATAGTGGCAGTATTCCCAGTAACATGGGCATTACACCTGAGGCATGAGGCATTCACCAGTAACGGGCATTACACCTGAGGCATGAGGCATTCACCAGTAACCTGTGGGTAGGAGGAACTCACTAGTAATAGGGGCAGTATTCCCAGTAACAGGGGCATTAGACCTGGGGCAAGAGGCACTCACCAGTTACAGGGACATTACACCTGGGGCAGGAGGCATTCACCAGTAACAGGGGCATTACACCTGGGGCAGGAGGCATTCACCAGTAACAGGGGCATTACACCTGGGGCAGGAGGCATTCACCAGTAACAGGGGCATTACACCTGGGGCAGGAGGCATTCACCAGTAACAGGGGCATTACACCTGGGACAGGAGGCACTCACCAATTACAGGGGCATTACACCTGGGGCAGGAGGCATTCACCAGTTACAGGAGCATTACACCTGGGGCAGGAGGCTTTCACCAGTTACAGGGGCATTACACCTGGGGCAGGAGGCATTTACCAGCAGGAGATATCAGGCCAGTGATTGGGCTCCTGTACCTGTATATATAACACCTGGGGCAGGAGGCATTCACCAGCAGGAGATATCAGGCCAGTGATTCGGCTCCTGTACCTGTATATATAACACCTGGGGCAGGAGGCATTAACCAGCAGGAGATATCAGGCCAGTGATTGGGCTCCTGTACCTGTATATGGCTCCTGTACCTGTATATATAACACCTGGGGCAGGAGGCAATCACCAGCAGGAGATATCAGGCCAGTGATTGGGCTCCTGTACCTGTATATGGCTCCTGTACCTGTATATATAACACCTGGGGCAGGAGGCATTCGCCAGCAGGAGATATCAGGCCAGTGATTGGGCTCCTGTACCTGTATATATAACACCTGGGGCAGGAGGCATTCACCAGCAGGAGATATCAGGCCAGTGATTGGACTCCTGTACCTGTATATATAACACCTGGGGCAGGAGGCAATCACCAGCAGGAGATATCAGGCCAGTGATTGGGCTCCTGTACCTGTATATGGCTCCTGTACCTGTATATATAACACCTGGGGCAGGAGGCATTCGCCAGCAGGAGATATCAGGCCAGTGATTGGGCTCCTGTACCTGTATATATAACACCTGGGGCAGGAGGCATTCACCAGCAGGAGATATCAGGCCAGTGATTGGGCTCCTGTACCTGTATATATAACACCTGGGGCAGGAGGCATTCACCAGCAGGAGATATCAGGCCAGTGATTGGGCTCCTGTACCTGTATATATAACACCTGGGGCAGGAGGCATTCACCAGCAGGAGATATCAGGCCAGTGATTGGCCTCCTGTACCTGTATATGTTACACCTGGGGCAGGAGGCATTCACCAGCAGGAGATATCAGGCCAGTGATTGGCCTCCTGTACCTGTATATATAACACCTGGGGCAGGAGGCATTCACCAGCAGGAGATATCAGGCCAGTGATTGGCCTCCTGTACCAGGTAACCTGTATATGTTACACCTGGGGCAGGAGGCACTCACCAGCAGGAGGTATCAGGCCAGTGATTCGGCTCCTGTACCTGTATATATAACATCTGGGGCAGGAGGCATTCACCAGCGGGAGGTATCATGCCAGTGATTGGGCTCCTGTACCTGTATATGTTACACCTGTAATAGAACCTTGGTGGCTGAGTTGCTGTGTTTGGGATCTTGTTCCCAGGTGTCATTCAGGTCCTGATAAATCATTTATTCTTGCCTTTGTGTATTTAACGCGCTGAAAACCACACTGCCAAACAAACCCCAATACACAGGCCGTCACATTGCACATCTCTGGCTGTAATGAATAATGGAAGTCACTTTCTCTGGCGGCCTGGCTTCTGTGTCTTCCAGCATTCTGTAATAAGTAGTCAGAACTATACAATACCCATTAAAGGGGGAGCTGGCAGGTGCTGGCTGTCATGACATAGTAATAAGTTATCAGAAGTCAGGGACTTTGCATAGCAGTAATAGAGTTCTGTTCACCACTACAGATATTAATATTGTATGTCAGAGGCCTGAAAGACTATGGATGGAACACAATGGAACTGTACTCATACTTTTTAGGATTATCAGAACAATAGAAACTGAACAAAAAATAAATATACATGGACTGTCATATACGGGTAACTGATTACTGGACACAGGTTCACACCCTAATCTGCTGCACCCCCCTCAAGCCCTTCTCCCGAAACCAAACCATTATCTGGGAAGGGCGTCAGCCCTATCGGACCCTTGTGCGGTATAAAGTCCTTATTTGACGAGCTGACCAAAGTTCTGAATGAGAATTGCCTGCGATAAGTGTGATTACAGCTGACGCTGTACATAGACAGTGTGTCATACAAGTGACTGAGTCAGGGATACTGATATGTATATGATGGAAGTACAGTATGGTGATCTGCGTACCGGGGTACTCATCTTCCAGGGGTGAGAAATGAATGATCTCAGTTTCCAGGACTGGGTGATTCATTCTCTCACACTGCAATCCATTGCTAATTCAGCCTGGGATCTCTGTGTGAGACATAAAATGTGGCTTTGCTGCCCTCAGAAGCATTTCACATAGATAAACTGGAAGTTCTCTGCCTAAATAAACTGAGTGTTATTTTATATTGGCCTAGTGCACAGTACCACTTCTGATTGCGAGCTAAATGCTTTTCTCAGAATAAGTTCTTGTTCTGTATGTATGTACAACTTTATTGGAGCACGTCTCACGGTTTCTCTGCTGGCTGTAGTTCTCAGTACAGTATTTGGGTTTAATTCTGTATTTAAATGTGACTGCACAGTACTACTACTCTTGTTCTGTGTGCAAGTCTCAATATCTATTTGTATTGTATATGTATAGGCCAGGATTTGTTAACTTCATTGATTCTTGTAGACCCTTATGATAAATGCTTACCAAATACCTTCTCTTGTACTGTATATCATGCTCCTATTAACACACCTAAGAAGTGTATATATACTCGCACGTGCCCCTAAATCTGTTTGCCAAGGCATCCTGTATGACTTTAAATGCTTAAGATATACTCGTCCATTTGTTTGGCATTGGTGGTGATATATTGCAGGTTTTCACAATCGTTCAATAACAGCGATTCTGAAAGCCATTTTTGAAGCAGCTGTTAAAGGGAAAACGCGGCAGGTTTTGTCTTAGTTGGCATTTCAAAAAACAGCTGTCAAGAAACGCTGAGCATCTGCCATTTTGCAAATCCTCAGTTCAATACATTTAACCCTGCACAGTAGCACTTCTCATTTGTGATGCATTTAATTATTAGTATCTATTTATCTTATTGTATGAGTAAAGACAACTGCACAGTACCACTTCTCATTTGTGCCGGATGTAATTTTTAGTATCTATCTTATTGTATGAGTAAAGATAACTGCACAGTATCACTCCTCATTTGGACTGGATGTAATTATTAGTATCTATGTATCTTATTGTATGAGTAAAGACAACTGCACAGTACCACTTCTCATTTGTGCTGGATGTAATTTTTAGTATCTATCTTATTGTATGAGTAAAGATAACTGCACAGTACCACTTCTCATTTGGACTTGGTTAAATTATTAGTATCTATTTACTTTATAGTATGAGTAAAGACAACTGCACAGTACCACTTTTCATTTGGACTGGGTGTAACTAGTAGTATCTTTTTACCTTATTGTACGAGCAAAGACAACTGCACAGTACCACTTCTCATTTGTGCTGGATGTAATTATTAGTATATATTTAACTTATTGTATGAGTACAGATAACTTCACAGTACCACTTCTCACTTGTGCTGGATGTAGTTATTGGTATCTATCTTATTGTATGTCTAAAGACAACGGCACAGTACCACTTCTCATTTGGACTGGGTGTAACTAATAGTATCTATTTACCTTATTGTATGAGTAAAGACAACTGCACAGTACCACTTCTCATTTGAACTGGATGTAATTATCAGTATCTATTTACCTTATTGTATGAGTAAAGACAACGGCACAGTACCACTTCTCATTTGAACTGGATGCAATTATCAGTATCTATTTACCTTATTGTATGAGTAAAGACAACTGCACAGTACCACTTCTCATTTGTGCTGGATGTAATTATTAATATCTACCTCATTGTATGAGTACAGATAACTGCACAGTACCACTTCTCTCACGGTATGCAATTCTCCGCATCAGTTATTCTGTATACATACACAACTGTGCACAGGCCCGTATTAGGGGTGAATGAGTGGTGCTGCTGCACAGGGCATAGGGCATAGAGAGGTGGCACCAGCATTTGGCTTGCAGGGTGCAGACTGGATAGCTGCCTGGAGCACCCTTATGTATGCTTTGGTCACCGTCGCAGGGCTGGTTGGAGACTTGGAGTGTCCACTTTCCTTAGGAAGCTGGTCCTGGCATCCTCTGCCCCTTGTTGTGACAGGTCTGAGGGGGGCTCTTCACATGGCGTTAGCTACTGGGCTAATCTTGGTGAATGGACCCGGACCGCGCTTACCACTGAGAACAATAGGGACTGCGCTCCGATCTCTCCCACACTAGGCCTTTCTTAACTTGAAGTGGTTTCGTTCTGGAGGCTAGGGGTATATTTACAAAAGTGTCAATGGAGATGTTGCCAATAGCAACCAAGCAGATTCAGCTATTACCTTCTAGAAGGTGCTAGATAAATGATAAGTGGAATCTCATTGGTTGCTATCGGCAACATCTCCACTTCTATAAATCCGCACTTTAGTAAATACACCCCTGAGACATTTTCTCTTCCTGTACCTAATTACGGGGGCAATGTTCAGCTTTAGATAATCGTTGCTCTGTATTTTTGTCCCCGTATTACACCATTGACCACCAAAGCAATCCCTCTTTTTTTGCAAAGGTAGAATGCAATTGTTACCGTCACACTCTTAATAAATCCAGTGACGCAATGGGGGCTGTAGCCAAGAAAATATACCGTACCCGACTGTCCGCACAGTGCTCCTGATCCCCATATGTACAGCTCAGCCTATATAACAACATTGTAAATCGCTACGGAATGTGCTGGCGCTATATAAATAGAGGTTAATATACACACGCCTGGCATATGCTGTTAGCTGACAATTACCTCCTTTTGATAATGTATTATTCATTTTACATGTCCTATTAACCACCCGCAGACTCATCTCGCCCTCGTTAAATGAGAATACCATGAGTGGCTGCATGCAGTGGCTTGTGGTTATTGGCACAGTAATAATGACTATATGGGGCGCTCTCTGTATACTGCGTGTACAGGAAGTGACCTCATATATCTGCTTTGTGTTACACAGGGATCATTGAGTAACACAGCATTTAACTGTAAAATCTGCATTCACCCATAGCAACCAAAAAGCAATTTGCGTTTACCTGTCTGATTCTTGCCGCAGTTTAGTACATATTTTGCACCTACTGTAAATGCCAAGTCGCTACCTGTCTGTGTGATATTGCTTTCAGATCGCAAATGCCGGGTCGCACACGGGAATTGGAACGGGACCTTCCCGGGTGAGACCCGGCGCTGGACCCTGTGAACTGGCTTCCCGAACCGGCATATTGCCGACGGAGACTGCGGCGGTTTCGGCGCTGGGACATTAGATCATCTTCACATCGCCTCTCCCTATTCTGTGAACGGGTACCAGGTCGCATCGAACCGGGTAACCCGTTCACACTACGCCTGACCTGGAAATAACCTGCGAATAACCCTTCTTTAGTCCCAGGTTGAATTACCAGGTCAGGTGACCCTTTCAGATACCGGGTTATTTGTGCGTTCTGAAAGGGGTGTCGGAGACCATGCATTTCTCCCCGTCTGACCTCTGTTACCTGGCTGCGCTGCGACAACCGTTGTACAGATGTGATTGCTGATAGCTGTGGACTGATTGGTCAGATGTGATTGCTGATAGCTGTGGAGGGTAACAGACCCTGGCAGGAAAAGACTTGTCTGCCCCCATTGCACCAGCATCCTGTCACTTCCAGTTCAGCCTGTCCTACGCTCTATTGCTACATCTACCACAAGATCTCTTATTTAGGAGGGTGCACAGTGTGACTGAACATCCGCTTTCCTCTCTGCACTTTCTGTTGTTCCGGAACAACAGACTTCAATAAACACCAAACTGCAAATCTTTATAAGATTAAGGAGCAGATTCACTTAGATGGGAGCTGCTCCTGGGACCTTGGGCTCAGAGGACTATCCATGAAGCGGTGAAAACAGTGGAGAAGTTGCCCATGGCAACCAATCAGCATCTCCCTCATATTTTATAGAATGTACTTGATAAAGGCTTCCTTCAAAGCTGATTGGTTGCTATGGGCAACTTCTCCACTGGTCCTTTTCTCCACTCTTTTCACTGCTTCATGAATAGACCCTTGAATTGCTCCGTTGGACACCATCCAGCAGCCACAGGCGCGCAAAACACTTGAATTCGCCCCACAGAGGTGAGGAGCAGCGTAAGCCTTTTATTATATAGGATCTATTCTTATTTACTTAGCCTGCAAAGCTCTGTTGCTATGTGATGTCCACCCTAGCAACCAGCACACATATGGTCATGATATAATTTCCCGTTCACGCAATGAACTGTCACTACTCCTACCGAAGAGGCTATTTTGTCTTAACTTTCATGAAATAAATGTAATTACCAACCCCCTCCCCTGTGTCTGCAAATACATGCATCTCAAGGACATATCGCAGCAAAGGTCACCTGATTCGACGTGGGACATGCATGCACATGTGGAATATTACCAGATAGACCCACGTAATGTGGAATACGGCCAGATAGATGCACGTAATGTGGAATACTGCCAGGCCGGAGGTAATTTGCTGCAGTTTTTGTTGTGACTTTGTTGTTCTGAGTTGCTGAGCTAAAGCAGAGCTCGCCGATTGGTGAATTTGGCAGCCACAACTCCGTCACTCGTGTCAGCAAAGATTGTGCACGTTATAAGTGAGCGCAGTGATGGCGCTGCTCCACCTTCCTGCAGTGACAGACTGTGTGTTAGAGAAAGAAGGAACCTTAGACCTGACCAGGAACAGATGAATAATAGATCAGTCTCCAGACCATGGGCTGTGTGTATAATTACAGAGCACACAGCTCTGTTTGCACTATTAGTCATAGATAAGAAGGCTCCATGCATTGCAACACGCCTGCCATCCAGCTCACCTCACACGGTCCTCTAGGTCTATGGGCCAGGAACGAGGGGTGTCCCCTAGAGGTAATGGCTTTTCTGCAGCAATTTAGTGGCAATGCCGGAAACATTATAGAGGTGATAGTTGCCAGTTATCACCTGCTTGGCTGTAGGGTTATCCTCATGTCATCCACCTTTATAAGGATTATGCGGGAGATTTACTAATCAGTGATAAAAGTGGAGAAGTGAGCCAGTGGAGAAGTTGCCCCTCACAACCAGCTGCTCTGTATACTTTTATAGTATGCAAATTATAAATGTTGCGTCAGTGCTGATTGGTTGCCATGGGCAACTTCTCCACTGGCTCACTTCTCCACTTTTATCACTGCTTAGTACATATCCTCCTAAAGTCTGCAAACTACATAAAAGAAATGTATGTGATTGCATAGGGAGGTCAAATCCATTGCTCAGTTTTACCCACTGCAGCAACGTGAATAAATAAAGTATCGCGTGCTCCCATCACCCACACTTATAGGGCAGGTTTGGGGCACTGTGTAATTAATTGCTGTTATGGGCAAAAAGCTGAAATGCTAAAACATAGCATGTTGGTTATGCTTGCTTTGAGATTACTGGTTATTTCCCTGAATATGTATAAAAAAAATATGCAATATGTATAATGTTTGTTACCTATGAGACTAGCAAGGGGTTTCCCTGGGCTGGCATGTTATCTCGTCGCTACATTCGGTGTATACAGTGTCATACATTATTATCTATTCTGGAAACAAGTGACCACATTGAGTGAATGATAACCTTTTAGCATTGGCAGTACTCTGAGGCATAATAGCCGATTGCAGTCAGCAAATAAACTATCGTGGGGCCCTGCAATCGCATTTGGCTGATTACCGAGCTAGTTATGTGTGAATCATTGGGAAGTCCACAGTTCAGCATGTACAGTACAACCTCTTAGTGCGGCCCCTTATACATGCAAAAAGTATAAAAATGTTGCGACTGCAGTTAGTTGAGCTGCTGTGACCTCACTGTCCCTGCCCTGCCCATGTATGAATGACCAATTCATTGTTGTCCTGCAAAGTGTTAATCACTCTCTGTCTGCTCTGTCAGATAAGATTTCCCTTATGGCATAGCGACATTACAGAGAGCTGAAACACAGACATATGAAGTGTAAGCAGTTGTTTCATGCGTGTTACTCAGCTCAGTAATACACAGCCTTTGACATACTGTATGTATCAATGTTAAATAGTGGTTTCATTTGCTCCTGAAACACAACAACGAAACTTATTTCTCTGTTTTGGAGTTTACTAAAAATCTGTCTGTCGGTGCCAAGGTGAACAACGCCTGGCATTTATATTATGTGGCTTCAATTACTGTTGCAATCCCGGGCATGTTGTTCAGACTGATAACATCTACGAGCCTGGGAATTATGGGGCAGAACTGTTCATTAAGTTGAGCAGCTAATGCACATGGCATTTGTTGTTACATATTGTACAATGCGAACCTCAGCTGTGCCAACCTATTTCTTAACTCTCCAAGGATCCGTGGCACCTCTAGTTACATCAGCGGAGCACGTGGTTGGATCAAATGATGGTACTGATACCAGATGTATCTCCATTTAGCACCCTTACACACTTGCCTATCAACTGTTATATTATGAGATGTTGTTCCTGGTGTTTCCTGTATGTCTGTGTAACCCTGTGCCACAGGTAACGGGTGTAAAGAGCAGGTGCTTCTAAACATTGCTCCGGCATAAATGGACCGGAAGCAAATCCCCAGTTAGCCAGTCCGAAGCTCATGTTATATGTTCAAGCATAGGCGGATCCAGGGGGGGGGGGCACTCGGGACCGTGCCCCCCCCCTGTCGTTTTTGACTTCTTTTTTTTTCTTTTTTTTTCAATAGGAGAACAGCAGCAGCACTACTGCTATTTCCGCCAGTCAGATTTGATAACAGAGCCGGCAGGCACTAGGACCCGCCGCTGCCCTAACAGCAAGTCCGTGTGGTAACCAATGCAAGCTACCTCCCCCCTGCCAGCCGGCCAGAGTCCAGCCCAGGCACAGGGTTCAAATGCCAGCATCGAGTAAGACTGTTACTTATGACGGCCCAGAAGGCTTCATTAGCCCTCACTGCACCGCACAGTTTCCCAGCACTTCCTCCTCCACTTCCTTTACCACCATGCTAGGTGCAGTCACACTCAGCCTCAGCTTTGAGAAGGCGGCCTGTGTGATTGTGCCAGGGCTGTCCTGCAGATGTCTTATGCTGTGTGATTGTGCCAGGGCTGTCCTGCAGATGTCTTATGCTGCTTGTTGGAGATCCAGCTGGCTGCTTCTGCTAATCAAAGATGGGCAGTTCCTGTCCTGCAGTCTGAGTCTCAGAGCAGTGCCCAAAACAAGGTATGCTGCACCTGCCACCACCAACTAAATACTATAATAATTATATTGTGCTGGGGTGCCTTCCAGGCTCCCATAACTAATGGAACAGCTGACCAACATTTCATCCAATCAGCCTTTTCATCAGGGTGAAACATTAGCAATAAACCAGGATGCGCTCCTACAGCCAATCATTACCTGATGGTGTATTCCGTGAGGCCACGCCCCCTGTGATACCACTCCCCTTATCTGGGAGCATGTGTGCCTTAAGTGCATGTAAATATAACTATTACCGTTCGCCTATCATGGTGCCCCCCCTTTCATTTTCTTCTGGATCCGCCCCTGTGTTCAAGTGCACAGGTGGTGTTAGGGTTGTGGATCATAGCGTTGACCAGACTTAGGTCAACAATATCTTGGTCGACAGTAACTAAGTCGACATCTGAAATAGGTCAACAGAAAAATTAGGTCAACAGGTACCACCTGTGCCCTCCACAGCCTCCACCTAACACCACCTGTGCCCTCCACAGCCTCCACCTAACACCACCTGTGCCTTCCACCTACCACCTAATACCACCTGTGCCCTCCACAGCCACCACCTAATACCACCTGTGCCCTCCACAGCCGCCACCTAACACCACCTGTGCCCTCCACAGCCTCCACCTAACACCACCTGTGCCCTCCACAGCCACCACCTAACACCACCTGTGCCCTCCACAGCCACCACCTAACACCACCTGTGCCCTCCACAGCCTCCACCTAACACCACCTGTGCCCTCCACAGCCTCCACCTAACACCACCTGTGCCCTCCACAGCCTCTACCTAACACCACCTGTGCCCTCCACCTACCACCTAATACCACCTGTGCCCTCCACAGCCGCCACCTAACACCACCTGTGCCCTCCACAGCCGCCACCTAACACCACCTGTGCCCTCCATCTACCACCTAATACCACCTGTGCCCTCCACAGCCACCACCTAATACCACCTGTGCCCTCCACAGCCGCCACCTAACACCACCTGTGCCCTCCACCTACCACTTGTGCACTGTGCAGCCTCCATCTAACATTGGTGTCTGATCTCTAGGTCGACCACACTTAGATTGACAGTGTCTAGGTCTACCACTATTGGTCGACATGCATTAGGTCGACATGGTTTCTAGGTCGACATGTACTAGTTCGACATGACAAAAGGTCGACAGGAGTTTTTCACTATTTTTTTACTTTAATTTTTTTAACTTCTTCATACTTAACGATCCACGTGGACTACGATTGGGAGTGGTAACCTGTGCTGAGTGGAGCGGTAGCGGAGCGAGGCACCTTGCCCAAAACATGGCGAGGGGACACGGTGCACTAATTGGAGTTCCCAGTCACTCTACGAAGAAAACGACACCAACATTTAAAAAAAACAACTCATGTCGACCTTTTGTCACGGCGACATGAGTTTTTTCTTTTAAATGTTGGTGTCGTTTTCTTCGTAGAGTGACTGGGAACTCCAATTAGTGCACCGTGTCCCCTCGCATGGCTCGCTTCGCTCGCCATGTTTTGGGCAAGGTGCCTCGCTCCGCTACTGCTCCACTCAGCACAGGTTACCACTCCCAATCGTAGTCCACGTGGATCGTTAAGTATGAAGAAGTTAAAAAAATGAAAGTAAAAAAAATAGTGAAAAACTCCTGTCGACCTTTTGTCATGTCGAACTAGTACATGTCGACCTAGAAACCATGTCGACCTAATGCATGTCGACCAATAGTGGTCGACCTAGACACTGTCAATCTAAGTGTGGTCGACCTAGAGATCAGACACAAATGTTAGATGGAGGCTGCACAGTGCACAAGTGGTAGGTGGAGGGCACAGGTGGTGTTAGGTGGCGGCTGTGGAGGGCACAGGTGGTGTTAGGTAGAGGCTGTGGAGGGCACAGGTGGTGTTAGGTGGAGGCTGTGGAGGGCACAGGTGGTGTTAGGTGGCGGAGGCTGTGGAGGGCACAGGTGGTGTTAGGTGGAAGCAGGGATCGCTATGTAAGTAGGGAGAGCAGATCAGCCATTGAATATCACATACAGTCACCTGCTGGGTCTGTGTGCTGCAGTTACCTCAGATGTTGCATGCCTGTAGATAACACTATGAAGGCACAGATATAATAATGCATCTGATGTAACAATGGGATCTGTTCCGGATGCCGGCGTTCGGCATTTCAGCAGTCGGAATGCCGACACCACCACCCCGACCTGGATGGAAATGCCGGCTCCAGGATCCCGCTCGGCCAGGAGCTGTGAGAGAAGTGTGACCGCAGTATCACAGGAGATACTAGTTTCCCAGCCCACACCCAGCGCACACTGGGATCCTCCTGTCTCCCGGCTGTAATTAGGAGGATGATGAAAGGCTGCACACGAGCCGCCTCACACAGTAACATCAGATACAGGAGCACATGTGCCGAGCCGCGTCCTGGATTATACCTCCTCCCTAATAACTGAGTAATACAGTATAAATATTCCATTACTGCCTCCATGTGCAGGACGTTCCAGTGCAGGTGACTTAATGGCTCATTACTAATAAAACTGCACTTACACCGACAGCAGACTAATAAATATGTACCAGAGCCCTAACTGGAGCTTTCCGTCTACACATGTCCCCAAATAGTCATATGATGATTTGGTGCAGCCATTGTCTGGTGGGTGGGAGCGAGAGACAATTTTCATTGGCTTCTCCAGAAATCTGTAAAGTATGGCTGTACACTGGCTGCTAATGTGGCTTAGCTCTGTATACTTGGCACCAGCTACGGCTCAGCATATTACGCCTGGCACCAGATGCGGCTCAGCATATTACGCCTGGCACCAGATGCGGCTCAGCATATTACGCCTGGCACCAGATGCGGCTCAGCATATTACGCCTGGCACCAGATACAGCTCAGCATATTACGCCTGCCACCAGATACTGCTCAGCATATTACACCTGGCACCAGATACGGCTCATCATATTACACCTGCCACCAGATACAGCTCAGCATATTACGCCTGGCACCAGATACGGCTCAGCATATTACGCCTGCCACCAGATACTGCTCAGCATATTACGCCTGGCACCAGATACTGCTCAGCATATTACGCCTGGCACCAGATACTGCTCAGCATATTACGCCTGGCACCAGATGCGGCTCAGCATATTACGCCTGGCACCAGATACTGCTCAGCATATTACGCCTGGCACCAGATACGGCTCAGCATATTACGCCTGGCACCAGATACTGCTCAGCATATTACGCCTGGTACCAGATACAGCTCAGCATATTACGCCTGGCACCAGATACTGCTCAGCATATTACGCCTGGCACCAGATACTGCTCAGCATATTACGCCTGGCACCAGATACTGCTCAGCATATTACGCCTGGCACCAGATACTGCTCAGCATATTACGCCTGGCACCAGATGCGGCTCAGCATATTACGCCTGGCACCAGATACGGCTCAGCATATTACGCCTGGCACCAGATACTGCTCAGCATATTACGCCTGGCACCAGATACTGCTCAGCATATTACGCCTGGCACCAGATACGGCTCAGCATATTACGCCTGGCACCAGATACTGCTCAGCATATTACGCCTGGTACCAGATACAGCTCAGCATATTACGCCTGGCACCAGATACGGCTCAGCATATTACGCCTGGCACCAGATACGGCTCAGCATATTACGCCTGGCACCAGATGCGTCTCAGCATATTACACCTGGCACCAGATGCGGCTCAGCATATTACGCCTGGCATCAGATACTGCTAGGCATATTACGCCTGGCACCAGATACTGCTCGGCATGTTACACCTGGCATCAGATACTGCTAGGCATATTACGCCTGGCACCAGATACTGCTCAGCATATTACACCTGGCACCAGATACTGCTCAGCATATTACGCCTGGCACCAGATGCGGCTCAGCATATTATGCCTGGCACCAGATGCGGCTCAGCATATTACGCCTGGCACCAGATACTGCTAGGCATATTACGCCTGGCACCAGATACTGCTAGGCATATTACGCCTGGCACCAGATACTGCTCAGCATATTACACCTGGCACCAGATACTGCTCAGCATATTACACCTGGCACCAGATACTGCTCAGCATATTACGCCTGGCACCAGATGCGGCTCAGCATATTACGCCTGGCACCAGATGCGGCTCAGCATATTATGCCTGGCACCAGATGCGGCTCAGCATATTACGCCTGGCACCAGATACTGCTAGGCATATTACGCCTGGCACCAGATACTGCTAGGCATGTTACACCTGGCATCATATACTGCTCAGCATATTACGCCTGGCACCAGATACTGCTCAGCATATTACGCTTGCCACCAGATACGGCTCAGCATATTACGCCTGCCACCAGATACGGGTCGGCATATTACGCCTGCCACCAGATGCGGCTCGGCATATTACGCCTGGCACCCGATACTGCCCAGCATATTACGCCTGGCATCAGATACTGCTCAGCATATTACGCCTGGCACCAGATACTGCTCAGCATATTACTCCTGGCATCATATACTGCTCAGCATATTACACCTGGCATCATATACAGCTTGGCTTATTACGCTTGGCACCAAGGGGCCCATTTATCAATAATCTTTCGCTATTTAAAACTCATTGCTATTATTAATGGTGCTCCAGCCGGATTGGCTGGATCACCATTTATCATATGCAATGAGCTTTAAATAGCTGATGGTGCGTACACACTATGCAATATTGCTCACAATCCAAACGATATTGGCCCTCATTCCGAGTTGTTCGCTCGTTCTTTTTCATCGCATCGCAGTGAAAATCCGCTTAGTACGCATGCGCAAAGTTCGCACTGCGACTGCGCCAAGTAACTTTACTATGAAGAAAGTATTTTTACTCACGGCTTTTTCTTCGCTCCGGCGATCGTAATGTGATTGACAGGAAATGGGTGTTACTGGGCGGAAACACGGCGTTTCAGGGGCGTGTGGCTGAAAACGCTACCGTTTCCGGAAAAAACGCAGGAGTGGCCGGAGAAACGGTGGGAGTGTCTGGGCGAACCCTGGGTGTGTTTGTGACGTCAACCAGGAACGACAAGCACTGAACTGATCGCACAGGCAGAGTAAGTCTGGAGCTACTCAGAAACTGCTAAGTAGTTAGTAATCGCAATATTGCGAATACATCGGTCGCAATTTTAAGAAGCTAAGATTCACTCCCAGTAGGCGGCGGCTTAGCGTGTGTAACTCTGCTAAATTCGCCTTGCGACCGATCAACTCGGAATGAGGGCCATTGTTCGGTCATGAACGATATTGCATAGTGTGTACGCATGAACCGACGTACGATGCGCGCTCCCGCGGGTCGCATGCGCTGTTATACGTCGGACTGCATGAGTCTTGATGAGGTGATATTGTGTGGTTTTTAACTCTAGTGATGACTTTGTTTCTAGACTTCATTTGACATCGTTTGTAGTGTATACACATGGGAGGTCATTCCGAGTTGTTCGCTCGGTAATTTTCTTTGCATCGCAGCGATTTTCCGCTAACTGCGCATGCGCAATGTTTGCACTGCGACTGCGCCAAGTAAATTTGCTATGCAGTTAGGTATTTTACTCACGGCATTACGAGGTTTTTTCTTCGTTCTGGTGATCGTAATGTAATTGACAGGAAGTGGGTGTTTCTGGGCGGAAACAGGCCGTTTTATGGGAGTGTTTGAAAAAACGCTACCGTTTCTGGGAAAAACGCGGGAGTGGCTGGAGAAACGGAGGAGTGTCTGGGCGAACGCTGGGTGTGTTTGTGACGTCAAACCAGGAACGACAAGCACTGAACTGATCGCACTGGTAGAGTAAGTCTCGAGCTACTCAGAAACTGCACAGAGAAGTCATTTCGCAATATTGCGAATCTTTCGTTCACAATTTTGATAAGCTAAGATTCACTCCCAGTAGGCGGCGGCTTAGCGTGTGCAAAGCTGCTAAAAGCAGCTTGCGAGCGAACAACTCGGAATGAGGGCCATGATACGATCTGATATAAAATCGTATATACGATATTGTATCGTATGGGATCGCATAATGTGTACATAGCATAAAACTCAATGATAAATGGTCTCCCCAAATATACAGATATACAGTAGAGGTAGAGAGAGAAATTAACAGGCGTCATACAGTGTGCGGTACCAGCTGATGGTCATTCCGGGCAGAAAGATGGGCGGAGGTGTACCCAGGGGTTGGTATTTTGGCATTGATCATTCTGATATAGATGCACTGGTGGGGGGTTTCTCATGGCATAACATGGAGTCAGGTTATGCATCGGTTGTCTTGGTAGATCAGATCGTGGGACCGTCACACAATTCGGAGGGAATGCCGCCGGCACCTATCCCATGCCTGGGCTTAGTTCTGAATTTCATAAATATTTTTCTTTGCTTTTCTTTGGCGTTTCCCTAATCTGACTGCAGTTTGGCAAATGGGATAAACAGGACCGTGATCCCCAGAATGTGTAAACTTTAGGGGGTGGTGGAAGGTATTTTGGGCTGTATGAATTTACCTGGTGGAGGCTTCTCTGAGGCCGACGCTCGCTGGGAAGTAATGTGAGTGTACTGAGGTTGTGACTAGTGGCTGGCGGTCCGTTACGAATGAGTGACTTTGGGGGTAATTCCGAGTTGATCGTAGCTGTGCTAAATTGATCATCTTCCCTGACATGCGGGGGGACGCTCAGCACAGGGCTAGTCCGCCCCGCATGTCAGTGCCGCCCCCCCCCCCCTACCCGCACAAATACAAAAGCATCGCACAGCGGCGATGCTTGTGTATTTCTGGAGTAACCCCCGGCCAGCGCAGCTCCTGCGACTGGCCGGGAGTTGTTTGTCGCTGCCGCTGGCCACAGTGGCTGCATGATACATGACGCAGCCACCGCGGCCCGACACCCCAACGGTCCGGCCACGTCTGCGCTGGCCGGACCGCGCCCCCCTAAACGGTGGCTTCCCGCCGCCGTCCAGCCCCCTCCCGCCAAGCGACCACCTCTGTCTCAGAGGCGATCGCTAGGCAACGACGACTGCCATGTGCTGGCACACTGCGGTGCTGGCGCATGTGCATTTCCGACCCGATCGCTGCAACAAACTGCAGCGAGCGATCGGGTCGGAATGACCCCCTATGTCAAGAACCTGTTATCTGGTCAAGGGATGGATGTACTAAAAGAAAAATGCGGTAAAACCCCTGTTTTCAGGGGTTTTACCGCATTTTCATAAGTACTAAGACCCGGCCGCCGGGTTTTCGCCGCCAAGGGTATGGCTATACCTTATAGAAACCTATGGGCTTCTTTCGCACCCGCCGCCACTGAGCGCCACACCTGCCGCCGAACCCCACACCTGCCGATCCCCCCCTCCCTCACCTGCGTCCAGGTGCCGCTCCTCGATCCCCTGCTCCTTCTCCCCTGCTGCACAGCCATTTCTGCTTCTGGCTGCAGGGGGAGATGGAGGAGCCCGGGTACTCCCAGCAGACGTCACCTCCCGGGGCTTGGAGGTGACGGACCCCACAGAGACGCCCTGCAATCCTACTAACAGGTATCGCGGGCGGGCCTCTGTCACCGCATTACAATGTTAATCGCATATGTTAGTACATCGCTGCGGTGGGTGGCGAGGGGCGGTGATGTATTTTAATAGATCCCGTCCTAAATATTAATGTTTTTTTTTTCCATATATTTAAATATAGAGTGATAGTCATTGCTGATGTATCAGTGAGTTATTACTGACGTGTGAGCGAGTCTTGAGTGTATTTTTGCTGGTGTGTGAGAGTTATTGCTGATGTGAGTGCGCTATTGCTGATGTGTGAGTCATGAGTTATTGCTGATGCGTGAGTGTTATTGCTGATGCGTGAGTGTTATTGCTGATGCATGAGTGTGATATTGCTGATGCATGAGTGTGTTATTGCTGATGTGTGAGTGTGTTATTGCTGATGTGTGAGTGTTATTGCTGATGTGTGAGTGTGTTATTGCGGATGTGTGAGTGTGTTATTGCGGATGTGTGAGTGTGTTATTGCTGATGCATGAGTGTGTTATTGCTGATGCATGAGTGTGTTATTGCTGATGCATGAGTGTGTTATTGCTGATGCGTGAGTGTGTTATTGCTGATGTGTGAGTGTGTTATTGCGGGTGTGTGAGTGTGTTATTGCGGGTGTGTGAGTGTGTTATTGCGGGTGTGTGAGTGTGTTATTGCGGGTGTGTGAGTGTGTTATTGCTGTTGTGTGAGTGCGTTATTGCTGATGTGTGAGTGTTATTGCGGGTGTGTGAGTGTGTTATTGCTGATGTGTGAGCGTTATTGCGGTTATGTGAGTGTGTTATTGCTGATGTATGTTATTGCTGATGGGTGAGTGTGTTATTGCGGTTGTGTGAGTGTGTTATTGCTGATGTGTGAGTCACAAGTAAGTTATTTCTATGCCATTCCCATTCTGGTCATGTATTTCTGTGGCCCACATTTGGCGGTGATATAATAACTGCACATTGGCCCTGCCACTTCTCCGCAACTTGGCCTACATCCAGGCCGTGGCCTCCTACTGCTCGCACGCATCTGCAACATACTGAATATTAAATGGAACGTCAACATTTATATGGGATATAGGTCATTAGGTCGACCACACTTAGGTCAACAGTCATTAGGTCGACCACTATTGGTTGACATGCATTAGGCCGACGTGTACTAGAAAAGTCGACATGCGTTTTTCACATTTTTTTTTCCATTCTTTGCACTTTTTCATACTTTACGATCCACGTGGACTACGATTGGGAACGGTAACCTGTGCCGAGCGCAGCGGTAGAGGAGCGAGGCACCTTGTCTTTGCGAGCCATGCGAAAGGACACTGTGCACTAATTGGGGTTTCCCATCACTTTACGAAGAAAACAACACAAAAAAAAGTAAAAAAAATCATGTCAACCTTTTCCATGTCGACCTAATGACTGTGTCGACCCATTCCAGGTGTCGACCTAGTCACTGTTGACCAATAGTGGTCGACCTAATGACTGTCGACCCTATGACCCATACCCGTTTATATATGAACCAGTTTCCGATATGCCAGAGGAAACAGAATTACTGATCAGGGAAATAATGCAGAGTTTACACTGCAGATCTGCTGTAACACTAATCTCCCCAATTAGCCGTAATACGTGCAGAAGCCAGATTATTACTTTATGCTAATGCCAAGATCGTCCAGCTAATGCAGACATTTATGGCGGCTGATGCAGCCATCACTCTTAGTACTTGCAGCAGCCACATGCTGGATGCAGGAGATGCGTCAAACACAGGCATCCCATCCCCATACACACGACTCAGCGACCCGTCCTAGAACACACGACTCAGCGTCCCGTCCTAGAACACACGACTCAGCGTCCCATACACGTACGTGCGACACAGCATCTCGTCCCCGTACATACGACTCAGCGTCCCGTCCCAGTACACCTGATGCAGGCTTCCCGTCCCCGTACACATAACTCAGCATCCCATCCCCATACACACGAGTCAGCATCCCATCCCCGTACACACGACTCGGCATCCCGTCCCCATACACACGACTCAGCGTACCATCCCCAAACACATGACTCTGCATCCCATCCCCATACACGCGACTCAGCGTCCCGTCCTAGAACACACGACTCAGCATCCCGTACACGTACGTGCGACACAGCATCTCGTCCCCGTACATACGACTCAGCGTCCCGTCCCAGTACACCTGATGCAGGCTTCCCGTCCCCGTACACATAACTCAGCATCCCATCCCCATACACACGAGTCAGCATCCCATCCCCGTACACACGACTCGGCATCCCGTCCCCATACACACGACTCAGTTTCCAGTCCCCGTACACACGACTCCGTTTCCAGTCCCCGTACACACGACTCAGTTTCCAGTCCCCGTACACACGACTCGGCATCCCGTCCCCATACACACGACTCAGCGTACCATCCCCAAACACATGACTCTGCATCCCATCCCCATACACGCGACTCAGCGTCCCGTCCTAGAACACACGACTCAGCATCCCGTACACGTACGTGCGACACAGCATCTCGTCCCCGTACATACGACTCAGCGTCCCGTCCCAGTACACCTGATGCAGGCTTCCCGTCCCCGTACACATAACTCAGCATCCCATCCCCATACACACGAGTCAGCATCCCATCCCCGTACACACGACTCGGCATCCCGTCCCCATACACACGACTCAGTTTCCAGTCCCCGTACACACGACTCAGTTTCCAGTCCCCGTACACACGACTCAGTTTCCAGTCCCCGTACACACGACTCGGCATCCCGTCCCCATACACACGACTCAGTTTCCAGTCCCCGTACACACGACTCAGCATCCTGTCCCCATACACACGACTCGGCATCCTGTCCCCGTACACACGAGTCAGCTTCCAGTCCCCGTACACACGACTCAGCTTCCAGTCCCCGTACACACGACTCAGTTTCCAGTTCCCGTACACACGACCCAGCATCCTGTCCCCGTACACACGACTCGGCATCCTGTCCCCGTACACACGACTCAGCTTCCAGTCCCCGTACACACGACTCAGTTTCCAGTCCCCGTACACACGACTCAGCATCCTGTCCCCATACACACGACTCGGCATCCTGTCCCCGTACACACGACTCAGTTTCCAGTCCCTGTACACACGACTCAGCATCCTGTCCCCATACACACGACTCGGCATCCTGTCCCCGTACACACGACTCAGCTTCCAGTCCCCGTACACACGACTCAGTTTCCAGTCCCCGTACACACGACTCGGCATCCTGTCCCCATACGCACGACTCGGCATCCTTCCCCGTACACACGACTCAGTTTCCAGTCCCTGTACACACGACTCAGCATCCTGTCCCCATACACACGACTCGGCATCCTGTCCCCGTACACACGACTCAGCTTCCAGTCCCCGTACACACGACTCAGTTTCCAGTCCCCGTACACACGACTCGGCATCCTGTCCCCATACGCACGACTCGGCATCCTTCCCCGTACACACGACTCAGCTTCCAGTCCCCGTACACACGACTCAGCTTCCAGTCCCCGTACACACGACTCAGTTTCCAGTACCCGTACACACGACTCAGCATCCTGTCCCCATACACACGACTCGGCATACTGTCCCCGTACACACGACTCAGCTTCCAGTCCCCGTACACACGACTCAGTTTCCAGTCCCCGTACACACGACTCAGCATCCTGTCCCCATACACACGACTCAGCTTCCAGTCCCCGTACACATGACTCAGCTTCCAGTCCCCGTACACACGACTCAGTTTCCAGTCCCAGTACACACGACTCAGCATCCAGTCCGCCTATACACAACTCAGTGTCCTGTTTCAGTACACACGCCTCAGTGTCCCGTCCCCGTACAGACGACTCAGCATCCCGTCCCCGTACACATGACTCAACGTCCCGTCCCTGTATACACGACTCAACGTCCCGTTCCTGTACACACTTCTCAGCATCCCGTCCCCGCACACACTTCTCAACTTCCCATCCCCGCACACACGACTCCACGTCCTGTCCCTGTACACGCGACTCATCGTCCCGCCCCTGTACACGCGACTCAGCATAACATGGAGCGTTAGATACATGCCCACCACACTCCCACAAGTCAGGGTGGTCACATGTGATGGCATTGCTCCCGCCCTGAAACGCCCTATTTCACGGGTAGACTGATCCGGCCAAGTTGCGTCCGCACTCGGGACGGACATACTGATAACTGCATGTCTGTGCACAGAGATCCGTGTACCACAGACCTCGTGTGCTAGAAGTGACAGCATGATTTGTTTTCCTATTACAATATTTTTCCATTTTTGTATTAGAAAAAAAAGAAAGCCTTCAGTAGCTCTGGGTCTGTGGAACCTTCACACAATAGGATTTGTGTAGGACAACAATAGATTCATTCTTGGTAACGAATGTTATGATATTCTTAGAGAGGATAAAGTTCCTCGCTGTGATGTGATTATTACCTTATTAGTGTCTCCATCCTAATCCGGAATAATACACATTCATTCTCCCAGACACAGCTGTACACAAGGCCCTTTCTGTGTATTGTGTGTTACACATGACGCTCGCTGCAGCAACCGTCTGATCCTCAGCTGGGATTATACACACCCCTGTAGCCTACAATGTACACTAAGCAGCCATTCTGAGAGTGCGGACTATCAGTTCACTTGAAACTGGTGACATGCCTCAGCCCACAAGAAGGGTGTCTCACGAAATGCCTCAATGAGGTTGCTGGTTCCTATTAACTGGTTAGTCAGCACTCTCAGTGATGCCACTAACTTTTACTGAATAGATACAGTAGGATGCACTGTCAGTGATGTCACTGGCTCCTAGTGACTGAATAGGCTGCACTCTCAGTGATGTCACTGGCTCCTAGTGACTGGATAGGCTGCACTCTCAGTGATGTCACTGGTTCCTAGTGACTGGATAGGCTGCACTCTCAGTGATGTCACTGGCTCCTAGTGACTGGATAGGCTGCACTCTCAGTGATGTCACTGGCTCCCAGTGACTGGATAGGCTGCACTCTCAGTGATGTCACTGGCTCCTAGTGACTGGATAGGCTGCACTCTCAGTGATGTCACTGGCTCCTAGTGACTGGATAGGCTGCACTCTCAGTGATGTCACTGGTTCCTAGTGACTGGATAGGCTGCACTCTCAGTGATGTCACTGGCTCCTAGTGACTGGATAGGCTGCACTCTCAGTGATGTCACTGGCTCCTAGTGACTGAATAGGCTGCACTCTCAGTGATGTCACTGGCTCCTAGTGACTGGATAGGCTGCACTCTCAGTGATGTCACTGGTTCCTAGTGACTGGATAGGCTGCACTCTCAGTGATGTCACTGGCTCCCAGTGACTGGATAGGCTGCACTCTCAGTGATGTCATTGGCTCCCAGTGACTGGATAGGCTGCACTCTCAGTGATGTCACTGGCTCCCAGTGACTGGATAGGCTGCACTCTCAGTGATGTCACTGGCTTCTAGTGACTGGAATGTGTGTGTGTGTGTGTGTGTGTGTATGTGTGTGTATGTGTGTGTATATATATATATATATATATATATATATATATATATATATATATATATATATATATTCTAAAATTATTGTTTCTTTGGAGTGCGCCTAATATTTATGATCTTCTAAGAATTGAGATAATGAACCTCTTATACTAATTCAATAAACAATTAAAAATGGTATCAGTCTTTTTCCTCTCCGAGATATACATACATTTATTAAAAATTGTTACTAAAAACTTATATCTCAAGACATATAGGGGGTCATTCTGAGTTGTTCGCTCGCAAGCTGCTTTTAGCAGCTTTGCACACGCTAAGCCGCCGCCTACTGGGAGTGAATCTTAGCTTCTTAAAATTGCGAACGAAAGATTCGCAATATTGCGATAAGACATCTCTGTGCAGTTTCTGAGTAACTCGAGACTTACTCGGCATCTGCGATCAGTTCAGTGCTTGTCGTTCCTGGTTTGACGTCACAAACACACCCAGCGTTCGCCCAGACACTCCTCCGTTTCTCCAGCCACTCCTCCGTTTCTCCAGCCACTCCCGCGTTTTTCCCAGAAACGGTAGCGTTTTTTCACACACTCCCATAAAACGTCCTGTTTCCGCCCAGAAACACCCACTTCCTGTCAATCACATTACGATCACCAGAACGAGGAAAAAACCGTGAGTAAAATTCCTAACTGCATAGCAAATTTACTTGGCGCAGTCGCAGTGCGGACATTGCGCATGCGCACTAAGCGGAAAATCGCTGCGATGCGAAGAGATTTACCGAGCGAACAACTCGGAATGACCCCCATAGTGAATACATAAAAACAATAAAAATTTTCTGTAGGTATTTGGTAGATGAATTTTCCATTTCCTTTACGGAATCAGCCTCGCGCCGCGGAGTTACGTCGGAGAATGCCCGTTGTCCCGACAATTCAACCTGTTTAGTCGGCGAGAATGGGCCATCGCCGACTTAACTGGAGCTGAATTGAATAGCGTCGGGAGCTAATTCCCGGCGCTATTCAACTGTCGCTGAATAGAATTGACCCCACTGTATTATACTATAATGGGAACACACATATATATGTCTGGCCGTTCTCACACAACAAACATTACCTACATCAGAATGACCTTTGGACCAGCCCTCGGCTATATTAATAGGACAATAAATCATGCGGGGAGTAACATGTTGGAGATGAAAACATATTCAAGACAAATGTGTTTTTAATTATTTTCTGCCACATGGAGCTGATGATGTAGAGACTTTGCTTATTGTATTTGCCAATTAATACAAATCAGCAGTTTTTCCCCATATGACTGTCACGGTGTCACCTTACTGAGATATTTCTGTCAGGGGCTGCAATGCACTGTATAGAAGGGGGGGCGCTGTATAGAAGGGGGGGCGCTGTATAGAAGGGGGGCACTGTATAGAAGGGGGGCGCTGTATAGAAGGGGGGCGCTGTATAGAAGGAAGCGTTACTGAGATATATCGGTGTCAGGGGCTACAGTGCGCTGTATAGAAGGGGCGTTACTGAGGTGTATCGGTGTCAGGGGTTGCCGTGTGCTGTATAGAAGGGGGCGTTACTGAGGTGTATCTTTGTCAGGGGCTGCAGTGTGCTGTATAGAAGGGGGCGTTACTGAGGTGTATCTTTGTCAGGGGCTGCAGTACGCTGTATAGAAGGGGCGTTACTGAGGTGTATCGGTGTCAGGGGCTGCCGTGTGCTGTATAGAAGGGGGCGTTACTGAGGTGTATATTTGTCAGGGGCTGCAGTACGCTGTATAGAAGGGGGCGTTACTGAGGTGTATCTTTGTCAGGGGCTGCAGTACGCTGTATAGAAGGGGCGTTACTGAGGTGTATCGGTGTCAGGGGCTGCCGTGTGCTGTATAGAAGGGGGCGTTACTGAGGTGTATCTTTGTCAGGGGCTGCAGTGTGCTGTATAGAAGGGGGCGTTACTGAGGTGTATCTTTGTCAGGGGCTGCAGTGCGCTGTATAGAAGGGGGTAATACCAATATGTATCTGTCAGGGGCTTCAGTGCGCTGTATAGAAGGGGCGTTACTGAGGTGTATCGGTGTCAGGGGCTGCCGTGTGCTGTATAGAAGGGGGCGTTACTGAGGTGTATCTTAGTCAGGGGCTGCAGTGTGCTGTATAGAAGGGGGTATTACCGATATGTATCTGTGTCAGGGGCTGCCGTGTGCTATATAGAAGGGGGTGTTACTGAGGTGTATCTGTGTCAGGGGCTGCAGTGCGCTGTATAGAAGGGGGGGCGTTACTGAGGTGTATCTTTGTCAGGGGCTGCAGTGCGCTGTATAGAAGGGGCGTTACTGAAGTGTATCTTTGTCAGGGGCTGCAGTGCGCTGTATAGAAGGGGGCGTTACAGAGATGTATCGGTGTCAGGGGCTGCAGTACGCTGTATAGAAGGAGGCGTTACTGAGGTGTATCTTTGTCAGGGGCTGCAGTACGCTGTATAGAAGGGGTCGTTACTGAGATGTATCTTTGTTCGGGTCTGCAGTACGCTGTATAGAAGGGGGCGTTACTGAGATGTATCTTTGTCAGGGGCTGCAGTGTGCTGTATAGAAGGGGGCGTTACTGAGGTGTATCTTTGTCAGGGGCTGCAGTACACTGTATAAAAGGGGGCGTTACTGAGGTGTATCTTTGTCAGGGGCTGCAGTATGCTGTATAGAAGGGGGCGTTACTGAGGTGTATCTTTGTCAGGGGCTGCAGTACACTGTATAGAAGGGGGCGTTACTGAGGTGTATCTTTGTCAGGGGCTGCAGTACACTGTATAGAAGGGGGCGTTACTGAGATGTATCTTTGTCAGGGGCTGCAGTACGCTGTATAGAAGGGGGCGTTACTGAGGTGTATCTTTGTCAGGGGCTGCAGTGCGCTGTGTAGAAGGGGGCGTTACTGAGGTGTATCTTTGTCAGGGGCTGCAGTGCGTTGTATAGAAGGGGGCGTTACTGTTGCATCGCATTTGAGATGCTTCTCTGCAGGAATGGCAGCACAGATTGTGATAATTGCAGCCTGTGTATAAGATCTGGTATTGGAAAAATGGAGACATTTCCAGGGACAAATTTTGCAAACTTGTGACCGTCCTGGAAATATACTGGCAGTTATAGGAAAGATATTAGAATAGGATCTAATTGACCAGTGCCAAGTTAAAACAGGAATCCCATGAAACATAAGTTGTTGTTTTTTTAAAAATTAATTTTGCTTTGTTTTTATTACATAAATGTCAGTCTGTAAGAGAATATTGCTAATTACCTTTTATGGGCAATGTTTCTTCAAGCTGCTATTAATTATTATAATCATCTACAAAGGGTCATGGACCACCATGGAAACTACAGTCACACGACACATGGGGGGTCATTCCGAGTTGTTCGCTCGCAAGCTGCTTTTAGAAGCTTTGCACACGCTAAGCCGCCGCCTACTGGGAGTGAATCTTAGCTTATCAAAATTGCGAACGAAAGATTAGCAGAATTGCGAATAGACACTTCTTAGCAGTTTCTGAGTAGCTCCACACTTACTCGGCATCTGCGATCAGTTCAGTCAGTTTCGTTCCTGGTTTGACGTCACAAACACACCCAGCGTTCGCCCAGACACTCCTCAGTTTCTCCAGCCACTCCCGCGTTTTTCCCAGAAACGGTAGCGTTTTTTCACACACTCCCATAAAACGTCCAGTTTCCGCCCAGAAACACCCACTTCCTGTCAATCACATTACGATCACCAGAACGAAGAAAAAACCTCGTAATGCCGTGAGTAAAATACCTAACTGCATAGCAAATTTACTTGACGCAGTCGTACTGCGGACATTGCGCATGCGCATTAGCGACTAATCGCTCCGTTGCGAGAAAAAAATAACGAGCGAACAACTCGGAATGACCCCCATGATGTAGTAAGCCGAGAGGCTTTGGAATGCCACTCTGAGCTATGGCCCTCATTCCGAGTTGTTCGCTCGGTATTTTTCATCGCATCGCAGTGAAAATCCGCTTAGTACGCATGCGCAATGTTCGCACTGCGACTGCGCCAAGTAACTTTACTATGAAGAAAGTATTTTTACTCACGGCTTTTTCTTCGCTCCGGCGATCGTAATGTGATTGACAGGAAATGGGTGTTAGTGGGCGGAAACACGGCGTTTCAGGGGCGTGTGGCTGAAAACGCTACCGTTTCCGGAAAAAACGCAGGAGTGGCCGGAGAAACGGTGGGAGTGCCTGGGCGAACGCTGGGTGTGTTTGTGACGTCAACCAGGAACGACAAGCACTGAACTGATCGCACAGGCAGAGTAAGTCTGGAGCTACTCTGAAACTGCTAAGTAGTTAGTAATCGCAATATTGCGAATACATCGTTCGCAATTTTAAGAAGCTAAGATTCACTCCCAGTAGGCGGCGGCTTAGCGTGTGTAACTCTGCTAAATTCGCCTTGCGACCGATCAACTCGGAATGAGGGCCTATGTTTTCAGCCTGAAATTCTCCCACTAGTTCTCCACCTCTATCACATGATACGCTGACAGTCTGAATCTGTGTTTCTCTGGTTGGAAGCCATATATGTTTTCCCTCCAGAGAGATTATGAAAAGGAGATAATGGGGTCGATTCTATTCGGCAATTTAAGAATAGCGCCGGGAATTAGCTCCCGACGCTATTCAATTCAGCTCCTGTTAAGTCGGCGATGTCCCGTTCTCGCCGACTTAACAGGTAGTTTTGTCGGGAGAACGGGCATTCTCCGACTTAACAACCCGAGGCGATGCTGATTCCCGACAGAATCAGCCTCGCGCCGGCCGCGAGGCAGCACTTTTGTCGGGTTTCTTTTGTCATCCCCCGGGGATGAGAGAAGAATTCCCGACAATTGCGGGTCACTAGCAGCTGAATTGAATAGCGTCGGGAGCTAATTCCCGGCGCTATTCTTAAGTTGCCGAATAGAATCGACCCCAATGATTAGTAGGAGGGCAGGAGACAAAGGTGTGCTTAAAATGTACGTAGCTTGCTATTTAAATAAATAATCTATGTGGGATTGCTGATTTAAGTATCCATTGCCTACAAACAGTGCAGTCAGGAGTTTTGGTCTATGCAGCACTCTTGCCCACTCTACTTGATTTGGTGGGAGAGTTTCATGGTCCCCAGGAAAGTGGACAGGTCTCCTGTGTCCCTCTGAGAATCACATTATTTACTAGCTGAAGTGTCATGACAGGCTTCCATCCCAACCCGGGACCTCTTCGCCAGGTACACCCCCATTGCTGCCAGGTAGTGGGGGCCAGGTACACGGTATCCGGACTCCAGGTCGACAGCACAAAGGTCGACACACCTTAGGTCGACGCCAATTGGTCGACGCACCTTGGGTCGACATGGACAAAATGTCGACATGGACAAAAGGTCGACAGGAACAAGGTCGACATGGAAAAAGGTCGACTGGAGTTTTTCACGATTTTTTTCTTTTTTTGAACCTTTTCATACTTAACGATCCACGTGGACTACGATTGGAACGGTAAAGTGTGCCGAGCGAAGCGAAGGCACCATGCCCGAAGCATGGCGAGCGAAGCGAGCCATGCGAGGGGACGCGGTGCACTAATTGGGGTTCCCGGTCACTCTACGAAGAAAACGACACCAAAAAAACATAAAAAACTCATGTCGACCTTTTTCCATGTCGACCTTGTTCCTGTCGACCTTTTGTCCATGTCGACCTAAGGTGTGTTGACCAATTGGCGTCGACCTAAGGTGTGTCGACCTTTGTGCTGTCGACCCTGAGTCCCAGACCCAGGTACACTCCCCAGTGCGGGCCAGGTAAACTCCCCAGTGCGGCCAGGTACGCCCTCAGGTACGCCTCCAGTGCTGGTGAGTCCCTCCAGCTACATTGCAGGTTTTATCATAATCCATCTGAAGTTTCCGGCCCCTTTAAATGTCAGCGATAGTACTAAACGGATATAAATCACTCCCTGCTATCTCCCTTTCCCAGGCTTCCCTGGGAGCTCGTTACATTTCTAAGAGAGGTTAAAATGTAAATGTAACAAAATTCCGTGTTAATGTATTTTGATTCTGGGCTCGGATACAGAATTCCTATTTATTCCCATGTTGTTCAGAGTGTCCTGCAATGAGGGATAATCTCTATTTTACCTCTTCCCTGCCAGCTCCAAACACGAATGAGACAGACACTTTTATTTTCTGACAGAGCAGACGCCAGCATATATCTATTACATGTGAAATAAAATAACGCTGTTTTCATCATTACACAGCGGCGGTCAGGGTCACTCTATTACATGGAGGTTTTATAGCTATAGCTGCGAGTACAGCTCTGCTGTAACTGTGTTATTGTTGGAGCAGCGTCCGCTGCATTCTGCTCCAACACTCTCTCCTCTCCCCCCACTCTGTCACTGGGCTGTAGATTAGGTCCTTAGTATCGGCTGATAGCGTGGTGTCACCCTGCGCGAGCCGGGCAGCGGCGTGCTCCTCTGAACCAGACGCAGGAGGCCGTACTCAGACAGAGGAACTGCACCTACCATAGTGTGGCAAGATGGTGATGCAGCGTCTATAGGCGAGTGTGCATTTCAGCCCTTGCACACACACTCGTGTACAGATGATGGAGCCTCGCTTATCTTGGCTTCTCTGCTGCGCCTAGGTGCACCATGGCTAATAAGCATCAGGGAAAGGCTATGTAGCAACATTACCACAAAGACACCGCGTCCTACTCTTAATCGTAGAGATAACTTCGAGCTCCCTTATCCACCTTCTCCATTCACTATTCATGCAATACAGAAAACATGGCCTGTTGGGTATATGAGTGGAGGATAGAGAAATTGTGTACAACTGTACAGAATACCTACTGAACTTGTTTGACACATGAAATCTGTATACATCTATATAACACGTCTAAATTCTTAAAATTCCACTGGGTTTAAGTCACAGTTGTATGCAAGTTCGGTTTGCAGACGGATCTTGCGATTCCTGGGGTTTGCGTATCGGAATATGCTGGCAAATGTATCGTTACCACCAGAATGGGCTATATTCTTAAATAGCTGCTACAGTATACACTTATTGATCAAGTCACTGACTAGGAAGGTGTCAAACTTACGCACAAATATGGCAGTGTGCACTGAGCAGCTTCTTTGTTATTTTACTGCCAATGTTTAATCTGTGCTAGTGTTCGAGTGTCAGCTTGGGGTTCTGCTAACACGGCAGGAGCCGATCCTCTTGATTCCATCACCAGCAAGACAGATCTGCAGATAGAGGAAGGGTCAGGTCTGCCGGGCAGAGCTGCAGATAGAGGAAGGGTCAGGCCTGTCAGGCAGAGCTGAAGGTAGAGGAAAGGTCAGGCCTGCCGGGCAGAGCTGCATATAGAGGAAGGGTCAGGCCTGCCGGGCAGAGCTGCAGATAGAGGAAGGCTCATGCCTGCCGGGCAGAGTTGCAGATAGAGGAAAGGTCAGGCCAGCCGGGCAGAGCTGCAGGTGGAGGAAGGGTCAGGTCTGCCGGGCAGAGCTGTAGATAGAGGAAGGGTCAGGTCTGCCGGGCAGAGCTGCAGATAGAGGAAGGGGTAGGCCTGCCGGGCAGAGCTGCAGATAGAGGAAGGGTCAGGCCTGCTGGGCAGAGCTGCAGATAGAGGAAGGGTCAGGTCTGCTGGGCAGAGTTGCAGATAGAGGAAGGGTCAGGCCTGCCGGGCAGAGTTGCAGATAGAGGAAAGGTCAGGCCAGCCAGGCAGAGCTGCAGATGGAGGAAGGGTCAGGTCTGCCGGGCAGAGCTGTAGATAGAGGAAGGGTCAGGTCAGCCGGGCAGAGCTGCAGATAGAGGAAGGGTCAGGCCTGCTGGGCAGAGCTGCAGATAGAGGAAGGGTCAGGCCTGCCGGGCAGAGCTGCAGATAGAGGAAGGGTCAGGCCTGCTGGGCAGAGCTGCAGATAGAGGAAGGGTCAGGCCTGCTGGGCAGAGCTGCAGATAGAGGAAAGGTCAGGCCAGCCGGGCAGAGCTGCAGATAGAGGAAGGGTCAGGCCTGCTGGGCAGAGCTGCAGATAGAGGAAGGGTCAGGCCTGCTGGGCAGAGCTGCAGATAGAGGAAGGGTCAGGCCTGCTGGGCAGAGCTGCAGATGGAGGAAGGGTCAGGTCTGCCAGGCAGAGCTGCAGATAGAGGAAGGGTCAGGCCTGCCAGGCAGAGCTGCAGATAGAGGAAGGGTCAGGTCTGCCGGGCAGAGTTGCAGATAGAGGAAGGCCCGGCCCTGCTGGGCTGAGTTGCACTTGTCAGAAAAGTTTCATGCCTGAAATGTCTGGCATTCCTCTAGCAAAGCTTCCAGATAAGTTGAACCTTCAAGTGCAGAACACAATGCCCCGGACACTGGGGCGGCACAGGGCCATAATTGGCCATAGCATCCCATCTCCTGACACTGGACTAAAGATAGTTTCTAATCTGATGAAGGGCAGAATACAATGTCATTAATTATTCCATCCTCCAAAGTTTACCGTGCCGGCGACAACTATTTCCCTTGGAGAGTGTAATTAACACTGTGCGTCGTCATTACATCAGAAGGTATCCTGGGATCATGGAGATTTGTGAGTATGACATCATGTATGTGTCACGTCTGCAGCATAACCTTGTGTCTGCGTGGTGGATGTGGGAGTTTTAGGATAGTATAATATATATTCAGTATATCCTATAATATAATTGTGAATTTTTAGTGTCTGTGGCTGAAATTGTGGGTGTTATAGCAGATTCAGTACTGTATGGAATGTCTTTTTTTTTTTTTTGTAAATTGAAGCTTCAGCTGTTGCTTTTTAATATATGACCGGTGTAAAGCTTTCATATAAGTGTTTAGGTGCGGTTTATAATGGGAGGGGGGTCGTGTGCAATCTCCATGCGCTGATTACACTCCGGCACTGTGCCAGACTGTATTGTGTATGGGGCGATCTGTGCCCACGCTATGTTTCCAGTGATTACACTGGTGATTATAAGGCAGCATCGGAGAGGTAAGTATAGGCTATGGGTGCAGGGTGTGCAGTGTAGGCCTGGATTATTAGGACACAAGGGGGTAAATTTACTAAGATGGGAGTTCTATTTAAGATGGGATGTTGCCCATAGCAACCAATCAGATTCCAGGTATTATCTTCTAGAACAGGCATGTCCAAACTGCGGCCCTCCAGCTGTTATGAAACTACATATCCCAGCATGCCCTGACACAGTTTTGCTGTCAGAGAATGCTAAAGCTGTGTCAGGACATGCTGGGATGTGTAGTTTCTCAACAGCTGGAGGGCCGCAGTTTGGACATGCCTGTTCTAGAAGGTGCTAGATAAATGAGAAGTAGAAGCTGATTGTTTGCTATGGGTAACATCCCATCTTAAATAGAACTCCCATCTTAGTAAATTTACCCCAAGAGCCTAATCACTGGGATCCATTACTCCCTCGTATGCTTGGCCACATCAAACAATGCCCATCCAGTTACCTGGCTGTGAGTTAATGTTCTAGGAAAAAGACAGTACACACAAGGCAGACGGCAGGGTCACCCAGGAACTTCGGGTTTGAAAGAAACACTAATGGGGTCCCGGTAATTTTACCTCCCACACTCTACTATGTAGGGACAATTGCCTGTCCTGTTAGTGGATTGCTAACTTACCTACATGCAGGAAAGCCAGACATGTTTTAAATTGAGCCAATATTCATGAAAATGCAGTCTATACATTTGCTAGATATCAGTGACATCACTGAGAGCACAACCTATCCAGTCACTAGGAACCAGTGACATCACTGATAATGCAACCTATCCAGTCCCTAGGAGCAAGTGACATCACTGAGAGTGCAACCTATCCAGTCACTAGGAACCAGTGACATCACTGACAATGCAACCTATCCAGTCGCTAGGAGCAAGTGACATCACTGAGAGTGCAACCTATCCAGTCGCTAGGAGCCAGTGACATCACTGAGAGCACAACCTATACAGTCACTAGTAGCCAGTGACATCACTGAGAGTGCAGACTTTCCAGTCACTAGGAACCAGTGACATCACTGAGAGTGCAACCTATACAGTTACTAGGAACCAGTGACATCACTGACAGTGCAGCCTTTCCAGTCACTAGGAACCAGTGACATCACTGAGAGTGCAACCTATACAGTTACTAGGAACCAGTGACATCACTGAGAGTGCAGCCTTTCCAGTCACTAGGAACCAGGGACATCACTGAGAGTGCAACCTATACAGTTACTAGGAGCCAGTGACATCACTGAGAGTGCAGACTTTCCAGTCACTAGGAGCCAGTGACATCACTGAGAGTGCAACCTATACAGTCACTAGGAGCCAGTGACATCACTGAGAGTGCAGACTTTCCAGTCACTAGGAGCCAGTGACATCACTGAGAGTGCAACCTATACAGTCACTAGGAGCCAGTGACATCACTGAGAGTGCAGACTTTCCAGTCACTAGGAACCAGTGACATCACTGAGAGTGCAGCCTAACCAGTTTATTCTGTTACAAGAGGTTATACAGTTTATTCTGTTATTAGATAGTTTATTCTGTTATTAGAGGATATAGGCAAACACAGCAATATTGTCTATGTCTGCCTCAAAATTCATATCCTCAAGGAACGAACAATGAAAATAAAAATCCTGGGATTTCTGTTCTGGGTTATAATATAATAATTTTCTCTTCCCGTGACCTGAGTAAAATAAATACAGTGCAATATTTTTTTTACCTTATTTCTGTAGCTTATAATTTAATAACAGTTCCTGCCAAGTTTAAACAGACAGATCAAATGGTTTGGATCAAAACAAGTGATTTGAACTGTGTTCACCTTATTAATAGCTGCTAGTCCAGACAACGCGTTTCACAGACACACAACAGAGTAAACATTGGGGCTCATGTATTAAGTGCATCTGATGCGCACCACAAAATGCCATCATTTTACTTCATAACGCCTGAACGGGGCACCCGGTGAACATCAATCAACATTTCTCCATACCAAGTTCTGATCTGCTCCGTATACAGACTCAGTCGCACACAGATATTTAAGTGTCGCCTATCACGTTGCGACTAAGATACAGTTTAAAAAAAAAAAGAGACAGACGCTAGCAGGGTTGAGCGGGACCGGCAGGCTTTCTCGCACCAGGCGTCTCCCGCTACATGGCGCATTAAGGCTAGATGTATGATGGCACATCTATATATATTCGGACACAGACACATTTTTGTTTATTTTAGCTGTGTTCCAAAACATAGGCCCTCATTCCGAGTTGATCGCTAGCTGCCGTTGTTCGCTGCGTAGTGATTAGTTAAAAAAATGGCAAAACTGCGCATGCGTATGCACCGCAATGCGCACGCGTGGTGTACGGGTACAAAGAGCATAGTGGTTTTGCACAGGTTCTAGCGACGCTTTCAGTCGCACTGGTGAACGCAGAGAGAGTGACAGGAAGAGGGTGTTTCTGGGTGTCAACTGACCGTTTTCTGGGAGTGTTTGGAAAAACGCAGGCGTGACCGGGCGTTTGCTGGGCGGGTATCTGACGTCATTACCGTGTCATTCGTCGCAGCAATCATCGCACAGAATATGTAACTACAAGGCTGGTCTAGTTCTGCACAAAATGTGTTTGCAGGTGCTCGGCTGCACAGGCGTTCGCACTTCTGCAAAGCGAAAATACACTCCCCCGTGGGCGGCGACTATGCGTTTGCACGGCTGCTAAAAGTAGCTAGCGAGCGATCAACTCGGAATGAGGGCCATAGTAAGGTTACAGTTATATAATAAATATGGTTTTAAAGTCCAGACTGTCAGCTTTAATTTGAGGTTATTCACATCCAAATTAGGGGAAGGGTTTAGAAATTACAGCTGCTTAATATGTAGCCCCCTCTTTGTCAAGGGCCCAAACATAATTGGACAGTAGTCTCAAACGCTGTTTCAGGGACAGGTCTGGGCTATTTCTGTGTCGACCATTGTCATTTCGACCGTTAAATCTTGTTGACCTTTTGTGTCCGTCAACCATAACCACTGTCGACCATATGGTGTTGACCTATTGTCTGTCTATCTAGACAGTGTAGATCTATTCCACCACACCCAAAGGAGCTCTCAGGCAGGCCGGCCATCTTGTGAAGGTCTTGTTCTGCAAGACCTTCACAAGATGGCCGGCCTGCCTGAGGCCATCTTTCCCATCGCAGAAGTCACGTGTGATATCACGCAGCTGCCCCAAAACCGGCCCGGACCCGTCGCCATGCCCCCGCAACTCTGCATCGCTTCCCCCGGACGCCTCTGCCTGTCACTCAGGCAGAGGCGTTTGCATCAGTGAGATGCGATCACGTTTCCCTGGTTGCGCACGCGCAGAATGGACCCTACATGTGCGCATAGCCCCAAAAATCGGGAAAATGCGATCCGCGATCTGACCTGAATAAGGCCCCAAAGCTGAAAGTCTGCAATTGTATCTCCATTGTTAAATTGCAAATCTATTGTGGTGGCGTACAGAGGCAAAATTAGGAAAAATGTGACCGTGTCCAAATAAATAATGACCTAACTGTATATGTAGCTGGTCTGTTATATACAGTATGCAACTGGCCATATATATATATATATATGTATCTGGCTGTGCTGGAGAGTATAGGGGCTCACAGTTTTGACAACACGCAGAGGAGCAGACCTTGTTGAGGCTGAACCATAATATCTGTCTGGAGATCATCAGCCTCAGACACTCTCAGGATGTTCCTGACGCCATCACTCTCTCCCCGGCTCCGATGCTCTCTCCGGCACTCCTGGAAATGTTCACTTCTTGCTACAAATGGATTTGGCTGGAGATCACAGTGTAGTGTTGGCTCCAATACCTAGAGATGTCGTTCCTTTATGCCCAGCGGCTACAGTTATATCTATCTCCCTCACATCCCTGTTACTTCCCTGTCACAGCTTCAAGCAGGTCAATCAATACTGAGAATTATATACAGAGCACAAGGAGTGGTACTGAACAGTTGTCTATAAGCACAGAAGTACACATATTGAGAATTGCAGACCATACTTGCCTCCTTCTGGGAGGTCGCACAGGAGGGGGTCGGTCTGGGGGCCTGGAGGAGCTGGTCCAGGGGCATGGAGACGCGATCGCTCACATTACCGGCAGTGTATAGCAAGGGGCGGGGGTATGATGACGTGATTAAGCGCAAATCGCGTCATCGCCCCTGGGGTGAGCTGGGGAGACGGATGCGGGAGACTCGCCCACTTCCCTGGGATGCCATACGATTTTCCCAATTTTCAAGAGCCTTCCGGCCATTCCAGGAGGGTAGACAAGTATGTTGCAGACAGAACAAGAGGCGTGGTACTGTGCAGATGCCTACAAACACAAATAATTGATCCTGAGAATTGCATACAGAACAAGAGAAGTGGTACTGTGCAGTTATTTGTAAGAAAGAAAATACGCACCTGCTTACTGTCATGGACTCCCCGCAGGGTCTCCAAAAATAAGTGCTGGGAGAGTGACCAAAGTACAGGGCGTGGCTATGCCCCGTCATTCATCATGAAACTGTTTTGCGCCAGTGACCACATGGGACATGGTTACCACTCCCCTGTACTCTTGGGTCCCTGCAAAGACCCAGGCCTTGGTAATCCACACCCAATTCCTCCATTCCCGGCTCCTCTGACTCCCAGGAAACCAGGCACCACTTCCAGATGACCCTGCCCTTCCATGTGCGGTGGGCCAGGCCATAATGATGTGGTTGTTGCCAGGCCCCTCCTTTGCTGTGCGAGGGTGCAATTTTTATTGTCATTATACAGCAATGAGCAAGGATAAACGTGTGCATTGTATCACCAAGACCAAAATCATAATGACGTGCCTCATAAAATGACTGCGCCTATGAACCAAGATGGCCTTCACTGTACTTATTATCTCTACTCTGCCATCTTGCTTTGCAAACCTGTGGGAAAAATATAGGTGCAAGTCTAGGCCCATGGCGCATCCTCAGTGAATAAATCTGTAGCATCACAGTATTATATTTCCAGGCTGACCTGGAATGACTCTGGGTCCTTATTGTGTCACTGAGAACAGCAATGTTTTCCCCTCTCAGATAGCAAAGATTATATATGCTGGGGCCTGGCAAGGAGGCACACGTTGTCCTGCCTGATGTGTAGACAGTACTGAGTCAGCGAATATTCCTTCCCGTGCTCTGTACCATCCCGGATCACAGAGCCATTGCTCATACCTACAGGAAATAATGTTCTCTGCAGCTCGGAGGCTTACTTATAAAGTCCTGTAATAATAATAGTGCTGAATATTACAGGAACACGCGGCATGAAGTCTCTGTTATTTATGAGACTGGATTTCCAGTTCTGTGTAGGGATGAAAAGACTCATTTTAAATATATCCTGTATTTATTATGGTGTTAGCAGTTTCATTTCCTGTTCTCCTGCTAACAAGTGTCCTGCCAGGCAGCACTCCTTGCTGAGGTCAGCGCTTATTGCAGGGAATAGAGGGATAGGGCACGACGGGCAATGTAGGATCCTCGTTCTATGCTGGGGTCAGCGCCAATAACCATTATTGCAGGGAATAGAGGGATAGGGCACGACGGGCAATGTAGGATCCTTGCTCTATGCTGGGGTCAGCGCCAATAACCATTATTGCAGGGAATAGAGGGATAGGGCACGATAGGCAATGTAGGATCCTCGTAGGGCATGATGGGCAATGTAGATACTGCCCTCAGCATGAGCATACTTCCCTCAGCACTACCATACTGCCCTCAGCACTCCCATATTGCCCTCAGCACTCCCATACTGCCCTCAGCACTCCCATATTGCCCTCAGCACTCCCATACTGCCCTCAGCACTCCCATATTGCCCTCAGCATTCTGATACTGCCCTCAGCTTGAGCTCTCCCATACTGCCCTCCACACTCCTATATTGCCCTCAGCATTCTGATACTGCCCTCAGCTTGAGCTCTCCCATGGGGATCAGTACTAAATGCCGCCGGTCGGAATCCCGGCGGTCGAAATCCCGACGCCGGAATCCCGACCACACAATCCCGACAGGGGTGGCGAGCGGAACGCAGCCCCTTGCTTCCATGCTGCCCTCAGCACTCTCATGTTGCCCTCAGCATTCCGATACTGCCCTCAGTGTGAGCTCTCCCATACTGCCCTCAGCGTGAGCTGTCCCATACTGCTGCCCTCAGCTCTCCCATACTGCCCTCGGCCAGTGCTGTGCCCTCCTTCCCCTGTCCATCAGGAGTTATAAGCACACCATGTGAGTCTGCATAGGGGTGGCAGTTGGAGACCACGTGCTACTTCCGCACTGTAAGTAAATGACATACAACTGCACATGAGCTCCCCAATCTCCAAGCAGTAATCTGTGTGCTGCGCTCCTTCTCTCCTGAGAAACAATGAGCGGAGGGAAAATCACAGCCTTTGAGACAGAAGTATGTTTTCCATGTTCTGTTTTCACAAGGAGTGTCTAATTGTGGTCTGGAACGGCTGACTCGGGAGGAGCCCTAAATAACATTTCTTCTCTCTCTTTTTTTTTTTTTATTGGGTTATTTTATTTTTTGTTGTTGCTGGAGGAACGCAGAGAGAGAGAGAGAGAGAGAGAGAGAGAGAGGGAGAAAGAGGGAGAGATTATTTCATCCTTACCAGAAGTTCTTCCAAAACCAGAGCAGCTTCCCCACATCACAAGGGTTGCTTGGAATAAAGCAGGTGCACCGCACTCAGAGCTGGATTACAGGACACCCCCCTATTATTTCCCCAGACACTACAAGTGAATTATAATGTATTGATGGCCTGATCTGCTCTTCTCCCTATAACGCCACCTCTGCTATGAGGACAGTTTGGGCTTGTGGGTCAGATCTGGCAGTCTACAAAGGGAGAGCGCAAAGTTCGAAAGTTTTGTGTGTTTTCAAAAGTTTTATTTTGTTAGGAGTTTCCTGTTCTCTCCCTCTCTCTGAGGTGGTAGAGGAGTCTCTGCCAGCAGATATATAAGCCCACGGTAGCGTCTGCAGTTTCTACTGTTTGTGTTGGGGAAGATAAACTAATCCAACATCAAAACCCAAACATTCTTGTTCCTGGGAAGTCTAGTATTCTGCTCTGTGGGGTAACTGGGGACTGTGTCCTAACGTGGCACCTGCGGAATTACTTTTCCTGCTGCTTGGTCCTGTCATTGTGATCTCGTACTAAGATAAATGTTTTTATACTATTATGGTGATTGATTTATTTGGTGATTCCACATACAGTAATAGCCTAAAACAGTGGTTCCCAAACTTTCTTGAATCACAGCACCCTATAGTGTCAGCAGTGTTTTCGTGGCACCCCTAGGCCCAAAGTTTCTTATTGAGAAATCCATCAAAAATGATTAATTTAAGGAAATTGCGCTTCTCTGTCATCCTTAGATCAGTAACAGGTGGTGGACAGAGCTGCGCATCTGTTTGTCAACACATTTTATGTTTGACAGCCACCAGATCTGGTCTTGCCCATCACATTGACCATAAATAATTTGAACCACCAACCCGTGGCACCCTTCCAAGTGGCTTGTGGCACCCAGCTTGGCAACCACTGGCCTAAAAGATGAACCTGAAACAAAATGCCACGTACTGTACTAGCCATGGGAGTGGTTTGCAAAGATTAATGTTAACTTATGGGCACTACCCTTCTTCCCACCTGCACCGGCACTGCGGGGGTCCTTTCAGACACTGCCCACCCTGCTGCAGCTGACCATGGGGTCTATTCATGAAGCAGTGAAAAGTGTGGAGAAGTGAGCCAGCGCACCCATGGCAACCAATCAGCATTGAAGTAACATTTATCATTTGCATACTGTACAATTGTACGGAGCAGCTGATTGGTTGCCATGGGCAACTTCTCCACAGGCTCACTTCTCCACTCTTTTCACTGCTTCATGAATAGACCCCCATGAGAGATGGCTGGTTTCGTTATGCCATGTAAATGCATACGGTAATTGGGAATTGCAACTGCAAAGATCACCATGAACATTGAAACCTGTGTCCTATTTCTCACTGTAGGTGTTGCAACCGAGAGAGGAAAGCGCCGATTCAGCTTCATGTGACAATCTGAACTATGGGAGAGAACGATGGCGACAAACAGGCGCAGGCTGGGCAGCTCTTTGAAAACTTTATCCAGGCCACAACATGTAAAGGAACCCTGCAGGCCTTCAACATCCTCACGCGGCAGCTAGAATTGGACCCCAAAGATTATCGCCACTTTTACACCAAGCTCAAGTCCAAGGTCACCAGCTGGAAAGCCAAGGCTCTATGGAATAAGCTCGATAAACGGTACAGCCAGAAGGAGTACAAGAAAGGGAAAGCATGTCTGGGCACACAGGTAAATTGCCGCGGCTTTTTGCTTTACCTACTTTGTATTTGTTTAATATATATATGAGAAATGTGCAATAACGTTCCTCTTGCAGGTAACGTTCTAGGTTCTCTAAAGGTGCTCGTATGGATCTTGAAGAGTTAGTTTTCCAATAGGGTTGCTGATTTTTGAGTCTCCTAATCCTAGAGTACTCCTTTCAATATAATAGTACCCATGTATTGAAAGAGTCACGTTTACCACGGGTGTGGTATGTAGAGTCGACCACTATTGGTCAACAGTAAGTAGGTTGACGTGGTTTCTAGATCGACAGGGACTCTAGGTCAACATGTACTAGGTCGACATGACAGAAGGTCAACGTGAGTTTTTGCACTTTTTTGGGTGTCGTTTTCTCCGTACAGTGACCGGTAACCCCAATTAGTGCACCGTAACCCCTCGCATGGCTCGCGAGCATCGGGCAAAGGGTGGTCATTCCGAGTTGATCGTTCGCTAGCAGTTTTTAGCAGCCGTGAAAACGCATTGTCGCCGCCCACCGGGGAGTGTATTTTCGCTTTGCAGAAGTGCGAATGCTTGTGCAGCCGAGCGCCTGCAAAAACATTTTGTGCAAAACAAGACCAGCCCTGTAGTTACTCTTTGTGTGCGTTGATTCTAACGTTGGAGGGTTGGCTTTTGACGTCACACATCCGCCCAGCGTTCGCCCAGCCACGCCTGCGTTTTCCCTGGCACACCTGCGTTTTTCTAAGCACTCCCTGAAAACGGTCAGTTACCACCCAGAAACGCCCACTTCATGTCAATCATCCTGCGTTGTGCCGTGCAACTGAAAACTTCGCTAGAACCTGTGCAAAACCACAAAGAACTTTGTACCCGTATGTTGCGCGTGCGCATTGCGGTGCATACGCATGCGCAGAAATGCCGTTTTTTAGCCTGATCGCTGCGCTGCGAACAACGGCAGCTAGCGATCAACTCGGAGTAACCCCCAAGGTTCTATTCCCAATTGTAGTCCACGTGGATCGTAAAGTATGAAAAAGTAAAAAAATAAAATAAAAAAAGTGAAAAACTCATGTCGACCTAAAACATGTCGACCTAGAAACCATGTCGACCTACTTACTGTCGACCAGTAGTGGTCGACCTAGAGACCGGATACCGTCCACCACACCCGGTTTATGTCTAGTTTGACCACACACACACAAATTTACTCCCTGGATTTTCCATTTTTGCCCATAAGGGGCGTTTAAACTAGTGCAGCTTCTCAAACGCGGTAGAGTTTCTTGCTGTCCAAGACTGGCGCCTCATAAGGGGAGTGGGCACATGTGCAGTGTTTGGATGCCCCCTTCACCTTGGCGCATGTGCCAGAGCCTGCAGCATATGTGCATATTCCCGGGAAAATAATATCAGCGCCGTTTCCCCAGAGAATTCCTCTGAGACTGAGGAGTCCGCCGCAGAGGCTACGTTTGTTCTGTGGCTGCTCCCATTACAGATCGCTCATTGCTGTACCCCAGCTGTCAGAATATACAGCCCGATATGTTACATTTTCCACCTTTTCCATTTTTATTTCAAGTGCTATACATGTTATTGTATCTTTTTTTTTATTATGATCATTTCTGTAACAAAGCATCGCACTTTGTATCTTTTTTAAGCATTTATAAGTCTGTTCATATGTTTTGGAACCTTTGTCTATTAAGAAGCTTTTGGTTGCTTAAGCTACCGTACAACTATAATTATTGTGAGACTAATCATCCGAGCGATTGCTCAATTGTAACTAAAGTGATTGGGGAACCTGTGACCCTGATCCCTTAGGTGGCGGCAAACTAGTAGCTGATATAGGGCTTGTGCGAATTTGCAGTGGTCTGCGATCAGATAGTCGCGGCCCAGCCAGAGTGAAAACCCGCCCCGTCCAAGTCTGCGTACGCCGTGCAAAAAGCTTTGCAGACCCCGGCACAGCTGCAAATCTATTCGCAACTCACTCACCATCAAATTATTTTTCCAGTCTGTGCGCAGCCCAGGACTTACTCCTACAGGGCGATAGAAACAGGCTGGTCGGGCCGGACCTGACGTCACACACCCGCCCTGGAAACGCTTGGAACGCCTGCGTTTTTCCTGATACACCCAGAAAATGTCCAGTTACCACCCACCAAATGTCCTCTTCCTGTCAATCAGCCTGCGTTCGCCTAGCGATCAAAAAAGACACAGGGTTTTTTTGCAGTTTGGCCTCGCGCCTGCGTATTACAATCCGTACGCATGCGCAGTCGTTTGATAATCGTCCACTGTGCCATTTGCACAATAGCGATCAGGTCTGAATTCGGCCCATAGACACTTGACTAGCGGGGTGTATCATTACACGGCAGGGTGATAAAATATTATTATAGGCATATAATCCGGCCCCAGCATCCAACACAGCATAAGAGATAAGAGCACTGTAATAAATTGTGTTCTAAAATGTGTTTGAATTGCTTTTAAACTTCTTTATCACATTGGTTGTCCTCCATATGTTTTATTTTTATCATTATTAATATTATTATTATTATTATTATTATTATTATTATTTGGACATTATTGCATTTTTTTATACGAGTACAAAAAATAAGTTTAGACCGACCAGACCCTTAAAACTGCATAAAATGCAATTTTGGCAGGAATATCGGTCGCTAAATTATAGCGTACTCAGCACTAATTTGGCAAATATCCCCAACAATAGTTGGAAGGAAAGAAATTGGGTCATTTATTAAGCATTTTGGTACACTGTATTTAGAGGTTCATTCCTAGTTGATCGCTAGCTGCATTCGTTCGCTGTGCAACGATTAGGCAAAAAAAGGCACTTCTGCACATGCGGCGCAATGCACACGCGCGAAGTATTAATACAACAAACGATGTAGTCTCACACAAGGTCTAGCGACGCTTTTCAGTCGCACTGCTGGCCGCTGAGTGATTGACATGAAGTGGGCGTTTCTGGGTGTCAGCTGACCGTTTTCAGGGAGTGTTTGAAAAAACGCAGGCGTGGCAGGAAAAACGCAGGCGTGGCTGGGGAAGCGCAGGCGTGGCTGGCCGAACGCAGTGTTTGTGACGTCAAAACAGGAACTGAACAGTCTGAAGTCATCGCAAGTTAGGAGTAGGTTTGAAGCTACTCTAAAACTGCTCAAAATTATTGTGTAGCCGCTCTGCGATCCTTTCGTTCGCACTTCTGCTAAGCTAAAATACACTCCCAGAGGGCGGCGGCATAGCGTTTGCACGGCTGATAAAAACTGCTAGCGAGCGAACAACTCGGAATGACCACCATAATCTCTATTGAGTGAGCAGTAACCAGGCGCCCCTGTGTGGTGCAGGAGTGACCGTATTGGAAAGTGATTTTGTAGTCCTGTGCTCAGACAACATCAGGCTTGTGTACCGCTGCAGTTCTCATACAAGTCTATCCGGATGACATTATATATGGAGGACTGGAATGCTGTTATAATGAGGTCACTCTGCCATGCTGGGTGTTACGTGGTGGCACAGGCCTCTCAGTGACGAGATATTAGAACCAGTCGCAGCCACTCATACTCCTGGTTAGGACCCTAATTAGCAGGAGCGCTGGTAAGATATCCCTCACTCTTATGTACAGATTAAGTACTTGACTAGATCATTTTTATGTGGTTCCAACTCCTCTGCCTCTCAGTAAGGGACAGGTGGGCTCTTGTGAGGTCGGATGATTGCCTACTGCATCCTAATGGGAGCTAAAATCCAATGCATCAAAACCTGGCACTTTTCTTATCTCAGTACAATCAAATATAAATGCATTGTTAATTAAAAATCCATGTACCGAAACTGCACCCCATATTATGTAACCAAATAAGGGCAACGTGTTACCCTATATAAAGGAATGCCTGCACCAATTCTCTTTAAATGCATCGGTTAAGTAATGGCATTTCTTATTATACGTCACACAAATCCATATTCCCTGAGTGATTATACGATGAGGCATTGCACAGGTAACGTGGCGCAGGAGTAATGTCTCATAGCGCAGGGGTCTTGGGTTACATTCTGGCTATTGCCCAATCTGTGCAGAGTTTGTATGTTCTCCCACAACTAACAAACAAAGGTTAATTGGCTTCTGGCAGAAATGGACCCGGAAATTATTGAATATTCCCTGTAAAGAGCATTGTAATATGGCGGTGCTATATAATGTTAATGAATAATTTAGATGACTAATAACTAACTTCATTTGGTGATTCCTCTAAGTGGTGGGGCTATACTTTGCCCTGTCATAAATGCGGGCTGCAGATGTGTTCCACTGATTACGTTACACACTTTTTTGTCGTCCATAATTTATATATATATATATATATATATATTTATTTATTTTTTACTATTGGACATAAGACATAAGCAGGCTCATTTATCAATGAGTGATACATTTCACTGTGAGTGATAAATTGCACCAGCCAATCACCTCCTGTCATTTTACAAACACAGCCTGTGACATGGAAGTTAGAAGCTGATTGGCTGGTGCAATTTATCACTCACAGTGAAATTGATCACTCATTGATAAATGAGCCCAAAGATACGTTTGATAAGCCAGTTACATTGCACAGCTCTTGACATTTCCGTGAATCAGGACCGGGGTCAAGCCTGCGCCAGATAAGCAGATTACGGGCCTGCTTCAGGGATGGGCGCAGAACACAACACTGCTGTGACTTTGGACGCAGAAGCGATGTATAAAACTGCTAATACCGCAGGAGGCACCTGTGGGATAAAGACGCCTCCTGAGAGCATCCGCCATCCGAAGACGCAGCATCGGAATCACCATCGCGATCATCGGTCATCAGACAGGCCATGAGATCTCAGTCTTCCCTAATAAGCGCATAATATGTCAGTCTGTTAGGTAACTGACTGGGAAACACTCATTAGACAGTGTACAAGGTCTGAGAAAATTCCGAGAATGTTTGTAAATTGCACAACGCTGTGAATGTTAAACATGCATATTTTCATCCTCGAGTCACCGTCCAGATCTGCATTCTCTGTTACAGCGTCGCGTAAGGAGACGTCATTTATGGGAAAAACAAGTCAAATTTAGTCATCTGGACCGGTCTGCTGCGAAAACATCTCATCTCGTATTCCCTTTATCTGCCATAGTGAGCGATCAGCGCTAGGGAACGTTGTGTGTTCTTTAAAGTACATTCCTCCACTTTCCCGTAATCCTCGTCCGTTAAACTAACGCTTTTGCAGAATGAGTGTTTGTCAAAGTTTCTCTCCTAATGACATTTCCAGAGAATGCTTAGGGACCCACTTATCATTGTATTTTTACGGCATTTTCGGGGGGTTAGCTGCAAATATTCAGTATCCCATGAACGTGTCACAGAGAAACCGCAGCAGATATCTCCGATACATGCCGCGATTCCCCCATTCCTGACGCCAGCCGCATCTCCATAGGTTTCTGTGGGTAATGCCGTGCTGTCAGATTTAGCAATTTCTGCGACAATGGCAGTAGCCCATAGTAGCGTATGATCTACACCCTATGGGGGGTCATTCCAAGTTGATCGCTAGCTGGCAAAAAAAAGGCACTTCTGTGCATGCGTATGTGGCGCAATGAGCACGCGCGTCGTACTATTACAACGACCAATGTATTTTCACACAAGGTCTAGCGAAGCTTTTCAGTCGCACTGCTGGCCACAGAGTGATTGACATGAAGTGGGCGTTTCTGGGTGTCAGCTGACCGTTTTCAGGGAGTGTTCAGAAAAATGCAGGCGTGACAGGAAAAACGTAGGCGTGGCAGGGCGAACGCAGGGCGTGTCCGTGACGTCAGTACAGGAACTGAACAGTCTGAAGTGATCGCAAGTGCTGAGTAGCTACTCTAAAACTGCACAAAAAAAGTTTGCCGCCGCTCTGCGATTCTTTCGTGTGCACTTCTGCTAAGCTAAAATACGCTCCCAGAGGGCGGCGGCATAGCGTTTGCACGGCTGCTAAAAACAGCTACCGAGCGATCAACTCGGAATGACCACCTATATGCAGCCAACAGAGGGTCAGCAGGACCGCACCTGCAAAGTAGTCCCACTTCCATACTGAGCGCATTGCAGGGACGGCCCATGCGAGTGCTGTATAATACGTAGCACCGATACAATTGCATATTACAATGCCACTCTGGGTGCTAATATTGCGCCCACATCGCTTTGACTACGCGATCAATGATAAATTGACCCCTCAGTGGGAAATAACCCCTAAATAGATTTGTCGCTGGATTCTAGAAGCGTAGAGGTTCTGATGGATAAATCCACCGATTATTCTGTGTTCTAGTACTGGAATGGGGAACTTATGCTCCTTATATCTGTATGAGAGTCACAATCTAATGGCCACACTGAAGTGTTTGTGTTTTGGTCAATGCACAAAACGTCTGGAATTCATCTTTCCTGGGAGAAATAACATTTCTGTAAAATCTCAGCAGCGGATCTAACATCGCCCCGGGGCTGAACCAGGCACCCCACACGCCCCTGCCTGAAACGCATTAATGCTGCTGAAGTAGAACAATGCAAATATTGTTGACTTCGGAGTCCATTAAAAAGAAAGTTAAATGAATATTAAACATATTATGTATTTTATTCACGTTGGACTCTGATTAAATAAAGTCCGGACAAAGGATCTTCTGTTACTTATGTCGTATGTCAGCGGACACAAATTGGAGCTAATACGTAGCATTATTAGACAGAAAAGAAGGTTCTCTTCGGAAGATAATTACAGCAGCATTTGGTTATGGATTAGAGGAAACTGCGGCAAATCAGGGCCAGACTGAGTCATTGCTGATCCCCTGACGAGGGAGGACGGCGGGTATTTAATGAATAGGCTCCGTCCTCGTGTGGTTGGTGGATGTAATATAAAGTGATGTTCTGGCCCACTAATGTAATGGATGAAATGAGGGTCTACGCCTCCCGGTTTCTCTCTCTCTCTCTCTCTCCCCCCCTCCCCAGTGCTACCCCTCTATTTCTCTAACGTCCTAGTGGATGCTGGGGACTCCGTAAGGACCATGGGGAATAGACGGGCTCCGCAGGAGACTGGGCACTTCTAAGAAAGAATTAGGACTACTGGTGTGCACTGGCTCCTCCCTCTATGCCCCTCCTCCAGACCTCAGTTAGAATCTGTGCCCGGAAGGAGCTGGGTGCATTTTAGTGAGCTCTCCTGAGCTTGCTATTAAGAAAGTATTTTAGTTAGGTTTTTTTATTTTCAGAGAGCTTCTGCTGGCAACAGACTCTCTGCTACGTGGGACTGAGGGGAGAGAAGCAAACCTACTAACTGCGGCTAGGTTGCGCTTCTTAGGCTACTGGACACCATTAGCTCCAGAGGGATCGAACACAGGAACCTAACCTTGGTCGTCCGTTCCCGGAGCCGCGCCGCCGTCCCCCTCGCAGAGCCAGAAGACAGAAGCCGGCGTGTTGAAGCAAGAAGACGTCAAAATCGGCGGCAGAAGACTCCTGTCTTCATATGAGGTAGCGCACAGCACTGCAGCTGTGCGCCATTGCTCCCACACTAACCCACACACTCCGGTCACTGTAGGGTGCAGGGCGCAGGGGAGGGGCGCCCTGGGCAGCAATTGAGTACCTCCTGGCAAAAAGCAGCATATATACAGCTGGGCACTGTAATATGCATGAGCCCCCGCCATTATTTTTACACAAAATCGCGTAACAGAAGCCCGCTGCTGAGGGGGCGGGGCTTCTTTCTCAGCACTCACCAGCGCCATTTTCTCTCCACAGCTCCGCTGAGAGGAAGCTCCCCATGCTCTCCCCTGCAGACGAAGAGGGTGAAAAGAGAGGGGGGGGGCACATAAGTTGGCGTAAAAACAATATATACAGCAGCTACTGGGTTAACACTACGTTACTGTGTGATTCCTGGGTCATATAGCGCTGGGGTGTGTGCTGGCATACTCTCTCTCTGTCTCTCCAAAGGGCCTTGTGGGGGAACTGTCTTCAAATAGAGCATCCCCTGTGTGTGTGGTGTGTCGGTACGTGTGTGTCGACATGTCTGAGATAAAAGGCTCCCCTAAGGAGGAGATAGAGCATATATGTGTGTGTGAGGGTGTCTCCGTCGACAACGCCGACACCTGTTGGATATGTGTAATTAAGTGCTAAGGTGAATTTATTGCACAAAAGATCAGAGAACAGATAGGAAATCTACCCATGTCTGTCCCTATGTCGCAGAGACCTTCAGAGTCTCTCAATGCTCACTATCCAAAATAATAAACACTGATGTCGACACGGAGCTTGACTCCTGTGTCGACTACGATAATGCAAAGTTACAGCCAAAATGGCAGAAAAGTATTCAATATATGATTGTTGTAATAAAAGATGATTTGCATATCACTGATGACTCATCTGTCCCTGACACGAGGGTACACATGTTTAAGGGGAAGAAAGCTGAGGTAAATTTCCCTCCTCTCATGAGGAAAAAGAGCGGGAATCTCTAGACTAGAGACTGCAGTTTCCCACAAAGAATTCTCAGGCAGTATCCTTTCCCCACTAGGGCCAGGATACGATGGGAATCTTCCCCTAGGGTGTCACGTTTGCCCAAAAGGTAACCTGTCGTAACAGCTGTTCTCAGGGATCCTGCAGATAGCTTGCACACTCAGACCGGCGATTGTGTCGGCATGGGTTTATAGCGCTGGGGCAGCGTGGACAGGTACCTTATCAGCAGAAATTGAGACCCTAGTATGTAGATATATATAGATATATATATATATATATAAATATATATATTAATGCTGTCTTAAGAGATTTATATATATATATATATATATATATATATTTATAAAACATGCCCAAAGATACATGAGTATACTGGGTCCTAGAGACAAAGCTATGTCGGTTTCTGCTTGACGTGTCCTGTAGAATATGCAATGGACAGATGATGCCGACTTAAGAGGCATATGGAAGGCTGAGGATTGTGTGGAGAAGGGTTCTCGGACCTGGTCTCCACAGCTATAGCTGGTAATTCTGTTGTTTTGCCTTATATTCCTGCACAGCCTAGGAAAGCACGACATTATCAAATGCAGCTTTTAGAACAAAGAAACAAGAAAGTCCGAGATGCGTCCTTTCTTGCCAGAGGCGGGGGCAGAGGAAAGAAGCTGCACAACACAGCTAGGTCCCAGGAACAGAAGTCCTCCCCGGCCTCTACAATAATCCACCGCATGTCGCTGGGGCTCCACAAGGCGGAGCTAGGCCCGGTGGGGGCACACCTGCGTAAGTTCAGCCACAAGTGGGTTCACTCCCTGTTAGATCCCTGGGCAATAGATATTGTGTCTCAGGGATGCAAGCTGGACTTTGAGAAGATGCCACCTCACCGACGGCCCTGCCGGCTTCCCCCCCATGAGAGGGAAACAGTGTTAACTGCAATTCAGATTCCCCTCCTTCAACGAGGAGAGGGTTACTATTCGACCATGTTTGTTGTACCGAAACCGGACGGTTCGGTCAGACCCATATTGAATTTAAAATCCCTGAACATATACCTGAAAGGGTTCAAGTTCAAGATGGAATCGCTCAGAGCGGTCATCACAAGCCTGGAAGGGGGGGTTTTTATGGTGTCTCTGGACATAAAGGATGCATACCTTCATGTCCCCATTTATCCACCTGATCAGGCGTACCTCAGATTTGTAGTACAGGATTGTCATTACCCATTCCAGAAGTTGCCGTTTGATCTGTTCACGGCACCGAGAATATTTACCAAGGTAATGGCAGAAATGATGGGCTTTGGAAAAGTGGGCGTGGCCTCCTGGAAAAGTGGGCGTGGTCTCGTCCCCCAGCAGTGCCAGCTACACATGACATGCCCTCCAGCAGTGCCAGCTACACGTGCTAGTGTTCACTTTTTAGGGCAGGTTGCTGATCACAGGGAGGGCACATTTTTAAGTTAGGTGGGCAAAATGATGTACATACTGTAATGCTTGTTGTTCTCATTTCCACACGCTAAAGCATGGACAGTGCGCGCCGAAGGCGCGCAGCAAAAATTTAGGGGAGTTACTTCGTGGGGAAGGTGCGTAGCCACATTATAGTGGCAATTCACATTACACCACACAGTAGTGCAGCTAATACACATTGCACCAGGTAGAACCTCCTATAAGAGCACGTTAGACACATTGCGCCAGGTAGAGCACTGAGACACACTGCCCAGCCACAGACGCCTAGCGGGAACACTACATGATATGCCCCCCAGCAGTGCCAGCTACACATGACATGCCCCCCAGCAGTGCCAGCTACACGTGACATGCCCCCCAGCAGTGCCAGCTACATAAATGGCCACACAGTTCCAGATGGATAAATGCCCCCACAGCGCAGATATGCCCCCACAGTGCCACATACATTAATGCCCTCACAGTGCAAGATATGCCCCCACAGTGCAAGAAATGTCCCCACAGTGCAAGAAATGCCCCCACAGTGCCAGATACATAAATGCCCCCACGGTGCCAGATACATAAATGCCCCCACGGTGCCAGATACATAAATGCCCCCACGGTGCCAGATACATAAATGTCCCCACGGTGCTTGATACATAAATGCCCCCACGGTGCATGATACATAAATGCCCCCACGGTGCAGGATACATAAATGCCCCCACGATGCCAGATACATAAATGCCCCCACGGTGCCTGATACATAAATGCCCCCACGGTGCCTGATACATAAATGCCCCCACGGTGCCTGATACATAAATGCCCCCACGGTGCCTGATACATAAATGCCCCCACAGTGCCAGATAAATGCCCCCACAGAGCCAGATAAATGCCCCCACAGTGCCAGAAATGCCCCCACAGTGCCAGATATGTCCCCACAGTGCCAGATATGCCCCCACAGTGCCAGATATGCCCCCACAGTGCCAGATATGTCCCCACAGTGCCAGAAATGCCCCCACAGTGCCAGAAATGCCCCCACAGTGCCAGATAAATGCCCCCACAGTGCCAGATAAATGCCCCCACAGAGCCAGATAAATGCCCCCACAGAGCCAGATAAATGCCCCCACAGAGCCAGATAAATGCCCCCACAGTGCCAGAAATGCCCCCACAGTGCCAGATATGTCCCCACAGTGCCAGATATGCCCCCACAGTGCCAGATATGTCCCCACAGTGCCTGATATGCCCCCACAGTGCCAGAAATGCCCCCACAGTGCCAGAAATGCCCCCACAGTGCCAGATAAATGCCCCCACAGAGCCAGATAAATGCCCCCACAGAGCCAGATAAATGCCCCCACAGTGCCAGAAATGCCCCCACAGTGCCAGAAATGCCCCCACAGTGCCAGAAATGCCCCCACAGTGCCAGATATGTCCCCACAGTGCCTGATATGCCCCCACAGGGCCAGATATGTCCCCACAGTGCCTGATATGCCCCCACAGTGCCAAATATGCCCCCACAGAGCCGATATGCAATGCCCCCACAGTGCCAGAAATGCCCCCCACAGTGCCAGAAATGCCCCCCACAGAGCCAGAAATGCCCCCACAGTGCCAGAAATGCCCCCACATAACCAAAAATGCCCCCTGTGTGCCAGAAATGCCCCCACAGTGCGGATCCCCCCCCCCCCCCCAAAAAAAAATACCTGCGGCGCTGGGGAGGAGTACTGCTGTCCGCCTGTGTGGGAGCGCTGGCGGGCGGGCGGGAGGCCGGGCGAGTGAGCCTGAGCCTGGGTCCGGGCTGGCGGCCACTTGTGCAGGCGGGCTATGCGCGGCGCCGGCGTCTGACGTTAGATACCGGCGCCGCGCAGCGCGCATACACAGCGCGACCGCCAAATGCTGCAGCAGCACACACACAGGGCCGGCTCCAGCATCGAATATGGCGGCGCCAGCGCGTGGCGCCCATTAAGGGTGGCGCCCTGCGCGGCCGCTCTATTCGAACATGCCTAGAGCCGGCCCTGCAGACAACATCACCGCAGTGGCTCATGTAAACCGCAAGGGCGGCACAAGAAGCAGGGTGGCGATGGCAGAAGCCACCAGAATTCTTCGCTGGGCGGAGAATCACGTGCAAGCACTGTCAGCAGTGTTCATTCCGGGAGTGGACAATTGGGAAGCAGACTTCCTCAGCAGCCACGACCTCCACCCGGGAGAGTGGGGACTTCATCAAGAAGTCTTCACACAGATTAAAAATCGATGGGAACTGCCACAGGTGGACATGATGGCGTCCTGCCTCAACAAAAAGCTACAAATTTATTGCGCCAGGTCATGAGACCCTCAGGCGATAGCTGTAGACGCACTAGTGACACCGTGGGTGTTCCAGTCGGTTTATGTGTTTCCTCCTCTTCCTCTCATACCCAAGGTGCTGAGAATCGTAAGCAAAAGAGGAGTGAGAACAATACTCATTGTTCTGGATTGGCCAAGAAGGACTTGGTATCCGGAACTGCAAGAAATGTTCACAGAGGACCAATGGCCTCTGCCTCTCAGACAGGATCTGTTGCAACAGGGGCCCTGTCTGTTCCAAGACTTACCGCGGCTGCGTTTGACGGCATGGCGGTTGAACGCCAGATCCTAACAGAAAAAGGCATTCCGGATGAGGTTATTCCTACGCTAATAAAGGCTAGGAAGGACGTGACGGCTAAGCATTATCACCGTATATGGCGCAAATATGTTGCTTGGTGTGGGGCCAGGAATGCCCCTACAGAGGAATTCCAGCTGGGCCGTTTCCTTCACTTCCTATAGTCGGGAGTGACTTTGGGCTTAAAATTGGGGTCCATTAAGGTCCAGATTTCAGCCCTATCCATTTTCTTTCAAAAGGAACTGGCTTCTCTTCCTGAAGTTCAGACGTTTGTAAAGGGAGTGCTGCATATTCAGCCTTTTTTGTGCCACCAGTGGCACCTTGGGATCTTAACGTGGTGTTGAGTTTCCTGAAATCACACTGGTTTGAGTCACTTAAAACCGTGGAGTTAAAATATCTCACGTGGAAGGTGGTCATGCTATTGGCCTTAGCTCCGGCTAGGCGTGTGTCAGATTTGGCGGCTTTGTCATGTAAAAGCCTCTATCTGGTTTTCCATATGGACAGGGCAGAATTACGGACTCGTCCGCAATTTCTGCCAAAGGTGGTGTCATCCTTTCATTTGAACCAACCTATTGTGGTGCCTGCGGCTACTCGTGACTTGTCAGGGCTTTGAAGATTTATGTAGCCAGAACGGCTGGAGTCAGGAAAACTAACTCGCTGTTTATCCTGTATGCATCCAACAAGCTGGGTGCTCCTTCTTCAAAGCAAACTATTGCTCGCTGGATCTGTAACACCATTCAGCAGGCTCTTTCTGCGGCTGGATTGCCGCATCCAAAATCAGTGAAAGCCCATTCCACAAGGAAAGTGGGCTCTTCTTGGGCGGCTGCCCGAGGGGTCTCGGCATTACAGCTTTGCCGAGCAGCTACTTGGTCGGGTTCAAACACTTTTGAAAAGTTATACAAGTTTGATACCCTGGCTGAGGAGGACCTTGTGTTTGCCCATTCGGTGCTGCAGAGTCATCCGCACTCTCCCGCCCGTTTGGGAGCTTTGGTATAATCCCCATGGTCCTTACGGAGTCCCCAACATCCACTAGGACGTTAGAGAAAATAAGATTTTACTCACCGGTAAATCTATTTCTCGTAGTCCGTAGTGGATGCTGGGCGCCCGTCCCAAGTGCGGACTTCTTCTGCAATGCTTGTATATAGTTATTGCTTGCATAAGGGTTATGTTATAGTTGCATCAGGGTTGATCTGATGCTCTGTTGTTGTTCAGACTGTTAACTGGGTAAGTTATCACAAGTTATACGGTGTGATTGGTGTGGCTGGTATGAGTCTTACCCTGGATTCCAAAATCCTTTCCTTGTAATGTCAGCTCTTCCGGGCACAGTTTCCTTAACTGAGGTCTGGAGGAGGGGCATAGAGGGAGTAGCCAGTGCACAACAGTAGTCCTAATTCTTTCTTAGAAGTGCCCAGTCTCCTGCGGAGCCCGTCTATTCCCCATGGTCCTAACGGAGTCCCCAGCATCCACTACGGACTACGAGAAATAGATTTACGGATGAGTAAAATCTTATTTTCTACTCCTTTCTTTACCCCTCTTACTCCAGGTTTCTCTGTGTACCCTTTCCTTTATTTCATAGAACATTTATTTATTAACATAACCGTTTCTTATATAGCGCAGCATATTCCGTTGCGCTTTACAATTGGAACAACAGTAATAGAACAAAACTGGGTAAAAACAGACAGACATAGAGGTAGGAAGGCCCTGCTCGCAGCTTCCAATCTATAGAACATAGAATTTGATGACAGATAAGAACCACTTGGCCCATCTAGTCTGCCCTAAACGCATGTACATGCACACACTAGGGTTCATTTTTTTGCCAGGAGCCAATTAACCTGCCTGCATATTTTTGGATTGTGGCAGGAAACCGAAGAACCCGGAAAAAACCCCATACAAGTACGAGGAGAACATACAAACTCCACACAGAGCCCTGATTGGAATCAAACCCATGACCTCAGTGCTGTGAGGTAGTGATGCTAACCATTTCACCATCCGTACTGCTTCCCCTCTGACACTGTTCTCCCTCTTTCTCTGCCCTTACGAGCAGAGCTATGGCTCTCCACGCCTTCTTCTGATTGGCTGCCAGTCCGCAAGCTTTGATTGGCTCATGGCTGGCACCAAGTTCAAATAGGACCCACAGCCTATTGGTGATGCACTCGGCAAAAAAAGAAGGAGGCAGCGGCCAGTTCCATCCACAGGGCATCCTGTGCTTTGTGCGGTGGCACTGGCCGCCCCGCCCTAGTTATTGCCCTGCCGGAAAGTATAAAAATCATTGAAAAATCATAGTACAAGGCCCAATCTCTACAAATTTGGAATGTATTTGCCGGGCACTCCCCAAACCCCCCACCCCAAATGTTCCTTATTTACCCATTTATCACATTTCAGTAATCTTATCCCTTAAAAACAAAACGCTGTGTGTACAACTGGGTGTATCAGTAGGTGTCATTGTTACTGATGCACTCCCAGCAGGCCAGGCAGCATTTGCACCCTGGTAGCCATCAGGAGGTATTGCTACTAGCCCCTCACACTAATGATGCACCAAGTCCTCACCTGTAAAACATTGCCCTTGCCTGGTTGCAAACTGTAAAGCTGATCATGATGTAACGCGGAACATCTCTCTTACAATCTATCCAGAGCTGCAGCACTTAATTAGGATTTATTTATTACCCCAGCGAGATTAATCGGGTATCTTTCTTCCAAGTCTAGTTATTATAAGCAGCGTCATTATTCTGCTATTATGAAGACTGATGTGTGGCCTCCTTTCGGACCACACAGGGAACCGCCAGACACAGACGGAGTAGGACGGATTCTCGGCTGCCTTGCTGGGGATTTAGGCAGCTGCCGGTCATTTGTTGCGGAATTATTCTCAGTGTCACAGGGAACATGAGCCGTGAGGCATCGCGGCAGGGATTCATAACCTCAGCCCCAAAGAGACATTTTCTCTCAGACAGGAAAAGTTGGCGGAGTTTCCGCTGATATATAATGTTCTCTAGAAAAACTAGGGGCTAATAGTGTTATCGGTTAGTTAGATAACTTCTCTAGTGGAATGTATCTAACAGATTCCTTATAATCCTCTTCCAAACAGCACTGTGGGGCTCATATAGCGTTCTGGTCCAAAACGCAGGTCTAAAATGTATGTCAACAAGATGCATTTTGCGCAGTATGCAGAGCTGAATAAATCTCACTGCGTCTCTGCAGGGTACAATGGGTCCGATTCAGACCTGAACGCTGTTGTGCGAAATCGCACAGCGGGCAATTATCGAATGACCTCGCATGCATATGCACCGGAATGCGCAGGCGCGTCGCCAAACAGCGACAGGATGGTGCAAAAATTTTGTTCGCAAGGTGATTGACAGGAAGAGGACGTTTGTGGGTGGTAACCGACCGTTTTCTGGGAGTGTCAGATAAAACGCAGGCGTTCCCAAGCGTTTTCAGGGCGGGTGTGTGGCGTCCGCTCCGGCCCCAATCAGCCTGTTTGTATCGCACTGTGGGCGTTAGTCCTGGGCTGCACACAGACTGCACAGACTGGAAAAATCATTCGATGGTGAGCGAGTTGCGAACAGATCTGCAGATGTCGGCTGTCTGACGGAATTTTCACACGCGGCGTACACGTGCATTCGCACACTTGCACGGGGAGGGTTTTCTCTGTCTTTGGTCGTGGCTATCTGATCTCAGACCTCTGCAAAAACGCACAGCGGCAACCAGGTCTGAAGCACCAGTTTTATCCCAGGAGAGCCCTGGATGTCCCCAGCCGCATATGTGGGATTTACACACGGCTATTATAGTGCACGGCTGCCCTAAAGCAGATGGTGGGGTAACTGGTAGCAACGTTTATAAAGATCCGGATATAAATTATATCCATTTAATATGAGTTGTGCCGGACATTCCTCATACCTCACAAGACTGAACTAGATAAAGATGCCTCAGAGTGAGGGAAGCTGGACTAGAGCTGACAGAATTCCGGGGGCGGGGGGCGATGATACAAGAGTAACCTCAGAAACTCCGACCACTACTCTTAACACAGAATATCCGCTGGGTGATTCCATTACAGTGTTGCTTGGTAAATGAGTCCAAGGCATCACGCGGCCCGATCACTCTAACGTATAAGGGGCTGTTTACTTGTGACGCTACGGTACTTGGTAAATAGGCTACCCCATACTTCCACTGGACAGATAACACAATGGGGCTTTTAGACCTTTAATAACTAGCGACCACTGCGCCTCTAAAATTGCTCTTCCGTCTGACGGATACATTTTACGTCCGTTCTTCCCCTAGTCGCATTAATGGGTCACGCCAGGCCCGGACAACCTGTGGCTCTCCAGCTGTTGTGAAACTACAAGTCCCAGCATGCCCTGCCACAGTTTTGCTATTAGGGATAGCTGACACTTTGGCAGGGCATGCTGGGATGTGTAGTTTCACAATAGCAGGAGGGCCACGGGTTGGCAGGCCTTGCAGACATTTTTCCTGTGACGACTTCTGCAATGCAGAACTGGAAAATCGATTTTGTTTGTAATGGAATATTCCTTTGTAATGCAAACGTGTTTCTCCCGAATACTGAAGTGATTGCTACTGGTCGTAGCAAACGCTCCTGGCTGCTTACCCTTACTCCTGGACTTTTCATTTTTCATGCTAACTTTGGAAATGGCTTCAATGGAGATTTACTGTCAAATAAAGTGTTTCAGGTTTTCTATGCGTCTCTTAGGCCTGTATTAGGAAAGTGCACTGCAGAATGAATGGGAGTACGAGAGATTAACAAATAATTCTGTTCTGGAAGGAGACTGAGGAGCTGCAATAAAAAACACATTTTTGCTCCTACGCTCAGTGAACTGGATCTGATGCCCCATTGGATCTAACACCCGCTCCTCTTCCTACGATCCCTGGCAACGCTTGATGCACCTTACCGTTTACCTGGCTGGGGGGTGGGAGTGGCATCGACAACTGCTCTGCTTGTGTCACACAGCGCTATTGGTTGCTGCAAACGGAGGGTGCACAGGAACTAAGGGGGAGATTCTGGTTTGCTAGCATACCTGAAAAGCACACTGATGGGCAAAACCGTGCTGCACTGCAGGTGGGGCAGATGTAACATGTGCAGAGAGAGGTAGATTTGGGTGGGGTGTGTTCAAAGTGAAATCTAAATCGCAGTGTAAAAATAAAGCAGCCAGTATTTACCCTGCACAGAAACAATATAACCCATCCAAATCTAACTTTCTCTGCACATGTTACGTCTGCCCCACCTGCAGTGCACATGGTTTTACCCATTAGTGTGCTTTATCGGTTTGCTACCAACTCTGAATAACCCCCTAAAACCTTGTTTTCTATTCTGTAACATCAAACGCCATCTAAAACTTATTTATTTTAGTTTTGAACGTATTATTATGAAACTTAATTCTTGAAATTCAGAACTAGATCTTCTCTGCAGCGCTTGCGGTTGACTGTGGGGGTCAATAGATAATCTCCTTCGATGTGTCCGTTGTTTAAATGTTAGTGTGTACTAAAGATGAACTGCGTTACATCACCAGCATTTTTGGCACTCTGCTTAACAAAGAAAGTATTTTACTCCATGCCAAGTATTCCAGATATAACAACCGGCAAAGATGTCAATGTTCCGCCAGAGGCTTTCTGTGGAGCTGCGGCTCAGGCGGGGCGATGTGACTCTTCTGACAGTCCCTGTGTGTATGACATGCATGATTCCCGCGTTCCCTCACCGGTCATGGTGTGTGTGGCGACTCCTAATATTTCCTATAGGGACGGGTCACCGGGAGTGTAATGGGGGACAGGCTGCGTATGAAGAAACAGCCGGAGGCGCTACAATTGTCAGAGCGGCAGAAAATGTTTTACGGGTTATTATACATTTCTAGAGATGGACTTTAGCCAAGTGGACAAAATACAGAAGCGCACGTGTCCACCAACAGCATACGCCGGTGCATGGCGCCAATGAGGGTCTGCTTGTAACACTCCCTTAGTTGTATTTTTCCATCCTGAAATACCTACCTGTGGGAATGCATCTCCCTGTAACTACCTACCTGTGGCCATGTATCATCCTGTGACTACCTACCTGTGTATTTCACTGTAACTATCTACATGTGGCTGATCATCTCCCTGTAACTACCTACCTGTGGCCATGCATCATCCTGTAACTACCTACCTGTGTATTTCACTGTAACTATCTACCTGTGGCTGATCATCTCCCTGTAACTACCTACCTGTAGCCGTGCATCTTCCTGTGACTACCTACCTGTGTATTTCACTGTAACTATCTACATGTGGCTGATCATCTCCCTGTAACTACCTACCTGTCCATTTCCCTGTAACTATCTACCTGTGGCTGATCATCTCCCTGTGACTACCTGTGGGAATGCATCTCCCTGTAACTACCTACCTGTGGCCATGTATCATCCTGTAACTACCTACCTGTGTATTTCACTGTAACTATCTACCTGTGGCTGATCATCTCCCTGTAACTACCTACCTGTAGCCGTGCATCTCCCTGTAACTACCTACCTGTGGCCATGCATCATCCTGTAACTACCTACCTGTGTATTTCACTGTAACTACCTACCTGTGGCCAAGCATTTCCCTGTGACTACCTACCTGTGTACAAGTTCAAGTTTATTGTCATTAGCCAAAACAAGTTGACAGATGAAATTACAATTGCACAAGGCATCAAGTAGTAGCAGGCGACAACATAAAAACAAACATAAAAATTAATCATTCATTTAACATACGTACAGCAGATGGGATAAAACTAACCCTAAAACGATTAGTACGAGTTAACAAAGTACGAAACCTCTTTCGAGATGGAAGTTTGTCAAAAAGCATACTAAAAGGATGCGTGCTATTTGACACTGTGGGAGTGCATCTCCCTGTAACTACCTATCTGTGGTTGTACATATCTCTGTAACTACCTACCTGTGGCTGTGCATCTCCCTTTGACTACTTGTGGGAATGCATCTTCCTGTAACTACCTACCTGTGGTCATCCATCTTCCTGTAACTACCTACCTGTGCAACTCCCTGTAACTACCTACCTGTGGCTGTGCATCTCCCTGTGACTACCTGTGGGAATGCATCTTCCTGTAACTACCTACCTGTGGCCGTGCATCTTCCTGTGATGACCAACCTGTGGCCGTGCATCTTCCTGTGATGACCTACCTGTGGGAGTGCATCTCCCTGTGACGACTTACCTGGGGCCATACATCTTCCTGTGACGACCTACCTGTGGCCGTGCATCTCCCTGTAGCTATCTAACTCTAGGGAACAGCTCAGCAGACAGAAATATATTTTGGAGTTGAGGAAAACATGCAGAACGGATGAGTGACGGGTTTATGGACGGAGAATGACAGGCTTATGGCCACAAATAGCCAGATGTATTGATCTCAGGTTTCTGTCTATATATAACTCCGCTGGTGCAGGACACTTCTCAGTGCTGGGACACTCTGCAGGATGTATGTGTTGGCTGCTCTGTGTCTCAGCGTGTCAGCACAGAACATGCGTGCCTTTCATCCCAGGTCACAGAACAGGGCATCGCTTTGGCATTCGTAACGTGGAAACGGATTTTATTTTCCTTGTGATAAGTGGGGAAGTTGGCTGATTTCAGTGCGCAGACAGGATCCGTCTGTCCACAGCGTACACTTCAGACCTAATGCAATATCCTGACTTTCATGCCGCCCCTGGCACTACGATCAGCTGCCAGATTCATGCTGTCTCACAGATATATACCGACGTACAGGAAAACCTCTAGTATACCTAACGCCGTAGTCATCTGTTGCCGTGTTCACACGTTATCACGCGTTATCATACATGTTTTCCATGTTAGCAATATGTGCATTTAGAGGGTTATTCAGAGTTGTTTGCAAACCAAAAAAGTTAGCAGTTGGGCAAAACCATGTGCACTGCAGGTGGGGCAGATGTAACATGTGCAGAGAGAGTTTTAGATTTGGGTGGGTTATATTGTTTCTGTGCAGGGTAAATACTGGCTGCTTCATTTCTACACTGCAATTTAGATTTCACTTTAAACACACCCCACCCAAATCTAACTCTCTCTGCACATGTTACATCTGCCCCACCTGCAGTGCAGCATGGTTTTGCCCTTTAGCTAACATTTTTGGTTTGCTAGCAAACCTGAATAAGTCCCTTAAAATGCAAAAATTCCAGCTAACGGAACCACAGCGGTCAGACGCCAGGAGCAATCATATAATGCATCCGAAACGCACGACAGAACTCCCTCTTACTGCGTCAGAGCACACGGATGATCCACCCAGCGACCGTCAAGGTAAACGTCTACCCTTAGCTCTCAGGAGACGCCTCATCTATGGCTATAAGCATGGGAGAGAGGGGACAGCGGGGCGGTCTCAATTACTTGTGGGTATTTTGTGTTTGTGCAGCTTGTTACATTGCTATTCTCGCACCGGGAAAGGCGCATCTACGCCAAGGTGGAACATGGAGGCGCAAAATAGGTCCCATTTAAAAGTATAGGAAGAGGCTCGACGTTACTGTCTTTGTGTGTAGAAATGGCCGCTGCACAGCTTGGTGCTGGCTTCCCGCCCATTTACCTCATCAATACGTTTACACCACAAGATGTAATCGGATTGTTAAACCGTACCACAAAACATCACACTTTGGCCCTTGTACTGTGCCAGCTTCTGCACCCCCACAAACACCACCGGTTGCCTGAAGGCAGCGGTTAATGTGTGCCACAGCTGCCATTTTATATGATAATAGGTTACCTGTCACTGACAGACAGCAGAGGCAGCCATGTTCCTGAGAGGGCAGACTGTCCATCCGCTAGGGCCAATGGTGTCCCTCAGTGATGTCACCAGCTGCCACTGAGTGAATGGCAGAACATTGGTTGCCAGTTGTGTGTGTAGGTGAGAAGATCCGACTTCTGCAGAGTGTAATCTCCACTTGTCCCAGATACGTCAGAGGGCTCTGGTCAGTCGGCTCCTCATTTCTGGAAGGCATGCACCACTTTGCTTTGAAAGTCATGGATCATTTGTCAGGCTCCCAGACCTCCTTAGATGTTAAGCCATGTGTAACAGAACATCGTCCATCTTGATCTACGCAGATAAATACAGAGGGTGTTGGGGAAGCACACGGAACATCCTCACTTAAACATGTTTGCTTTTAGTGATTTAGATATTTAAGCATCTGGTGTTTATCCAGGATACCGGTCTGGCCGGCCTCCAGCAGCAAATCCTTCCTATAGCAGACAGGACGGTACAACCGGCTGGCTGCTCCCGTGCGAATGTCATATTCTTAGACTATGGATCTCTACACAGTGATCACACAATGGGGGAGATTTATCAAAGCTTGGAGAGTGATAATGTATCAATAAGCTCCGGTCATTTTTGCGCTCTGTGGCCCAAATGTATCCAGCATTAAAAAGATATAAACTGGAGACGGATAACGGGGCCTATTTATCACCATCCGCATCCAAGATGCGGATGACAGGTGATAAAATCGCCCCAACTCGCACTGCGATAATCGATTACATCGCAGGGATGTATCAATTATCGCTTGCAGGGACAGAGCTTGCTGTCAAGCTCTGTCCCTGCGATGCCTCTCTGTAGCATCACCTGGGTATTGTTCGGAAAAATTGCCCCGATGTCCTGCTGCACATGCGCCGCCGACATCGCCGCTACCGCCGTCGCCCTCGACCCCCCCCCAGTTGCGACTACTCCACGCGCCGCGGTCCCCTCCCCCAGAAGATCAATATGCTCACCTGTCCAGGGAGCCGGTCCGTGCTGCTTCAGGAGGCTGCTGGGCGCTAGATCATTCTTTTGCGCTGTGACACCCGGTGCTGTAAAGTGTTCTGCCATTTTGCAGCGTCACTTTACTGCACCGGGGTCACATTGCAGCATACAGGGGATCCGGCGCCCGGCAGCACTCACCGGAGCAGCGGACACCGACTCCCTGGATAGGTGAGTATGTTTTTATTTTACTTTTTACACTGTGATCAGCTTGTGTGTCCATCGGAGACACATAGCTGATCACTCTGCCGGGTCCCCGCTCAGCTCTCTCTGCCAGGGGCAGAGAAAGATGGGCAAAAGGGTGCATATCGCAGTGCTGCCCTCTGAACTCGCCAGCCTGAGCTGGCGAGATTATCACAGGGCACACTGCGGTATTTTTTTCACATTTTTTTTTTTTAGTGAATTTGGCCACATCACATTTCCCATTATAAGTATGGGGGGAATGTGATGTGGGTTACTAAAAAAAAGTGAATTAAAGGGTTTGGAGCAGTTTTTCATGAAAACTGCTCCAAATGCCCTTTATACATTCAGGTGATACTAAAATAATGTGAAAAAGGGTGTTTTCACACCCTTTTCACATTATTTTAGTAAAAATTATTTTAATAAATAGACCCCAAAGACTGACAAAGTACCAGCCAACCAGCTCCTGTTATTTTTCAAACACAGCCGGTTACATGGCAGCTAGGAAGCTGATTGGCTGGTACTTTATCTCTCTCCAATTTATCACTTTTTAAGGCTTTATACATCTGGGCCTGTGTTTGCAAAATTGACACTTAGCTGATTGTTACTTTATCTCTGTCTAAGCAATGATAAAACTCCCCCAATGATTTTATATTCTATAAAATATGTATATGTGTTTATTTCAGAAGGGACATGAAGCACTGCCTCTGAATTTGGCTCTCAGTGTTGGCTCTCTAGTTGGTGCGGAACCACAGGTTGCAGCATGCCAAGGACAGCCATTTAGCATCAGGGAATGCTGGATCTAGTAGTTCTTTAACATCGCCATCGCTGAGGCGTGGATTACTTGAGCCTTTTGTACAGTACGTGAGCTCTCTGGCTGGAGCGCAGTGATACGACCTAGGAGGTACAGAGTGATGGGGTCTGCTGACTGGGGCAGAAGTCTATGCTGCATGGTACACAGTCCTCTGCAGCATCATGGGGGCCCCTCCGGTTCAGAGTCAGGGGGAACAGGTTGATGCATTGTGAGAAGGAGCACAGGCTAGTGCAGAGTTACAGGGGACATGTTGGAGCAGAGTTTTTGGGAAGCACTGGTTGGTGAGGAAATTATGGGGGACAGACTGGCACAGAATTACAAGGTACAGGCTAGTGCGGGACGATGGGGGGGCAGGCTGGTGCGGAACCCTGGGGGATAGGCTGTTATGGAATGCCGTGTCAGGCTGGTTGCAGGAAGCTAAGGGCTGCTAGCTGGCGCAGAACAATAGGAAATGTAATTTCTAGGGGGTATATGTACTAAAAGTTGATTTTGGTCGATGTTGATCGATTTTTAGTCGATGTTGGGTAAATTTTTGATCGATTTTGGGTTGCGGGGTCTAAATCAACAGATGATTTTTGACATCCTCTTAAAAAAAAAATATGTAAAAAATCATCTGCTAGTAAATGTGGGATTTAGGGGTATATTTACTAAAGATCGATCTGGGTCGATATTTTATTTTATTTTTTTCCCGATGTTTGATCAATTTTGTATTTTAAGGTCTAAATTCCACATTTACTAACAGATCATTTGTAAAAATTTTTTTAAAAGATGTAAAAAATCATTTGTTAGTAAATGTGTGATTTAGAGGAACATTCACTAAGCAGTGATAAGAGCAGAGAAGTGAGCCAGTGGAGAAGTGGCCCTTTCAACCAATCAGCAGCTCTGTATCATTTAATAGTATGCAAATTATAGATGTTACTTCAGTGCTGATTGGTTACCATATGCAACTTCTCCACTGGCTCACTTCTCCGCTCTTATCACTGCTTAGTAAATGTCCCCCTTAGTCCCTTAAACACAAAATCTATCCAAAATCGACCCAATATCAACAAAAATCGACTTTTAGTAAATATACCCCCCCAGGTCTTTTTCAATATTAAGCACACTTCCAGAACAAGTAGTAATGGTACGGTATGTACTTAGATTTAGTAATATGCCTTTGGTATTAGGAGGTGTTAATTTATTGTGGAAGGTTTAGTTTGTGGTTTATCCTCACTGGTTCTAGAGTGCAATGATATCACATACTGAAAGTAAGATGTTCTGCACTTTGTGTGTTTCTCGGGTAAAACATTTTTGGAGAAAGCTACTATCCAGCGTCATGTCCTGACGTCTAACGTGAGCCGTCTGTGAATCATGTTCTGAACATCATGTTCCGCGTGTTGTCATCAGCTTCTTCTGTTCAGCTCTGACTGCAGAGTCCTGCGGGAGACCGGCAAAGTCTGACAGTGCCGAGTCACAGTTTCCATGCGGTGCAGAAGGCTCTGCAAAAGCCAGTTCTTTACTATGGTACTTCTTGGAAATGTCTGCAGAAGCGTTTTATTTTTAACGTCCCAAATCTGTGAAGGAAGTTGGAACTTAAGACTTTCCTGTGCCAATCTTTAATAGGAAACAACAGCTTGAAATGCACGTGTAATTGTTGTAATGTACATGTCTTGCACTGTGTCTCCTTTCAAATTGATGTGTCAAATGTTGGAATATGTGTGAACAACTGGTGGTGGTATGGCAGAGTGTAGGTACACACCAGAGGATGCCCTGAGACAATGAACAGCCCAGTACTTAACCAGTGCGGTGGTTTATTCAGCAGTAATATAATTTGTATAGCCGTACTCTGTTATACTTATAAAGAGTCCCCAGCCGGTGACTGTATCAGAGTAGCAGTGTAAGGGGTATCAGCGTCTGCAAAGTATTGTGTAATGCAGTAATTGCAAGGTCTCTTTGAGCTCTAGCACATTGACAAGAATGCATGCAGAGGGCATGGGAGTTAGATATTGGCTCTCACCTTGATAAGGGTGTATGGGACTCTGGGGGTCATTCCGAGTTGATCGCTAGCTGCCGTTGTTCGCTGCGTAGCGATCAGTGTAAAAAACGGCTAATCTGCGCACGCGCGACGTACAGGTACAAAGTTCTTCGTGGTTTTGCACAGGTTCTAGCGAATCTTTCAGTCGCACGGCACAACGCAGGATGATTGACATGAAGTGGGCGTTTCTGGGTGGCAACTGACCGTTTTCAGGGAGTGTTTGGAAAAACGCAGGCGTGCCAGGGAAAACGCAGGCGTGGCTGGGCGAACGCTGGGCGGGTGTGTGACATCAAAAGCCGTCCCTCCAACGTTAGAATCAACGCACACGAAGAGTAACTACAGGGCTGGTCTTGTTTTGCACAAAATGTTTTTGCAGGCACTCTGCTGCACAAGCGTTTGCACTTCTGCAAAGCAAAAATACACTCCCCAGTGGGCGGCGGCAATGCGTTTTGCACGACTGCTAAAAACTGCTAGTGAGCGATCAACTCGGAATGACCCCCTCTATTCGTACGACCATCTCTAAGTGCTCCATTAGCGTAGCATCGGATGTTTCCTAATACCTCCAGTTTGTGCTGGAGAAACTGCGGCCAAGTTCGTACATTCTTTCACACATGGTGGACGTGTCCACTGATCACTCCATTTTGGGACATGGTTTAGAAATTATTAGCGCAACTCGGTTCTCTTAGTGCACCCCTCTCCCCGGTTAATATGCTTCTTTGTGCCCCCATTGAACACATTCCAAAAGAAACCAACCAATTAATTCTTCACATCTCCTGCACAGCCAAGTACTAGATAGCCCGCAATTGGAAATCTCTAACTGATCCCAGTAGGCAGGAACTCTTGAACAGGATTTGGTTTATTGCAAAAATGGAATTTATAACCAGTCTTCAACACAATACTGTTAAAAAATTCCATTCTACATGGCGGCCTTGGTACTCTCATTACAATGTACCCCTCCTGGGCCTGACTTAATACTCTTTCTGTTGTACGATTACTAAGGACACAGATCCACTCTCCTGTCCTCCACTCGCTGAGCATGCAGTATGAATACAAGAATATACAAAAGGAGAGTAGGGGCCCTACACACTTTGCGATCCGCCGCCGAGCTGCCCGACAGCGGATACGGCCGACGGGTGACCCGGCGACGAGGGGGAGTGACGGGTGGAGTGAAGTTTCTTCACTCCCCCCGTCACCCGGCTCCATAGCAGTGCAGGCAAATATGGACGAGATCGCCCATATTGGCTGCATGTACAGGTGACGGGGCACCAGCGATGAACGAGCGCGGGGCCGCACATCGTTCATCGCTGGTGCCTCCACACTGAAAGATACGAACGGTATCTCGTTCATATCTGTCAGTATTATCTGGCAGTGTGTAGGGCCCATTACTCCACGACCTCTCCTCAAATCAGTTCTAATTTCTTCTTTTCCTTTCTCTCCTCTCCCCCCCCCCCCTCCCACCCCTACCCCTTCTTTTATTTATTTTTATTTTACGCCTCTTCTCATCCTCGACCATAGGTACTGTAACCCTGGTCTTGGATACTGTGCCTATTAGTTCATGCTATTTACTCTAAAGCTAAGGAATGGAAATAGGCAACTATTTTGTTTAATGTACACTTCATTGCCTTGTTGTTATTACACCATTGTTATAACTTTGTATACAGCATTGTTTTTGTTCGGATGCTTGATATCTCTCGCCTGTTGTTGTCGCAGTGCTTAATCTCATGACTAGAATTCAATAAAAACTTATATGATAAAAAAAAAAAAAAAAAGAATGCATGCGGAGAAGTAAAGTTGGCGGCCATCTTGGTTAGGAATTGAAGCCTCCCTAAAGTACCCAATATGGAGTACAGTATGTTCAGCGTCAACATCAAATGCAACAAAGATATAGTTCAAACGATTAAAGTCAGTATTTTAAAGAAACCAATATATGTTTCCTAATGGGCATTATGGAACAAACTTTTTCTCCATAAAATGACTTGGGTGTGTTAGTACCTATCTGTATACAGTACGTGCAGCAGGCTCCTGTATATGAAGGGAGTAGCTCTGATAAGTGAGCAGTGTGACTGAAAAGCTGCAGAGGTATGTCAGGTTATCACCCTCATGCTTCTAATCTGAACATTTGCATTTCTGCGGATAATAGAAGGGTTGTTTGAGACTAACTCCCATGAGCTCATACTAGTATGAGCTCATGATGTTATAGGCAGTCACTTTCTCCTTCAAGCGGTCACTTTCCCCTCACACTTCCCTCTCGGGCGGTTTCTCCCTCTCAGGCTGGTACCTCCCCTTCAGGAGGTCACTTCCTCCTGAGACGGTCACCTCCCTCTCAGGTGGTTACTTCTCTCTCAGGCGGTCACTTCCTCCTCAGGCGGTTCTGCTTCTGCTCATCAGTTACAAGCACTGCAGAGAATTCACAAGTCTGGTTTTTGTATATGAATTTGGAATCCTGACAAGTGTCTGAGTTTCCTGGTGAATATCACGCTTTCCTGGTGGGACCATTATGAGCGTTAAAAATTATATGAACGGCTTTGGCTCCTGCTATGCCGTAGTATTTCGGCCTCAGAACTCGTGGCGGTGAAGAGAACTCCGCATTAACTGTTTATGGCGCTGAGAGTGCAGTGAATTCAGAGCTGTCAGCACTCTCACCGTCTCCAGATCAATCACAACGCTTGCCAAGGCCCGCCAGAGTCTCCTTTATCCACCACTGATAACATCTGCTCTGCGTTTGTGTTTTGCAGTCTCAGCCATTGATGTGTTCCTGGTGCCTATGTAGAGGGAATGGCATGGTGATTTTGGAACAGCGAATTTATTTTTAGCAGTGAGTAATCCTGTCGGCAGAATGTGGATGAGGAGACTGTATACCCCTTCTGCGTTATCGCTGCGATCATCGCTGATTTGACTTATAAGGTTCTCACAGCCCCTAAATAACCCTAAATGTTCCAGGCATTGTTCCATATAGTCTGGCTGACCATCCTGGGAAGGAAACTGTATGAAGGATAGGACAATGGCCCTCATTCCGAGTTGTTCGCTCGCTAGCTGCTTTTAGCAGCAGTGCAAACGCTAGGCCGCCGCCCTCTGGGAGTGTATCTTAGCTTAGCAGAAGTGCGAACGAAAGGTTAGCAGAACTGCTCGAAACATTTTTCATGCAGTTTCAGAGTAGCTCCAAACCTACTCCTACCTTGCGATCACTGCAGACAGTTTAGTTCCAGTTTTGACGTCACATACACGCCCTGCGTTTGGCCAGCCACTCCCCCGTTTCCCCAGGCACGCCTGCGTACACGCCTGCGTTTTTTAGCACTCCCGGAAAACGGTCAGTTACCTCCCATAAACGCCCCTTTCCTGTCAATCACTCACCGGTCAGCCGAGCGACTAAAAAGAGTCGCTCGACCTTGTGTAAAACTGCATAGTTTTGTGTGAAAGTACTTCGCGCGTGCGTACAGCGGCCCATACGCATGCGCAGAACAGCTGATTTTTAGCCTGATCGCTGCGCTGTGAACAAGGGCAGCTAGCGATCAACTCGGAATGACCCCCAATGTGCACTGGAAGGCTGCGCAGCTCTGGGTACCATATATATTATGTGTGTATCATATGAATAATTTGTACTGTGTATAATATATGACATGGTGTATTCCCTGCTGAAATATGGATATTAGAAGTTGTTGTATGGCTTCTCCCCGGGAGACCCTTGGATGGGAAAGAGCGGCATATTATTGCAGGGCAGATTGGATGGGCCAATTGGTTCTTCTCTGACGTCAAATTCTGTTTAGGGCAGTGCTATGACTTAATTTGCAACATTAAGCCTTGGGCCATCATGCAGCAGGGGTGGGGCTTAATGATGCAATGCACCGAAAAGTGTAGTTATCTAGCACTACCCATTTTATTGGTGAGTGGGATTCAGAGGGTTGGTCTTCTCCCTCCCGGGCCTGATACTCACTGCTGCACAGCATACACAACACTACGATATGTACCCTGCTGCATAACACCCGCATCCGGTACTGTATATTTTTCAGGCCATGTACAGTGCACAAATAGGGCCACAGTGCAATAAAAATTCCTCATGTGTCACACTCCTATTTCCCTATAGATCGTAAGCTTGCGAGCAGGGCCCTCTTACCTCTCTGTCAGTTGTTACCAAGTTTTGTTTTATTACTGTTTGTTCCCAGTTGTACAGTGCAATTGAATTTGTTGCCGCTATATAAATAACTGTTGATAATGATGAAAATAATTTCTAAAAGTGGTCGAGGACCTCATGCGGCCTCCAGAACAATGTCCTAGCCTTTCTAGTCTATGTATGCGCTTATCTCTATATATGAAATAAAGTCCATGGTATGCGTCTGTCTATCCAGTCTAATCTAGAGAACTGCTGAACTGGTTTTGATACGGTTTTCACAATTTTATAGAGCATTTGTTGAGTAAGGGTTAGGTGTATGAAACATTAATCTATGACAAAAGGGAGCCGAGTAGTGATGATTTTAGTAAGGTTGTCAATTTCAGTAAGAGAAAAATGGTAGTGCTCTACACTGCACATAATGGCCAAGAGTGGTACTGCAGTAGCTGTGCTGCAGGGATGATCAGCTGCAGCTTCCCTGTCCCTCCTCCCTCTCTTAGAAGGCTTCAGGCATGAGGAAATCATTGCAGCTTGTCCTTCTCCTTAATGCTCCTCCTTCACCTGCTTCCATGAGTCATCAGTAATATAGGCAGGTCTTTCCCATGAGTACCTCTGTCCCCTGCCTCCCCAAGTATGCCTCTGACCCCCCCATTCCCATGAATGCCTCTGCCTCCTACCTCCCCGTGTGCACCTATCATCTCTCCTCCCCATATGTACCTCTGACCTCCCCTTCCCATGAGTTCCTCTGACCCTGCTCTCCCCATGTGCACCTATCATCTCCCCTTCCCATAGTTACCTCAGCCCCCTGCCTCACCAAGAATGCCACTGACCCCCCCACCCCATGAGTGCCTCTGCCTCCTACCTCCGCATGTGTGCCTATGATCTCCCATCCCCATATGTGCCTCTGACCTCACCAGGCATGCCACTGCCTCCCAGCCCTCCCCATGTGTTCCTCTGACCCTCCCCCCTCTCCATATGCTCCTCAGAACCTCTTTACTCATGTGTTCATCTGATCCCCTCTCCCTATCTATAGCTCTGCCTCAGTCACCATCCCTACTGTGCCTTTGCCTCCTCCCTAAGGCTGGTGGCTGCTCATCAGAAGTAGCATGGAGATTAATCTATGACAAAAACGAGTCCGAGCAGTGACTATTTTAGTGAAGCAAGTAAAAAAAAAATCATCCGTCTGATCGCGGGGACGTTTGAAAGTGCATGCGTGGCCATTTAGTGTGAGCATACACGGGTCTCGCCATAGCAAATGCGTCTTTTGTGGAGTCAACACATCTCTTTTTGAGGAGCTCTTAAATGATAATTTTATATTTTGTATTACTATTATGGCGAGACGGAAAGCGAATATAGGTTGTAGTACATGTAAATTCAAAATGTCTCCTGTGCGAAGCTGGGGGGTGTCGCTAGTTACATTATATAAGGGGTACAGGCCACCTTGTATACTTTTACTATGATTCCCCTCTGAAACAACAAGGAAAGCTCAGAAGAATGGACATGGTGATGGCGGAGACCCTCTGGTCACTCTTTTACACCTGGACAGATCTACAAATAAAATCCACATCTGTTACCTCCTGTGATCAGCTATGGACCGAAAATGCTCCCTGGGCTGTATGGATGGGGTCTTATGCAAGCATGGCAGTACCGGGCCCCAGTGGCCTAATTCTATAGGTAAATATTTATTAATGAACCCAGTAATGTAATGCCAGAAACTCGCCCTGTGTGTGGGCAATACTTATATGCAGATAGTGGTTATCCCGGGCCCTGGATCTGTGAGCCGCACCTCAACGTGTTTCAGCATTCTCACTCTCTGACCTCAGATCTGTTCTCGCGGGCCCCTTCATTATCAGTCATGATGCAATCTCTCAGAAATGCCACGGCAGACCCCTTACCTCATCCCCTGCATTCTGCAGATGATGTCTAAAGTCAGAGATTAATTAGCAAAACAAAATGCTGTGTTTTAACAGGTCTGGAATGTTTGGCTGCTTCTCCATACAGGCTGGGAGAGGGGCGCAGCTGTCGGAGCGGTTCCGTCACTGATGCCCGTTGCTATCAATGCATAAAGTACCTGGGGTCGGCACTGGAAGTGAGACGTTGGGAGTTATAGTACTGTTAGTCAACACAGCTTACACTTGGATTGCCGACTGCCCTTCTTACCCATCCTAACCGTCTGATACAGCTAAAGTATGATCCCTGCTGTTGTCTACAGAGAATGTTCTATTCTCTGCAGATGGTGAGATGTATGTACCTAGGGGGTCATTCCGAGTTGTTCGCTCGCAAGCTGCTTTTAGCAGCATTGCACACGCTAAGCCGCCGCCTACTGGGAGTGAATCTTAGCTTATCAAAATTGCGAACGAAAGATTCGCAATATTGCGAAAAGACATCTCTGTGCAGTTTCTGAGTAGCTCGAGACTTTACTCTGCCAGTGCGATCAGTTCAGTGCTTGTCGTTCCTGGTTTGACGTCACAAACACTCCCAGCGTTCGCCCAGACACTCCTCCGTTTCTCCAGCCACTCCCGCGTTTTTCCCAGAAACGGCAGCGTTTTTTCACACACACCCATAAAACGGCCAGTTTCCGCCCAGAAACACCCACTTCCTGTCAATCACATTACGATCACCAGAACGAAGAAAAAACCTCGTAATGCCGTGAGTAAAATACCTAACTGCATAGCAAATTTACTTGGCGCAGTCGCACTGCGGACATTGCGCATGCGCATTAGCGACTAATCGCTCCGTTGCGAGAAAAAAATAACGAGCGAACAACTCGGAATGACCCCCCTAGATCACAGGTTCTCAAACTCTGCCCTTAGTACCTCACACGGATCATGTTTTCCAGGTCACCTGTAGATTTTTAAAATGTGACAGTTGGTGATACACAGTGCTCCTGCTAGGTGACCTGGAAAACATGACCTGTTTGGGGTTCTGAGGACCGAGTTTGAGAACCGCTGACCTAGATCATTGAAAATTGCAGTTTATGGGGGTCATTCAGAGTTGATCGCTCGCTGCCGTGTTTCGCAGCGCAGCGAACAGGTCTCTACTGCACATGCGTATGCACCGCAATGCGCAGGCGCGTCCTACGGGTACAGAGCGGATCGTTGCTGGGGCGATGGATTTAACGAAGAATCCATTCGCACAGCCTATCGCAAGGAGATTGACAGGAAGAAGGCGTTTGTGGGTGTCAACTGACCGTTTTCAGGGAAAGTTTGGAAAAACGCAGGCGTGTCCAAGTGTTTGCAGGGCGGGTGTCTGACGTCAATTCCGGGACCAAAAAGACTGAAGTGATCGCAGCGGCTGAGTAAGTCCAGAGCTACTCAGAAACTGGCTGTACAGGTGTTCGCACACTTGCAAAGCGAAAATACACTCCCCCGTGGGCGGCGACTATGCGTTTGCACGGCCACTAAAAGTAGCTAGCGAGCGATCAACTCGGAATGACCCTCCATGAACTGTTAGGACTTTTCAACAAGCAAATTACTATCCCATTTCAATGACAGTATTTGAATGGAAGACCCTACTGTGGGACCCCCATCAATTCCTGTATTTATCAGTCTCATATACCTGGGACCACCAGCGTGGGGTGGCTGTCAGCAGGAGGGATCAAACCCCCCCAACCCCAACCCAAATACTATTATCCCAACAGAAATTGGTAAAATGAATCTTTAAAGTGAAAAACTAATTGACATTTTTTATTCTAGAACTCATTATAACATGACCTATGCATCTGAATCATGTGCTATGTACATTTATGTTTTCCATATCAGTTGTTGTATCGTTAGAGCTGCAGCCTCAGGGGCACTATTTACTATGCTACAATGAATTGGTACTTGGAACAGTCACAGCAGGCATAGACCCTAAGCCATAGTGACTTGCAAGATGGCGGCACTATCGCTCCGTGTGTTCCTCTTCCGATCGTACTAACAGAGTCCGGATGTAAGCTGGGAATGCCCCAGCCCTTCAATGGCAGCAGATGAGATATTAACAAAAAATAAAAATTACTTGTACAGGGACCACCCCCCAAAAGTTGTTACCGAAGGGCGAGGTTGGTTCTGGGTTTTAGTTTTTATATTGACCTGTTTCAATGACCCGAGCCCTTGTTCCCCCCCGGCCCTAACCCTCTCCTCTTTGTTTCGTCTAGTGTTTAATAATCGGAGGGGGCCCCTGCGGACTTCGGACAGCCATTGAACTCGCCTGCTTAGGAGTCAAAGTGGTGGTTGTGGAAAAGAGAGACACGTTTTCCCGGAACAATGTCCTTCACCTTTGGCCTTACACCATCCACGACCTCCGCTGTCTCGGTGCTAAGAAGTTCTACGGCAAGTTCTGCGCAGGAGCCATTGATCATATAAGTAAGTGTGGGTTATGGAAACAGTATTACTGATCAGCTTCCGGAATATTAGCAGGACGTGGGAGCGATGGGCGATGTAACGCTTTGGTAAATGCCCGATAAGGGTCTGCCGTTAATCTGAGGATGGGGAAAGCTAGGGCGCCTTTATAGCTGATACACATATCACAAGAGAGATCTGAGTTTTATTTACATTGTCTTCAGCTGGTGTGGAAATACAAGTCCCAGCATGCCCTGCTAGCAGCCTGTGAAAACGGCACAAACATGGAAGCCCTTTACTGTGCACTTTTCCATAATTCTACCTATTACCTTCCAGGTGTGCTGGTAGTTGTAGTTTCACAAAAGTTACCAGGTAATGCTGAGCCGTAGCTCCCTGACAGCTGGCTGACAGGGCATGATGGGCCTTGTAGTTCCACAACAGCTGATGATCCACAAGCTGACAAGTCCATGGTGCCATACAGGAAAAATACAATGGCGTAACAAACATTACAATTTAAAAAGATTCAACACACAATACACAGGGCAAAATCACACAGCGAGATAATGATACAACTGAATGCGTACGGTTCAATTTGGCCGTTTGTGGGTGGCGACTGACCGTTTTACAAGAGTGGGCGGAAAAACGCAGGAGGGACCAGGCGTTTGGACGGAGGGTGTCTGATGTTAGCTCCGACCCCGATCAGCAGCAAACAATCGTAGCGGCTTAGTAAGTCCTGGGCTGCGCAGATACTGATGTTTGTGCAGCTCTGCTACAAAAGCGATCGCACACTTGTACAGCACTTTACCCTTCCCCCTGTAGGCGGCGACTATCTGATCGCAGAGCTGCAAAAAACCCACCCTAGCGATCAGGTCTGAATTACCCCCAGAGATAGTGCAGGGTGGGAACCAAGTGGGTGGAGGGTCCTGCTCATCACAGCTTATAGATTTGGGAGGGCTTGTAAAAAAATAAAATAAAAATTAATCATCAAACCTATAAAAAAAAAACCTGCGATGTAGTGTGCCGTGGGTAGAGGTGTGATTGCCAGTAAGCCACCAGGGCACGTTAGAACTGTTGAACCATGACCGGGATCTTTCTTAAACAAAGCGTTTCTCTGCTAAACCGGTGGAGCGAGATTCGGGTAACGTGGAGCGGCTTCTCTGCAGACAGGGGCACTTTCATGTTTAGAAAGTCTGAATGAAAATGAATTTGAGAGATTAGACTGGATAGTAACAGTGTATGGAATGGATGTGACGGTACACAGCGGCTTGTAGAACTTTCAAGTTTTGCTTTATAGCCATTGTTGTACACTTTACTTTTCTTTATAAAGAGAATACGGTGGTTACGTGTAGCGCGGCGCAATTTAATAGATCTTATACTGTAGTTGAAGGACTGGATTTGTGCCCACTCTGGTTGCGCACGGGTGGGGCCACAAGTGGCAGAAACGGATCCACCCCCCACTAATTGTATTTCACTTCTTTTATTACCAAACATCTTATTTGGGGTTACTGCTGCTCTAATACCAGGGTACAACCCATCGCTGCTAGTCAGTTTCATTTCAATCTATCTAATACTTGTACTCAGGGCCAGGCTGGCAAATTGTAGCCTTAGGGGCAAGCACACACCACTAGCTCAGGAGGAGTGGCCGATCCATACAAGCGGTATTAGGGAAAGATTTGAAAGCATGATATACAGAAGGCCAAAAAGCCCTAGTGGAAGGACGTGCTGTATATAGTTATAGAACCACCATCAGAGATAACCCCCGTTGTCTATTACCCATGTAGTGCTATGTTCACTGCTGTTAGTTGGGTTGGGGCTGAAATGCCGGCGTTCAGCTTGGCGGCGGTCAGAATACCGACCGCGGCATCCAAATGGTTAGAATCCCAACAGGGGTTGGGTAATTATGCTAAGCCTCCCTTACGGCGGCCTAAACCACCTGCCCTTCCGGTGACATGTTCTCTGTCTACCTGCCCCTGCAGTGACATTCCCCCTATCTACCTGCCTCTGCAGTGACATTCCCCCTATCTACCTGCCTCTGCAGTGACACTCCCCCTATCTACCTGCCTCTGCAGTGACATTCCCCCTATCTACCTGCCTCTGCAGTGACATTCCCCCTATCTACCTGCCTCTGCAGTGACACGCCCCCTATCTACCTTCCTCTGCAGTGACACTCTCCCTATCTACTTGCCTCTGCAGTGACACGCCCCCTATCTACCTGCCTCTGCAGTGACACTCCCCCTATCTACCTGCCTCTGCAGTGACATTCCCCCTATCTACCCGCCCTTGCAGTGACATTCCCCCTATCTACCTGCCTCTGCAGTGACATTCCCCCTATCTACCTGCCTCTGCAGTGACATTCCCCCTATCTACCTGCCTCTGCAGTGACATTCCCCCTATCTACCTGCCCTTGCAGTGACATTCCCCCTGTCTACCTGCCTCTGCAATGACATTCCCCCTATCTACCTGCCTCTGCAGTGACATTCCCCCTTTCTACCTGCCTCTGCAGTGACACGCCCCCTATCTACCTGCCTCTGCAGTGACATTCCCCCTGTCTACCTGCCTCTGCAGTGACATTCCCCCTATCTACCTGCCCTTGCAGTGACATTCCCCCTATCTACCTGCCTCTGCAGTGACATAACCCCCTATCTACCTGCCTCTGCAGTGACATTCCCCCTATCTACATGCCCTTGCAGTGACATTCCCCCTGTCTACCTGTCCTTGCAGTGACATTCCCCCTATCTACCTGCCCTTGAAGTGACATTCCCCCTATCTACCTGCCCTTGCAGTGACATTCCCCCTATCTACCTGCCCATCTACCTGCCCTTGCAGTGACATTCCCCCTATCTACCTGCCCCTGCAGTGACATTCCCCCTATCTACCTGCCTCTGCAGTGACATTCCCCCTATCTACATGCCCTTGCAGTGACATTCCCCCTGTCTACCTGTCCTTGCAGTGACATTCCCCCTATGTACCTGCCCTTGAAGTGACATTCCCCCTATCTACCTGCCTCTGCAGTGACATTCCCCCTATCTACCTGCCTCTGCAGTGACATTCCCCCTATCTACCTGCCCTTGCAGTGACATTCACCCTATCTACCTGCCTCTGCAGTGACATTCACCCTATCTACCTGCCTCTGCAGTGACACTCCCCCTATCTACCTGCCTCTGCAGTGACACTCCCCCTATCTACCTGCCTCTGCAGTGACAATCCCCCTATCTACCTGCCCTTGCAGTGACATTCCCCCTATCTACCTGCCCTTACAGTGACATTCCCCCTATCTACCTGCCCTTGCAGTGACATTCCCCCTATCTACCTGCCCTTGCAGTGACATTCCCCCTATCTACCTGCCTCTGCAGTGACATTCCCCCTATCTACCTGCCTCTGCAGTGACATTCCCCCTATCTACCTGCCCTTGCAGTGACATTCCCCCTATCTACCTGCCTCTGCAGTGACATTCCCCCTATCTACCTGCCCTTGAAGTGACATTCCCCCTATCTACCTGCCTCTGCAGTGACATTCCCACTATCTACCTGTCCTTGCAGTGACATTCCCCCTATCTACCTGCCCTTGCAGTGACATTCCCCCTATCTACCTGCCCTTGCAGTGACACTCCCCCTATCTACCTGCCTCTGCAGTGACATTCCCCCTATCTACCTGCCCTTGCAGTGACATTCCCCCTATCTACCTGCCCTTACAGTGACATTCCCCCTATCTACCTGCCCTTGCAGTGACATTCCCCCTATCTACCTGCCCTTGCAGTGACAGTCCCCCTATCTACCTGCCTCTGCAGTGACATTCCCCCTATCTACCTGCCTCTGCAGTGACATTCCTCCTATCTACCTACCTCTGCAGTGACATCCCCCCTATCTACCTGCCTCTGCAGTGACATTCCCCCTATCTACCTGTCCTTGCAGTGACATTCCCCCTATCTACCTGCCCTTGCAGTGACATTCCCCCTATCTACCTGCCTCTGCAGTGACATTCCCCCTATCTACCTGCCTCTGCAGTGACATTCCCCCTATCTACCTGTCCTTGCAGTGACATTCCCCCTATCTACCTGCCTCTGCAGTGACATTCCCCCTATCTACCTGCCCTTGCAGTGACATTCCCCCTATCTACCTGCCTCTGAAGTGACATTCCCCCTATCTACCTGCCTCTGCAGTGACATTCCCCCTATCTACCTGCCTCTGCAGTGACATTCCCCCTATCTACCTGCCCTTGCAGTGACATTCCCCCTATCTACCTGCATCTGCAGTGACATTCCCCCTATCTACCTGCCCTTGCAGTGACATTCCCCCTATCTACCTGCCTCTGTAGTGACATTCTCCCTGTCTACCTGCCTCTGCAGTGACATTCCCCCTATCTACCTGTCCTTGCAGTGACATTCCCCCTATCTACCTGCCTCTGCAGTGACATTCCCCCTATCTACCTGCCCTTGCAGTGACATTCCCCCTATCTACCTGCCTCTGAAGTGACATTCCCCCTATCTACCTGCCTCTGCAGTGACATTCCCCCTATCTACCTGCCTCTGCAGTGACATTCCCCCTGTCTACCTGCCTCTGCAGTGACATTCCCCCTATCTACCTGTCCTTGCAGTGACATTCCCCCTATCTACCTGCCCTTGCAGTGACATTCCCCCTATCTGCCTGTCCTTGCAGTGACATTCCCCCTATCTACCTGCCCTTGCAGTGACATTCCCCCTATCTACCTGCCTCTGCAGTGACATTCCCCCTATCTACCTGCCTCTGCAGTGACATTCCCCCTATCTACCTGTCCTTGCAGTGACATTCCCCCTATCTACCTGCCTCTGAAGTGACATTCCCCCTATATACCTGCCTCTGCAGTGACATTCCCCCTATCTACCTGCCTCTGCAGTGACATTCCCCCTATCTACCTGCCTCTACAGTGACATCCCCCCTGTCTACCTGCCTCTGCAGTGACATTCCCCCTATCTACCTGCCCTTGCAGTGACATTCCCCCTATCTACCTGCCTCTGCAGTGACATTCCCCCTATCTACCTGCCCTTGCATTGACATTCCCCCTATCTACCTGCCTCTGCAGTGACATTCCCCCTATCTACCTGCCTCTGCAGTGACATTCTCCCTGTCTACCTGCCTCTGCAGTGACATTCCCCCTATCTACCTGTCCTTGCAGTGACATTCCCCCTATCTACCTGCCTCTGCACTGACATTCCCCCTGTCTACCTGCCTCTTCAGTGACATTCCCCCTGTCTACCTGCCTCTTCAGTGACATTCCCCCTATCTATCTGCCTCTGCAGTGACATTCCCCCTATCTACCTGCCTCTGCAGTGGCATTCCCCCTATCTACCTGTCCTTGCAGTGACATTCCCCCTATCTACCTGCCCTTGCAGTGACATTCCCCCTATCTATCTGCCTCTGCAGTGACATTCCCCCTATCTACCTGTCCTTGCAGTGACATTCCCCCTATCTACCTGCCCTTGCAGTGACATTCCCCCTATCTACCTGCCTCTGCAGTGACATTCCCCCTATCTTCCTGCCCTTGCAGTGACATTCCCCCTATCTACCTGCCTCTGCAGTGACATTCCCCCTATCTACCTGCCCTTGCAGTGACATTCCCCCTATCTACCTGCCTCTGCAGTGACATTCCTCCTATCTACCTGCCTCTGCAGTGACATTCCCCCTATCTACCTGCCTCTGCAGTGACATTCCCCCTATCTACCTGCCCTTGCAGTGACATTCCCCCTATCTACCTGCCTCTGCAGTGACATTCCCCCTATCTACCTGCCTCTGCAGTGACATTCCTCCTATCTACCTGCCTCTGCAGTGACATTCCTCCTATCTACCTGCCTCTGCAGTGACATTCCCCCTATCTACCTGCCTCTGCAGTGACATTCCCCCTATCTACCTGCCCTTGCAGTGACATTCCCCCTATCTACCTACCTCTGCAGTGACATGCCCCCAGCCACTGGGCACATTCCGTACCACATGCCCTCATATCCAGTGCTATGTGGTTTGCTTTATACAATGTTACTTCTAATTACACTATATATTATCTCATACTGACCTTATAATGTCACAGTTGCATGGCTAGGGCAGAGTTGCACTGGGTAGAACAACCAGGCTTATTACACTTTCTTAGGTGGTTTGCTATTAAGATTCAATAAACGGTAAACAAATGCCTCTAATCCATCGGATAGAACTCTCTGTATCGTCTGCGTGGAATAAACTAAATGCTGAAATACACATAAAGCACCTATCGGCATTAGCTGAACAGTCGCAAACAGCCAATCACAAGTGGTTTCCTGGTACTGGGGCGGAGACCTGACCTAGACTAAGTGCAAGTGGCATAAGTGTTAGACTCGCGCAAATCTGCATGGTGGCGCAGATGTGTTCTGGGCATGTGAGAGCGATTTCCCGCAATCTGGCCTAGTACTGCATCTGCCCAATCTATGTAAGATTTACCATTCATGTATGAGAACTGCGACGCAATCTGGAACCAGGTCTGTTACTGAATCTTTGTCTCTTCCAGGTATCTGGCAGCTGCAGCTGATGCTGTTTAAGATCGCCCTCCTGCACGGAGTAGAGATTCACGTCAACATAGAATTTGTCAAACTCCTGGAGCCGCCCGAAGACCAGGAGAACCAAAGTACTTGTCTTTTCTGTCTTTTTCACAAGATGAAATTGTCACGTTAGGATTAATGACTGCTTTCTCCCGGTGACTTGCATTATTTATTTATTATTTATTTATTACCAGTTATTTATATAGCGCACACATATTCCGCAGCGCTTTACAGAGAATATTTGGCCATTCACATCAGTCCCTGCCCCAGTGGAGCTTACAATCTATATTCCCTATCACATGTACACACACACATTCACACTAGGGTTAATTTTTGTTGAGAGCCAATTAACCTACCAGTATATTTTTGGATTGTGGGAGGAAACCGGAGTACCCGGAGGAAACCCACGCAAGTACGGGGAGAATATACAAACTCCACACAGTTAGGGCCATGGTGGGAATTGAACCCATGACCTCAGTGCTGTGAGGCAGTAATGCTAACCATTACACCATTTGTACTGCCCGTACTGCATTATGAACTTGCCTGGTTAGCTCCATGCTTTGTGTCATGTTAGTAATTGTCTGCAACGGCATGGCCGCCCACCCCCAGCTGGATGGTCTTCAAATGGGATCGGTAACTGCACTTTGGGCCTGATTCTGAAATTTATAGTATTGCACAGCTGCAGGGAAGTGACTCTGCAATACTGCAGAGAAGCATCTGTGCAATACTGCAGAGAAGCATCTGTGCAATACTGTAGGGAAGCGTCTGTGCAATACTGCAGGGAAGCGTCTGTGTAATACCGCAGGGAAGCGGCTATGCAATACCACAGGGAAGCAGCTGTGCAATACAGCAGGGAAGCGGCTATGCAATACCGCAGCAAAGCGGCTGTACAGGGAAGCATATGACCAATACCGCAGGGAAGCGGCTGTGCAGTACCACAGAGAAGCGGCTGTGCAGTACCACAGGGAAGTGGCTGTGCACTACCACAGGGAAGCGGCTGTGCACTACCACAGAGAAGCGGCTGTGCAGTACCCCAGGGAAGCAGCTGTGAAATACCGAAGGGAAGCAACTGTGAAATACCGCAGGGAAGCAGCTGTGCAATACCGCAGGGAAGCGTCTGTGCCATCCCACAGGGAAGCGTCTGTGCCATCCCACAGGGAAGCGTCTGTGCAATACTGCATGGAAGCAACTGTGCAATACCACAGGGAAGCAGCTGTGCAATACCGCAGAGAAGCGTCTGTGCAGTACTGCAGGGAATCTTCTGTGTCATACTGCAGAGAAGCATCTGTGCAATACCGCAGAAAAGCATCTGTGCAACACCGCAGAAAAGCATATGTGCAATACCATAGGGAAGCGACTCTGCAATACTGAAGGGAAGCGTCTGCGATACCGCTGAAAAGTATCTGTGCAATTCTGCAGGTAAGCGCCTGTGTAATGCCGCAGGGAAGCGGCTATGCAATACCACTGTGAAGCAGCTGTGCAATACCGCAGGGAATCATCTCTGCAATACCGCAGAAAAGCGGCTGTTCAATACCGCAGGGAAGCGTCTGTGCAATACCCCAGGGAAGTAGCTGTGCAATACCGCAGGGAAGCGACTGTACAATACCGCAGGGAAGCATCTGCGCAATACCACAGGGAACCGTCTGTGCAATACCGCAGGGAAGCGTCTGCGCAATACCACAGGGAACCGTCTGTGCAATACCGCAGGGAAGCATCTGCGCAATACCACAGGGAACCGTCTGTGCAATACCGCAGGGAAGCGTCTGTGCAATACCGCAGGGAAGCATCTGCGCAATACCACAGGGAACCGTCTGTGCAATACCGCAGGGAAGCGTCTGTGAAATACCGCAGGGAAGCGACTGTGCACTACCACAGGGAAGCGTCTGTGCCATCCCACAGGGAAGCGTCTGTGCCATCCCACAGGGAAGCGTCTGTGCCATCCCACAGGGAAGCATCTGTGCAATACCACAGGGAAGCGTCTGTGCCATCCTGCAGGGAAGCGTCTGTGCAATACCGCAGGGAAGCAGCTGTGCTATACCGCAGGGAAGCAGCTGTGCTATACCGCAGGGAAGCGTCTGTGCAATACCGCAGGGAAGCAGCTGTGCAATACCGCAGGGAAGCGACTGTACAATACCACAGGGAATCAGCTGCGCAATACCACAGGGAAGCATCAGTGCAGTACTGCAGGGAAGCTTCTGTGCAATACCGCAGGGAAGCAGCTGTGCAATACCGCAGGGAAGCGGCTGTGCAATGCCGCCACCTAAAGCCACAGCATATGATTACACATCTGTATATTTTATTTGGTACAGGGTTTTTATTGTGTATTTTTAGTAGCGAGCTGGGCCAAGCTTGCGCATATTCCCCCAGCCTGACCCATTAAGCATTAAGTTGACCCTTTCCACTTCGAGACAGTCCCGGTGCATACAAGTGGCTCATCCAGGGCGGCTGTACATCAGTGAAGTTTTGCCAGTCATGGTGTTAAATCTCTGGTTGGGTCAGTGTTATACTTGGACGTTCCGTGGTGCAGCTCTGTATGTCTGCCGCTGCCTACTAGTGTGTGCCCAGGATTAGCCATGGATCTCTCACACCGTCTGAAGGAGTTCTGCTTAGATGGGTTGGAGAAGGAGGATATTACGTTTCGCAAATAATCACAAAGTGATGACAAATAGGAATTTTAGAAGATTTTGAAACATGAGTAACTGAAACCGAGATCCGCGGCTAGCAGCGGGGCATTAAATTATACCCTGTAAGCGCGACCTAATCCTGCTGTCATGCACGAGTTTTCTCCGTGATCTGCCCCCTCACCTTGTGCACAACGTGCATTGAGGAAACCTGGCCGCTCTGTGTCATCACTATACTAGATGGCGATTCAGAAATTCACTGGTGTAAAAGTGTCCCATAGGGGTGAAACTAATTCAGCGTTGCAGCTTCTCTGGTTTGGATTCTGTCCGGGGTGCTGGGAACACAAATGGTTCTTTTGGAAGCTGTTTTAGAGGAGTTGGGAAAGAAATGACGTGAACATGGAAGTAAAGGTACCGGGAATGATATTCTAGCGAGGATTCATGAGATTCTTGTTGGACAAGCAAGCAGACTGACGCCATCAAACCATCTGAAGGGGGACACGTTGGGATGTTGTCCATAGCAACTAAATAAGCTTCTAGATATAATTTATCTAGTACATTCCATAAAATGATAGCTTAAATCTGATTGGTGGCTACAGGCAACACTTCCAGTTGTCCTGTATAGATGGTTTGGTACATGTTGCATAAAATTTGTCTTCATCCGTCACCTGTGACCACATAGATATTAAAAGATGGAACCACAAGTAATTAACGTGCAATCTAAATTGCTCACTTCTAAGTCAGAAGACAATGTACAGTACGTGTATTTTCTGTGTCCTAACGTGACAGAGCTCATGTAGATCCAATGAAAGTAACAAGTTCTTTCCCTTCTCAGAAATAGGCTGGCGGGCAGAGTACCTTCCTCAGGACCACCCACTATCAGAATACGAGTTTGACGTGATTATTGGGGCTGATGGACGCAGAAACACTCTGGAAGGTAAGATATGACTGATCACAGGATGAGCTGACGGAAAGGCCGCCAACGTCCTGTGGGAGTGGAACTGTTTATTCCATACATAGAGCCATTAAGGGAGCGTCTCCGTGTATTGAAGGGGATGGAAACCGACGGCTGCACAGCCGTGTCTGTTACAGGTTTCCGGGGGGTTCTGGGCAGCAGTTTGGTGTATCTGGCCAAATGGGGCATCCTAGGGTATATGTCATTAGTAAATACGTATTCTTAAGGAGGTTATTCAGAGTTGTTAGCAAACCAAAAAAGTTAGCAATTGGGCAAAGCAATGCTGCACTGCAGTTGGGGTAGATGTAACATGTCTGTCCTGGCCATACTGTGGCTCCCCACCATACGTACAGTGTGTATGGCAGTTATAAATATCCCAATGTCATAATTGGGGCTTTCCTAAATTATCCCAGTGGATCTGTCATTTCCAGCATCACAGATTCCAGATATATCAGATAGTCACAGCTGCAAGCTAAAACCTTCTCCACGCCTGCTGGAGCCGGACTGTGACATCTACCTGTCCTCTCTGTATATTGCTATAATATAATTATACAGCACGTGTCTGCATAGCGATGTCTCAGGAAGAGAAGAGGAGGTCATTGTGTGATCCTATTGCCGGTGATGGAGTCCTGGTGCATATATGATGGTGCTGTTTAACAAGGTGTCGCAGGGCGGGGAAAAACATTGGGTGTATGACGTCTACGGCAGTCAGGGTAGTGTAATGCGCTATACGAGGAAAGATCAAACAGGGAGCTGCATTGTATGCTGCGGAATCCGGCTTGTAATCTTGTAAAGGTGTAATTTGTTTCACAGAAAGACAATTTGTCATCGCTCATTGTTTTCTCGCAGGAACCTGTGTTCAGCAACAAAAACAATTATTATCCGTTATTATCTCTGCTTGAATCCTAACAAAGCTAGATGTAACATCGTTTATTTACTCATTATATGCACCCAGTGGTTGTCATGAAACCCAGGGGGGCTTAGTCATGTGACACTGGGGGCTGGGTCATGTCACACTGGGGGCTGGGTCATGGCACACTGGGGGCTGGGTCATGTCACACTGGGGTCTGGGTCCGGTCACACTGGGGGGCTGGGTCTGGTCACACTGGCTGACAGGGCTGCATAGGACGGGCAGTCACATTATGTGAGGAGGGGAATAAAGGCAGCAGTACGCTACAGATTTAGAGTTATATAGTGGGAGGAGCTGGGTCTCACAGCAGTACAGAGTATATCAGGAGATGAGTGATGTGTCATTGAGGGCAGGGCTGCATGTGACAGGGGCAGTGATATGATGTGAGGAGGGGAATGGAGGCAGTTGGAAGCCACAGACTGAGAGTTATATAGTGGGAGGAGCAGGGTCCCCAGCAGCACAGAGTATATCAGGAGATGAGTGATGTGACAGTGAGGACAGGGCTGCATGTGACAGGGGCAGTGACATGATGTGAGGAGCGGAATGGAGGCAGCAAGCCACAGACTGAGAGTTATATAGTGGAAGGAGCAGGGTCCCCAGCAGCACAGAGTATATCAGGAGATGAGTGATGTGTCAGTGAGGACAGGGCTGTATGTGACAGGGGCAGTGACATGATGTGAGGAGGGGAATGGAGGCAGCAGGAAGTCACAGACTGAGAGTTATATAGTGGAAGGAGCAGTGTCCCCAGCAGCACAGAGTATATCAGGAGATGAGTGATGTGTCAGTGAGGACAGGGCTGTATGTGACAGGGGCAGTGACATGATGTGAGGAGCGGAATGGAGGCAGCAAGCCACAGACTGAGAGTTATATAGTGGAAGGAGCAGGGTCCCCAGTAGCACAGAGTATATCAGGAGATGAGTGATGTGTCAGTGAGGACAGGGCTGTATGTGACAGGGGCAGTGACATGATGTGAGGAGGGTAATGGAGGCAGCAGGAAGCCACAGACAGAGTTATATAGTGGAAGGAGCAGGGTCCCCAGCAGCACAGAGTATATCAGGAGATGAGTGATGTGTCAGTGAGGACAGGGCTGTATGTGACAGGGGCAGTGACATGATGTGAGGAGGGGAAGGGAGGCAGCAGGAAGCCACAGACTGAGAGTTAGATAGTGGGAGGAGCAGGGTCCCCAGCATGTCACTCTGATGAAGGAATACTGTAGTGTTAAACTAAGCTTTATATGACACAGAAGTCCATACCTATTACTGCACTGGAAGCGGTCTCATGAGCAGAGCCCTCCGCACTCTGTTTCATGTCTGCTTTTATTTTGTTACTGTGTCTCTGCGCACTGTGGCGCTATATAAACCAAGTATAATAATAATAATAATAATAATAATAGCATCCAACTTTCTATGCAGGATTCAGAAGGAAAGAGTTCCGCGGGAAACTGGCAATCGCCATAACTGCCAACTTCGTTAACAGAAACACCACAGCGGAAGCCAAAGTGGAGGAGATCAGTGGCGTCGCCTTCATCTTCAACCAGAAATTCTTTCAAGACTTGAAGGAAGAAACAGGTTCGTCTTCATTTTACCAGCAGTAAACAGCAGCACATGACGGGTGACGGCTCCTCTCGCTCGTCCCCTGTTATGTCAGGAGGTGGGAGAATAGTTCAGGTGGAATCTGCGCAGCACAAGTGGCCTTTACATGACACGAGAACTTTCTCTTCCGACACTCGCGGCATCTACATCTCTCTCTCTGTTTCAGCACATTCTGTCCTATAATTAGATTTTTATGTGTTAGAATGTGCTGCACACTATGGAAAAGCAACAGGTTATTCCGGGCAAGTAACCACAAGTAACAACAATTAAATTAGGTTCAGGATTAATGTCCACCCGAGACTTTTATATAAGCTGTAAGGATCAGTGTCACCCAGCAGCACAGAGTATATCAGGAGACCTGGTACCATGCTTACAGTGGAGGCAGCCATTGCACAGCCTATCTACTTACATGGAACTAGTGAAATCATTGAGGCACAAGGGGCCTTATGCCTCAGATGTTAATAGTGCCATCTTACATAATGAAATGGGATTGTGCACTCACAGATCTCCAGCGACGTCTCTTTGAGAACATCCGGCAAGTAGGAATTGCCCCTCTTACAACTGGCGTATGGGGCAAAAGTATCTGCAACCGCTCATCATTAGTGCCAATGGTGTATTACAGTCATCAGGCAGCTATAATATATAATACTATAGATCCTATAATCAGCACCTACCATAAAATATGATTTCATTTCCGGCCTCTCTCTTCCCTCATTAACGTGTTTGTCTTCTGCTTTCAGGGATCGATCTTGAAAACATTGTGTATTACAAGGACAGTACGCATTACTTTGTGATGACTGCAAAAAAGCAGAGTCTGCTGGATAAAGGGGTCATTCTGAATGTAGGTAGCTGAGTCCGATCTCTTCCATCACTTTAGCACTGTGTTATTAAACAGAATTTGCCTGAACTGTTATGTAATGTAGGCGTAATGTCAGTCACACCCCCATACACGTACACACCTTCCTGCCTGCCTGGCCCTATATGTGGATCACAGCTGTCCGACAGGAATCATCGCCCCCCAAGAATGCCAGCTACAAATGAGATTGACTAGAAATCCACAGACGGTATTGAACCTATTGGGATGCAGCGGATTACTTAGAGAACCGTCCAATCACATCAGATTTCTATGCCCTGAGGAGAAGTAGTTGATCATCTCTCAAACCGTCCAATCACATCAGATTTCTATGCCCTGAAGAGAAATAGTTGATCATCTCTCAAACCGTCCAATCACATCAGATTTCTATGCCCTGAAGAGAAATAATTGATCATCTCTCAAACCGCGGTGACCTGATCTTCTCATTTTCTTTTAATACAATAATGTTTGGGACAATTTATATTCTAGATCTTGTATCCTCAGTGGATCGTAAATGATTAGTAAAATAAAAAAACATTAGTGTGATGAGGGTTACCTACTTTTGGCAGATGTAAGGCCTGGGTGTTTCTGTACTAGTTCTGCCTCTTACCTTTGCCGTACACTTGAATTAGGGCTGGTGATTCCTCTAAGGTGTGCGCAGGCAATGCCCTCACAACGGGCCTAATTCAGATCTGATCGCTGGGCTGCGTTTTTTGCAGCCCTGCGACCAGATAGTCACCGCCTACAGGGGGGAGTGTATTTTCGCGGTGCAGGTGTGCGTCCCTATGTGTTGCAGAGCTGCACAAAAATCAGTTTGCGCAGTGTGTACGCAGCCCAGGACTTAAGGCCCGTACACACTGGCCGATATATCGCCCGTTCTCTTGAACGGCCGATATATCGCGGGTCCATCGGCCAGTGTGTACAGCCGATACGTCTGTGAACTCCGTCGTTCACAGACGTATCGCGTCGGCCCCGCAGCACAGGCGACAGCCAATATATCTACCGATATATTGGCGCGTCGCTGTGTGTGTACGGGCAGTCGGCCGACCGCATGTACACATGCTGCGGCGGCCGGCGGTGATTGACAGCTGAACTGGGTGGCATGACGTCAGTCCCCGACGGATCGGGCAGTGTGTATGCACAGTGTGTACCCACCTTTACTCTTCCCGTGCGATTGAATCCTGCTGATCGGGGCTGGAGCTGACGTCAGACACCCTCCCTGAAAACTCTTGAGCCCGTCTGCGATTTTCCGGACACTCCCTGAAAACGGTCAGTTGCCACCCACAAAAAGCCTCTTCCTGTCAGTCACCTTGCGAACGCCCGTGCGAATGGATTATTCGCACCATCCCGTCGCTGACCGCTGATGCCCGTTGTAGCCGTCTGTCGCGCCTGCGCATTGTGGTGCAGACGCAGGTTAGATCTGATTGCCCGCAGCAGCGATCAGATCTGAATTAGGCCCAATGTGCGCAGGCCTGATCCTAAATGCAGCATGTGCTCTTTCCACGCTGACTCCGGACATTTCTGTTCACTGTTGACGCTATCTTTATAAGGTTCGGCTATGACATCACTGTTCTGCAGAATATCCGGATCATTACATATTTGGCTGCAGGATTTTGCAGGTGTTTTGGTGCAGGATTTGGCTTTATATATCCCCTCTACCTTTTTTGTCCTACCCTAACATTTCCGTTATTATACCCAGGGCCAATTCTGCCACTTAGAAGGGGCCTAAAACACTGAGTGAGTGACGTGCTGTTACTGATTCACAGTCTTTATTCTTACTGCGGTGCCCCCGCCCTATACACCAGCTGCTGACAGGGAGGGGCTGCAGCTGGCAGATTAATACCAGGGATTATATTGGCTGCTGCTCCTTCGTGTTGGTACTGGGCCTGGAAGTGATGTCTGGGGCTATGATGTCACAGCCTAATTCCGCCCAGCTTCACACAAGGTAAGACGTGGGCCTGGTATTGGGCAATGCCTATGAATAGGAATTGCACGCACCCATCCTGATATTTCCCCAGCCGCACCACAGATTTATTTGAACCCCATCGTTGTCACGGCTCCATTTATAAACAATTAAGGGATCTATTCATGAAGCAGTGAAAAGTGTGGAGAAGGGAGCCGGTGAAGAAGTTGCCCATGGCAACCAATCAGCATTGAAGTAGCATTTATAATTTGCATACTTTAAAATTATACAGAGCAGCTGGTTGGTTGCCATGGACAACTTCTCCACTGGCGCACTTCTCCACACTTTTCACTGCTTCATGAATAGACCCCTAACTCTGTGGTATGTGGAGTTCACATAAACAGCGCGGAACGCATTCTGCGGAGCGTCAAAGCAAATATGGCATTGATGTATCGCATTACTGGAACGGGTCCTGTACCATCTCGCTGATCCACCGCAACTTTGTTCATCTCCAGGTGCAATGAGCCGCATTAAATATTCCGGTTCCGGTTAAGCTGCTGAGCCAGGATGTAAAATGGATGTTGGCAAAGTTCCTACTGGCAGACTGGCACCTGCATTCAGATGTATTGCCTGCCCATATGCCTCCCCGGTGGCAGCACAGCAAATCTGACAACAGAGATTTTTCTAGCAGTGTGCCAGAGATTGCGATACCTGTGCGATTCCATCCTGTATGCCTGTCTAATATATATATATTGATGTCTTTTATAGGACTATGCTGATGCGGAGATTCTCCTGTGCACAGAGAACGTGGACCAGGACAGTCTGCAGTCCTACGCTCGAGAAGCTGCAGACTTCGCAACTAATTACCAGCTGCCATCTTTGGATTTTGCCATCAACCATTACGATCAGCCTGACGTGGCCATGTTTGATTTCACCTCTATGTACGCGTCTGAAAACGCCGCCCTGGTCAGGGAACGCCACGGACACCATCTCCTGGTTGCTCTGGTTGGAGACAGCTTGCTTGAGGTTGGTGGTCGTCTTTAGAGGTTTATAGTTGGTGTCCGTATGCTCTGGAGGACAGGAGGTATTCTAGGTGTATTTATGACCAATTCCTTCTCTCTCCAACGTCCACACTGGTAAAGAAGGTTAGAAAATGGTCCAATTCTTAGCTCTGGATTAAATGCTGCCAATCTGAGTCCAGTAACCTCACGGTGACGCACATTTCTGTGTAACCATTGGCTGGATAGATTCACCATTTCCGGCAGATGGAATGTTGGTGACCATGGGGGCCATTCCGAGTTGATCGCTAGCTGAAAATGTTCGCTGCGCAGCGACGATGCAAAAAAACGGCACTTTTGCGCATGCGTATGCGGCGCAATGCGCACGCGCGACGTATTTTCACAACGGCCGATGTAGTTTCACACAAGGTCTAGCGAAGCTTTTCAGTCGCACTGGTGGCCGCAGAGTGATTGACATGAAGTAGGCGTTTCTGGGTGTCAACTGACCGTTTCAGGGTGTGATCGAAAAAACGCAAGCGTGCCAGGAAAAACGCAGGCGTGGCTGGCCGAACGCAGGGCGTGTTTGTGACGTCAAAACAGGAACTGGACAGTCTGAAGTGATCGCAAGCGCTGAGTAGGACTGGAGTTACTCTGAAACTGCACACATTTTTTTTGTAGCCGCTCTGCGATCCTTTCGTTCGCACTTCTGCTAAGCTAAAATACACTCCCAGTGGGAGGCGACATAGCGTTTGCATGGCTGCTAAAAGCAGCTAGCGAGCGAACAACTCGGAATGAGGGCCCATGTGTGTTCATTCGCACAACAAGTTTCTTAAAGTTAGTAAAACACGACCAATGTCTCATTACCTTGCACAGTCAGACCAGTCAGCAATATGTAATGGAGGTGGGATTTCTCAGAAATCTGGCAACATAAAGCAAGCAACCACTAACCGATCTTCTTGAGTAACTAGTAACTAGTTCTAACAAAGAGGTGAAATTCTACAGGTCACCCTCTCTTTCTTCATATGAAAAAAGTTTTGGCAATATAATTCCAGTTTGTCTATTTCAGTTATCAACATATGTATTATTCCTGCAGCCTTTCTGGCCAATGGGGACAGGCTGTGCCCGAGGATTTCTGGCAGCATTTGATACAGCCTGGATGGTGAGGAGCTGGGCGCAGGGAGCGCCGCCTCTTGAGGTCATTGCTGAACGGTAAATTATTGGCTTCTAATTAGTACCCATAACATGTAAATATTATAGAACAGCATTTCTCATATTTTGTGCTGGTTATGGTGAAAAAGATGCGTCATAGCACAATGGCACCATAGCAAGTTGTCCAGCAGGTGGCACTGGTCTGTTTCAGTCTTTGGGTAACGCTTAATTTTCCGTTAGAATGGTTCTTCTACCCCAAATGTGTGTACTCGCTGGTGTCGGGAACTATTTTCCTGTATTTGCCATTTTCTATTTTTGTTTTTGTTTTAAAAAAAAAACAGACAGAAAGGGCTGATGCCTTCCTGTGGGGAGCGGATTAACTGTGCGTGCCGGCTGTTTATATTGCGGGATCTTTCCTCCATCTGGTATCCGGGTGATAGATCTACAGTATCTAGGTAGACAGTAGGGCGACACCATCTGGTGAAGATGTAATAGGCCAACAGGTACAAAAAGTTGACGGATGAAAGGTCGACAGTGCTTAAGGTCAGCAGGTGCTAAAGGTCAACGGGTTCAAAAAGTCAACATGACATTTGGTCGACGCACAAATGGTTGACACATGTTTTTTTTTTTCATGTTTGCCCAACATTTGTTTGATTTACTTTCCAGTTGGACTACGATTGGGAACCGTAACCTTGCCCGGGGCGTGGCAAGCGTATACGTTTCTACTGATGGTGGTTACCTATTACTAAACATACAAGATTTGACCCCAAAAAATGTAAAAAAACTTTTGTACCTGTCGGCCTAATTAATGCTTGACGACCATATGGTGTTGACCTACAGACTGTCTACCTAGACACCGTAGATGTTCTATACCACGCCCCCTCCATCTGTGGTCAGGTTTTTAATAACCCAGCCGGCTGCATTTTAACTAAAAAAATATTAGAAACTGAGGAAAGCAAAAAAGTGGTTGTAAACATGAAAAATACAAACAGCGCAATTAACATGCAATATGCATTTTTTTTTAATTAAAACATGTTATAAACTTAGGCAAATATAATCACATGCTGAGTCTTAGAGGGGTATTCAATTAGTGCCGTTTTATTGACCAGTCGAAAAAACTACACTTTTCGCCCGTTTTTAGGTCGAATTTACATTCGACCTATTCAATGCCTGTGCCATTTTTTCAACTGGTCGAAAAATCTGGCACTGGCGAAAAACCATGTGTATCTGCGAATTTGCTCCTGATACTTGTGTTGTGGCGAATTCGCAGGCGTTTTCGGCCATTTTTGGCACAATTTTCGGGCATGCCGATTCGACTAAAAAAATAAAGTGAAATGGCATGGGTGAAAATGGATTAAAAAATGGGTGAAAATGCCCTCAATTGAATGCCCTGTGTCCATTTAGCGTGGTATTTAATTAGTGCCGTTTTATCGACCAGTCGGAAAAACTGCACTTTTCGCTCGTTTTTAGGTAGAATTTACATTCGACCTATTCAGTGCCGTGCCGTTTTTTCGACCGGTCGAAAAATCCGTCACTGGTGAAAGCCACGTGTATCGGCGAATTCGCCGACGATACACATGTTTTGGTGAATTCTGTCAGTCAAAAAAACGACACTTAATTGAATACCCCACTTATAGTGCTGTTTTTTCGGCCTGTCGAAAAAACGGCACTTAATTGAATACCGCACAGATTTATCAAGCCTTGGAGAGTGATAAATTGCACGGTGATAAAGTACTAACCAACCAGCTCCTAACTGCCATGTTACAGGATGTGTTTGAAAAATTACAGCACGGAACTGATTGGTTGGAACTTTATCACCATGCAATTTATCACGCTCTAAAGCTTGATAAATCTGGGCCTTAAGTGATTATTATTAGATTTTATCGGTCTGACTGTAAAGTGACTCTTCACTGTAAGCCTGACTTGTCTCTCCCAGCTCTCGTAGACACACACTAGTGAGCACGCTATTACTGTGAATACCGCGTATGTTGCGTAGATCACTCAGCAAGAGTGCGCCAACACTTGGCGGTGACTTCGGAAAGCCAAGCCAGCGTTCTGCCATTCTTCATGACAATCTGCCCACTTTAGGGAAAACAGTGTAGCTTGTCTTGGCAAATCTATTATTATTTTATGTCATTTAGTACATAAATACAGCTTTGTGTACCGATAGACTGATGCCTTTATGTGTCTATAGTCTGCATTCGCTGCTTCTTATCACCCATTCTGCTTGCAGCGCATTATGCGTCCTGGCTCGGAAACAGTTCTGTTTGCTTTCCTCTTATTACAGCACTTGCGTCAGAATGTAAAAGGCTGATATGGGAACAGACCTTATAGATAAAAGCTTATATTTGGAGTTTAAACTTGATAAAATGCTTTTTTTTTTAAATTTCTGTGTTTTGTCTGAATTTTGCAGTATTACGTTTAGCAAATGTAATGCGTCTTCTGGTTCTAAGAGCCAGGGCCCCTTTACACATATGTTCAGTATCACTAGAGAAGGGTGAGCTGTCTGGTCAGCGAATGAAGATTTATTCAAGAAAGAAATTGACTTTAATGTGGCTCCGGCTGTAAGACTGGATTTGTTATAATGGACGGTGTTTTCATCTGAGTTTATTTCCAGTCTGGCCGTTGAGATGTTTCCTAGGTTCTTGTCTGACTCACTTGTCTGTGGTCTCGGAGCTTGAAAATTACATGTCAAACATTAAAGAGAAGTGAGGTTTTTAGGTAATTTATGGTGAGTGGTTAGTTCCCTCCACCACGGCAGAGAGACAAGATTATACCCCAGGGGTAAGTGAATGAGAACATACGGGGATGACATCATATAATGTACAGAGTAAGGCATACTTACCCTATAAATCACCCTTAGCCTCGTTAGCTGTCTCTGTTATCACCGACCACAGCTCCACTTGGCAAATCTTGCTGCATGGAACAGATTTGAGATTATCCGCCAGGGACTGTAGACTGTTCAGAGACATCTAATTCTGTCCTTTCTCTGTATCAGGGAGAGTCTGTATCGCCTACTACCTCAGACAACGCCAGAGAACATCAGCAAGAACTTTGACCAGTACACAATTGACCCGGGAACTCGGTATCCCAATCTCAACTCTAACTGCGTCCGGACTCACCAGGTAAGTGCCCCCTGGTCATGTACACCACACACACAGTAAAGGGGCAAAATCCCATTCAGACGGCATCAAACCCTACATATGTATTGCACATACAGCCTTCTCTTCTTCTCTGGATTCCTGTAAGTAAAAGAATCAGGATGGTGGAGAGATCTCCTCATCCGGTCAGTTTGGCCAGACATTTGCATCAAATATGGTCCTAGCAAAGGAGTTCGGATGCTTAATGGTCCAGTGTGGCAGCGAGTCTGCAAATTCTTTCTAACACAGTAATGGCGATCTGATGAGGGACACATGGTGGGACCTCTCACCTGTAGATTTAATTGTAGCTGTAATAACATATTAACAAGCATTCTGCACAACTGTTATGAGCTATAACAAACAAATCTGGCAATAAAGTATGAAGGAGATGGGGGCCGCAGGTGTAGGCCCAGTGGGCCGTGTATGTGGCCATAGGGTGGCCTGTTGCCCATATTTGGCCTAAGTATATTAAGGAAGAAGGGTGGGTGTGAGAGTTAGGAAAGTGGGGATGAAGAGGACCTCAGGTGTTGGGTCACCAAGTTTTATGGCCTTGCTTATAGGATTCATCCTGATTGGCCAAAGATTAGGGGCTGTCAAAGCTTGGAGAGAGATAAAGTGAAGAGAGATTGGGGGTAGATGTATTAAGCCTTTGAGAGTGATAAGGTGGAGAGATAAAGGACCAGCCAATCAGCTATGCAGTTATGAGCTGGTCGGTTGGTACTTTTGGGTCTATTTACTAAGCCTTGGACAGAAATAAAGTGGACGGAGATAAAGTACCAGCCAATCAGCTCCTAACAGTCATTTTTCAAACACAGCCTGTAACATGGTAGTTAGGAGCTGATTTCCTGGTACTTTATCTCCCTCCAAGGCTTAGTAAATAGACCACTTTACCTCTCTACACAGCCGATGGTCGATGTACTGCATCTACAGATATATCGGCGCTGTATGTACTTTCTGCAGGGACCGCATCTCAACTGGGTGGGCACAACTAAATGCCCGCCCAGTCGCGACATCAGACACAACCGGGTGGGCGATTGCTAAATATGCATGCACTTACCAATCGTCACACAGTTCGGTGTATCGGCCATTCGGCTGACCTATCCGTCAGATGTGTACCCACCTTCAGATGGGGCTGGATGGAACAGCAGTGTGGTGACAATCCTGGCGCACGCAGGTGGTTCAGATCCAGTTGTGTAGTCCACTTGGTTGATATCATCTTGTGTGTTTAGCTCTGTTATTGTTCTGGTAATGAACTGTGACAGCGTGTAATCCCCGGGATTGTTATATCGCACAGTAATTATTTCCATGCTCATATTTCTGTTAGTAATGTAGAAACAATGAGATGTGGGAGCCTTTCATCCCAGGGGTTAGACTCGCATCCTTTTCTCTCCCAGCGATGTCCTGACTTAGTAGTGTGACCAGGGGTCTGGTGGTCTTTCTGTACAAACGCTGGTTCAGTCTGCAGTGTAGGAGTGACGGATAGTCCATCTGGCTGAGTGTACGCTTAGCGTGTTCTGTATGTACTGACTGTAATCTCCTATACAGAGTAACCGGCGGCCCACTGCTGGGATATTCTTATTAGCTCTGGCCCTGCCATTGGGTTCATAGAAGACCCTATAGATATAAGATGGGGTTCTTGATATTGGTAGGAATCACAGCTGATCTGCCATAACTCCAGTTACCAGCTTCATCACATTAAGCTTTATCAGAATCAAAACGCAAACTTTACTGTATAATGTATATTCCTAACAGGGAAGGGTGAGACGGCGAAATCTTCCTTGTTATAATGTAGGAGTTTATGCAGTTACATAACCTGCGACGTGTCTTCTGTAATCACTGGTCATAGATTATCCTGCTAGATGCTGGTTCAGTTGAATTTGCCCCCCCCCCCCCCCCCCCTACCCACCCCACTGTGTCTGTAAACCTCCTAGTAACACGTTGGTTTATTACTAGATGCCGGTAGCACACCGTTCTTCTAATTGGCCAGAGAGGTCTTTTTTATTTTAAATATAAAGTTTTCATGTATTCCTCTGTAAATAAATTTCTGCTATTCTGAAAATATTTTATGTTAAAGGCAGTGTAAAATGGGTACTTGAAATAAGGACTCATAGGCAGGTCTACCGGTAAAACACAGTGGGGTAAATTTACTAAGGTGGGAGATTTTTAGAACTGGTGATGTTGCCCATGGCAACCAATCAGATTCTACTTACCATTTATCTAGCTGCTTCTAGCAGATAATAGATATAATCTGATTGGTTGCTATGGGCAACATCACCAGTTCTAAAAATATCCCACCTTAGTAAATTTACCCCAGTGTCTTTTTACTGGCATCAGACACTGGACATAGCATACACAGGCTTGGGCCTGGTCACACAGGTACATGACTTAAAATGAACAAATGAAAGTAAATGTCTTTGCACTCCCGTGCTCAACAGTCATTCTGCTGGAACGACCTGCAGCTACCGTCCGCCATGCTCTCCTGGCACAGTCAACGTCCACAGTCCCTGGCACTATGAAATTGCAGCCTACCCGCTGGCCTCTAACAGGCGTCAGTGCTCCATGCAGTGGGTGTATGGGAGTTTTAAACCCCTCTCCTGCTTCTAACTTCCTGCAGGATCTGGGTGAGCTGGAAAACCCGGACTTCTATTTTTACACTTGGAGCTGTGCAATCCAGAAAACCCGGAGTTCCAAAATACTATTGCAGGTGCAGAATGTGCAGGTCTTGTTTTCCTCTCTTGAAGGGAGCTGATCCCACGGAGATGTGGGCAGTTGTGGTGAGACACAAGCCCTCTCACCACAGCAGCAATGGCATTCCTACCCTGTCCACTTTCCCGGAAATGAAATGACAGAAACAACGCGCTGTAGAAGTGATTTATTTTGCTGCTGAGCTATTCCGAGTTTCAAGATTGTAGAATTTAGGTGATAACATCTAGACACGAAACAGCACCATTATAAATTTGAGTCACATTTTACAATAGTACATTTGTCTAAGTAAATAATACATCATAGATGATATAAATGAAAGGGACAAGTGTGTTTAGGAAAGATAACATGCAACTCCCGTTGCACTGTACTGAAACGCTGTTTTGTTGTTGTTGTTGCAGGTAAAACATTTACACTTTACCAGTGAGCTTCAAGGCTGCCCCCTGGAGAGAGTAAGCTCCATCAGGAGATCAGTGGGGGTCACCAGGCACGGTACGTAAGGGGTGAACACACAGTGCGCATTATGTGCAGCCTCTGAGTCACACTTGGTGACCCTCTCTTCTTCTTCTCCACTTAGAGTCTGACATTAGGCCCAACAAACTCCTGACTTGGTGCCAGAAGCAGACTGAGGGCTACAGGAATGTCCATGTCACCAACCTGACCAGCTCCTGGAAAAGTGGCCTCGCTCTCTGTGCCATTATCCACCACTTCCGGCCAGACCTCATGTGAGTAGACGATCCACAGCTTGTATATACTGTAGTTTCCCTTGGTGAGACAGGATCCCCAATGTCAGCTCAAGCAGACAATAAGAACTTAAGTACAATTGGTGCAGGGAGTGCAGCTGCTATGGGGCCCAGAACTGAGAGGGACCGCCTTCTCTGTCACCGTTACATGTGTTATATACAGGGTGTAGCTACCATAGGTGCAGGGAGTGCAGCTGCTATGGGGCCCAGAGCTGAGAGGGGCCACCTTCCCTGTCACAGTTACATGTGTTATATACAGGGTGCAGCTACCATAGGTGTAGGGAGTGCGGCTGCTATGGGGCCCAGAGCTGAGAGGGGCCACCTTCCCTGTCACAGTTACATGTGTTATATACAGGGTGTAGCTACCATAGGTGCAGGGAGTGCAGCTGCTATGGGGCCCAGAGCTGAGAGGGGCCACCTTCCCTGTCACAGTTACATGTGTTATATACAGGGTGCAGCTACCACAGGTGTAGGGAGTGTGGCTGCTATGGGGCCCAGAGCTGAGACGGGCCACCTTCCCTGTCACAGTTACATGTGATATATACAGGGTGTAGCTACCATAGGTGCAGGGAGTGCAGCTGCTATGGGGCCCAGAGCTGAGAGGGGCCACCTTCCCTGTCACAGTCACATGTGTTATATACAGGGTGTAGCTACCATAGGTGCAGGGAGTGCAGCTGCTATGGGGCCCAGAGCTGAGAGGGGCCACCTTCCCTGTCACAGTTACATGTGTTATATACAGGGTGTAGCTACCATAGGTGTAGGGAGTGCAGCTGCTATGGGGTCCAGAGCTGAGAGGGGCCACCTTCCCTGTCACAGTTACATGTGTTATATACAAGGGCGTAGCTACCATAGGTGCAGGGAGTGCAGCTGCTATGGGGCCCAGAGCTGAGAGGGGCCACCTTCCCTGTCACAGTTACATGTGTTATATACAGGGTGTAGCTACCATAGGTGCAGGGAGTGCAGCTGCTATGGGGCCCAGAGCTGAGAGGGGCCACCTTCCCTGTCACAGTCACATGTGTTATATACAGGGTGTAGCTACCATAGGTGCAGGGAGTGCAGCTGCTATGGGGCCCAGAGCTGAGAGGGGCCACCTTCCCTGTCACAGTTACATGTGTTATATACAGGGTGTAGCTACCATAGGTGTAGGGAGTGCAGCTGCTATGGGGTCCAGAGCTGAGAGGGGCCACCTTCCCTGTCACAGTTACATGTGTTATATACAAGGGCGTAGCTACCATAGGTGCAGGGAGTGCAGCTGCTATGGGGCCCAGAGCTGAGAGGGGCCACCTTCCCTGTCACAGTTACATGTGTTATATACAGGGTGTAGCTACCATAGGTGCAGGGAGTGCAGCTGCTATGGGGCCCAGAGCTGAGAGGGGCCACCTTCCCTGTCACAGTCACATGTGTTATATACAGGGTGAAGCTACCATGGGTGTAGTATTGAAAGTCGACAGTAACTAGGTCGACAATGTCTAGGTCGACCACTATTGGTCGACAGTAACTAGGTCGACAGGGTGTCTAGGTCGACAGGGTCTTTAGGTCAACATGTTCTAGGTCGACAGGTCAAAAGGTCGACATGAGTTTTTAATGTTATTTTGGTGTCGTTTTCTTCGTAGAGTGACCGGGAACCCCAATTAGTGCACCGCGTCCCCTCGCATGGCTCGCTTCGCTCGCCATGCTTCGGGCATGGTGCCTTCGCTCCGCTATCGCTTCGCTTGGCACAGATTACCGTTCCAATCGTAGTCCACGTGGATCGTTAAGTATGAAAAGGTTCAGAAAAAGAAAAAAATTGTGAAAAACTCATGTCGACCTTTTGACCTGTCGACCTAGAACATGTCGACCTAAAGACCCTGTCGTCCTAGACACCCTGTCGACATAGTTACTGTCGACCAATAGTGGTCGACCTAGACATTGTCGACCTAGTTACTGTCGACTTTCAGTCCGGATCCCAGCTACCATAGGTGCAGGCAGTGCAGCTGCTATGGGGCCCAGAGCTGAGAGGGGCCAGTTTTCCTGTCACAGTTACATGTAGTATATTGGCAATGGACATAAACTCCGAATACACTGTAAAGAAGGAATTCAATTGTGCGCAGGAGATTACAAAAACTCAGCGACGCAGGGTTTTTCCTGCAGCCGCAGGGTTTTCCTATTTAATTGCAGGAGAAAAAAATGAATGACCTAACATTCCTCTCCCTCCGATACTGTTATTCCTCAGTGACTTTGACTCCTTGAATGAAGACGACAGTGTCAGGTGTAACCAGTTGGCGTTCGACATTGCGGAGAAAGAGTTTGGAATCTCGCCCGTTACCACAGGGAAGGAGATGGCATCTGTGGAAGAGCCCGATAAACTCAGCATGGTTCTGTACCTCTCTAAGTTCTACGAATTGTTTAGGGGATCCCCCCTGAGGCCCGTTGGTAAGTGGCTCTTTATAGCCGCAAAGAGGTTAGTTGTTACTGTGCTGCATCCTACCCAGTGGTGTTATTTCTCCTGCGGAGGCCGGCTGGGATCACCTGAGTGGATCAGGCTATTTTTTACTGTACCCGAGGACCAATGCTGGTATCTGTAGTTCACCTGTGACTCCTTACCTTTTGCAGATTCCTCACCAAGAGAAAATAGGAAGAACAGAGATGCATTTTCTTCAAAACCATCCAGCCTACTCTCTAATAATTACCTCAATTTAACCTTACCAAGAAAACGAGTGCCAAAGGTGAGGCTACAGCAAATGTGTTTATTCACCTTTACAAGGATCTAAAGGGTCTGTTCATGAAGCAGTGAAAAGAGTGGAGAAGTGAGCTAGTGGAGAAGTTGCCCATGGCAACCAATCAGTGTTGAGGTAACATTTATAAATTGCATTCTATAAAATTATTGGTAACAGCTGATTGGTTGCCATGGGAAACTTCTCGACTGGTTCACTTATCCACACTTTTCACTGCTTCATGAATAGACCCCTATTTACTAAGCCTTGGATGGAGATAAAGTGGACGGAAAATAAGAATTTACTTACCGATAATTCTATTTCTCATAGTCCGTAGTGGATGCTGGGGACTCCGTAAGGACCATGGGGAATAGCGGCTCCGCAGGAGACTGGGCACATCTAAAGAAAGCTTTAGGACTAACTGGTGTGCACTGGCTCCTCCCCCTATGACCCTCCTCCAAGCCTCAGTTAGGATACTGTGCCCGGACGAGCGTACACAATAAGGAAGGATTTTGAATCCCGGGTAAGACTCATACCAGCCACACCAATCACACCATATAACTTGTGATCTAAACCCAGTTAACAGTATGATAACAGAGGAGCCTCTGAAAGATGGCTCACAACAATAATAACCCGATTTTTGTAACAATAACTATGTACAAGTATTGCAGACAATCCGCACTTGGGATGGGCGCCCAGCATCCACTACGGACTATGAGAAATAGAATTATCGGTAAGTAAATTCTTATTTTCTCTAACGTCCTAAGTGGATGCTGGGGACTCCGTAAGGACCATGGGGATTATACCAAAGCTCCCAAACGGGCGGGAGAGTGCGGATGACTCTGCAGCACCAAATGAGAGAACTCCAGGTCCTCCTCAGCCAGGATATTAATTTTGTAGAATTTTACAAACGTATTTGCTCCTGACCAAGTAGCTGCTCGGCAAAGTTGTAAAGCCGAGACCCCTCGGGCAGCCGCCCAAGATGAGCCCACCTTCCTTGTGGAGTGGGCATTTACAGATTTTTGGTTGTGGCAGGCCTGCCACAGAATGTGCAAGCTGAATTGTACTACAAATCCAACGAGCAATAGTCTGCTTAGAAGCAGGAGCACCCAGCTTGTTGGGTGCACACAGGATAAACAGCGAGTCAGATTTCCTGACTCCAGCCGTCCTGGAAACATATATTTTCAGGGCACTGACAACGTCTAGCAACTTGGAGGCCTCCAAGTCCCTAGTAGCCGCAGGCACCACCAATAGGTTGGTTCAGGTGAAACGCTGAAACCACCTTGGGGAGAAACTGAGGACGAGTCCTCAATTCCGCCCTTTCCGAATGGAAAATCAGATAAGGGCTTTTTCAGGATAAAGCCGCCAATTCTGACACGCGCCTGGCCCAGGCCAGGGCCAACAGCATGACCACTTTCCATGTGAGATATTTTAACTCCACAGATTTAAGTGGTTCAAACCAATGTGACTTTTGGAACCCAAAACTACATTGAGATCCCAAAGTGCCACTGGAGGCACAAAAGGAGGCTGTATATGCAGTACCCCTTTTACAAACGTCTGAACTTCAGGGACTGAAGCTAGTTCTTTTTGGAAGAAAATTGACAGGGCCGCAAATTTGAACCTTAATGGACCCCAATTTCAGGCCCATAGACACTCCTGTTTGCAGGAAATGTAGGAATCGACCCAGTTGAATTTCCTCCGTCGGGCCTTACTGGCCTCGCACCACGCAACATATTTTCGCCAATTGCGGTGATAATGTTTTTGCGGTTACATCCTTCCTGGCTTTGATCAGGATAGGGATGACTTCATCCGGAAAGCCTTTTTTCCTTCAGGATCCGGCGTTCAACCGCCATGCCGTCAAACGCAGCCGCGGTAAGTCTTGGAACAGACAGGGTCCTTGCTGGAGCAGGTCCCTTCTTAGAGGTAGAGGCCACGGATCCTCCGTGAGCATCTCTTGAAGTTCCGGTTACCAAGTCCTTCTTGGCCAATCCGGAGCCACGAATATAGTGCTTTCTCCTCTCCATCTTATCAATCTCAGTACCTTGGGTATGAGAGGCAGAGGAGGGAACACATACACTGACTGGTACACCCACGGTGTTACCAGAGCGTCTACAACTATTGCCTGAGGGTCTCTTGACCTGGCGCAATACCTGTCGAGTTTTTTAATCATGTGGACGACTTCTGGGTGAAGTCCCCACTCTCCCGGGTGGAGGTCGTGCTGAGGAAGTCTGCTTCCCAGTTGTCCACTCCCGGAATGAATACTGTTGACAGTGCTATCACATGATTTTCCGCCCAGCGAAGAATCCCTGCAGCTTCTGCCATTGCCCTCCTGCTTCTTGTGCCACCCTGTCTGTTTACGTGGGTGACTGCCATGATGTTGTCCGACTGGATCAACACCGGCTGACCTTGAAGCAGAGGTCTTGCTAAGCTTAGAGCATTGTAAATGGCCCTTAGCTTCAGGATATTTATGTGAAGTGATGTATCCAGGCTTGACCCTAAGCCCTGGATATTCCTTCCCTGTGTGACTGCTCCCCAGCCTCGCAGGCTGGCATCCGTGGTCACCAGGACCCAGTCCTGAATGCCGAATCTGCGTCCCTCTAGAAGATGAGCACTCTGCAACCACCACATGATGGATACCCTTGTCCTTGGTGACAGGGTTATCCGCTGATGCATCTGAAAATGCGACCCGGACCATTTGTCCAGTAGGTTCCACTGGAAAGTTCTTGCGTGGAATCTAACGAATGGGATTGCTTCGTAGGAAGCCACCATTTTTACCCAGAACCCTTGTGCATTGATGCACTGAGACTTGGTTCGGTTTTAGGAGGTTCCTGACTAGCTCGGATAACTCCCTGGTTTTCTCTTCCGGGAGAAACACCTTTTTTCTGGACTGTGTCCAGGAACATCCCTAGGAAACAGAAGACAAGTCGTCGGAACCAGCTGCGATTTTGGAATATTGAGAATCCAATCGTGCTGCCGCAACACTACCTGAGATAGTGCTACACCGACTTCCAACTGTTCCTTGGATCTTACCCTTATCAGGGAATCGTCCAAGTAAGGGATAACTAAAATTCCCTTCCTTCGAAGGGATATCATTTCGGCCATTACCTTGGTAAAGACCCGGGGTGCCGTGGACCCTCCCTACGGCAGCGTCTGAACTGATAGTGACAGTTCTGTACCATAACCTGAGGTACCCTTGGTGAGAAGGGTAAACTTTGACATGAAGGTAAGCATCCTTGATGTCCCAAGACATCATGTAGTCCCCTTCTTCCAGGTTCGCAATCACTGCTCTGAGTGACTCAATCTTGAATTTGAACCTCTGTATGTAAGTGTTCAAAGATTTTAGATTTTAGATTTAGAATCGGTTTCACCGGGCCGTCTGGCTTCGGTACCACAATAGTGTGGAATAATACCCCGTTCCCTGTTGCAGGAGGGGTACCTTGATTATCACCTGCTGGGTGAATGGCTTCCAAAACTGCCTCCCTGTCAGAGGGAGACGGCGGTAAAGCCGACTTTTGGAAACGGCGAGGGGGAGACGTCTCGAATTTCAATATGTACCCTTGAGATATTACCTGAAGGATCCAGGGGTCTACTTGCGAGTGAGCCCACTGCGCACTGAAATTCATTGAGAACGGGCCCCCACCGTGCCTGAGTTTGTAAGGCCCTAGCGTCATACTGAGGGCTTTTGCAGAGGCGGGAAAGGATTTCTGTTCCTGGGAACTGGGTAATCTCTTCAGCCTTTTTCCTCTCCCTCTGTCACGAGCAGAAAAGAGGAACCTTTTGTCCGCTTGCCAACAAAGGACTGCGCCTGATAATACGGCGTCTTATTTTGAGAGGCGACCTGGGGTACAAACGTGGATTTCCCAGTTGTTGCCGTGGCCACCAGGTCTAAAAGACCGACCCCAAATGTCCCCTTTTAAAGGCAATACTTCCAAATGCCGTTTGGAATCCGCATCACCTGACCATTTTACTGGTAGAATTGGACAACGCACTTATACTTGATGTCAGTCGGCAAATATTCCGCTGTGCATCATGCATATATAGAAATGCATCTTTTAAATGCTCTATAGGCAATAATATACTATCCTTATCTAGGATATCAATATTTCCAGTCAGGGAATCCGACCATGCCAACCCAGCACTGCACCTCCAGGCTGAGGCGATTGCTGGTCGCAGTATAACACCAGTATGTGTGTGAATACATTTTTGGATACCCTCCTGCTTTCTATCAGCAGGATCCTTAAGGGCGGCCATCTCATGAGAATGTAGAGCCCTTGTTCTTACAAGCGTGTGAGCGCCTTATCCCCCCTAGGGGGTGTTTCCCAACGCACCCTAACCTCTGGCGGGAAAGGGTATACAGCCAATACTTTTTAAGAAATTATCAATTGTTATCGGGGGGAAACCCATGCATCATCACACACCTCATTTTATTTTTCAGATTCAGGAAAACTACAGGTAGTTTTTCCCTCACCGAACATAATACCCCTTTTTGGTGGTACTCGTATTATCAGAAATGTATAAAACATTTTCCATTGTCTCAATCATGTAACGTGTGGCCCTACTGGAAATCACGGTTGTCTTTTCACCGTCGACACAGGAGTCAGTATCCGTGTCGACGTCTGTATCTGCCATCTGAGGTAACGGGCGCTTTAGAGCCCCTGACGGCCTATGAGACGTCTGGAGAGGCACAAGCTGAGTAGCCGGCTGTCTCATGTCAACCACTGTTTTTTTATACAGAGCTGACACTGTCACGTAATTTTCAACAGTTCATCCACTCAGGTGTCGACCCCCTAGGTGGTGACATCACTGTTACAGACACTCTGCTCCGTCTCCACATCATTTTTCTCCTCATACATGTCGACACAAACGTACCGACACACAGCACACACACAGGGAATGCTCTGATAGAGGACAGGACCCCACTAGCCCTTTGGGGAGACAGAGGGAGAGTATGCCAGCACACACCAGAGCGCTATATATATATATACAGGGATAACCTTATATAAGTGTTTTTCCCCTTATAGCTGCTGTATGTTTTAATACTGCGCCTAATTAGTGCCCCCCTCTCTTTTTTTAACCCTTTCTGTAGTGCAGGGAAGAGTCAGGGAGCTTCCCTCCAACTGAGCTGTGAGGGAAAATGGCGCCAGTGTGCTGAGGAGATAGGCTCCGCCCCCTTTTCGGCGGCCTTATCACCCGTTTTTCTGTATATTCTGGCAGGGGTTAAATGCATCCATATAGCCCAGGAGCTATATGTGATGCATTTTTTGCCATGTAAGGTATTTTTATCGTGTTTTATTGCGTCTCAGGGCGCCCCCCCCCAGCGCCCTGCACCCTCAGTGACCGGAGTATGAAGTGTGCTGAGAGCAATGGCGCACAGCTGCAGTGCTGTGCGCTACCTTATTGAAGACAGGACGTCTTCTGCCGCCGATTTTCCGGACCTCTTCGCTCTTCTGGCTCTGTAAGGGGGCCGGCGGCGCGGCTCTGGGACCGAGCTCCGAGGCTGGGCCTGTGATCGTCCCTCTGGAGCTAATGTCCAGTAGCCAAGAAGCCCAATCCACTCTGCACGCAGGTGAGTTCGCTTCTTCTCCCCTTAGTCCCTCGATGCAGTGAGCCTGTTGCCAGCAGGTCTCACTGAAAATAACAAACCTAAACTAAAACTTTCACTAAGAAGCTCAGGAGAGCCCCTAGTGTGCACCCTTCTCGTTCGGGCACAGAAATCTAACTGAGGCTTGGAGGAGGGTCATAGGGGGAGGAGCCAGTGCACACCAGATAGTCCTAAAGCTTTCTTTAGATGTGCCCAGTCTCCTGCGGAGCCGCTAATCCCCATGGTCCTTACGGAGTCCCCAGCATCCACTTAGGACGTTAGAGAAATCAAGTTCCAACGAACCAGCCCCTAACTGTCATTTTTCCAACCCAGCCTGTGACATGGCAGTTAGGAGCTGATTAGCTGGTACTTTATCTCCGTCCACTTTATCTCCACCCAAGGCTTAGTAAATAGCCCCCAAAGATAGTCTGTGGGCCTATAAATGACCTTTGTTCTATCTATGTCACCAGTTTATGCAATAACAAGATTTTCATGGTGTACATAAAATATAGGGGTCTATTCATGAAGCAGTGGAAAGTGTGGAGAAGTGAGCCAGTGGAGAAGTTGCCCATGGCAACCAATCAGCATTAAAGTAATATTTATAATTTGCATACTATAAAATTATACAGAGCAGCTGATTGGTTGCTATGGGCAACTTCTCCACTGGTTCACTTCTCCACACTTTTCACTGCTTCATAAATAGACTCCATAGTTCTAAAAATGACAAGCCTACTTTAGAGTTCAGCGCAAGGTTTATATTTCTGGCCGCAATATTGCGCTCTTATCTGGATGTTTTCGGTTGCCTGTGTCTTAATATACATTAAGGGGGTCATTCCGATTTGATCGCTCGCTAGTAGTTTTTAGCAGCTGTGCAAACGCTATGCCACCGCCCACTGGGAGTGTATTTTAGCTTAGCAGAAGTGCGAACGGTTGTATAACAGAGCGCCTGCAAAAATTTTTTGTGTAGTTTCAGAGTAGCTTAAAACCTACTCAGCGCTTGCGATCACTTCAGACTATTCAGTTCCGGATTTGACGTCACACACCCGCCCAGCGTTCGCCCAGCCACGCCTGCGTTTTCCCTGGCACGCCTGCGTTTTCCCTGGCACGCCTGCATTTTTCCGAACACTCCCTGAAAACGGTCAGTTGCCACCCAGAAACGCCCACTTCATGTCATTCACTCTGCGGCAACCAGTGCGGCAGAAATGCATCGCTAGACCGTGTGCAAAACTGCATCGTTCGTTGTGCCCGTATGTCGTGCGTGCGCATTGCGCCGCATATGCATGTGCAGAACTGCCGGTTTTTAACCTGATCGCTGCGCTGCGAGCAAATGCAGCTAACGATCAACTCAGAATGACCACCTGAGTCTTATAGAGAGGCGCCCTTACTCAGCGCAACTTGGCTCATGGTCTGGTCACAGCTAATGTGTGCGCTGAACAGTATAGCAGCTCCAGGATATGCCAAGCTATAACCCGCAGAAGCAGGCCTTTCCTGCCTGTCACACTGTATATACAGAAGTAAGATTTCAGCATCAGGCACCAGACACGTCTCACTCTCTCCAGTGAAATACATGAACATTCCAAGAATACGGAGAACGGGAAACGTCCTGTATTATCATCTGCTGGGTTGTATGCCGCAGCTGTTCTTCAGTCCCACGGTGCCACTGATGCATTCTGATGTATGTACTCTACAATGCAATCATACATAAATAAACTATAGATCGAGTTCCCTTGGATAGGAGGAAAGCTCCTTCATATCATTTCCTTCTAGAAGTAGCTGGAGAGGGTCAGACGTTGCGGCCCGTCCTATCATCTCACACCGCGCACTGTCTAGTGGGGATCAGTCCGACGCGGCCTCTGACTGGGATGTCATCCTGACTTTCCATAGTAACAAAGCTCCAGCTCTCCGTATCCCCCACAGCATGATGTCATGTAATTACCCTGATGAATACATTTCATTTTACCTTCTCAAGCTAATTGTCTGGGACACGTTGAGTAATACGGATTCAGTCATTTTAATCCTTTATTTTTATACGTCAGTCCCAGAAAATAACCAGACCCCTGATTTATCTCCAGTCCCACCCCTGGAATTAAACAAAACCCAGGATGAAATCAATCGCAAACACTTATCTCATGTTTGGGGCACAATGCGTGCGACTGTCAAATGCTTCCCCCCTCGCTTGACTGTAAGTCGCTCATGGATTTACATTGCTTGAAAAGCACACGAAAACACACGTTGCCCTAATATGATCCATATGTGTTCTATAAAGCCTGCATGAGGCGTGCAGAATCAAACCGTCGCCTCTTCAAGCCCCGATTCATCCCCCTCATGTGTTAATTTGAGGATCGTTTGGAATAAATAGTAGAACGGTCGTGGATTTTTTGCTTATTATAGTGTAACAAGTCCCTGTGCTATGTAGTATATTAGTGTTGGAGCATGAAATGCGTGTTGGCAATTGTTGACATTAGCCAGGCCCGTCTTCCGTATGTCAGATCTCATTCTGAGGAGAAAATTCCGCCTGCGCCCAGTATAGTAGAAGCTGGGATTTGCGGTGCACCTCGGTAGTGCTGAATCATTTGCGTTCATGGAGCAAAATGGCAGCCTGTAGTGAGGCGCAGCCATTTGCATAGAACAACGGGAGGAAGTGCGGGGCTTTCTGAAGTGTGCTGGACAGACCATCCAGGCGTCGCACTGCAATGCCACGGTGTCCTGCACAGCGCAACGGGTGCACTTCCTAAATTAATCCCCCCATGATTGCCATATAAGTCAAATACATTTTAAAATAAATGACACCATTTAAAGATTTTGATTTTAGTTTGTTTGCAACTAGGATCTGCCCATGATTGATGCTGGGGAGATAGTGAGGGAGCGCAGTATTGTCCCGCTATATTCCTGCCTCTTGGTATGTCACTGCATGCTGCCATGTTTCTGTGAAAGTCCATCCCAGGTGCAGGTGACGGAAGATAATTACTCTCCTTACCCGTAACCTCTCTCCACACTTCCAGTCCCTGAGCTGCTTATACAGTAAGTGCAGGAGGAAGTGCAGTGATCGGAGAATGTGTCATACATAAGACACTTCCTCCTGCACTCACTGCATTAGCAGCAGGGTGACTGACAGTGGGAATAAAGCAGGTACAGGTGACAGAGGCTGTTCTTCCTCCCTACCAGGAACCTCACTGTAAATGTAACCACCATTAAATCCCATCATTGTGCATCAAGTGTTGTATAAGGTGTCGCTGCAGCACGTGACTTCATGACGAGGAGAGACAGTCATCGCTTGTTTCTCTTTATCTGTGTTCAGGGAGAAAATAAAGCGGAGGAGAATGACGCAAACAAGAGGAGAAGAAGGACGATGCTGCTCTTTGATGAGGTTGGTGTTTATTACCCGGCGATGACAGCCTTGCCCCGCGTACACTGGTTCTGTATATGAGCGCAAGCTGCGACGCAGACAGATCCAGAGCTGACGGACGCTGCGTGCCACACACCCCGGCCGCGGCTCACAGGAATAGCTGAGAGCAATTACCAGCAGCTGGAGCGTATTATAGCAAATAATACCTCTGACAGCAGTAACGTTATCCATCCCTCCATTCATCATTCTCCGTCCTCTAGCCGCACTTCCTACAAGCCAGGCCCTTGCTCTTTGTATATTCATGTGCACCCAGTGCTGGCGTTGTACTGCGTTCAGTGCAGAACATTCCTGACAAATATGGTAACGTTCATGACATGCCTCATCTACTGCTGCATAATTTCATATATACTGGTCGTTCCTGCAGCAACCTCTTCGTCCAGGGAACCTGTTAGTTTTAGGCTGGGTGAGAAAGTGGCCAACTGGGTGTCTCACCGAGTGAGTGGGCAATTAGGTAAGCATACACACTTACCAATCGGCATGCCAGGTGACAGGAGGATGAGCGTTGTAGTGCCACAGGAGCTCAAGTGACTGACACCACAGCTCCCAGCATACTCCCATCAGATGCCAGGTAATGGGAGGATGAGTGTTGTAGTGCCACAGCAGCTCAAGTGACTGACACCACAGCTCCCAGCATACTCCCATCAGATGCCAGGTAATGGGAGGATGAGTGTTGTAGTGCCACAGCAGCTCAAGTGACTGACACCACAACTCCCAGCATACTACCATCAGATGCCTGATGACAGGGGGATGAGTGGTGTAGTGCCTCAGCAGCTCTAGTGACTGACGCCACAACTCCCAGCATACTCCCATCAGATGCCGGGTGACAGGAGGATGAGTGTCGTAGTGTCACAGCAGCTCTAGTGACTGACACCACAACTCCCAGCATACTCCCATCAGATGACGGGTGACAGGAGGATGAGTGGTGTAGTGCCACAGCAGCTCTAGTGACTGACACCACAACTCCCAGCATACTCCCATCAGATGCCGGGTGACAGGAGGATGAGTGTTGTAGTGTCACAGCAGCTCTAGTAACTGACACCACAGCTCCCAGCATACTACCATCAGATGCCGGGTGACAGGAGGATGAGTGTTGTAGTGCCACAGCAGCTCTAGTAACTGACACCACAGCTCCCAGCATACTCCCATCAGATGCCGGGTGACAGGAGGATGAGTGTTGTAGTGTCACAGCAGCTCTAGTGACTGACACCACAGCTCCCAGCATACTCCCATCAGATGCCGGGTGACAGGAGGATGAGTGTTGTAGTGTCACAGCAGCTCTAGTAACTGACACCACAACTCCCAGCATACTCCCATCAGATGCCGTGTGACAGGAGGATGAGTGTTGTAGTGTCACAGCAGCTCTAGTGACTGACACCACAACTCCCAGCATACTCCCATCAGATGCCGGGTGACAGGAGGATGAGTGTTGTAGTGTCACAGCAGCTCTAGTAACTGACACCACAACTCCCAGCATACTCCCATCAGATGCCGGGTGACAGGAGGATGAGTGTTGTAGTGTCACAGCAGCTCTAGTGACTGACACCATAACTCCCAGCATACTCCCATCAGATGCCGGGTGACAGGAGGATGAGTGTTATAGTGTCACAGCAGCTCTAGTGACTGACACCACAACTCCCAGCATACTCCCATCAGATGCCGGGTGACAGGAGGATGAGTGGTGTAGTGCCACAGCAGCTCTAGTGACTGACACCACAGCTCCCAGCATACTCCCATCAGATGCCTGATGACAGGGGGATGAGTGGTGTAGTGCCTCAGCAGCTCTAGTGACTGACACCACAACTCCCAGCATACTCCCATCAGATGCCGGGTGACAGGAGGATGAGTGTCGTAGTGCCTCAGCAGCTCTAGTGACTGACACCACAACTCCCAGCATACTCCCATCAGATGCTGGGTGACAGGAGGATGAGTGGTGTAGTGCCTCAGCAGCTCTAGTAACTGACAACACAACTCCCAGCATACTCCCATCAGATGCCGGGTGACAGGAGGATGAGTGTTGTAGTGCCTCAGCAGCTCTAGTGACTGATGCTACAGCTCCCAGCATACTCCCATCAGATGCCGGGTGACAGGAGGATGAGTGTTGTAGTGTCACAGCAGCTCTAGTGACTGACACCACAGCTCCCAGCATACTCCCATCAGATGCCTGATGACAGGGGGATGAGTGGTGTAGTGCCTCAGCAGCTCTAGTGACTGACACCACAACTCCCAGCATACTCCCATCAGATGCCGGGTGACAGGAGGATGAGTGTCGTAGTGCCTCAGCAGCTCTAGTGACTGACACCACAACTCCCAGCATACTCCCATCAGATGCTGGGTGACAGGAGGATGAGTGGTGTAGTGCCTCAGCAGCTCTAGTAACTGACAACACAACTCCCAGCATACTCCCATCAGATGCCGGGTGACAGGAGGATGAGTGTCGTAGTGCCTCAGCAGCTCTAGTGACTGATGCCACAGCTCCCAGCATACTCCCATCAGATGCTGGGTGACAGGAGGATGAGTGTTGTAGTGCCTCAGCAGCTCTAGTGACTGACACCATAACTCCCAGCATACTCCCATCAGATGCCGTGTGACAGGAGGATGAGTGTTGTAGTGCCACAGCAGCTCTAGTGACTGACACCACAACTCCCAGCATACTCCCATCAGATGCCGTGTGACAGGAGGATGAGTGTTGTAGTGCCACAGCAGCTCTAGTGACTGACACCACAACTCCCAGCATACTCCCATCAGATGCCGGGTGACAGGAGGATGAGTGTTGTAGTGTCACAGCAGCTCTAGTGACTGACACCACAACTCCCAGCATACTCCCATCAGATGCCGTGTGACAAGAGGATGAGTGTTGTAGTGCCACAGCAGCTCTAGTGACTGACACCACAACTCCCAGCATACTCCCATCAGATGCCGTGTGACAGGAGGATGAGTGTTGTAGTGCCACAGCAGCTCTAGTGACTGACACCACAACTCCCAGCATACTCCCATCAGATGCCGGGTGACAGGAGGATGAGTGTTGTAGTGCCTCAGCAGCTCTAGTGACTGACACCACAACTCCCAGCATACTCCCATCAGATGCTGGGTGACAGGAGGATAAGTGGTGTAGTGCCACATCAGCTCTAGTGACTGACACCACAACTCCCAGCATACTCCCATCAGATGCTGGGTGACAGGAGGATGAGTGTTGTAGTGCCTCAGCAGCTCTAGTGACTGACACCATAACTCCCAGCATACTCCCATCAGATGCTGGGTGACAGGAGGATGAGTGTTGTAGTGTCACAGCAGCTCTAGTGACTGACACCACAACTCCCAGCATACTCCCATCAGATGCCGGGTGACAGGAGGATGAGTGGTGTAGTGCCACAGCAGCTCTAGTAAATGACGCCACAGCTCCCAGCATACTCCCATCAGATGCCGGGTGACAGGAGGATGAGTGTTGTAGTGCCTCAGCAGCTCTAGTGACTGACACCATAACTCCCAGCATACTCCCATCAGATGCCGGGTGACAGGAGGATGAGTGTTGTAGTGTCACAGCAGCTCTAGTAACTGACAACACAACTCCCAGCATACTCCCATCAGATGCCGTGTGACAGGAGGATGAGTGTTGTAGTGCCTCAGCAGCTCTAGTGACTGACACCACAACTCCCAGCATACTCCCATCAGATGCCGTGTGACAGGAGGATGAGTGTTGTAGTGCCTCAGCAGCTCTAGTGACTGACACCACAACTCCCAGCATACTCCCATCAGATGCTGGGTGACAGGAGGATGAGTGTTGTAGTGCCACATCAGCTCTAGTGACTGACACCACAACTCCCAGCATACTCCCATCAGATGCCGGGTGACAGGAGGATGAGTGTTGTAGTGCCACAGCAGCTCTAGTGACTGACACCACAACTCCCAGCATACTCCCATCAGATGCCGGGTGACAGGAGGATGAGTGTTGTAGTGCCACAGCAGCTCTAGTGACTGACACCATAACTCCCAGCATACTCCCATCAGATGCTGGGTGACAGGAGGATGAGTGTTGTAGTGTCACAGCAGCTCTAGTGACTGACACCACAACTCCCAGCATACTCCCATCAGATGCCGGGTGACAGGAGGATGAGTGTTGTAGTGCCTCAGCAGCTCTAGTGACTGACACCACAACTCCCAGCATACTCCCATCAGATGCCGGGTGACAGGAGGATGAGTGTTGTAGTGTCACAGCAGCTCTAGTGACTGACACCATAACTCCCAGCATACTCCCATCAGATGCCGTGTGACAGGAGGATGAGTGTTGTAGTGCCACATCAGCTCTAGTGACTGACACCACAACTCCCAGCATACTCCCATCAGATGCTGGGTGACAGGAGGATGAGTGGTGTAGTGCCTCAGCAGCTCTAGTAACTGACAACACAACTCCCAGCATACTCCCATCAGATGCCGTGTGACAGGAGGATGAGTGTCGTAGTGCCTCAGCAGCTCTAGTGACTGATGCCACAGCTCCCAGCATACTCCCATCAGATGCCGGGTGACAGGAGGATGAGTGTTGTAGTGCCTCAGCAGCTCTAGTGACTGACACCATAACTCCCAGCATACTCCCATCAGATGCCGGGTGACAGGAGGATGAGTGTTGTAGTGTCACAGCAGCTCTAGTGACTGACACCACAACTCCCAGCATACTCCCATCAGATGCCGGGTGACAGGAGGATGAGTGTTGTAGTGTCACATCAGCTCTAGTGACTGACACCACAGCTCCCAGCATACTCCCATCAGATGCCGGGTGACAGGAGGAAGAGTGTTGTAGTGCCACAGCAGCTCTAGTGACTGACACCACAACTCCCAGCATACTCCCATCAGATGCCGTGTGACAGGAGGATGAGTGTTGTAGTGCCACAGCAGCTCTAGTGACTGACACCACAACTCCCAGCATACTCCCATCAGATGCCGGGTGACAGGAGGATGAGTGTTGTAGTGCCTCAGCAGCTCTAGTGACTGACGCCACAACTCCCAGCATACTCCCATCAGATGCTGGGTGACAGGAGGATGAGTGGTGTAGTGCCACATCAGCTCTAGTGACTGACACCACAACTCCCAGCATACTCCCATCAGATGCTGGGTGACAGGAGGATGAGTGTTGTAGTGCCTCAGCAGCTCTAGTGACTGACACCATAACTCCCAGCATACTCCCATCAGATGCTGGGTGACAGGAGGATGAGTGTTGTAGTGTCACAGCAGCTCTAGTGACTGACACCACAACTCCCAGCATACTCCCATCAGATGCCGGGTGACAGGAGGATGAGTGGTGTAGTGCCACAGCAGCTCTAGTAAATGACGCCACAGCTCCCAGCATACTCCCATCAGATGCCGGGTGACAGGAGGATGAGTGTTGTAGTGTCACAGCAGCTCTAGTAACTGACAACACAACTCCCAGCATACTCCCATCAGATGCCGTGTGACAGGAGGATGAGTGTTGTAGTGCCTCAGCAGCTCTAGTGACTGACACCACAACTCCCAGCATACTCCCATCAGATGCCGGGTGACAGGAGGATGAGTGTTGTAGTGCCACAGCAGCTCTAGTGACTGACACCATAACTCCCATCATACTCCCATCAGATGCTGGGTGACAGGAGGATGAGTGTTGTAGTGTCACAGCAGCTCTAGTGACTGACACCACAACTCCCAGCATACTCCCATCAGATGCCGGGTGACAGGAGGATGAGTGTTGTAGTGCCTCAGCAGCTCTAGTGACTGACACCACAACTCCCAGCATACTCCCATCAGATGCCGGGTGACAGGAGGATGAGTGTTGTAGTGTCACAGCAGCTCTAGTGACTGACACCATAACTCCCAGCATACTCCCATCAGATGCTGGGTGACAGGAGGATGAGTGTTGTAGTGCCACATCAGCTCTAGTGACTGACACCACAACTCCCAGCATACTCCCATCAGATGCTGGGTGACAGGAGGATGAGTGTTGTAGTGTCACAGCAGCTCTAGTGACTGACACCACAACTCCCAGCATACTCCCATCAGATGCCGGGTGACAGGAGGATGAGTGTTGTAGTGCCTCAGCAGCTCTAGTGACTGACACCACAAATCCCAGCATACTCCCATCAGATGCTGGGTGACAGGAGGATGAGTGGTGTAGTGCCAAAGCAGCTCTAGTAACTGACAACACAACTCCCAGCATACTCCCATCAGATGCCGGGTGACAGGAGGATGAGTGTCGTAGTGCCTCAGCAGCTCTAGTGACTGACACCATAACTCCCAGCATACTCCCATCAGATGCCGGGTGACAGGAGGATGAGTGTTGTAGTGTCACAGCAGCTCTAGTGACTGACACCACAACTCCCAGCATACTCCCATCAGATGCCGGGTGACAGGAGGATGAGTGTTGTAGTGTCACATCAGCTCTAGTGACTGACACCACAGCTCCCAGCATACTCCCATCAGATGCCGGGTGACAGGAGGATGAGTGTTGTAGTGTCACATCAGCTCTAGTGACTGACTCCACAACTCCCAGCATACTCCCATCAGATGACTGGTGACAGGAGGATGAGTGTTGTAGTGTCACATCAGCTCTAGTGACTGACACCACAGCTCCCAGCATACTCCCATCAGATGCCGGGTGACAGGAGGATGAGTGTTGTAGTGTCACATCAGCTCTAGTGACTGACACCACAACTCCCAGCATACTCCCATCAGATGACTGGTGACAGGAGGATGAGTGTTGTAGTGTCACATCAGCTCTAGTGACTGACACCACAACTCCCAGCATACTCCCATCAGATGCCGTGTGACAGTAGGATGAGTGTTGTAGTGTCACAGCAGCTCTAGTAACTGACACCACAGCTCCCAGCATACTCCCATCAGATGCCGTGTGACAGGAGGATGAGTGTTGTAGTGCCTCAGCAGCTCTAGTGACTGACACCACAACTCCCAGCATACTCCCATCAGATGCTGGGTGACAGGAGGATGAGTGGTGTAGTGCCACATTAGCTCTAGTGACTGACACCACAACTCCCAGCATACTCCCATCAGATGCTGGGTGACAGGAGGATGAGTGTTGTAGTGCCACATCAGCTCTAGTGACTGACACCACAACTCCCAGCATACTCCCATCAGATGCCGGGTGACAGGAGGATGAGTGTTGTAGTGCCACAGCAGCTCTAGTGACTGACACCATAACTCCCAGCATACTCCCATCAGATGCTGGGTGACAGGAGGATGAGTGTTGTAGTGTCACAGCAGCTTTAGTGACTGACACCACAACTCCCAGCATACTCCCATCAGATGCCGGGTGACAGGAGGATGAGTGTTGTAGTGCCTCAGCAGCTCTAGTGACTGACACCACAACTCCCAGCATACTCCCATCAGATGCCGGGTGACAGGAGGATGAGTGTTGTAGTGTCACAGCAGCTCTAGTGACTGACACCATAACTCCCAGCATACTCCCATCAGATGCTGGGTGACAGGAGGATGAGTGTTGTAGTGCCACATCAGCTCTAGTGACTGACACCACAACTCCCAGCATACTCCCATCAGATGCTGGGTGACAGAAGGATGAGTGTTGTAGTGTCACAGCAGCTCTAGCGACTGACACCACAACTCCCAGCATACTCCCATCAGATGCCGGGTGACAGGAGGATGAGTGTTGTAGTGCCTCAGCAGCTCTAGTGACTGACACCACAACTCCCAGCATACTCCCATCAGATGCTGGGTGACAGGAGGATGAGTTGTGTAGTGCCTCAGCAGCTCTAGTAACTGACAACACAACTCCCAGCATACTCCCATCAGATGCCGGGTGACATGAGGATGAGTGTCGTAGTGCCTCAGCAGCTCTAGTGACTGATGCCACAGCTCCCAGCATACTCCCATCAGATGCCGGGTGACAGGAGGATGAGTGTTGTAGTGCCTCAGCAGCTCTAGTGACTGACACCATAACTCCCAGCATACTCCCATCAGATGCCGGGTGACAGGAGGATGAGTGTTGTAGTGTCACAGCAGCTCTAGTGACTGACACCACAACTCCCAGCATACTCCCATCAGATGCCGGGTGACAGGAGGATGAGTGTTGTAGTGCCTCAGCAGCTCTAGTGACTGACACCACAACTCCCAGCATACTCCCATCAGATGCCGGGTGACAGGAGGATGAGTGTTGTAGTGTCACAGCAGCTCTAGTGACTGACACCATAACTCCCAGCATACTCCCATCAGATGCCGTGTGACAGGAGGATGAGTGTTGTAGTGCCACATCAGCTCTAGTGACTGACACCACAACTCCCAGCATACTCCCATCAGATGCTGGGTGACAGGAGGATGAGTGGTGTAGTGCCTCAGCAGCTCTAGTAACTGACAACACAACTCCCAGCATACTCCCATCAGATGCCGTGTGACAGGAGGATGAGTGTCGTAGTGCCTCAGCAGCTCTAGTGACTGATGCCACAACTCCCAGCATACTCCCATCAGATGCCGGGTGACAGGAGGATGAGTGTTGTAGTGCCTCAGCAGCTCTAGTGACTGACACCATAACTCCCAGCATACTCCCATCAGATGCCGGGTGACAGGAGGATGAGTGTTGTAGTGTCACAGCAGCTCTAGTGACTGACACCACAACTCCCAGCATACTCCCATCAGATGCCGGGTGACAGGAGGATGAGTGTTGTAGTGTCACATCAGCTCTAGTGACTGACACCACAGCTCCCAGCATACTCCCATCAGATGCCGGGTGACAGGAGGATGAGTGTTGTAGTGCCACAGCAGCTCTAGTGACTGACACCACAACTCCCAGCATACTCCCATCAGATGCCGTGTGACAGGAGGATGAGTGTTGTAGTGCCACAGCAGCTCTAGTGACTGACACCACAACTCCCAGCATACTCCCATCAGATGCCGGGTGACAGGAGGATGAGTGTTGTAGTGCCTCAGCAGCTCTAGTGACTGACGCCACAACTCCCAGCATACTCCCATCAGATGCTGGGTGACAGGAGGATGAGTGGTGTAGTGCCACATCAGCTCTAGTGACTGACACCACAACTCCCAGCATACTCCCATCAGATGCTGGGTGACAGGAGGATGAGTGTTGTAGTGCCTCAGCAGCTCTAGTGACTGACACCATAACTCCCAGCATACTCCCATCAGATGCTGGGTGACAGGAGGATGAGTGTTGTAGTGTCACAGCAGCTCTAGTGACTGACACCACAACTCCCAGCATACTCCCATCAGATGCCGGGTGACAGGAGGATGAGTGGTGTAGTGCCACAGCAGCTCTAGTAAATGACGCCACAGCTCCCAGCATACTCCCATCAGATGCCGGGTGACAGGAGGATGAGTGTTGTAGTGTCACAGCAGCTCTAGTAACTGACAACACAACTCCCAGCATACTCCCATCAGATGCCGTGTGACAGGAGGATGAGTGTTGTAGTGCCTCAGCAGCTCTAGTGACTGACACCACAACTCCCAGCATACTCCCATCAGATGCCGGGTGACAGGAGGATGAGTGTTGTAGTGCCACAGCAGCTCTAGTGACTGACACCATAACTCCCATCATACTCCCATCAGATGCTGGGTGACAGGAGGATGAGTGTTGTAGTGTCACAGCAGCTCTAGTGACTGACACCACAACTCCCAGCATACTCCCATCAGATGCCGGGTGACAGGAGGATGAGTGTTGTAGTGCCTCAGCAGCTCTAGTGACTGACACCACAACTCCCAGCATACTCCCATCAGATGCCGGGTGACAGGAGGATGAGTGTTGTAGTGCCTCAGCAGCTCTAGTGACTGACACCACAACTCCCAGCATACTCCCATCAGATGCCGGGTGACAGGAGGATGAGTGTTGTAGTGTCACAGCAGCTCTAGTGACTGACACCATAACTCCCAGCATACTCCCATCAGATGCTGGGTGACAGGAGGATGAGTGTTGTAGTGTCACAGCAGCTCTAGTGACTGACACCACAACTCCCAGCATACTCCCATCAGATGCCGGGTGACAGGAGGATGAGTGTTGTAGTGCCTCAGCAGCTCTAGTGACTGACACCACAAATCCCAGCATACTCCCATCAGATGCTGGGTGACAGGAGGATGAGTGGTGTAGTGCCAAAGCAGCTCTAGTAACTGACAACACAACTCCCAGCATACTCCCATCAGATGCCGGGTGACAGGAGGATGAGTGTCGTAGTGCCTCAGCAGCTCTAGTGACTGATGCCACAGCTCCCAGCATACTCCCATCAGATGCCGGGTGACAGGAGGATGAGTGTTGTAGTGCCTCAGCAGCTCTAGTGACTGACACCATAACTCCCAGCATACTCCCATCAGATGCCGGGTGACAGGAGGATGAGTGTTGTAGTGTCACAGCAGCTCTAGTGACTGACACCACAACTCCCAGCATACTCCCATCAGATGCCGGGTGACAGGAGGATGAGTGTTGTAGTGTCACATCAGCTCTAGTGACTGACACCACAGCTCCCAGCATACTCCCATCAGATGCCGGGTGACAGGAGGATGAGTGTTGTAGTGTCACATCAGCTCTAGTGACTGACTCCATATCTCCCAGCATACTCCCATCAGATGACTGGTGACAGGAGGATGAGTGTTGTAGTGTCACATCAGCTCTAGTGACTGACACCACAGCTCCCAGCATACTCCCATCAGATGCCGGGTGACAGGAGGATGAGTGTTGTAGTGTCACATCAGCTCTAGTGACTGACACCACAACTCCCAGCATACTCCCATCAGATGACTGGTGACAGGAGGATGAGTGTTGTAGTGTCACATCAGCTCTAGTGACTGACACCACAACTCCCAGCATACTCCCATCAGATGCCGTGTGACAGTAGGATGAGTGTTGTAGTGTCACAGCAGCTCTAGTAACTGACACCACAGCTCCCAGCATACTCCCATCAGATGCCGTGTGACAGGAGGATGAGTGTTGTAGTGCCTCAGCAGCTCTAGTGACTGACACCACAACTCCCAGCATACTCCCATCAGATGCCGGGTGACAGGAGGATGAGTGTTGTAGTGTCACAGCAGCTCTAGTGACTGACACCATAACTCCCAGCATACTCCCATCAGATGCTGGGTGACAGGAGGATGAGTGTTGTAGTGCCACATCAGCTCTAGTGACTGACACCACAACTCCCAGCATACTCCCATCAGATGCTGGGTGACAGAAGGATGAGTGTTGTAGTGTCACAGCAGCTCTAGTGACTGACACCACAACTCCCAGCATACTCCCATCAGATGCCGGGTGACAGGAGGATGAGTGTTGTAGTGCCTCAGCAGCTCTAGTGACTGACACCACAACTCCCAGCATACTCCCATCAGATGCTGGGTGACAGGAGGATGAGTTGTGTAGTGCCTCAGCAGCTCTAGTAACTGACAACACAACTCCCAGCATACTCCCATCAGATGCCGGGTGACATGAGGATGAGTGTCGTAGTGCCTCAGCAGCTCTAGTGACTGATGCCACAGCTCCCAGCATACTCCCATCAGATGCCGGGTGACAGGAGGATGAGTGTTGTAGTGCCTCAGCAGCTCTAGTGACTGACACCATAACTCCCAGCATACTCCCATCAGATGCCGGGTGACAGGAGGATGAGTGTTGTAGTGTCACAGCAGCTCTAGTGACTGACACCACAACTCCCAGCATACTCCCATCAGATGCCGGGTGACAGGAGGATGAGTGTTGTAGTGTCACAGCAGCTCTAGTGACTGACACCATAACTCCCAGCATACTCCCATCAGATGCCGTGTGACAGGAGGATGAGTGTTGTAGTGCCACATCAGCTCTAGTGACTGACACCACAACTCCCAGCATACTCCCATCAGATGCTGGGTGACAGGAGGATGAGTGGTGTAGTGCCTCAGCAGCTCTAGTAACTGACAACACAACTCCCAGCATACTCCCATCAGATGCCGTGTGACAGGAGGATGAGTGTCGTAGTGCCTCAGCAGCTCTAGTGACTGATGCCACAACTCCCAGCATACTCCCATCAGATGCCGGGTGACAGGAGGATGAGTGTTGTAGTGCCTCAGCAGCTCTAGTGACTGACACCATAACTCCCAGCATACTCCCATCAGATGCCGGGTGACAGGAGGATGAGTGTTGTAGTGTCACAGCAGCTCTAGTGACTGACACCACAACTCCCAGCATACTCCCATCAGATGCCGGGTGACAGGAGGATGAGTGTTGTAGTGTCACATCAGCTCTAGTGACTGACACCACAGCTCCCAGCATACTCCCATCAGATGCCGGGTGACAGGAGGATGAGTGTTGTAGTGCCACAGCAGCTCTAGTGACTGACACCACAACTCCCAGCATACTCCCATCAGATGCCGTGTGACAGGAGGATGAGTGTTGTAGTGCCACAGCAGCTCTAGTGACTGACACCACAACTCCCAGCATACTCCCATCAGATGCCGGGTGACAGGAGGATGAGTGTTGTAGTGCCTCAGCAGCTCTAGTGACTGACGCCACAACTCCCAGCATACTCCCATCAGATGCTGGGTGACAGGAGGATGAGTGGTGTAGTGCCACATCAGCTCTAGTGACTGACACCACAACTCCCAGCATACTCCCATCAGATGCTGGGTGACAGGAGGATGAGTGTTGTAGTGCCTCAGCAGCTCTAGTGACTGACACCATAACTCCCAGCATACTCCCATCAGATGCTGGGTGACAGGAGGATGAGTGTTGTAGTGTCACAGCAGCTCTAGTGACTGACACCACAACTCCCAGCATACTCCCATCAGATGCCGGGTGACAGGAGGATGAGTGGTGTAGTGCCACAGCAGCTCTAGTGACTGACACCACAACTCCCAGCATACTCCCATCAGATGCTGGGTGACAGGAGGATGAGTTGTGTAGTGCCTCAGCAGCTCTAGTAACTGACAACACAACTCCCAGCATACTCCCATCAGATGCCGGGTGACATGAGGATGAGTGTCGTAGTGCCTCAGCAGCTCTAGTGACTGATGCCACAGCTCCCAGCATACTCCCATCAGATGCCGGGTGACAGGAGGATGAGTGTTGTAGTGCCTCAGCAGCTCTAGTGACTGACACCATAACTCCCAGCATACTCCCATCAGATGCCGGGTGACAGGAGGATGAGTGTTGTAGTGTCACAGCAGCTCTAGTGACTGACACCACAACTCCCAGCATACTCCCATCAGATGCCGGGTGACAGGAGGATGAGTGTTGTAGTGCCTCAGCAGCTCTAGTGACTGACACCACAACTCCCAGCATACTCCCATCAGATGCCGGGTGACAGGAGGATGAGTGTTGTAGTGTCACAGCAGCTCTAGTGACTGACACCATAACTCCCAGCATACTCCCATCAGATGCCGTGTGACAGGAGGATGAGTGTTGTAGTGCCACATCAGCTCTAGTGACTGACACCACAACTCCCAGCATACTCCCATCAGATGCTGGGTGACAGGAGGATGAGTGGTGTAGTGCCTCAGCAGCTCTAGTAACTGACAACACAACTCCCAGCATACTCCCATCAGATGCCGTGTGACAGGAGGATGAGTGTCGTAGTGCCTCAGCAGCTCTAGTGACTGATGCCACAACTCCCAGCATACTCCCATCAGATGCCGGGTGACAGGAGGATGAGTGTTGTAGTGCCTCAGCAGCTCTAGTGACTGACACCATAACTCCCAGCATACTCCCATCAGATGCCGGGTGACAGGAGGATGAGTGTTGTAGTGTCACAGCAGCTCTAGTGACTGACACCACAACTCCCAGCATACTCCCATCAGATGCCGGGTGACAGGAGGATGAGTGTTGTAGTGTCACATCAGCTCTAGTGACTGACACCACAGCTCCCAGCATACTCCCATCAGATGCCGGGTGACAGGAGGATGAGTGTTGTAGTGCCACAGCAGCTCTAGTGACTGACACCACAACTCCCAGCATACTCCCATCAGATGCCGTGTGACAGGAGGATGAGTGTTGTAGTGCCACAGCAGCTCTAGTGACTGACACCACAACTCCCAGCATACTCCCATCAGATGCCGGGTGACAGGAGGATGAGTGTTGTAGTGCCTCAGCAGCTCTAGTGACTGACGCCACAACTCCCAGCATACTCCCATCAGATGCTGGGTGACAGGAGGATGAGTGGTGTAGTGCCACATCAGCTCTAGTGACTGACACCACAACTCCCAGCATACTCCCATCAGATGCTGGGTGACAGGAGGATGAGTGTTGTAGTGCCTCAGCAGCTCTAGTGACTGACACCATAACTCCCAGCATACTCCCATCAGATGCTGGGTGACAGGAGGATGAGTGTTGTAGTGTCACAGCAGCTCTAGTGACTGACACCACAACTCCCAGCATACTCCCATCAGATGCCGGGTGACAGGAGGATGAGTGGTGTAGTGCCACAGCAGCTCTAGTAAATGACGCCACAGCTCCCAGCATACTCCCATCAGATGCCGGGTGACAGGAGGATGAGTGTTGTAGTGTCACAGCAGCTCTAGTAACTGACAACACAACTCCCAGCATACTCCCATCAGATGCCGTGTGACAGGAGGATGAGTGTTGTAGTGCCTCAGCAGCTCTAGTGACTGACACCACAACTCCCAGCATACTCCCATCAGATGCCGGGTGACAGGAGGATGAGTGTTGTAGTGCCACAGCAGCTCTAGTGACTGACACCATAACTCCCATCATACTCCCATCAGATGCTGGGTGACAGGAGGATGAGTGTTGTAGTGTCACAGCAGCTCTAGTGACTGACACCACAACTCCCAGCATACTCCCATCAGATGCCGGGTGACAGGAGGATGAGTGTTGTAGTGCCTCAGCAGCTCTAGTGACTGACACCACAACTCCCAGCATACTCCCATCAGATGCCGGGTGACAGGAGGATGAGTGTTGTAGTGTCACAGCAGCTCTAGTGACTGACACCATAACTCCCAGCATACTCCCATCAGATGCTGGGTGACAGGAGGATGAGTGTTGTAGTGCCACATCAGCTCTAGTGACTGACACCACAACTCCCAGCATACTCCCATCAGATGCTGGGTGACAGGAGGATGAGTGTTGTAGTGTCACAGCAGCTCTAGTGACTGACACCACAACTCCCAGCATACTCCCATCAGATGCCGGGTGACAGGAGGATGAGTGTTGTAGTGCCTCAGCAGCTCTAGTGACTGACACCACAAATCCCAGCATACTCCCATCAGATGCTGGGTGACAGGAGGATGAGTGGTGTAGTGCCAAAGCAGCTCTAGTAACTGACAACACAACTCCCAGCATACTCCCATCAGATGCCGGGTGACAGGAGGATGAGTGTCGTAGTGCCTCAGCAGCTCTAGTGACTGATGCCACAGCTCCCAGCATACTCCCATCAGATGCCGGGTGACAGGAGGATGAGTGTTGTAGTGCCTCAGCAGCTCTAGTGACTGACACCATAACTCCCAGCATACTCCCATCAGATGCCGGGTGACAGGAGGATGAGTGTTGTAGTGTCACAGCAGCTCTAGTGACTGACACCACAACTCCCAGCATACTCCCATCAGATGCCGGGTGACAGGAGGATGAGTGTTGTAGTGTCACATCAGCTCTAGTGACTGACACCACAGCTCCCAGCATACTCCCATCAGATGCCGGGTGACAGGAGGATGAGTGTTGTAGTGTCACATCAGCTCTAGTGACTGACTCCACAACTCCCAGCATACTCCCATCAGATGACTGGTGACAGGAGGATGAGTGTTGTAGTGTCACATCAGCTCTAGTGACTGACACCACAGCTCCCAGCATACTCCCATCAGATGCCGGGTGACAGGAGGATGAGTGTTGTAGTGTCACATCAGCTCTAGTGACTGACACCACAACTCCCAGCATACTCCCATCAGATGACTGGTGACAGGAGGATGAGTGTTGTAGTGTCACATCAGCTCTAGTGACTGACACCACAACTCCCAGCATACTCCCATCAGATGCAGTGTGACAGTAGGATGAGTGTTGTAGTGTCACAGCAGCTCTAGTAACTGACACCACAGCTCCCAGCATACTCCCTTCAGATGCCGTGTGACAGGAGGATGAGTGTTGTAGTGCCTCAGCAGCTCTAGTGACTGACACCACAACTCCCAGCATACTCCCATCAGATGCTGGGTGACAGGAGGATGAGTGGTGTAGTGCCACATTAGCTCTAGTGACTGACACCACAACTCCCAGCATACTCCCATCAGATGCTGGGTGACAGGAGGATGAGTGTTGTAGTGCCACATCAGCTCTAGTGACTGACACCACAACTCCCAGCATACTCCCATCAGATGCCGGGTGACAGGAGGATGAGTGTTGTAGTGCCACAGCAGCTCTAGTGACTGACACCACAACTCCCAGCATACTCCCATCAGATGCTGGGTGACAGGAGGATGAGTGTTGTAGTGCCACAGCAGCTCTAGTGACTGACACCATAACTCCCAGCATACTCCCATCAGATGCTGGGTGACAGGAGGATGAGTGTTGTAGTGTCACAGCAGCTTTAGTGACTGACACCACAACTCCCAGCATACTCCCATCAGATGCCGGGTGACAGGAGGATGAGTGTTGTAGTGCCTCAGCAGCTCTAGTGACTGACACCACAACTCCCAGCATACTCCCATCAGATGCCGGGTGACAGGAGGATGAGTGTTGTAGTGTCACAGCAGCTCTAGTGACTGACACCATAACTCCCAGCATACTCCCATCAGATGCTGGGTGACAGGAGGATGAGTGTTGTAGTGCCACATCAGCTCTAGTGACTGACACCACAACTCCCAGCATACTCCCATCAGATGCTGGGTGACAGAAGGATGAGTGTTGTAGTGTCACAGCAGCTCTAGTGACTGACACCACAACTCCCAGCATACTCCCATCAGATGCCGGGTGACAGGAGGATGAGTGTTGTAGTGCCTCAGCAGCTCTAGTGACTGACACCACAACTCCCAGCATACTCCCATCAGATGCTGGGTGACAGGAGGATGAGTTGTGTAGTGCCTCAGCAGCTCTAGTAACTGACAACACAACTCCCAGCATACTCCCATCAGATGCCGGGTGACATGAGGATGAGTGTCGTAGTGCCTCAGCAGCTCTAGTGACTGATGCCACAGCTCCCAGCATACTCCCATCAGATGCCGGGTGACAGGAGGATGAGTGTTGTAGTGCCTCAGCAGCTCTAGTGACTGACACCATAACTCCCAGCATACTCCCATCAGATGCCGGGTGACAGGAGGATGAGTGTTGTAGTGTCACAGCAGCTCTAGTGACTGACACCACAACTCCCAGCATACTCCCATCAGATGCCGGGTGACAGGAGGATGAGTGTTGTAGTGTCACATCAGCTCTAGTGACTGACACCACAGCTCCCAGCATACTCCCATCAGATGCCGGGTGACAGGAGGATGAGTGTTGTAGTGTCACATCAGCTCTAGTGACTGACACCACAGCTCCCAGCATACTCCCATCAGATGCCGGGTGACAGGAGGATGAGTGTTGTAGTGTCACATCAGCTCTAGTGACTGACACCACAACTCCCAGCATACTCCCATCAGATGACTGGTGACAGGAGGATGAGTGTTGTAGTGTCACATCAGCTCTAGTGACTGACACCACAGCTCCCAGCATACTCCCATCAGATGCCGGGTGACAGGAGGATGAGTGTTGTAGTGTCACATCAGCTCTAGTGACTGACACCACAACTCCCAGCATACTCCCATCAGATGACTGGTGACAGGAGGATGAGTGTTGTAGTGTCACATCAGCTCTAGTGACTGACACCACAACTCCCAGCATACTCCCATCAGATGCCGTGTGACAGTAGGATGAGTGTTGTAGTGTCACAGCAGCTCTAGTAACTGACACCACAGCTCCCAGCATACTCCCATCAGATGCCGTGTGACAGGAGGATGAGTGTTGTAGTGCCTCAGCAGCTCTAGTGACTGACACCACAACTCCCAGCATACTCCCATCAGATGCTGGGTGACAGGAGGATGAGTGGTGTAGTGCCACATCAGCTCTAGTGACTGACACCACAACTCCCAGCATACTCCCATCAGATGCTGGGTGACAGGAGGATGAGTGTTGTAGTGCCACATCAGCTGTAGTGACTGACACCACAACTCCCAGCATACTCCCATCAGATGCCGGGTGACAGGAGGATGAGTGTTGTAGTGCCACAGCAGCTCTAGTGACTGACACCACAACTCCCAGCATACTCCCATCAGATGCCGGGTGACAGGAGGATGAGTGTTGTAGTGCCACAGCAGCTCTAGTGACTGACACCATAACTCCCAGCATACTCCCATCAGATGCCGGGTGACAGGAGGATGAGTGTTGTAGTGTCACAGCAGCTTTAGTGACTGACACCACAACTCCCAGCATACTCCCATCAGATGCCGGGTGACAGGAGGATGAGTGTTGTAGTGCCTCAGCAGCTCTAGTGACTGACACCACAACTCCCAGCATACTCCCATCAGATGCCGGGTGACAGGAGGATGAGTGTTGTAGTGTCACAGCAGCTCTAGTGACTGACACCATAACTCCCAGCATACTCCCATCAGATGCCGGGTGACAGGAGGATGAGTGTTGTAGTGCCACATCAGCTCTAGTGACTGACACCACAACTCCCAGCATACTCCCATCAGATGCTGGGTGACAGAAGGATGAGTGTTGTAGTGTCACAGCAGCTCTAGTGACTGACACCACAACTCCCAGCATACTCCCATCAGATGCCGGGTGACAGGAGGATGAGTGTTGTAGTGCCTCAGCAGCTCTAGTGACTGACACCACAACTCCCAGCATACTCCCATCAGATGCTGGGTGACAGGAGGATGAGTGGTGTAGTGCCTCAGCAGCTCTAGTAACTGACAACACAACTCCCAGCATACTCCCATCAGATGCCGGGTGACAGGAGGATGAGTGTCGTAGTGCCTCAGCAGCTCTAGTGACTGATGCCACAGCTCCCAGCATACTCCCATCAGATGCCGGGTGACAGGAGGATGAGTGTTGTAGTGCCTCAGCAGCTCTAGTGACTGACACCATAACTCCCAGCATACTCCCATCAGATGCCGGGTGACAGGAGGATGAGTGTTGTAGTGTCACAGCAGCTCTAGTGACTGACACCACAACTCCCAGCATACTCCCATCAGATGCCGGGTAACAGGAGGATGAGTGTTGTAGTGTCACATCAGCTTTAGTGACTGACACCACAGCTCCCAGCATACTCCCATCAGATGCCGGGTGACAGGAGGATGAGTGTTGTAGTGTCACATCAGCTCTAGTGACTGACACCACAGCTCCCAGCATACTCCCATCAGATGCCGGGTGACAGGAGGATGAGTGTTGTAGTGTCACATCAGCTCTAGTGACTGACACCACAACTCCCAGCATACTCCCATCAGATGACTGGTGACAGGAGGATGAGTGTTGTAGTGTCACATCAGCTCTAGTGACTGACACCACAGCTCCCAGCATACTCCCATCAGATGCCGGGTGACAGGAGGATGAGTGTTGTAGTGTCACATCAGCTCTAGTGACTGACACCACAACTCCCAGCATACTCCCATCAGATGACTGGTGACAGGAGGATGAGTGTTGTAGTGTCACATCAGCTCTAGTGACTGACACCACAACTCCCAGCATACTCCCATCAGATGCAGTGTGACAGTAGGATGAGTGTTGTAGTGTCACAGCAGCTCTAGTAACTGACACCACAGCTCCCAGCATACTCCCATCAGATGCCGTGTGACAGGAGGATGAGTGTTGTAGTGCCTCAGCAGCTCTAGTGACTGACACCACAACTCCCAGCATACTCCCATCAGATGCTGGGTGACAGGAGGATGAGTGGTGTAGTGCCACATTAGCTCTAGTGACTGACACCACAACTCCCAGCATACTCCCATCAGATGCTGGGTGACAGGAGGATGAGTGTTGTAGTGCCACATCAGCTCTAGTGACTGACACCACAACTCCCAGCATACTCCCATCAGATGCCGGGTGACAGGAGGATGAGTGTTGTAGTGCCACAGCAGCTCTAGTGACTGACACCACAACTCCCAGCATACTCCTATCAGATGCTGGGTGACAGGAGGATGAGTGTTGTAGTGCCACAGCAGCTCTAGTGACTGACACCATAACTCCCAGCATACTCCCATCAGATGCTGGGTGACAGGAGGATGAGTGTTGTAGTGTCACAGCAGCTTTAGTGACTGACACCACAACTCCCAGCATACTCCCATCAGATGCCGGGTGACAGGAGGATGAGTGTTGTAGTGCCTCAGCAGCTCTAGTGACTGACACCACAACTCCCAGCATACTCCCATCAGATGCCGGGTGACAGGAGGATGAGTGTTGTAGTGTCACAGCAGCTCTAGTGACTGACACCATAACTCCCAGCATACTCCCATCAGATGCTGGGTGACAGGAGGATGAGTGTTGTAGTGCCACATCAGCTCTAGTGACTGACACCACAACTCCCAGCATACTCCCATCAGATGCTGGGTGACAGAAGGATGAGTGTTGTAGTGTCACAGCAGCTCTAGTGACTGACACCACAACTCCCAGCATACTCCCATCAGATGCCGGGTGACAGGAGGATGAGTGTTGTAGTGCCTCAGCAGCTCTAGTGACTGACACCACAACTCCCAGCATACTCCCATCAGATGCTGGGTGACAGGAGGATGAGTTGTGTAGTGCCTCAGCAGCTCTAGTAACTGACAACACAACTCCCAGCATACTCCCATCAGATGCCGGGTGACATGAGGATGAGTGTCGTAGTGCCTCAGCAGCTCTAGTGACTGATGCCACAGCTCCCAGCATACTCCCATCAGATGCCGGGTGACAGGAGGATGAGTGTTGTAGTGCCTCAGCAGCTCTAGTGACTGACACCATAACTCCCAGCATACTCCCATCAGATGCCGGGTGACAGGAGGATGAGTGTTGTAGTGTCACAGCAGCTCTAGTGACTGACACCACAACTCCCAGCATACTCCCATCAGATGCCGGGTGACAGGAGGATGAGTGTTGTAGTGTCACATCAGCTCTAGTGACTGACACCACAGCTCCCAGCATACTCCCATCAGATGCCGGGTGACAGGAGGATGAGTGTTGTAGTGTCACATCAGCTCTAGTGACTGACACCACAGCTCCCAGCATACTCCCATCAGATGCCGGGTGACAGGAGGATGAGTGTTGTAGTGTCACATCAGCTCTAGTGACTGACACCACAACTCCCAGCATACTCCCATCAGATGACTGGTGACAGGAGGATGAGTGTTGTAGTGTCACATCAGCTCTAGTGACTGACACCACAGCTCCCAGCATACTCCCATCAGATGCCGGGTGACAGGAGGATGAGTGTTGTAGTGTCACATCAGCTCTAGTGACTGACACCACAACTCCCAGCATACTCCCATCAGATGACTGGTGACAGGAGGATGAGTGTTGTAGTGTCACATCAGCTCTAGTGACTGACACCACAACTCCCAGCATACTCCCATCAGATGCCGTGTGACAGTAGGATGAGTGTTGTAGTGTCACAGCAGCTCTAGTAACTGACACCACAGCTCCCAGCATACTCCCATCAGATGCCGTGTGACAGGAGGATGAGTGTTGTAGTGCCTCAGCAGCTCTAGTGACTGACACCACAACTCCCAGCATACTCCCATCAGATGCTGGGTGACAGGAGGATGAGTGGTGTAGTGCCACATCAGCTCTAGTGACTGACACCACAACTCCCAGCATACTCCCATCAGATGCTGGGTGACAGGAGGATGAGTGTTGTAGTGCCACATCAGCTGTAGTGACTGACACCACAACTCCCAGCATACTCCCATCAGATGCCGGGTGACAGGAGGATGAGTGTTGTAGTGCCACAGCAGCTCTAGTGACTGACACCACAACTCCCAGCATACTCCCATCAGATGCCGGGTGACAGGAGGATGAGTGTTGTAGTGCCACAGCAGCTCTAGTGACTGACACCATAACTCCCAGCATACTCCCATCAGATGCCGGGTGACAGGAGGATGAGTGTTGTAGTGTCACAGCAGCTTTAGTGACTGACACCACAACTCCCAGCATACTCCCATCAGATGCCGGGTGACAGGAGGATGAGTGTTGTAGTGCCTCAGCAGCTCTAGTGACTGACACCACAACTCCCAGCATACTCCCATCAGATGCCGGGTGACAGGAGGATGAGTGTTGTAGTGTCACAGCAGCTCTAGTGACTGACACCATAACTCCCAGCATACTCCCATCAGATGCCGGGTGACAGGAGGATGAGTGTTGTAGTGCCACATCAGCTCTAGTGACTGACACCACAACTCCCAGCATACTCCCATCAGATGCTGGGTGACAGAAGGATGAGTGTTGTAGTGTCACAGCAGCTCTAGTGACTGACACCACAACTCCCAGCATACTCCCATCAGATGCCGGGTGACAGGAGGATGAGTGTTGTAGTGCCTCAGCAGCTCTAGTGACTGACACCACAACTCCCAGCATACTCCCATCAGATGCTGGGTGACAGGAGGATGAGTGGTGTAGTGCCTCAGCAGCTCTAGTAACTGACAACACAACTCCCAGCATACTCCCATCAGATGCCGGGTGACAGGAGGATGAGTGTCGTAGTGCCTCAGCAGCTCTAGTGACTGATGCCACAGCTCCCAGCATACTCCCATCAGATGCCGGGTGACAGGAGGATGAGTGTTGTAGTGCCTCAGCAGCTCTAGTGACTGACACCATAACTCCCAGCATACTCCCATCAGATGCCGGGTGACAGGAGGATGAGTGTTGTAGTGTCACAGCAGCTCTAGTGACTGACACCACAACTCCCAGCATACTCCCATCAGATGCCGGGTAACAGGAGGATGAGTGTTGTAGTGTCACATCAGCTTTAGTGACTGACACCACAGCTCCCAGCATACTCCCATCAGATGCCGGGTGACAGGAGGATGAGTGTTGTAGTGTCACATCAGCTCTAGTGACTGACACCACAGCTCCCAGCATACTCCCATCAGATGCCGGGTGACAGGAGGATGAGTGTTGTAGTGTCACATCAGCTCTAGTGACTGACACCACAACTCCCAGCATACTCCCATCAGATGACTGGTGACAGGAGGATGAGTGTTGTAGTGTCACATCAGCTCTAGTGACTGACACCACAGCTCCCAGCATACTCCCATCAGATGCCGGGTGACAGGAGGATGAGTGTTGTAGTGTCACATCAGCTCTAGTGACTGACACCACAACTCCCAGCATACTCCCATCAGATGACTGGTGACAGGAGGATGAGTGTTGTAGTGTCACATCAGCTCTAGTGACTGACACCACAACTCCCAGCATACTCCCATCAGATGCCGTGTGACAGTAGGATGAGTGTTGTAGTGTCACAGCAGCTCTAGTAACTGACACCACAGCTCCCAGCATACTCCCATCAGATGCCGGGTGACAGGAGGATGAGTGGTGTAGTGCCACATCAGCTCTAGTGACTGACACCACAACTCCCAGCATACTACCATCAGATGCCGTGTGACAGGAGGATGAGTGTTGTAGTGCCTCAGCAGCTCTAGTGACTGACACCACAACTCCCAGCATACTCCCATCAGATGCTGGGTGACAGGAGGATGAGTGGTGTAGTGCCACATCAGCTCTAGTGACTGACACCACAACTCCCAGCATACTACCATCAGATGCCGGGTGACAGGAGGATGAGTGTTGTAGTGTCACATCAGCTCTAGTGACTGACGCCACAACTCCCAGCATACTCCCATCAGATGCCGTGTGACAGGAGGATGAGTGTTGTAGTGCCACATCAGCTCTAGTGACTGACACCACAACTCCCAGCATACTCCCATCAGATGCCGTGTGACAGGAGGATGAGTGTTGTAGTGCCACATCAGCTCTAGTGACTGACACCACAACTCCCAGCATACTCCCATCAGATGCCGGGTGACAGGGGGGTGAGTGGTGTAGTGCCTCAGAAGCTCTAGTGACTGACGCCACAACTCCCAGCATACTCCCATCAGATGCTGGGTGACAGGAGGATGAGTGTTGTAGTGCCTCAGCAGCTCTAGTGACTGACACCACAACTCCCAGCATACTCCCATCAGATGCCGGGTGACAGGAGGATGAGTGTTGTAGTGTCACAGCAGCTCTAGTAACTGACACCACAGCTCCCAGCATACTCCCATCAGATGCCGGGTGACAGGAGGATGAGTGTTGTAGTATCACAGCAGCTCTAGTGACTGACACCACAACTCCCAGCATACTCCCATCAGATACCGGGTGACAGGAGGATGAGTGGTGTAGTGCCACAGCAGCTCTAGTAACTGACACCACAGCTCCCAGCATACTCCCATCAGATGCCGGGTGACAGGAGGATGAGTGTTGTAGTGCCACAGCAGCTCTAGTAAATGACGCCACAGCTCCCAGCATACTCCCATCAGATGCCGGGTGACAGGAGGATGAGTGTTGTAGTGCCTCAGCAGCTCTAGTGACTGACACCATAACTCCCAGCATACTCCCATCAGATGCCGAGTGACAGGAGGATGAGTGTTGTAGTGTCACAGCAGCTCTAGTAACTGACAACACAACTCCCAGCATACTCCCATCAGATGCCGTGTGACAGGAGGATGAGTGTTGTAGTGCCTCAGCAGCTCTAGTGACTGACACCATAACTCCCAGCATACTCCCATCAGATGCCGGGTGACAGGAGGATGAGTGTTGTAGTGCCTCAGCAGCTCTAGTGACTGACACCATAACTCCCAGCATACTCCCATCAGATGCCGGGTGACAGGAGGATGAGTGTTGTAGTGTCACAGCAGCTCTAGTGACTGACACCACAACTCCCAGCATACTCCCATCAGATGCCGGGTGACAGGAGGATGAGTGTTGTAGTGCCACAGCAGCTCTAGTAACTGACAACACAACTCCCAGCATACTCCCATCAGATGCCGTGTGACAGGAGGATGAGTGTTGTAGTGCCTCAGCAGCTCTAGTGACTGACACCATAACTCCCAGCATACTCCCATCAGATGCCGGGTGACAGGAGGATGAGTGTTGTAGTGTCACAGCAGCTCTAGTGACTGACACCACAACTCCCAGCATACTCCCATCAGATGCCGGGTGACAGGAGGATGAGTGTTGTAGTGTCACAGCAGCTCTAGTAACTGACAACACAACTCCCAGCATACTCCCATCAGATGCCGTGTGACAGGAGGATGAGTGTTGTAGTGCCTCAGCAGCTCTAGTGACTGACACCCTAACTCCCAGCATACTCCCATCAGATGCCGGGTGACAGGAGGATGAGTGTTGTAGTGTCACAGCAGCTCTAGTGACTGACACCACAACTCCCAGCATACTCCCATCAGATGCCGGGTGACAGGAGGATGAGTGTTGTAGTGTCACAGCAGCTCTAGTGACTGACGCCACAGCTCCCAGCATACTCCCATCAGATGACGGGTGACAGGAGGATGAGTGTTGTAGTGCCACAGCAGCTCTAGTGACTGACACCACAACTCCCAGCATACTCCCATCAGATGCCGGGTGACAGGAGGATGAGTGTTGTAGTGTCACAGCAGCTCTAGTGACTGACGCCACATCTCCCAGCATACTCCCATCAGATGCTGTGTGACAGGAGGATGAGTGGTGTAGTGCCACAGCAGCTCTAGTGACTGACACCATAACTCCCAGCATACTCCCATCAGATGCTGGGTGACAGGAGGATGATTGTCGTAGTGTCACAGCAGCTCTAGTGACTGACGCCACATCTCCCAGCATACTCCCATCAGATGCCGTGTGACAGGAGGATGAGTGTTGTAGTGCCTCAGCAGCTCTAGTAACTGACACCACAACTCCCAGCATACTCCCATCAGATGCCGGGTGACAGGAGGATGAGTGTCGTAGTGTCACAGCAGCTCTAGTAAATGACACCACAGCTCCCAGCATACTCCCATCAGATGGCGGGTGACAGGAGGATGAGTGTTGTAGTGCCACAGCAGCTCTAGTGACTGACACCACAGCTCCCAGCATACTCCCATCAGATGCCGGGTGACAGGAGGATGAGTGTCGTAGTGTCACAGCAGCTCTAGTGACTGACACCACAACTCCCAGCATACTCCCATCAGATGCCGGGTGACAGGAGGATGAGTGTTGTAGTGCCACAGCAGCTCTAGTAAATGACGCCACAACTCCCAGCATACTCCCATCAGATGCCGGGTGACAGGAGGATGAGTGTTGTAGTGCCACAGCAGCTCTAGTGACTGACACCACAACTCCCAGCATACTCCCATCAGATGCCGGGTGACAGGAGGATGAGTGTTGTAGTGCCACAGCAGCTCTAGTAAATGACGCCACAACTCCCAGCATACTCCCATCAGATGCCGGGTGACAGGAGGATGAGTGTTGTAGTGCCACAGCAGCTCTAGTTACTGACGCCACAGCTCCCAGCATACTCCCATCAGATGCCGTGTGACAGGAGGATGAGTGTTGTAGTGCCACAGCAGCTCTAGTAAATGACACCACAGCTCCCAGCATACTCCCATCAGATGCCAGGTGACAGGAGGATGAGTGTCGTAGTGTCACAGCAGCTCTAGTGACTGACACCACAACTCCCAGCATACTCCCATCAGATGCCGGGTGACAGGAGGATGAGTGTTGTAGTGCCACAGCAGCTCTAGTAAATGACGCCACAACTCCCAGCATACTCCCATCAGATGCCGGGTGACAGGAGGATGAGTGTTGTAGTGCCACAGCAGCTCTAGTGACTGACGCCACAGCTCCCAGCATACTCCCATCAGATGCCGGGTGACAGGAGGATGAGTGTTGTATTGCCACAGCAGCTCTAGTGACTGACACCACAACTCCCAGCATACTCCCATCAGATGCCGGGTGACAGGAGGATGAGTGTTGTAGTGCCACAGCAGCTCTAGTAAATGACGCCACAACTCCCAGCATACTCCCATCAGATGCCGGGTGACAGGAGGATGAGTGTTGTAGTGCCACAGCAGCTCTAGTAAATGACACCACAGCTCCCAGCATACTCCCATCAGATGCCGGGTGACAGGAGGATGAGTGTCGTAGTGTCACAGCAGCTCTAGTGACTGACACCACAACTCCCAGCATACTCCCATCAGATGCCGGGTGACAGGAGGATGAGTGTTGTAGTGCCACAGCAGCTCTAGTAAATGACGCCACAACTCCCAGCATACTCCCATCAGATGCCGGGTGACAGGAGGATGAGTGTTGTAGTGCCACAGCAGCTCTAGTGACTGACGCCACAGCTCCCAGCATACTCCCATCAGATGCCGTGTGACAGGAGGATGAGTGTTGTAGTGCCTCAGCAGCTCTAGTGACTGACACCATAACTCCCAGCATACTCCCATCAGATGCCGGGTGACAGGAGGATGAGTGTCGTAGTGTCACAGCAGCTCTAGTGACTGACGCCACATCTCCCAGCATACTCCCATCAGATGCCGTGTGACAGTAGGATGAGTGTTGTAGTGTCACAGCAGCTCTAGTGACTGACACCACAACTCCCAGCATACTCCCATCAGATGCCGTGTGACAGGAGGATGAGTGTTGTAGTGTCACAGCAGCTCTAGTGACTGACACCACAACTCCCAGCATACTCCCATCAGATGCCGTGTGACAGTAGGATGAGTGTTGTAGTGTCACAGCAGCTCTAGTGACTGACACCACAACTCCCAGCATACTCCCATCAGATGCCGTGTGACAGTAGGATGAGTGTTGTAGTGTCACAGCAGCTCTAGTGACTGACACCACAACTCCCAGCATACTCCCATCAGATGCCGGGTGACAGGAGGATGAGTGTTGTAGTGCCTCAGCAGCTCTAGTGACTGACACCATAACTCCCAGCATACTCCCATCAGATGCCGGGTGACAGTAGGATGAGTGTTGTAGTGTCACAGCAGCTCTAGTGACTGACACCATAACTCCCAGCATACTCCCATCAGATGCCGTGTGACAGGAGGATGAGTGTTGTAGTGCCACAGCAGCAGCCGGCTGCAGATACACACAGAGATACACACGCTGCCGCAGTCAGACCCATCTGTCATCCTTATCTGTTTTTAAACCCGTGTTTTGTTTGCAGCTGTGTAACATTTTTAGGGTTTCACTGGAATTCTTTCCGCGCTTTAAATTCCAATACTCCCTGCAATACTCAGTCCTGATAGTGAGAGCCGGAGAGGGTATCCTCCCATGTTCTTACTAGAAGGGAGAGAAAAGGGCCTGGCTAGTGAACTATGCTCTGGATTGGCCAAGCTCATATTTTACTGACAACTCAGAGGCCAAATAGAGAGGTAGATTGTATATTGTCATAACAGTCAGCGACACTTTGCGTTTAAGCCTATAACAAAACACAGACAATTTATACATCTGAAAAAATAATATTATGTAACTTGTATTATTATAGTAGTTAATATTATTACTTGAGAGCTGCAAGACATCGGCAGTATCTTCTCTGTTTTATCATTTCTATTTTCTGTATCAATAGACTATGGCCCTCATTCCAAGTTGATCGCTAGCTGCCGTTGGTCGCTGCGTAGCGTTCAGTTAAAAAAACAGCAAAACTGCGCATGCGTATGCACCGCAATGCGCACGCGCGGCATACGGGTACAAAGAGCATCGTAGTTTTGCACAGGTTCTACCGACGCTTTCAGTCGCACAGCCTATCGCAAGGAGATTGACAGGAAGTGGGTGTTTCTGGGTGTCAACTGACCGTTTTCTGGGAGTGTTTGGAAAAACGCAGGTGTGGCCGGGCGTTTGCTGGGCGGGTATCTGACGTCATTACCGTGTCATACGTCGTAGCAATCATCGCACAGGATAAGTAACTACAGGGCTGGTCTTGTTTTGCACAAAATGTGTTTGCAGAGCTCGGCTGCACAGGCGTTCGCACTCCTGCAAAGCGAAAATACACTCCCCCGTGGGCGGCGACTATGCGTTTGCACGGCTGCTAAAAGTAGCTAGCGAGCGATCAACTCGGAATGAGGGCCTATGTCAGTGTACAAATTAATTAATAAATAAAAGAATAGGTGATAAGATACATGTAATATGTTTATGAGGAGTTTGGTAATAAAATGTGATTGTAAATAATTTAAATTTGAAGGTTTTTTTCTTCTGTGTATTTAAAAAATCCGCATTTGCTGTTCATGCCTGCCGCCCTTCTGTCACACAGGAACGCTGACTGAGCTGGGGGATAGATAGCGAGCTTTTCAGGTCATACAGTGAGTTCACAAATGTTTGTGTATCTGCAGCCGACTGTTAGTGGCCCAGATCTTGGCCGTTAAGACGTGGGAACTGGGCAGCGGCAGTGCAACGGCAATTATCACTTGTGTCCACTTTGTATTAGCTTGTTTCCTGTGGGGCGATATATGGAACATCTTCTGCAGCAGCTTGGGAACATCTTCTGCAGCAGCTTGTTTCCTGTAGAGCGATATATGGAACATCTGCTGCAGCAGCTTGTTTGCTGTAGGGCGATATATGGAACATCTGCTGCAGCAGCTTGTTTCCTGTGGGGCGATATATGGAACATCTTCTGCAGCAGCTTGGGAACATCTTCTGCAGCAGCTTGTTTCCTGTAGAGCGATATATGGAACATCTGCTGCAGCAGCTTGTTTGCTGTAGGGCGATATATGGAACATCTGCTGCAGCAGCTTGTTTCCTGTAGAGCGATATATGGAACATCTTCTGTGGGAGCTTGTTTCCTGTGGGGCGATAAATGGAACATCTTCTGCAGCAGCTTGTTTCCCGTGGGGCGATAAATGGAACATCTTTTGCAGCAGCTTGTTTCGTGTGGGACGAAATATGGAACATCTTCTGTAGCAGCTTGTTTCTTGTGTGACGAAATATGGAACATCTTCTGCAGCAGCTTGTTTCCTGTGGGGTGCTATATGGAACATCTTCTGCAGCAGCTAGTTTCCTGAGGGGAGCTATATGGAACATCTGCTGCAGCAGCTTGTTTGCTGTAGGGCGCTATATGGAACATCTTCTGCGGCAGCTTGTTTCCTGTGGGGCAATATATGGAACATCTTCTGCGGCAGCTTGTTTCCTGTGGGGCAATATATGGAACATCTTCTGTAGCAGCTTGTTTCCTGTAGAGCGATATATGGAACATATGCTGCTGCAGCAGCTTGTTTCCTGTGGGGCGATATATGGAACATCTTCTGCAGCAGCTTGTTTCCTGTGGGGCGATAAATGGAACATTTTCAGCAGCTCGTTTCCCGTGGGGCGATAAATGGAACATCTTCTGCAGCAGCTTGTTTCCTGTGTGACAAAATATGGAACATCTTCTGCAGCAGCTTGTTTCCTGTGGGGCGATAAATGAAACATCTGCAGCAGCTTGTTTCCTGTGGGGCGTTAAATGGAACATCTTCTGCAGCAGCTTGTTTCCCGTGGGGCGATAAATGGAACATCTTCTGTAGCAGCTTGTTTCGTGTGGGACGAAATATGGAACATCTTCTGCAGCAGCTTGTTTCCTGTGGGGTGCTATATGGAACATCTTTTGCAGCAGCTAGTTTCCTGAGGGGAGCTATATGGAACATCTGCTGCAGCAGCTTGTTTGCTGTAGGGCGATATATGGAACATCTTCTGCGGCAGCTTGTTTCCTGTGGGGCAATATATGGAACATCTTCTGTAGCAGCTTGTTTCCTGTAGAGCGATATATGGAACATATGCTGCTGCAGCAGCTTGTTTCCTGTGGGGCGATATATGGAACATCTTCGGCAGCAGCTTGTTTCCTGTGGGGCGATAAATGGAACATCTTCTGCAGCAGCTTGTTTCCCGTGGGGCGATAAATGGAACATCTTTTGCAGCAGCTTGTTTCGTGTGGGACGAAATATGGAACATCTTCTGTAGCAGCTTGTTTCTTGTGTGACGAAATATGGAACATCTTCTGCAGCAGCTTGTTTCCTGTGGGGTGCTATATGGAACATCTGCTGCAGCAGCTTGTTTCCTATGGGGCGATATATGGAACATCTTCTGCGGCAGCTTGTTTCCTGTGGGGCAATATATGGAACATCTTCTGCGGCAGCTTGTTTCCTGTGGGGCAATATATGGAACATCTTCTGTAGCAGCTTGTTTCCTGTAGAGCGATATATGGAACATATGCTGCTGCAGCAGCTTGTTTCCTGTGGGGCGATATATATGGAACATCTTCTGCAGCAGCTTGTTTCCTGTGGGGCGATAAATGGAACATTTTCAGCAGCTTGTTTCCCGTGGGGCGATAAATGGAACATCTTCTGCAGCAGCTTGTTTCCTGTGTGACAAAATATGGAACATCTTCTGCAGCAGCTTGTTTCCTGTGGGGCGATAAATGAAACATCTGCAGCAGCTTGTTTCCTGTGGGGCGTTAAATGGAACATCTTCTGCAGCAGCTTGTTTCGTGTGGGACGAAATATGGAACATCTTCTGCAGCAGCTTGTTTCCTGTGGGGTGCTATATGGAACATCTTTTGCAGCAGCTAGTTTCCTGAGGGGAGCTATATGGAACATCTGCTGCAGCAGCTTGTTTGCTGTAGGGCGATATATGGAACATCTTCTGCGGCAGCTTGTTTCCTGTGGGGCAATATATGGAACATCTTCTGTAGCAGCTTGTTTCCTGTAGAGCGATATATGGAACATATGCTGCTGCAGCAGCTTGTTTCCTATGGGGCGATATATGGAACATCTTCGGCAGCAGCTTGTTTCCTGTGGGGCGATAAATGGAACATTTTCAGCAGCTTGTTTCCCGTGGGACGATAAATGGAACATCTTCTGCAGCAGCTTGTTTCCTGTGTGACAAAATATGGAACATCTTTTGCAGCAGCTTGTTTCCTGTGTGACAAAATATGGAACATCTTTTGCAGCAGCTTGTTTCCTGTGTGACAAAATATGGAACATCTTCTGCAGCAGCTTGTTTCCTGTGTGACAAAATATGGAACATCTTCTGCAGCAGCTTGTTTCCTGTGGGGCGATAAATGAAACATCTGCAGCAGCTTGTTTTCTGTGGGCCGATAAATGGAACATCTTCTGCAGCAGCTTGTTTCCTGTGGGGTGATAAATTAAAAATCTGCAGCAGTTTGTTTCCTGTGGGGCGATATATGGAACATTTCCTATCACTGAGTAGCGATACCGACACCTTTGCTCGAATACCTCTGTAATTTCATCGTGTCATGTGATCTGAGCGGGTTCAGCTGTTCATCGCTCATTTACGCAGCGTTTTATAGGGCCTCTCAGGGCAGGAAATGCTCTGGGCCGTGTAATGAGATTTCATCACGTAAAGTGACATGAAGTAGCACAGCGCTGTCCCGTGACTGTAATAATCACTTAGTGCACTATGTACAAAGGGTCTGCTGGGTGCATTCAGCCTCCTCCCCTATAATGTGCAGTGTAGCAGCGATTGGGGCCCGAACTGGCGGAACAGGGAAGAGTTTCGGCAGGCGGCACCAGGTAACATGTCTGCTATTTCTTGTGTTTTTTGCAGCCAGCAAACTTTACGAGTGAAAGTCTCAGCTCCGGCAATGAGTGTAGCGACACGAAGGAGGTCATTAATCAGAATAAAGTCCGATCTATGGCTACACAGCTGCTGGCCAAGTTTGAAGAAAACACATCCAGTGCATCAGTAAGGAGACAGGTAAGTGTCCGAAATGTGCCTCCACCATGTTTCCTTCCCAGAGCATATCGTAGGGACCATGTGTTTATTCTCTACTCAACATGGCAAGACTTCAGGATGTCACTGTCTAAGGACACTTGCTGTTGTAGACAGGCTTCATACAGAACAGAGAAACAAATGTTCAGGCGTGTAACCCCACGTTACCCTTCTAGAATTATCTGGTGCAGTCCACACGTCTTCAGGGGCTCATTCTCCTGCTCCATGTACCGGCGGCTGATAGTGTATTCTCATGGTGTGGTAACTTTAATTTTCCTGAGTGATTCATGCTCGATAATGATCAGACACCTGTTGAGGAGACTCTATCATGGCCTCTCAGTCTCCTCATATTACTGACTACCCATAGTCACATGGTCACCGTTGGGGTCACATGCAATGACCGGTGGGGATAATGTACTCTACTGTACTGATGGAAAGTAATGTTGGCCGACGGGCCTGATGACAGATTAACCGTTGACTTATGAGTCTCCAGGACCATTTCAGAAAAGCAAAGTCCACAGCTTGCGGCTGTATATTTCCCTGTGTCAGTAATATCAGAGTACTTTCTGGTCCGACAGAAAATATAGCGTTACAGTGTGTATACCTTTAGGTCTGCGCTAAGCAGTTCATCGCATAACCCCATATATAACTTTTGTGGAACTATAAGTGTCAGCATGCCTTTCCATCCTCTAGCTGATTGAGAATGCTGAGACTTTTAGTTCTACATCCACTTTATAGCCCCAAGTTGTCCAAGTCTAGTTTAAGGTGATTGAGTATACACAGGAGTAAAGACCTAAACATACTTATCGAGGTGTCTATATTTCTAAGAACTTCTATTTACTTTTATTCACTGTTATTTATATATCGCCTACATATGCCGTTGTGCTTTACAATTGGGAACAAAATAGTAATAAAAGGTGACTGTGTACTAACAGACAGAGAAGTAAGAGACTCGCAGGCTTACACTTTATAGGGAGCTATATATATCTGCTTATTACTGCTAAGACAGAATGTTTCTTACCTCTTATCATGTGAAGCTTATGTATCTTGTAAGCTATTTGTTGACCCTATTATAATGTACTAATTGGTTACCGTAGATTGATTTACATGTTTCCTTTGCAATTCATAGGACAGTGGGCCTAATTCAGACCTGATCACAGCAGCAAATTTGTTCTCTAATGTGCAAAACCATGCAGGTGGGGCAGATATAACATGCGCAGAGAGTTAGATGTGGGTGGGTTGTATTGTTTCTGTGCAGGGTAAATACTGGCTGCTTTATTTTTACACTGCAATTTAGATTTCGGTTTGAACACACCCCACCCAAATCTAACTCTCTCTGCATGTTACATCTGCCCCCCTGCAGTGCACATGGGCCCTCATTCTGAGTTGTTCGCTAGCTGCCGTTATTTGCTGCGTAGCGATCATTTATAAGAAAATGGCAAAACTGCGCATGCGTATGAGCTGCAATGCGCACACGCGTCGTACGGGTACAAAGAGCATCATTGTTTTGCACTGCTTCTAGTGACGATTTCATTCGCACAGCTGATCGCAAGGAGATTGACAGGAAGTGGGTGTTTATGGGTGTCAACTGACCGTTTTCTGGGAGTGTTTGGAAAAATACAGGCATTTGCAGGGCGGGTATCTGACGTCATTACCGTGTCACTCGTCGCAGCAATCATCACACAGAATAAGTAACTACAGGGCTGGTCTTGTTTTGCACAAAATGTTTTTGTACCGCTCGGTTGCACAGACGTTCGCACTCTTGCAAAGCGAAAATACACTCCCCCGTGGGCGACGACTATGCGTTTGCACGGCTGCTAAAAACTGCTAGCAAGCGATCAACTCGGAATGAGGGCCATGGTTTTGCCCAACTGCTAAAAAATTTGCTGCTGCAATCAACTCTGAATTACCCACATGGTTTTGCCCATTAAAGAACAAATTTGCTGCTGCGATCAGGTCTGAATTAGGCCCAGTGTCCCCCATTGTGTGTATATATTGATGTTGAATCCTTTACCTGACCTTTCTGTGTAGGCTTTGTATTATAGGTAACTGGCCGCCAAATCCCAGTATTTTCAAATGTAATTCCTTTTGATATTGTCATTTCATATAGACCAGTAAATATCGATGTGACTTATTAATCACTTTAGCTCATGTCCAGCAGTGTATCTGGGTAATTCTGCTTGCCGTTACTAGTAATGTAGATAGGTGCTGCCTTGTTGCAGCGTTATGATGATAAATCTGCCCTAGGAGAAGCTCAGAGATATAATTCCTGTGTATATATCTACTTCTTTTATCGTTTCACATTAAATGGACTGAGAAGCAGCAGTTATACAAATGGGTTTTTCATATGACGTTGTTTATAGACTCCTTAAACCCTCATCGCCCTGACCGCCTCATTCCTCTTCTCATCCTGACACCTCATCTGCTAATCTCTTCTATTCTCTGCTGTCATTTCCTCACCCTCAGTCCACTCCGCAGGCTTTGCCCCTATCTGATAACTCTACGTCAGAGCTGCTCTGCGGCGACCAAGCTCCTGTTAACCCTCGCTTTGCTAAACCTCCGGACCCAACCCTTTGTCCCGCTCAGACTGAGCCCAGAAGGCAGGTACGGTGTCACGCATAAACGACGTAGAGTGAGTATATTACTGTGCTCAGGGATTAAGGCATGGCCGCTGTGCGCTCTGTGAGGCCAATTTATCAACGAGTTTAAGTTGTTTAAAACTCATTGGGTATGATAAATGGAGCTCCAGCCAATCCGCTTCCAACTGTCATTTTTCAAACACGTGACAGTTGGGAGCTGATTGGCTGGAACGCCATTTAAAATACGCAGTGAGTTTTAAATAGCTAAAACTCGTTGATCAATGGGAGCCTATATACCTGTGCTGATAACGTAATCTTATGGGGAAGTGCATATGGTGGTTTTTCACATTTATTTTCGTGAAAGCAATGTGGCCGCGCTCGTGGCCGTCTTGCGTGCAATTGTGAATAAGCCCCTTTGTTTCATATGCAACCTGTGTGTCTCTAGTCGTGGAACTACAAGTCTCAGCAAACATATCACCCTGAAATTTGTAGTTCCACAGCAGTTGGAGAACGGCTTCCAGCTGCCTCATTAGATGACTGACCGTCACGTTTCCATTCTGGCTGTGAGAGAGGTCAGTGCGCAGCACCCGCCTGGCCCTCTTATAACCGCCACGTGCTCAGTTGTTTGGCAGGAACAAACCTTGAATAAATGCATGATTTAGCTAATCATTTTCTGTTTACGTCGTAAGATTATTTCTCTTTCTCTGACAGTTTTGTACTAATTTATTTGAAATAGGAAAGTAAAACATTAGCTAGGTTACATTTCATTGGTGACATTATGTCATGATATACAGTGCTGAGTTTTTCAGCGTAGCTTATATATTATTCCCTTCCTGTTGGATTAGCAGCCGTGGGAACCCCACCATTCCTGAGATGCAGCCCCCTAAAAGAGTGGCTACATGGGTTCCCCCTGATTAGATTAAAAGCGCCACCAACAGGCCTTTCCCAGAGGTCACATCTGCGTATAGGGGGGGGAACCTGTCCCTAGTCAGATACAAGAGCTCCCCTTTCATAGTAAATAAGACTCAGAGACGTTCTAGGTTTCAGGGGGCTGATCGCTGATGTTGCCTTGTGTGAAGTCACGTGATGCATGGGATTTGGCCTAGAACGAGGAACCCTTCTTTTCATTTGCAGTGTTTCCCAGTTTCAGGCAGTAGCTAGGACTCTGGTCAGACCAACGGCACCACCGTCTGTGCCCGCCAGAGTGCCCGCCACAGCTATTGTAACCAGGGAGCCGAGGTCTAGAGAAGACACAGAGGTACCCTCCAGCCCTTCAGAAAGAAAAGACTCTCTCATCTCCTCCTGTCCTTCTGCTCTGGTTCTCTCTGGTATCTTAGAGCGTCTGCAGCAAATTGAAGAAAGGGCTGAGCAGGTGACCGGCCTTATAGCATGCAATGTATATATATCGTGTGCGCTGTTCCTCTGCCCCACAGCAACTAAACACAGTCTGCCAGATGAAATTCAGTACAGTGTCCTGTATTTACAATTTAAAGGGGTTGAATGCGTCTCTTGTGGGTGATTATGACACCGATTGACCCTGGGGGGAGTTCAAAGAGTAGGGGATGTTATGTGATCAAAAGAGAGGAATGTGATTGGCTGTAAGCCCCTGCCACCAATCACGTGCGGTGTCACCTTTAGCTCACAGCCAGTCGGATGCATCCCTCCTCCTAGTATTGCACCTGCACCTCCCATGGTGGTGGTCCCTCATGTGGGGGCTTCCATGTGTCCTGTAGTGCCCATCTTTCTCCCCACTAGAAGTCTCTAACTCCCAATTCTTACTGTACACTTCCCAATGATAGACACCCTCAGTGGTGTCACTAGTTCCCAGTGTTCTGATTGGCTGCGTTCTCATGAATACTGGCTGCAGCCACTGAATGTAGGGGATAGGGGAGCTTTGATACTGCAGACACAATATGATGTATACTTATCTCTCCACGTTGGGTAAGAAGCTGCCAGTTCATTTTACCACATTTCACTATAAATGCTTATAGTGCCCACAGGGTAGTTGGAAGTGTGTCTTTATAGTACAGCGACCCTATATATTTTATAACCTAAATCAATTTGTAAATTCAGGAAAGGTCTCATTGGGGCTCACTTGGTCTGTTACACTCTAGTAACTCATCGCGTGGAAGAATAATACCCTCTGTGGGTAATTTAAGAACGTTGCTGAGATGGGCACTAATCGTAGAGCCACACATTCACCACCAGCTTTTATGTGTCTTGTGCAAGATTTATAGTGAAAACAAGTTCTTTGTGATTCTAGTGCAAATCCCCCTCCTTCTGTCACTGTTCTTATTCTGCCTCTCACTTTTCTCTCCTCTCTCTCTCTCTCTCTTTCCTCCTTTCCTTCTTCCAGAAAAGAGCTCAGGCTTTAGCAATACGAGACTTTCATAAAAAGAATATTAGAGAAAAGGCGGCACACCTGGCCTCCATGTTTGGAAGCGCGGATTTCCCACAGGTGAATATTTGGTGTGTCCGGGATGTAATATACTGAGCATCTCTACGTATGTGTCCACTTACACCTATCCTCAAAGCTTGGCGCAGCTAAGACGCAAAGTCTGTGGCTACTTGGCCGCGCAAAGCGTCCCACCAGAGTACCCAAAATACTGACCCTGGCGTTTCATGTAGCTTTTGTGTGCGACTCCAATATGAGTGACCCATGGCGGAGCATCTAACTCGTGCCAGGCGCCATATTGCGCCAAAAGGGATAGGTGTATGAGTACGCATCTGTGTAGGTGGTTATTGCAGTTATGTTTAATCATTAAGCATCAGTGTGCTAGTGTCTGTAACCAGTGTGCACCAGACAAATGTGCCGTAACCAATGGTAACCAACCAGCTGATTTTTTTTGTTTCTGATTTGAGAAATGTCCTAAGCAGTCAATATTACATAGATAATACTTATATATAAGATCTGTGAGATGCTAATCTTATTCTGTTTATGTGGGGTGGGAAGCGATTGGATATATCGCTGTTACTGATATTATAACGACTCTATCTGTGACTGAAATGATCACGTCAGCTAATTTCTTTTTCAGGCATAACAATGTTTGTATCAGGTGACATGGGTGTATGTGTAATGTAACATGTCAACATATTTATTTACATTCTTATACTGTGGTGTAATACTTTTATATTACTTTTGCCCCACACAGAATAAACTTCTGCCCCCTGGCTTGTCCCATTTTCCATCTAAAGTCCCTTCCTGTGACCCCCAAGTTCCTGGCTCTTCCCCTCCTTCATCTCCATCCATCGCTTACTCCGCCCCAAGCGACTGTCAGTCTAACAAGGTACCGCGGCATGTAACCCTGCGTCTGTGTACAGTACTGCCCACCCTGGCGTAATCACTGCTAATAGGCAACTGTGATAGATACAAAACAAAACACAGTACATCTGAAGTAGTATAAACACAGGAAGTGTGCTGTGCGCCAAGAAATATCTCCCCTCGTGTTCACAACAGATCTCTCAGTTCTGATAAACTGCTAAAGTACTGAGATATTTATTATTTATTACCAGTTATTTATATAGCGCACACGTATTCCGCAGCGCTTTACAGAGAACATTTGGCCATTCACATCAGTCCCTGCCCCAGTGGAGCTTACAATCTATATTCCCTACCACATGTACACACACACATTCACACTAGGGATTATTTATGTTGGGAGCCAATTAACCTACCAGCACGGAAGGTGTAGTGGTTAGCATTGCTGCCTCACAGCACTGAAGTCATGTGTTCAATTGCCACCATGGCCCTAACTGTGTGGAGTTTGTATATTCTCCCATGGTTGTGTGGGCTTCCTCCCACACTCCAAAAATATACTGGTAGCTTAATTGTCTCTCAACAAAAAATGAGTCCTAGTGTGTAAGTGTGTGTATGTACATGGACAGATTAGATGGGCCAAGTGGTTCTTATCTGCCGTCAAATCCTACGTATGTTTCTATGTAAATATGCAGGAGGTATGCGAGGAGGCTGAACACATATTTACAGCTATCTTCTCATTTTCTTTTACCCAGAATGGCAAGCACTGAAATCCCACTTTAGAAGGATATATACTAAAACCCCCACATTTTCCAGTACCTTATATTGTATGGTACATAAGCGTTAGCCATAGCATGGGAATGTAACGTGTTATAACCAGTGCGCATGGTTTGTGTGATGGGTTCTGAGTTACCATTACTCACATGGGTCCAAATAGAAAATCCTTTCCAGTAACCTAGTGAATCAGATGCTCTGTCTATTAGCCACAGCCAAGGAATGATGCATACTGTCCTTCTGAGACGTGTGTCAGGTGGGGTCACACTAAGTATCTAGTGATAACATCTTTGCAGATTCATTGTACTACATCATCAGTCTGGTAGGGAACTGCTGAGCCTGCATCAGGGCTATTACAGTATATAGAATTAAAAGTTTCCTGCTGCTAAATAGTCTTCATAGACAAATTATATAGACATGCAAATCTGCAGATGGTCCTCTTTAAATATGCAGAGTTCATCCCACAGCATTTTCCATGAAACAGCCCCATATCTCACCATGCACTAGCACCCCCGTCTGTCTGGTAGGTAGCACTAGCACCCCTGTTTCTGTCTGGTAGTACTGGCACCTCCATGTCTCTGTCTGGTAGTGCTGGCACCTCCGTGTCTCTGCCTGGTAGCACTAGCACCCCTGTTTGTCTGGTAGTACTGGCACCTCTATGTCTCTGTCTGGTAGTACTGGCACCTCTATGTCTCTGTCTGGTAGTACTGGCACCTCTGTGTCTCTGCCTGGTAGCACTAGCACCCCTTGACTCTGCCTGGTAGCACTAGCACCCCTGTTTCTGTCTGGTAGTATTGGCACCTCCATGTCTCTGCCTGGTAGTACTGGCACCTCCGTGTCTCTGCCTGGTAGTACTGGCACCGCCATGTCTCTGCCTGGTAGCACTAGCACCCCTTGACTCTGCCTGGTAGCATTTGCACCCCTTGACTCTGCCTGGTAGCACTTGCACCCCTTGACTCTGACTGGTAGCACTTGAACCCCTTGACTCTGCCTGGTACCACTAGCACCTCCCTGTCTCTGCCTGGTAGCACTAGAACCCCTTGACTCTGCCTGGTAGCATGTGCACCCCTTGACTCTGCCTGGTAGCACTAGCACCCCTTGACTCTGCCTGGTAGCAGTAGCACCCCTTGACTCTGCCTGGTAGCAGTAGCACCCCTGTTTCTGCATGGTAGTACTGGCACCTCCGTGTCTCTGCCTGGTAGCACTAGGACCCCTTGACTCTGCCTGGTAGCATTTGCACCCCTTGACTCTGCCTGGTAGCACTTGCACCCCTTGACTCTGACTGGTAGCACTTGAACCCCTTGACTCTGACTGGTAGCACTTGAACCCCTTGACTCTGCCTGGTACCACTAGCACCTCCCTGTCTCTGCCTGGTAGCACTAGGACCCCTTGACTCTGCTTGGTAGCATTTGCACCCCTTGACTCTGCCTGGTAGCACTAGCACCCCTTGACTCTGCCTGGTAGCAGTAGCACCCCTTGACTCTGCCTGGTAGCACTTGCACCCCATGACTCTGCCTGGTAGCACTTGCATCCCTTGACTCTGCCTGTCAGCACTTGCACCCCTTGACTCTGCCTGGTAACACTAGCACCCCCTCTCTCTGCCTTGCAGCATTGGCACCTCCATGTCTTTGTCTGGTACTAGCACCCCTTGACTCTACTTGGTAGCACAACCCCCCCCCCCCCCCCCACCCCCTGTCTTTGCCTGGTAGCACTAGCACCCCCTGTCTTTGCCATGGTAGCACTAGTACAATGCATGTGTCCTCTCATTCTGTTGACATTTATTCCTTTATTGTTCATTATAATGTCTCTATAATTTACTATCATTGAGTTTTACTTTTTATCGCTTCTGCCTTACACAGAATAAAATCCTGTCCCCTGGCTTATCCCATTTTCCATCTAAAATTCCTTCCTATGATCCCCAAGTTCCTGACTCATCTACTTTATCTCCATCTGCCTCTGTCTCCGCCCTCAGTGATTCTCAGTCCAAGAAGGTATCGCAGTATGTAAACCTGTATCCATTACTGCCCCCTGTCTGTCCCTGCTCCCTGCCTGTCCTGCTCTCTGTTTGCTACACCTTCTGTCTGCTAATAATGCATGGGCTGAGTGTATAATATATCATTTAATAAACCTTATGGAATGAAGTATAGGTAACCTGAGGCTTTCCACCTGATGTGGGCCTATAATTCCTAGCATGTACGTTGTCTCTCTATGCCCCGATGTGACCTGTCTGACCAAGCACTGGAGACACCGGGTGCCTGGGGAGGAACATTAATGAAAAGCAGAAGTGATCCACGCCCTGTAACAATGTGTATACTGCATCCTATCTGACTCAGTTCCTCTCTCTCATCCTCTTCCAGTACTGCCGGTGTGTGTTATATATATCCTTTCATTCACTGTGTGTTTGGTCTGTTACTGTACGTGCCATAAAGGGGCATTTGTGCCACATAGCCCTGTGATACCATGGCGAGACTCTACCTATTGGGTATATTAGGTGGAACATAGCTGTCTCTTACTACATTGTGAATGTGCTGCTCTAAGGTTTATCCTGAATTTGCCGCAGTCTCCCTCTAGGGGGCGCCTTCACTACTTCTGAGTTATAGTAGATAGGTAAAAGCTGCCTTGCACCCAGCAGGAAGGAGAGACTCCAATTTTACCCCACCAGCACCTTTCCCGCATTGGGGGGTCACCTAGAAACATGGCTAGGAGGTACCCCGCTTATTGCGGTTATTAATGGTCTGATTTCTCCAAAGCAGTCTTTACTTTAGCCACATCAGCTGGGAGGCGCCGGCACGTACCTACTACCCTCTCATAGAAGCCTGACTTCCTTCTGTTTCCTGTGCTGCTGCCTTTGTATGCTGACCGTGGGGAGAGGTCGGTGTGATGGCAGTGCCATGGCTGCAGCTCCTGTACGGTGTAAGCCTGCAGCATTGCCTCCCAGTGTCCAGCCCCAGCCTCTCACTGCCTTGCGTCTGGGTGAATGAGTGTATTATGTGCAGTGCTCATGCCTTGCAATAACAATCCTTTATAATGGGTCCTATGGAATCAGGAAGGCCTGCCATAACATTTATCCTGATAGATCAGGGAGCGTAGGTGTGTTCCCGCAGAGGCCCCAGACAGTGCTGTTGGCTCAGGAATAACAGAGCACAAGACGCTTCCACTGGCTGCACGCCATGTCTCCTGCTTACACAGCTTCTGACAAACCGCAAATGCATCCTGCGTTAGCCCTTGTTTTTCAGTTCACTGTCATGTGGGGCTGATGCAATATTACTGGCACAGTGTGGGGTAAATTGCTTAAAAATAAAAGTGTATTTCTGCCATACGCAGAACCGTGCAGAGCTCACAGTGCGTATGTCTCTGCATCGGTAGCATATGCTCCTAGTTTACAAGTCATTATCAGTGAGTGCGTACACCTGCCCTGCAGCAGGTGCAGGAGAGACGCCCCCTAGCAGGTGCAGGAGAGACACCCCCTAGCAGGTGCAGGAGAGACACCCCCTAGCAGGTGCAGGAGAGACGCCCCGTAGCAGGTGCAGGAGAGACGCCCCCTAACAGGTGCAGGAGAGACGCCCCCTAGCAGGTGCAGGAGAGACGCCCCCTAGCGAGTGCAGGAGAGACGCCCCCTAGCAGGTGCAGGAGAGACGCCCCCTAGCAGGTGCAGGAGTGACGCCCCCTAGCAGGTGCAGGAGAGACGCCCCCTAGCAGGTGCAGGAAACACGCCCCCTAGCAGGTGCAAGAGGCACGCCCCCTAGCAGGTGCAAGAGGCACGCCCCCTAGCAGGTGCAGGAGGCACGCCCCCTAGCAGGTGCAGGAGACGCGCCCGCTAACAGGTGCAGGAGACGCGCCCGCTAACAGGTGCAGGAGGCACGCCCGCTAACAGGTGCAGGAGACACGTCCCCTAGCAGGTGCAGGAGACACGTCCCCTAGCAGGTGCCGGAGACACGCCCCCTAGCAGGTGCAGGAGGCACGCCCCCTAGCAGGTGCAGGAGGCACACCCCCTAGCAGGTGCAAGAGGCACGCCACCTAGCAGGTGCAGGAGACGCCCCCTAACAGGCGCATAGTTGCTTACCTGCATGAGCCCTATTGACATGAACTCACCAGTCTTGAGTTATGCTTACATGGCTACAACCCTTCCCACATTCGTTCCGTTTCCCGGTCATAAGGTTTAATATTTGCAGAATGTTTGCGTGTCTGTATATACGCATACACATGTGTGTTATGATCCGCTGCCCCCCCCCCTGCATCTGTGTATCTAGGCTGTGTACGCACTCTGCAGAGTTCCGCTGTGTACTCATCCTGGTCACCTTATTGTTATTGTCAGGTTATAGCGCAGAGCGCAGCCAATGGGGCGTCCGTAGTTAGACGCAGGTTATGTTTCCCTGAACCGGGACAGGTACTTGTGACTTTTGCTACGTATATTTTATAGTGCATGACTGTTTGTGTAACTGTGTTACGGCACTTTGTGTAAGCGTGCAGTATACGGCAGGTGAATCCTTTCTCCCTTCCAGGCCATACTAGAGCCGGTGCTGGCATGTGATAGACTCTGCCCTAAATGATTAGTTGTGCTCCCTACATTCTCATACTGCTCTGTCTCTGTTTCCAGAAGGGGCTGCCTGCTAGAGACAACAGTGACCATAAACCATTACCGGCTGTGCTGCCTCTGGTGTGGTCAGGGCCGTCTTAAGTAATGTACTGGGGCCTCTAGTCACCCGTTCATGGAAATAATTAAAAGAAAAGAAAAAAATCATAAATGACCCCTCCTGCGGTCCTGCACTGTCCCTCCACATGCTTCCATACAGCGAATGGCTGCCAGCACTCTGATTGGTGGATAGCTCCAGCCATCTACCAATCAGCAAGGTTACAGGCATTTACTGTCTGGGAGCATGTGGAGAGACCCCTAGAATCGTGGGTCCTAGGCAGCTGCCCAGTGCGCCTATACATTAAAATGGCCCTGACTATGGTCCCTGGTTGCCTGTGTGGTGAATACAGCCAGTCTGTACTGTCATTGTAAACGTTATTTCAGTTATTATTACATATAGGGCTGAATTCTTAGTCAGATGCATTATTGATGTGCATTTTTTTTTCCTCCTGTGCATGCGTCTAAGTTGCACGGCGCATGCTTCCAGAGGCTGTGCACACAGAGTTGCAGTTCCGATTGACATGCATGGTATCAGAAATTACTTGAAATTGTATTGAGAGTCCCCTGGGAGGGGGGGTCGGGGAAGTACTGGGGGGTGAGAGGTAGGTGACTTTGCAGACACATGGAGTTGGTCTGTCTTGTAGGCGTGTTAGGAGAAATATATGCGAACAGGTCAGGCTAGTTGTTGGAACATTTGACCTAACGTGTAAGCCAGAGGTTCTCAAACTCGGTCCTCGGGGTCACACACAGTGCATGTTTTGCAGGTAACCCAGCAGGTGCACAGGTGTATTAATTACTCACTGACACATTTTAAAAGGTCCACAGGTGGAGCTAATTATTTCACTTGCGATTCTGTGAGGAGACCTGCAAAACATGCACCGTGTGTGTCCCCGAGGACCGAGTTTGAGAACCTCTGGTGTAAGCGGTATATTATCAGCTGTAATATTTATTTCTTGACCGCTTCATATATAGCTCAGCATCTTCCGTTGTGCTTTACAATTGGATATGCTTCATAGTCTCTGGAATTAGGTGTACGGACTCAGATTTCCATGTATCGTCAATGGGTGGCAGCCCAGGAGCTACTCCCACTCTGTACATGTGTCTCACCTAACTATCCCTCATGTATATGATAGGTGGCCAGACGTTATGTCTGAGAGAACAGTGTAGATCATGCTGATCAGAGGGGTCCATAGGGGTAGGCAGGCGGACTGCTTCTCTCATTGGCAGAGATTGGGAAACACCGTACTTGGAAATATTCAAAACGTTTCTGGTTCAGCAAAGGGACAGTTTCCTGTATGTTGTCCAGCTGGACAAAAACAGCTGCGGACAAAGGGGTGAGCGATATGGGTGATATCCAAACTGCATGATTGTACTGGAGGAAATTGCTGTGGCCACTCCAGGGGGCTAGAGGTTAAGGGAGTAAATTTAGAGGACAGCATGTGTTGGGAGGACGTTTAACTAATTACAATTGTGAAAGTGTTTTAAAAAGGTGCAAAGGGTTCTATAGGCCTGTTGGTCATTTCTCTTTATAGTTGATTTAATTAGCGAGCGCATTGCACTTGCCCACGAAGCAGCAAGCACCTGGTGTTCCTGAAGCTTTGATGTTGTGCCCAGTCTCTGTGATCAGGCCGCGTTGTGCATAGAGGCTAACCTATCGCTCTTAGGAAAAAGCATTGCAGACAGAAGATTAGTGCTGGGAGTCAGGAAGTCACGCACATGGGAGGAAATAAAGGCTGCCCGCTTACAGTTTGACCTCTGAAATACAGTACAGGTTGAGTATCCCATATCCAAATATTCCGAAATACGGAATATTCCGAAATACGGACTTTTTTGAGTGAGAGTGAGATAGTGAAACCTTTGTTTTTTGATGGCTCAATGTACACAAACTTTGTTTAATACACAACGTTATTAAAAATATTGTATTAAATGACCTTCAGGCTGTGTGTATAAGGTATATATGAAACATAAATGAATTGTGTGAATGTACACACTTTGTTTAATGCACAAAGTTATAAAAAATATTGGCTAAAATGACCTTCAGGCTGTGTGTATAAGGTGTATATGTAACATAAATGCACTCTGTGCTTAGATTTAGGTCCCATCACCATGATATCTCATTATGGTATGCAATTATTCCAAAATACGGAAAAATCCCATATCCAAAATACCTCTGGTCCCAAGCATTTTGGATAAGGGAGACTCAACCTGTACTTGGTTATTCCCCGGCAGTCACACGCATTATAAGTGGATTAAATAACAGTAGTGTCCCCACTTCTCTATGATAGTAATAAGGGTGACCTGTAGGCCTTTGGGCTTGAAAAGATTCCTGAGTTACAATAACCAGCATCCACAAATTCCCGGGATAGTTGTAAAGGAATTTCCATCATTTACATTGCAATATCCGAAATCTGTTCCCAGGGTGTCCCCGGAGGAAATGACTGGGATGTTTTTGTTTAACTGTTTAACGTGGGTCTGAAATAATATACAAGCAACGCATTGCAGAGCTGACAGCAGCTCAACCTACTGTAACCTTGGCTGTTTACCTGGATAAAGGGGAACTCCTACCCCCATTATCCTAACCAAATTTCTTATAGTACATGTAGGAATAGATTTGCTGTGTAGACACAAATGTAAAACCATGCACAGACGTAATTTCTTGTCATATCAAATGGGGACAAAAACAAGGAAATCTGCCTGAATTTGGCAGGTGGGTTCCCCTTTAAATGATGAGAATGGCGGTGATGAGAATAGTGATGTATATAGATGGTGCTGCTGTTTCCTTGATGGTGATAAAATATCAGATTTTTGTACTGTATACAGAATTTATTATTTATTACTTATAACACGAGTACTTTCATTAGAAACGCCCTGGATTACCGGGACAGGTACTGAATAATTCAGCATCTGTCACCGTAACGCCTGCCTCCAGCAGATGCTGAATTATTCAGTATCTGTCCCGGTAATCCGTGAGCAGGTTCTCTAGATCAGCGGTCCTCAAGTACCCCCAACAGTTCATGTTTTCCAGGTCACCCAGCTGGTGTGCAGGTGTATTCATTACTCACTGACACATTTTAAAAGACCCACAGGTAGAGCAAATTATTTCACTTGCAATCCTGTGAGGAGACCTGGAAAACATGAACTGTTGGGGATACTTAAGGGCCGCGGTTGAGAACCATTGCTCTAGATCACTTCTATGGCCATTTGGTGAATTTATTACTTTGGTGAATAAAAAAAAATCCAGAAATCATGGCATGTTATGGACTGGAGTTGAGCGACCTTGTTATGGAGCAGAGGTGTGTAAAGCAAGGCATCTTGATACTTGTAGTTCCACAACGACTGGTATGCCGCATAAGGGTTGCCACCCTCTGTCATAGAGCAATATGGAATCACCTGGATTTTCCGGCCAGGGGTAGATCAGGGCACGGAAGTGCATGGTAGTGTGATGTTTGTGTTTCCCCCAAATCTAATATACCCCACAGCACTGTGCTTGGCTGTGGTGCCCCTACTAACCAGGACCGGCTCCTCAGGGCATCTCTCCACTCTCACCGCCTGTCTGTTCTTCTCGCCGGGTAGATGACTGTAGGAAGTGTGTCCAGCAGGATAGGTGCCGTGGCTGAAGTTCTGGTCAATCTTTACATGAGCGATCACAGAACTAAGACCAGGTCATCAGAGCCGGTAAGCAGCAGCGATTGCGGCCACACGCTGTGACGCACAATGCACCGATACTTCTATAGACCTCATAGAATTGGCCCTCATTCCGAGTTGTTTGCTCGCAAGCTGCTTTTAGCAGAATTGCACACGCTAAGCCGCCGCCTACTGGGAGTGAATCTTAGCTTATCAAAATTGCGAACGAAAGATTCGCAATATTGCGAAAAGACTTCTCTGTGCAGTTTCTGAGTAGCTCGAGACTTTACTCTGCCAGTGCGATCAGTTCAGTGCTTGTCATTCCTGGTTTGACGTCACAAACACACCCAGCGTTCGCCCAGACACTCCCCCGTTTCTCCAGCCACTCCCGCGTTTTTCCCAGAAACGGCAGCGTTTTTTCACACACACCCATAAAACGGACAGTTTCCGCCCAGAAACACCCACTTCCTGTCAATCACATTACGATCACCAGAACGAAGAAAAAACCTCGTAATGCCGTGAGTAAAATTCCTAACTGCATAGCAAATTTACTTGGCGCAGTGCGAACATTGCGCATGCGCAATTAGCGGAAAATCGCTGCGATGCGAAGAAAATTACCGAGCGAACAACTCGGAATGACCACCCGTGATCATATGTTACACCGCAACACAGAGAGGATTCTGACTTCACCAAACGTGACACTTTGTCTCCCTGTGTGCCTGAATAGGTGAATAATGCAACTTTGTGTTACACGCAGAGTTCTGAGGAGGGAACAGTGACTGTACTCCTAGCTGATTCCTCTACTGCTTCTCCTACTTCTTCTCCTGTCTCTCCTCTCCGAAAGGTACTGAAAGATTCTGTGTCTCCCAGGCCCTGTCCTCTGCTAAAAGTCAGTCAGTCCCCAGAGTTAGTAGAAGTAAGGGCCTAGTGCAGTGTTGTACGCTAATGCAATTGGGATTGGGATTTTCCATGCTACGCCACGGCTAATGTTAGCAAGTGAGGCTGCCGCCCAGATATTAAAATAGACGCCCGCCGGATCGAACGCAACTCATTCGCAATTTGTGTACACATACGCAGCTGGCATCACACGTGCGCCCCGTAAAGGGCTGTGACACGCTTGGGTTTTTGCAAACACTCTCGCTAACACCGTGTTACCACCCCTAAACGGTCACTTCTTGTCAATCACTTTGCGACTGAATCCTGATTGCGAACGCAATTGCAGAGATACCGTTGCGTATGCGTAGTGCGATCACAGCACGTGCGCCGTCTGCCGATTAACTAAATTTCAAAAACATCATTATATCGTACAACTACTAAAGAGTTTTTTCTCACCATGGTACAGTTCAGAACATGTAACACCTCTCTCCACCATAAAGAAGACTTCACACTCTGAATATTGCGCGCTATACACGGTGCGCACAAATCTCATAGAAAGGCATGCAAGCTCCTGGGTCCCCTTGGAAAAGTTGCGATTTGTCACTAGAATACGTAATGTTACCTCCATCACACAGTACTCGTACGTTTCGTATCTTGCCCTGTGAGTTCCGGATCTGCCGTGTTCACGTATAGACCTATTTGTTATATTCTGTTTGTCTGCACGGAGGGCAACGAAGTAAAATCCTTGTTCTGTTATTTTCAGGGATCTCTACGGAAGGAATTTCCTGCAAATATTGGAGGGAGCAATACTTGTTACTTCTGCCAGAAGCGTGTGTACGTCGTGGAGCGGCTGAGCGCCGAGGGACATTTCTTCCACCGAGAATGTTTCAAGTGTTCCTTCTGCTCTACGGTTCTCCGTCTGGGAAATTACGTATTCAATATGGAAGAAGGTAAGAGGGCAGCGTTCCCAGCCGCCGGCACTGGAGGATTTGGGGGAAAGTTACTAAAAGGTGTAAAACTTACCCCAGTTGGCAATTTCAAATATGTATAGAAGGAAAAAAAGATTTTTTTTTTTTTTCATTTTTGTTTTTTCCCCGACATTCATGTTGTAATTAGGATGAACACAGATCCTCTAAGGTGGAGTAAAATATACGTCTTTAGTAATTAGCATGTTTTTACAGCTTATTATACTTTTTACAATGCATTATAATAGTTTGCGCTGTCACAATATGATACATTATTATAAGCCAGGATGGCCCGGAGGTCTTGTCCGTGTCCTTCCTTTCTGGTGCACTATTATATCTTTATAATTCCAGTTCTCTGGTCTCCGCTCGCTGGTCTATCAGTAGTAAAAACAAAATGTGCAAAGTAAACTTTCCCCCGTACAGATCAGCCCAGAGGCGGCGACGGAGTCTTGCTGACATTGGTTAGTTCTGCCGCCGCTGTTGTGTATTACATTCCTGATGCTCTGTGTGATGAGATAACACCGCGGAACATCATCTCCATTTATCTAGAAGAGAAATTATAATAGTGGGAGCTCGGAAAAGGCTGAGATCTCATGTACAAAGCTCTGACGTCCTACGCTTTACTGGGGAGATTCAATGTGACTAGCTGGGTATGGAGCAGAGCTGGCTGACATGCTACATTATACTGTCAATACACTGGGGCAATGGGGGTCATTCCGGGTTGATCGCTCACTAGCTACTTTTTGCAGCGCTGCTATCAGATAGTCGCCGCCTATAGGGGAGTGTATGTTTGCTTTGTAAGTGTGTGAACGCTTGTGCAGCCGAGCGGTACAGAAAAGTTTTGTGCAGTTTCTGAGTAGGTTTGAACTTACTCAGCCGATGCGATCACTTCAGCCTTTTCGTGTCCGGAATTGACGTCAGACACCCGCCCTGCAAACGCTTGGACACGCCTCCCAGAAAACGGTCAGTAGACACCCACAAATGCCCTCTTCCTGTCAGTCTCCTTGCGATCAGCTGTGCGAATGGATTCTTCGTTAAATCCATCGCTCAGCAACGATCTGCTTTGTACCTGTACGACGCGCCTGCGCGTTGCAGTGTATATGCATGCGCAGTTTTGACCTGATCGCACCGCAGCGAAAAAACCTAGCATGCGATCAGGTTGGAATGACCCCCCCAATTTGTAGTGTATATATGTGTGCGTGTGTGTGTATGTATGTATGTATGTATGTATGTATATATATATATATATATATATATATACACTGCTCAAAAAAATAAAGGGAACACTTAAACAACACAATGTAACTCCAAGTCAATCACACTTCTGTGAAATCAAACTGTCCACTTAGGAAGCATCACTGATTGACAATCAATTTCACATGCTGTTGTGCAAATGGAATAGACAACAGGTGGAAATTATAGGCAATTAGCAAGACACCCCCAATAAAGGAGTTGTTCTGCAGGTGGTGACCACAGACCACTTCTCAGCTCCTATGCTTTCTGGCTGATGTTTTGGTCACTTTTGAAAGCTGGTGGTGCTTTCACTCTAGTGGTAGCATGAGACGGAGTCTACAACCCACACAAGTGGCTCAGGTAGTGCAGCTCATCCAGGATGGCACATCAATGCGAGCTGTGGCAAGAAGGTTTGCTGTGTCTGTCAGCGTAGTGTCCAGAGCATGGAGGCGCTAAGAGGAGACAGGCCAGTACATCAGGAGACGTGGAGGAGGCCGTAGGAGGGCAACAACCCAGCAGCAGGACCGCTACCTCCACCTTTGTGCAAGGAGGAACAGGAGGAGCACTGCCAGAGCCCTGCAAAATGACCTCCAGCAAGCCACAAATGTGCATGTGTCTACTCAAACGATCAGAAACAGACTCCATGAGGGTGGTATGAGGGCCCGACGTCCACAGGTGGGGGTTGTGCTTACAGCCCAACACCGTGCAGGACGTTTGGCATTTGCCAGAGAACACCAAGATTGGCAAATTCGCCACTTGCGCCCTCTGCTCTTCACAGATGAAAGCAGGTTCTCACTGAGCACATGTGACAGATGTGACAGAGTCTGGAGACGCCAAGGAGAACGTTCTGCTGCCTGCAACATCCTCCAGCATGACCGGTTTGGCAGTGGGTCAGTAATGGTGTGGGGTGGCATTTCCTTGGGGGGCCGCACAGCCCTCCATGTGCTCGCCAGAGGTAGCCTGACTGCCATTAGGTACCGAGATGAGAACCTCGGACCCCTTGTGAGACCATATGCTGGTGCGGTTGGCCCTGAGTTCCTCCTAATGCAAGACAATGCTAGACCTCATGTGGCTGGAGTGTGTGTTATGATTCCAGCACTCTGGTCAGAGGAGATCTTATGGCAAGGACAGGAGCACTGGAACGGAATGCTGGGGAAGGGAGCAGGACAGGAAAATAGCCCCTGGCGCCCTAACTCTGTTGTCTCACCCGTGTTGTCAGAAATCCCCTGCGAGACTATGGTTTCTTGAGCCCTTGGCAGCCGCATTTGAAGGGCGGATTATGTCTGCCCAACTTCGATGCCCCCCGGTCTTAATGAGAGACAAAGGGAAACCCGAGACAGGGTGATAACAAGAGGCCCTCTAACTAAACAACCAGGCCAGGGGCTAAGCAAACTCAAAACTATAATATGTGCGGAGAAACTGCCAGGGAAAAGGACAACCAAAATATCCACTTGTCCAATTCTCCTACCCGGCACCGCCGAGTACCAGAGAGGACTTGTGGAAGCGGAACCCTCCGCAAATGCTCCAAACATAAAATATAAAAGGTAAAGCGGCTGAGCCGCAACACACGGCAGAGCCGTAACTCACGAACACCACTGGATATATAACGGTGATCAGTCAGGACTCCAGAGAACCAAACGACCTCTTGGGATGAGATGACAACTCCCGAATACCGGACTACTGAGGACTGGAATGACCGGATACAGCAGGACTGGAAACAGACTCTCAGCAAACAAAGGCAGCATGCAGGAAGCTATTACCGGCGTCTGTGAGAAGCCCTGGGAGTGTATTTAACAAGGAGTCCTCCAATCAGCTGCTAAAGGCTGATTAGAATAAATGCCGTGCAGCTGCCTTGCTGCACGGCCAGAGAGCAGGTGAATATCTTATTTCCTAAAGCCTAGCAACGGGGAACGCGGTCCGCCAGTGGCGTCCCCGTTGCTAGGGTCCGTGCGGCTCAGCGCGCCCGGCGTCTAGCGTTGCTAGGGAGCCGGCGGCTGTACGCGCACGGCATCTCTAGTTGCTAGGCGCCGGGCCGCGCAAACAAGCGGACCCCGGCGCCTAACAGTACCCCCCCCCCCTTGAGGAGGGGTCAAGGAACCCCTAAAGCCAGGTTTCTGAGGAAATTCCCAAAAAAATGCCCTCTTGAGCCTCGGGGCATGAAGATCCTTATCCAGGACCCAAGACCTTTCCTCCGGACCATAGCCTTTCCAGTGAACTAGAAAATACAGCCGACCCCGGGACAATTTGGAATCGAGAACCTTCTCTACCAAGAACTCCTGTTGTCCCTGTACATCCACTGGAGATCTACCCTGAGAGATCTTCCGAGGAAATCTACTGGAAGAAACGTATTGTTTCAACAGGGAACAATGAAACGTATTTCCAATCCTGAGAGATCTTGGTAAACGTAACCGAAAGGCAACTGGGTTGACTCTTTTAATAATAAGAAATGGCCCAATAAATTTGGGTCCCAGTCTAGCCGAGGATTGTCGAAGCCTGATGTTGCGAGTCGACAACCACACCCTATCTCCCACCTTAAAAGTGCAAGGACGTCGGAGCCTGTCAGAAAATTTCTCCTCTCGAAAGGCCGCTTTTCTGAGAGCAAGATGCACCTTTTTCCAAATGGCTCTGAGATGGGAGGTTAAGGTTAGCGAGGAGACTGAGGAATGATGAAAAAAAGAATTAGCTCTGGGGTGAAAACCAAAAACTGAAAAGAATGGAGACTCTTTAGTGGAGGAATGACAAGAATTATTGTAAGCAAATTCAGCCAACGGAAGAAACTCGGACCAATCATTCTGGAGTTTGGCTGAATACAAGCGCAAATATTGTTTCAATGATTGGTTAACTCGTTCGGTTTGCCCGTTGGATTGTGGGTGGTAACCGGATGTTAACGACAATTTCATCTTCAAAGAGGCACAAAAACATTTCCAGAATTGTGCGATGAATTGTGGACCCCGATCAGAAACAATATCAGTAGGCAACCCATGAAGCCTGAATACATGGCGGAGAAACAAAACTGCCAACCCTTGGGCAGAAGGCAATCGGGGAAGAGCAATAAAATAAGCCATTTTACTAAAACGGTCCACTACCACCCATGTGACTCGGAATCCGGCTGAAAGGGGAAGGTCAACCACAAAATTCATGGAAATATGAGACCACGGCCTGAGAGGAACATTTAAGGGCATAAGTTGCCCGATGGGCAAGGAACGGGGAACCTTATGCTGTGCACAAACCTGACATGAATAAACAAATTCCTTGACGTCTTTAGAAAGACCAGGCCACCATACTGAGCGAGAGACTAACTCCAATGTCTTAGAGACTCCTGGATGCCCTGAAACTTTGTTATCATGGAATTCCATTAAAACAGTAGCTCTCAAAAACTCAGGGACGTAAAGACGACCAGCAGGAGTAATTCTAGGAGCTTGGTGTTGAAGCTGTTTTAACTGGGTAAATAAATCTTGTGTGAGGCCCGCCCAGATGATCGAAGATGGAAGTATGGGGGTAACAGGATTGTTATTGTGAACCGGAAGAAAGCTACGTGACAGGGCATCAGCCTTAGTATTCTTGGAACCAGGCCTGAAAGTGATTATAAATTTGAAACGCGTAAAAAATAATGCCCAACGTGCCTGCTGGGCATTAAGCCGCTTAGCCGATTCAATGTATTGCAGGTTCTTATAGTCAGTCAATACCGAAATAGTATGTTTTGCTCCCTCCAGCCAATGCCTCCACTCCTCGAAAGCCCACTTTACCGCCAGTAACTCCCGATTACCAACGTCATAGTTGGATTCAGCGGAGGAGAATTTCCTGGACGTAAAGGCACAAGGATGTAACTCCAGAGACTCCGGATCCTTTTGAGAAAGGATAGCCCCCACTCCAACCTCCGAGGCATCAACCTCCACAACAAAGGGCAATTCCGGATTAGGATGTCTGAGGACTGGAGCCGAGACAAAGGCTTGTTTCAAGGCCCGGAAGGACAACTCAGCTTCACGCGACCAGTTGGTAGGATCCGCTCCTTTCTTTGTCAGAGCTACAATGGGAGCAACCAGGTCAGAAAAAGAATGAATGAACCTCCTATAATAATTCGCAAACCCTAAAAAGCGCTGAATTGCTTTTAAATTGGTGGGTTGCGCCCAACTAAGGATGGCCTGGAGTTTCTTTGGTTCCATGGAAAATCCCTGAGGGGAAATTATGTACCCTAAAAAAGATACTTCCGTGACATGAAACTCACACTTCTCCAGCTTGGCATATAAATGATTCTCGCGTAACTTTTGAAGAACCAGACGCACCTGGGTAACATGTTGTTCCATTGATTCAGAAAAAATCAGGATGTCGTCTAAGTAAACGACCACGAATTTCCCTAAGAAGTCACGGAGCACATCGTTAATGAGGTCTTGAAAAACTGCCGGAGCATTGGACAGGCCGAACGGCATCACCAGGTATTCGTAGTGACCCGACTGAGTACTGAAGGCCGTTTTCCACTCATCTCCAGATTTAAATCGGATGAGGTTGTACGCTCCTCTAAGGTCAATTTTAGAAAAAATCACAGCAGAACGTAACTGATCAAAGAGTACAGAAATCAACGGCAAAGGATAGGTGTTTTTAACTGAGATCTTATTCAGGGCTCTAAAATCAATGCAAGGTCTAAGCGAGCCATCCTTTTTCTCCACAAAGAAGAAGCCTGCACTTAAAGGAGATTTTGATGGTCTAATAAATCCTTTCTCAAGGCTCTCCTTTACATAATCATTCATAGCCGCAGTTTCTGGCCCGGATAATGCATATAATCTTCCCTTTGGCAATGCGGCACCAGGAATTAACTCAATAGCACAATCATAAGGCCGATGGGGAGGCAGAATGTCCGCATTGCCTTTGGAGAAAACATCAGCAAACTCCTGGTATTCCACCGGAATGAGTTCTGGAATGATAGCTGCTACTCTGACTGGAAACGTGATACATTCCTTATTACAAAAAGTACCCCATTGTGAAATCTCCCCCGACCGCCAATCAATGGTGGGATTATGAAAGGCCAGCCAAGGGTGACCCAGAACAACTGGAACTGCTGGGCAATGTGTAAGAAAGAACTCGATTTTCTCGGAATGTAGAGCTCCTACTGTAAGTAGTACAGGGGGTGTATGGAGAGAAATAATCCCATTAGACAGCGGACTCCCATCTAAGCCATGCATGGTGACACACCTACCCAAAGGTAACTGAGGAATGCCTAAGGCCTTAGCCCAAGTTAAATCCATAAAGTTTCCTGCAGCTCCACTGTCAACAAAAGCCGACACCGAAGAACTGAGGCTGCCAAAGGAAACTTTAACTGGGACTAAAAGGGAGTTATTCGAGGAGATAAGCTGCAGACCTAGGTGAACCCCCTCACAATTCACCTGGTCAAAGCGTTTCCCGACTTGTTCGGACAATTACGAGCAAAATGTCCTTTACCCCCACAGTACAGACAAAGACCAGAATTTTGCCTTCTGGCCCTTTCTTCAGGAGACAGCCGGGAGAGACCCATCTGCATGGGCTCCTCTATATCTTCAGGAATGGAATATACACACGGACTTGACCTTACAGGTGCTCCTTTTTCAGCCCTCCGCTCTCTGAGACGATGATCTATCTTAATAGAAAGCTCCATGAGTTTATCGAGAGTCTCAGGAGCGGGGTACTGAAGGAGACTGTCTTTTATAGACTCTGATAAGCCGAGGCGAAACTGACTGCGCAGGGCTGGGTCATTCCAGCCACAGTCGTTCGACCAACGGCGAAACTCCGTACAATAAACCTCCGCAGGATTTCTACCCTGTCTGAGAGCGCGCAACTGACTTTCAGCGGACGCCCCTCTATCAGGGTCATCATACAAGAGCCCTAAAGACTCAAAAAAAGCGTCAACTGACAACAATGCCGGATCCTCTGCTTTTAAACCAAATGCCCAGGTCTGAGGATCCCCCAGGAGCAAAGAAATAATAATCCCGACCCGCTGAGATTCAGTACCCGAGGAAGTCGGTCTTAAACGAAAATAAAGCTTACAGGATTCTTTAAAATTAAAAAACTCTTTTCTATCACCAGAAAAACGGTCAGGCAAATGCATCTTTGGTTCAGGGACTACCCTTGGGGAAGCTCGCAAAAGATCTTCCTGCGACTTCACCCGAAGAGAGAGATCCTGAACCATCTGAGTAAGTTCTTGAATCTGTCTGACTAAGAGCTGACCAGGATTTGGCCCTAAACCTGTTGGATTCATGAGGCCGATAAACTCTCACAAAACTGAATAAGAAAAAATTAAACCTCGTTTAATTTTAAGTTTTTGGTATGGCCGGTAATAATGTTATGATTCCAGCACTCTGGTCAGAGGAGATCTTATGGCAAGGACCGGAGCACTGGAACGGAATGCTGGGGAAGGGAGCAGGACAGGAAAATAGCCCCTGGCGCCCTAACTCTGTTGTCTCACCCGTGTTGTCAGAAATCCCCTGCGAGACTATGGTTTCTTGAGCCCTTGGCAGCCGCGTTTGAAGGGCGGATTATGTCTGCCCAACTTCGATGCCCCCCGGTCTTAATGAGAGACAAAGGGAAACCCGAGACAGGGTGATAACAAGAGGCCCTCTAACTAAACAACCAGGCCAGGGGCTAAGCAAACTCAAAACTATAATATGTGCGGAGAAACGGACAACCAAAATATCCACTTGTCCAATTCTCCTACCCGGCACCGCCGAGTACCAGAGAGGACTTGTGGAAGCGGAACCCTCCGCAAATGCTCCAAACATAAAATATAAAAGGTAAAGCGGCTGAGCCGCAACACACGGCAGAGCCGTAACTCACGAACACCACTGGATATAAAACGGTGATCAGTCAGGACTCCAGAGAACCAAACGACCTCTTGGGATGAGATGACGACTCCCGAATACCGGACTACTGAGGACTGGAATGACCGGATACAGCAGGACTGGAAACAGACTCTCAGCAAACAAAGGCAGCATGCAGGAAGCTATTACCGGCGTCTGTGAGAAGCCCTGGGAGTGTATTTAACAAGGAGTCCTCCAATCAGCTGCTAAAGGCTGATTAGAATAAATGCCGTGCAGCTGCCTTGCTGCACGGCCAGAGAGCAGGTGAATATCTTATTTCCTAAAGCATAGCAACGGGGAACGCGGTCCGCCAGTGGCGTCCCCGTTGCTAGGGTCCGTGCGGCTCAGCGCGCCCGGCGTCTAGCGTTGCTAGGGAGCCGGCGGCTGTACGCGCACGGCGTCTAGCGTTGCTAGGCGCCGGGCCGCGCAGACAAGCGGACCCCGGCGCCTAACAGTGTGTCAGCAGTTCCTGCAAGACGAAGGCATTGATGCTATGGACTGGCCTGCCCGTTTCCCAGACCTGAATCCAATTGAGCACATCTGGAACCATCCACCAACGCTACGTTGCACCACAGACTGTCCAGGAGTTGGCGGATGCTTTAGTCCAGGTCTGGGAGGAGATCCCTCAAGAGACCATCCGCCACCTCATCAGGAGCATGCCCAGGCATTGTAGGGAGGTCATACAGGCACGTGGAGGCCACACACACTACTGAGCCTCATTTTGACTTGTTTTAAGGACATTACATCAAAGTTGGATCAGCCTGTAGTGTGTTTTTCCACTTTAATTTTGAGTGTGACTCCAAATGCAGACTTCCATGGGTTAATAAATTTGATTTCCATTGATAATTTTTGTGTGATTTTGTTGTCAGCACATTCAACTATGTAAAGAACAAAGTATTTAATAAGAATATTTCATTCATTCAGATCTAGGATGTGTTGTTTAAGTGTTCCCTTTATTTTTTTTGAGCAGTGTATATATCCAGATGGTTGACACTCACACCATATATATTAGATTGTTGGGGTAGCTATCCATGTTAGAGGCTCCTACCCATGTTAGAGGCTCATAACAGGATCCATAAACACAAAAACCAGGTAAGGGTGCACTCACCAGACTTGTATATAAGTAGAAAGTTTTATTCAAACATGAAAATGAATATTGACATTTCGTTCCCCACACGGTCCTTTGTCAAGATATCTATTGATTGTCCCAGATCCCTCCTATATACCCAATATAGGCCAATAGCATCACAGAGTAAATAATTAAAGGCACCACCCACATCACCTGTGGGTAGGTGTATATTTAGATCCACATAGATAAAGGTGTACTGTATACAAATCATACTTGCTGCATCTAAGTGCTATCAGTCTCTAGTATGAAGCCATACACCTCCCGTGGTGCGGGTACCGGAAGTGCGTCATCCGTCACTCAAAAAGAGGCCCAGAGCGTACTCATAAGCCGCCGCGTAGTCGGGAAAACACAAATAGGGGGTGCTGGCATGCGGGGACCTGTAGCGCATTATCCCAGCGGCTCGTAAGTGCGCTCTGGGGCCCTCATTCCGAGTTGTTCGCTCGCAAGCTGCTTTTAGCAGCATTGCACACGCTAAGCCGCCGCCTACTGGGAGTGAATCTTAGCTTAGCAAAATTGCGAACTAAAGATTCTCTAAATTGCGAATAGAAATTTCTTAGCAGTTTCTGAGTAGCTCGACACTTACTCTGCCACTGCGATCAGTTCAGTCAGTTTCGTTCCTGGTTTGACGTCACAAACACACCCAGCTTTCGGCCAGACACTCCCCCGTTTCTCCAGCCACTCCGCGTTTTTCCCAGAAACGGCAGCGTTTTTTCACACACTCCCATAAAACGGCCAGTTTCCGCCCAGAAACACCCACTTCCTGTCAATCACATTACGATCACCAGAACGAAGAAAAAACCTTGTAACTTCTTAGCAAATTTACTTGGCGCAGTCGCAGTGCGAACATTGCGGAAAATCGCTGCGATGCGAAGAAAATTACCGAGCGAACAACTCGGAATGAGGGCCTGGGCCTCCTAGGTCTTTGCCAAGCATCAGCCTGTGCGTCCAGCATAACATTACAGAACTGTTTCCACCACATATGTAAGGACAAATATGCTTATCTTGGTAGTTACAGTGATAAATGTTCATTAAAAGGATATGAGATAATCGTCGCAGAGAATGCAATTTATCTGCCATTTAATATTAGGAATGAATATTGATATACTATTAACATTCTGACATAAAACAAAATACTTTCCGTACAATCTGTGTTTCCAGTGGTAAGAAGTATCTTTAAAGGAAATATCAACTCATCTTTTATTCACACCCCTGTTGGGTACTTAGGGGGTCATTCCGACCTGATCGCATGCTATGATTTTTCGCTGCGCTGCAATCAGGTCAGAACTGCGCATGCGTATGCATCGCAATGCGCAGGCGCGTCGCTCGGGTACAAAGCGGAACATTGCTGAGCGATGGATTTAAGGAAGAATCCATTCGCACAGCCGATCGCAAGGAGATTGACAGGAAGAGGGCGTTTGTGGGTGTCAACTGACCGTTTTCTGGGAGTGTTTGGAAAAACGCAGGCGTGTCCAAGCGTTTGCAGGGCGGGTGTCTGATGTCAATTCTGAGCCTGGACGGGCTGAAGTGATCGCAGCGGCTGAGTAAGTTCTGGGCAACTCAGAAACTGCACAAAACATGCGTTCGCACACTTGCAAAGCAAAAATACACTCCCCTATAGGCGGCGACTGCAAAAAGTAGCTAGCGAGCGATCAACTCGGAATGACCCCCTTAGATAGTTGCTAATATGTTATTGTTGCTGCAAAACCGTAAGACTCTCAGGGGGACATTTACTAAGCAGTGTTAAGAGCAGAGAAGTGAGCCAGTGGAGAAGTTGCCCATGGCAACCAATCAGCACTAAAGTAACATCTATAATTTGCATACTATACAATGATACAGAGCTGCTGATTGGTTGATGGGGAAATTTCTCCACAGGCTCACTTCTCCGCTCTTATCACTGCTTAGTAAATGTCCCCCTCAGTTACAGATTGGGATTTTGGTGGTCATTCCGAGTTGTTCGCTCGCTAGCAGATTTTAGCAGCATTGCACACGCTAGGCCGCCGCCCTCTGGGAGTGTATCTTAGCTTAGCAGAATAGCGAACGAAAGATTAGCAGAATTGCGAATAGAAAATTCTTAGCAGTTTCTGAGTAGCTCGAGACTTACTCAGCTCAGGCCGTTTCGTTCCTGCTTTGACGTCACAAACGCCCCGCGTTCGGCCAGCCACTCCCCCGTTTCTCCAGACACTCCCGCGTTTTTCCCTGACACGCCTGCGTTTTTTAGCCAACGCCGGGAAAACGCTGAGTTACCACCTAGAAACGCCCCTTTCCTGTCAATCATTTACCGAACATCAGTGCGACTGAAAAGCGTCGCAGAAGCCACAGCAAAACAGCTACGTTTTTAGTAAAATAACTAAGCGCATGCGCTCTGCGTACCTTGCGCATGCGCAGTAAGCGACTAATCGCAGTATAGCGAAAATCGGCAACGAGCAAACAACTCGGAATGACCCCCTTTGTGCAGGATATTACGGTGAAGAAAAATTGCTAATTTTTGTGGAGCGATGTTTTCTGTACTGTAATACCCCGGAGGGTAGGGGTCATTAGGTCAACAAGACTTAGATCGACAGTCATTAGGTCGACCACTATTGGTTGACATGTATTAGGCCGACAGGGTCACTAGGTCGACATGAAAAAATGTTGACATGAGGTTTTTTTTACTTTTTTTGGTGTCGTTTTCTTCGTAAAGTGACGGGGAACCCGAATTAGTGCACCGTACATTCCCAATCGTAGTCCAGGGGGATTGTAAAGTATGAAAAAGAAAAAAAAAATTAATTTTTTTTTTAAAAACTCATGACGACCTAATGCATGTCGACCAATAGTGGCCGACCTAATGACCGTAAGTCACCCCGGAGTGTGTTCAGCAACACATAGCGCAAGGCTCTTACAGGACCTTATAAATTGCATTCTCTGTGACCGTTATCTCTGACGCACAGTCTATTAGGGGAAAGGGCCGGTTCTACACCTTGTGGTGCCCAGTGCGAAAGTTTCCACTGGCGCGTCCCCCCTCGGCAAAACAGTTAGTGTGTGCCGGAGGCGCGCGTAAAAAGATAGGGGTGTGGCTTCATAGGGGACGGGCGTAGCTTGCCCCCTGTAGCTGTGCCCCCAGTAGATTTGTCCCAGTAGTTGTGCCTCCTGTCGCTGTGCCCCCTGTCGCTGTGCCCCCAGTAGTTGTGCCCCCTGTCGCTGTGCCACCAGTAGTTGTGCCCCCTGTCGCTGTGCCCCCAGTAGTTGTGCCCCCTGTCGCTGTGCCCCCTGTCGCTGTGCCCCCAGTAGTTGTGCCCCCTGTCGCTGTGCCCCCAGTAGTTGTGCCCCCTGTCGCTGTGCCCCCAGTAGTTGTGCCCCCTGTCGTTGTGCCACCAGTAGTTGTGCCCCCTGTCGTTGTGCCACCAGTATTTGTGCCCCCTGTCGCTGTGCCACCAGTAGTTGTGCCCCCTGTCGCTGTGCCACCAGTAGTTTTGCCCCCTGTCGCTGTGCCCCCAGTAGTTGTGCCCCCTGTCGCTGTGCCTCCAGTAGTTGTGCCCCCTGTTGCTGTGCCACCAGTAGTTGTGCCCCCTGTCGCTGTGCCACCAGTAGTTGTGCCCCCTGTCGCTGTGCCACCAGTAGTTGTGCCCCCTGTCGCTGTGCCACCAGTAGTTTTGCCCCCTGTCGCTGTGCCCCCAGTAGTTGTGCCCCCTGTCGCTGTGCCCCCAGTAGTTGTGCCCCCTGTCGCTGTGCCACCAGTAGTTTTGCCCCCTGTCGCTGTGTCCCCAGTAGTTGTGCCCCCTGTCGCTGTGCCACCAGTAGTTGTGCCCCCTGTCGCTGTGCCACCAGTAGTTTTGCCCCCTGTCGCTGTGCCCCCAGTAGTTGTGCCCCCTGTCGCTGTGCCCCCTGTCGCTGTGCCCCCAGTAGTTGTGCCCTCTGTCGCTGTGCCCCCTGTCGCTGTGCCCCCAGTAGTTGTTCCCCCTGTCGCTGTGCCACCAGTAGTTGTTCCCCCTGTCGCTGTGCCCCCAGTAGTTGTGCCCCCTGTCGCTGTGCCCCCAGTAGTTGTGCACCCTGTCGCTGTGCCCCTTAGTAGCCGCTTACAAACACACACACACAAAAAAACCCCAATACTTACCACTGCCCCGCTCCTGCTTCCCGACCGCTGCTGCTGCTGCTCCGTCTGGCCTCCCGCGGCTCCTCTGTATGGGAGAGATGTCATGACGTCTCTCCCATAGCAGCGCCGCACAGACACTAGAGGTCAATAATGAACTCTAGTGTCTGTCACTGGAGCCAGCTGCAGCGGACGCCCACACAGCCCACGGCGTCTGCTGCAGCCGGGGAGCGGGGTGCGGGTAAGCGGCGGTGCCTGCGGGGTGACTGCGGCCGCAGCGCCCCGGGCACAGGCACTGCTTGCCCGCATCAAGAATTGCTCCTGTTAGGGGAATATGAGACCCCATGATCATCTGACTTCTCCAGCTCACAAGTAGATAGGTTAGAGTAAACAGTAATTTATGATTTAAAAATCACGACAACTAACTTGCCATTGCCAATAAGTTACCGATCCTGGGACTACTATGTCATACTCATCACAAAGCGCACGCAGTACATAATTAATTTTTAGTGTAACAATTCTATCCAATCTTAAGTATTGTCACTACAACATAATAAATGCGAAAATTGTTTTTGCCTGCTGAGATTCTGGCAGACGGGAAGCCGCTGTCGGTATAGTGACAGTCGGCATCCCGTCTGCCGGGCTATCATATGTTATCCGCATAAACTACAGTACATCACACAACTCGATAAATATGTATTTTTTTTTGCGGTGCTTTAAAACATTTGTTTTGTTTGAGTCGCTCTGCGAAATGCATTTTCTGTACCACGAAATGAAAAATGTGAGTGCGTCGGAAAATTGCTTCCCTTTAACAATCTGAAGCTTTTTTCCTTCTGTGTTTTGCAGGTAAATTTTATTGCCAGCCACATTTCATACACTCGTTCTCAAACAATAAACAGCGAAAGCGGAGGACCGATTCCAAATCGCAGGTGAGACGGAGAATTTTTTCCTGCAGCAACAAAGCAGATTGGTTATGCGTCTCGGGGAGGCATTTACGGGCTGCGAGACACCCCTGGGAACACAATAACCAGCACTCTGCTCTAATAACCAGATATCCTTCAGATTTCCACAACAAATGTTGCTGTTTACAGCTCGTCACATTCCTCCCCCTGGGATATTGCGAATCTGTCTCGCGCTGCACTTACTGACTCACCAAGATGCTTCTATTTTTGGTTGTTTGCATTTTTCCACAGTCAATATTTAGTTTGCTATCAAAGGGATTTGTTCAGTGGATGTTTTTATTGTTATGTTTTTAGATATTTATGCAATGTCGGGAGGGGGGGGGGGTTACAAGTTTTAAAGAGTATCTTTACTGAAGGGTAATGTTGACTAATTAGTATCACTATGGTGCATGTTACAACTACTACAATCATTTCTGATACTTAAAATAAACCTTTTGTCTTAAATGTTGAAAACACAGAAACACACTCTGTGCAATTTAAATTTGGGAATCACTGACTTTCCTGAGCAATATCGTTAACCATGGAAACAAACTGTAGACTCTACTGATTGTTTCAATATTTGTAAAGGAAAGTCCGTTATTTACAACGTATCTGTTAAATGGCAGAATCCATTGTTTCTGAGGTTTAAACAGGTGTTTTCAGGCAGATCTCCTATTTCAAGTGTCAATATCTATTGTAGTCTATTTGAACACCCAGCGATATTTCATTTGGTGAAGTGTTGTTTACCCTTTAATGTAGTCTAGCATTCAGAATTGTTTGAGAGTCCAAGTTGGTTCACTTATAAATCACTTTGGCAGAACTTGCCTCACCTATGCCGTGACGGGTACATACATACAGACTGGCCTGTCAGGTGAAGGCTCTGCCCTCGTAGGCAGTTGATGCAATAACCCGCAAATTGGACAGATGTATGTAAGCACCTCTCTCCACACATCCCATCTCCGCTGCCCAGTTGGCCCGTTTTGGGATGTTCATGCATAGCTGGCTCATTGACCACTTTGGGGCTTTGTTTTACAGGATCAAGATAAAACATGGCGGCGAGAAGAAGCCAGGGCTGCGGAGGTCACAACGGATAGTCCTTACAGCGCTGAAAGCAGTTCAGAGGAAAGCTCTCCAGGTATCATGACTTCCTTATTTAGGAAAACGCTAAGCTGGCCTCTAGCGGTGACAAGGGATCTGCTTGCCTTCCCCAGCCGCCTGTCTAACTGGATGCACGGTGTGGTGCGTGGTGTAAACCGCCATATCAGGGACAATGAACAAAATTACATCTACACGTATGAACTGCTGAGTGTGGGCATGCCCTTACTGTATGTGCTTCTGGAGGTTTTAACCCTCATGTACCAAGAAGCAGGGCCTTCCCTAGAGTTTCTAGTTGAGCAAGCGCACAACGCGTTTTGGTTCAAAAACACCTAAACGCGACATCACTTGATATGGCTTTTCTAGGGGCAACCTCTCGACTTCCAAACAGGAAAGCCTTTCCGCATAGGTAACGGTCATGGTGATACATACTAGCCGTACATGCACTGATGGTGTTTCCGACACACTTGTTTTTTTATGCTTGTTGAAGGAAACGCGTTAGGTTTGCACTTTTCTGTGCAAAAGTCCAGTATTTCAAGTTTACAGTTTATATATTTTGCATCAGTGTACGAATCTGGGCAACTGATATGAACCAGCAGTAAAGTCCTGCCCCAAATTTTCAAACCCTATATCTGGAGTAAAAAGGCAGCGTATTTTACGCTTTACATTTCTGATCTTCTACGTTCGTTCTCGGTAACAAAGAAAAAAAAAAAAAATTTAAAGTCAACCCATTATTTACGTACGGTGGAGTTGCCTGATTGCCCTGAGGATATTTAAAAGATGAGATTTAAAATTAAACCGTTGATGAAGATAATAATATGCAGATGAAATGGGAGGAACATCCTTCTCCTATCCTGTAGCGTTGCGTTGCTTAGTTGAATGTACGTGAAAGGGTTTATTACCCAAGCGTCGGGTTCTAAACCCGGTGCATCTGATTGTGTTTATAGCAGAAATTTAAAACGGCAATGATTTTGCTAGCCGAGTTTTGCTGTTAAAAGCATTGTCTATGGCACACAATTATCCAGATGCTGAAAATCAGGCTCAGGCAAGCTGTAACTATCCAGCTGCCACAGGGTGTGATAAAAACTAGCGCCAATGTTGTCTTACACAGACTTCCAGGCCGCTGTTAGTGAATGGTCATTTTATCCACCGTTAAAGTAATGCGCCGCACAGCCATTTACTTTTGTAACTTTGGTCTAAACATTTCTTATTACCAAATAATTCAAGTAAATATAGCAAAATTCCTTGTATATAAAAGGAAACCAATTCTGCTAATTTTCCAGCAATCACACCGCAACATTTCAAATATTGGAATAGATAAATATTTATATTAATGTTATCTCAATGTAAGTCCCTTACATAAACCAAGGCTCAAACATTTAATTCCCGGTTTAAAATATTAGATGTAAATATAAATATTGAATAATTAAGCGAAAGTCAGGAAAAAGTCTGAGAATAATCACAATTTTAAATCTGGGGGTAAAATGTGCAAAAAACAATAAGAAATTAATAGAGAAAACATTTTACATGTCACGGATGCTGGTTCTGTACCGACCTGCTGCGCCAATTACTGCATAATTTCTCACAGATGAGTGAGGCTGAAATTAACTATTTTATATATGTATTTTTTTAGCACTAATTTTATACAGTTTGCATTTTTAGACATTTTTTTGTTGTGTTAACTTGTGATTGTTTTTATTTCTTGATTTTGTTTTTCTACTTTGTTACAATGTGCATTTAATTTGTCTTGTTTGTATTTGCAATCTGGATCATTTACCTGAAAGACAATTCCCTCGAGTTTCGCTGACAGTCCAACAACTGCCGCAAAACTTGAGCCAATTTTTATGAAGTCTCCTAATTTCAATGTTTTAGAGCAGAGCTAGGCAAGATGAAACTAAAAGTCCCAACATGCCTTCTATCATACTGGGACTTGTAGTTCCAAAGCAGTTGTAAGCTAGACGTTACCCAGTTCTGTTCTAGAGTCTGCATTTTTATAGTGTTTACTTTTTAATGCTTAAGATTGTGAGTTTATCCCAGAAGACTAGTGTACGTATCTGGGAAAAACAAGCCTTATTCCTAGCCGAACCCGGCTGCCAAATTTAAAGTCGTTTTCGGTTCCATGTGTTTTTCTGGAAAGACTGGCGTCCAGAACATTTCAGAATACGGAACCACTTTTTCTAACTATATTCAAGGTGCCAAATGCTGTATTTTGCACAGACTTTTTCGTAGGTTTGGTCATTTCAGGCACGGAAATTAAGGCGATAAGTTTCCTATGTTATTTAGTTTTAGAAATGTTTTTTTTATCTGCATTGAAAAATCTGTTTGTGTTTAAACTTGAGTTCACTGAATAATTTTGCATTTTTAAAAATTAAGCTTCTTTTCAGCTGTTTTCCTAAAACTCAGTTTCCTCGTTCTCTTTTTACTGTCTTCTCTCTGCTACTTTAGTCCATTCTCACATTCCAGTTCTTCGCCCACTAGTTGGCTGAGGTATCGCTACTGTAAGGTGATTCTCTTGCTTGCCAAAGTGTCTAACTAATACTCATATATATACAGTGTATGTTTTCCGTTTTTTGTTGTTTTTTTCCCCTCACAGCTAACGCGTTTTGCATCCCTAACTGTGTTGTGTGTTGTTATGGAGCAATTTGTGTTTGTCTGGTATAATCCGCACCAATAACAAACTCTGTAATCCATAATCCACGTGCCTGTGCCTTGTTGCTACTAATAACGTTGCTTACGATCTGTAAAACAACCTCCAATATGTATGGGTGCTCGTCAGGTCTCTATGGAAGTAGCGTAGGGTTGTACAGTAGATAGACTTTGAGTGATACTTTGTTTCAACAACGTGATTGTGGAAGAGGAGGAGGAGACCTGTCACAAAGTGCATTTACGTACTCCAGGGCTGGATAAACTCAACTTTAGCCACATACAGGCTGTATTTCTCCAAGCTTTATTGTTCTGTCTTGGACACAAATTGTAAAACTATTGGGCACAATTCCTATGAATCCCGCTTCTACCCAGCAGGTAGTAACTGTAATTATGTTATTGGTTATCTCAGTAATTCAGGAGAGATGGGGGTATCACCAAACACACGAGTATTTTGTCCGTATTCTACTTTATTGTACTGTGGTGTATTCCACACTATTACCATGGACATCACAGTTACCAGGGTCTGACTCTCCCAGATATATTGATTGTTGGAAAAAAGACACCCTGACTTTCCTGGGAACCCTACTCTGATTAATGTCAGATCAGGGATGGACTGCAGTAAGCTGGCATTAAGATCCAGTCCCACTGTGCCTTAAGTTCAGTATCCTTTCATATATTGTCCCAGGGACACCACCTATGGTCTATATCATTTAAATAGTTTTCAAGTTCCTAAAACATTTCAGGAGGATTTAGGACCTAAGTCATAAAAAAGGGTAAGCTCGGATCTGTGCTAGGGATACAATGGGTTAGATTTATTAAAACAGACAAGTGGGCGTTCTGCCTATCATTTCTCTATGACATTCTAGAAATGTTGCTACCGGCAACACCTCCATTTGTCTGTTTTAGTAAATTTACCTCATTGTATCTACACAGTCACGTTGTCATAATATCCAAGGCCAATAAAATGATCAATTTTACTCAGATAACTTCTCAGAGGGTGCAATAAACATATTGCGGCATCCGGTTATAGATATTGGTATTATTTATTTTCTCTTTGCGTTATAGGAGAAGTTTTACAAACATTTTGTTTTCCAAAATGGAAAAATAACAGTATTTCACCTGTAAAATTTTATTGCCCGTATATTGGCCCTCATTCCGAGTTGTTCGCTCGTTGACGATTTTCGCAACGGAGCGATTAAGGCAAAAATGCGCATGCGCATGGTTCGCAGTGCGCATGCGGGTAGTAATTTTACTAAGAACTTAGTAGATTTACTCACGGCAGAACGAAGCTTTTTCATCGTTGAAGTGATCGTAGTGTGATTGACAGGAAGTGGGTGTTTCTGGGCGGAAACTGGCCGTTTTCTGGGAGTGTGCGGAAAAACGCAGGCGTGTCAGGCAAAAACGCGGGAGTGTCTGGAGAAACGGGGGAGTGGTTGGCCGGACGCTGGGCGTGTGTGTGACGTCAAACCAGGAACGAAACGGCCTGAACTGATCGCTATTTTTGAGTAGGTCTCGAGCTACTCAGAAACTGCTAAGAAATTTATTTTCGCTATATTGCGAATACTTCGCTATTTTACTAAGCTAAGATTCACTCCCAGAGGGCGGCGGCTTAGCGTGTGCAATGCTGCTGAAAGCAGCTAGCGAGCGAACAACTCGGAATGAGGGCCATAGTTCTTGAATACTTGGACATTTTGCCATAACTCAAGAAAAAAACAAATTCTGATCCAGTTAGATGTAGTTTGTGATTAGGCCGTGCACCTCACGCCCTGGTACGGACTCCAGCAGTACAATTAATCAGCTGACGGCAATATATCTGTCTGCTAGAAAGAGACCCAGAGGATGAATCAATAGGATTCATTAAGAGCGCAATCAATAAGATAAACATGACAAATTGGTCTTAGCTGTAATTCCCAATGTGACCCAGGTCTCAGGACTGGATCACACAACAAGGTTGACATGCCAGGGCTTTACTCTTACACATGACTACTGTACACAGGGCTGGTGCGCCATTGCCGGGCCCTCCCCCAAATTCTTTATCTGTCCGCCCTTGCTAGGACCCCAACTGATGCGGCAGCTCCGCCCAAACTACAACGTCATCTTCATTTTAAGGGCAATTTATCTCCACTTTTGTAGACTAGTCCCCACTTACTTTATGCAACAAGACCAGGAATATATTGCCCAGAAAACCCATTGTCCGTACAGGGTCAGATTTCCAAAGCTTTCTCTCAAGTCTGAGATGTTCCCAAAGTATACAAAACGGTTACATTGATGAATTCAGAAATAAAAAGCATTACAATCCTTACTCTAGAACAACAGGAGATTAGTACAGAGGGAAAGTTGTGTTGTTTGTCGAGCCCTGCATTGAAGGCACGCTGATTTTGTGCTGTGATTTGTTTCTTCAATCTGCATGTTCAATAACCCACGTCCCTCTCCGCTCATACAGACCAGCCCTGCTCCATGTCTCTGTCTTTCTTCTGTTGCAGACACTTCTCAAACGGATCCTTTTCCGCTCCTCTCCCTCATGTTTTTGGGGCAGGCTGTTGTTTAGGGTCTTAATTCACGTACTTTACCAAATGAAGTGCATATTTTTCTACCCTGTGTTTCATTCTGACATGTATGTTTTGACGCATACGGGAAAATGTGTTCAACTTGATGGCATATGATCTGTAAACGAGAATAAATGTAGTCATTCGTTAACTTTTCTGGTTTCATTTCTTTCTTTTCTCTTTTTTATTTTTGAGTCCCCGGACTCGTAATATTTTCCTAGCATTCAAAACACAAGAATACATGGTTTGTTGTTTCCTGATGAGCACATACTATTCTGTTCAAAAGTGAGAGTATTAGGGGACTAACAGAAGTTCTGATACCGCCTAGTGATCACGTCAGCCATGGCTCAGACCACCTCCAGCTTCCTGGCTAACTTTTCCTACCAGAAAGGGCCCAAACACTGCACTGGGCCTTCACACTGTTGAGTATATTGAGTTTATAAATGTTGACTATACAGAATGTACTAAACTTCTTATTCTGATGACCAGTTCAAAATGGCTTCCCCCTCGAACCTGCTCCAACACTCTCTGTCCATTCATGTTCATCTGCTAGGGTGTTGTGATCTTCTAATGTCATATGGAATACAATGTAACCCTGAATGCTTAGGAAACACTTATGACAGAATATATACTTACAAAGTCATGGCCTGTTGAGTCTGTGCGATGTTTCTAGGCAAAGTTGGGAGTAGGACACCTATGTGAATAAAGGAGTAACAAGTTATAGGTCATGGAGTTTGTCACTGTTGGACTTGTTTCAAGACCAGTAGGTTTTCTGATCTTTGACATCAAAACAATGGGTTGTTGGTGCAAAGACTATATTGCACATGGTGAAGATACTTTAGTCAGAGAATGAAGGGTCATTTTTAGCTGTGGACACGATGTCAAACAAAGAGCCAAGCTCAATTCAAAGAAGTCATTGTGAGGGAAAACATTTCTAGGGAGCTAAATTACTAATTGTGTAAGGAAACTGGTTTTATAATAAGATGTAAACAGATACAAAACACTGATATTGAGTCTGTGAGCATCACATTTGATTAGTATCAAGTCCCCTAAGTCTCATTTTCTTTAGTTACCTTTTATTCTGACTCCATTTTCTTTTTTATTTGTTCTTATTTGTTCCGGCTCCTTATACTCATTTTGTCCTCATTTTCCAGACATGTTCAAATTCGTCTTTGTTTCTTTACTTGCATAATGTATATTGTTCAGACCTTTCTTGCCATTTTCCTCCTTTTTGACCCTCTTTATTGCTTTTAGTTTTAGACCTCTAGTCCTCTTCCTGGACCATACTAACCTCTGTTGAACAAAAGTCTTGTGTAACTCTTGTCTCTAGACCGCTGTCCTGTCCTCTGCATCACTGTAGACCCTCTAGTCTTACTCTCTGCCTCCTTCCCATAGTCACCACATAATCACTACCTGTACCTCACGGCTCTTCTGCGTCAATGTACACTTTCTAGTTTTACTCTCTTCCTCCTTCCCATAGTCACTGCCTGTTCCTTATGGCTCCTTTGCATCATTGTAGATCCTCAAGTCTTACTCTCTGCCTCCTACCCATATTCATTGCCTGTTCCATAGTCATTGCCTGTTCCTCACGGCTCCTCTGCGTCATTGTAGATCCTCTCGTCTTACTCTCTTTCTCCTTCCCATAATCACCGCCTGTTCCTCACTCCTCCTCTGCGTCATTGTATCCTTTTAGTCTTACCCACTGCCTCCTTTCCATAGTCATTACCTATTCCTCATGGCTCCTCTGCATCATTGTAGACTCTATCTCTTTCCCATAGTTACCGCCTGTTCCTCACGGCTCCTCTGTGTCATTGTAGACCCTCTAGTTTTACCCTCTGCCTCCCTTCCCATAGTCACCGCCTGTTCCTCATGGCTCCTCTGTGTCTTTGTAGACCCTCTCGTCTTACTTCTGCCTCCCTTCCCATAGTCACCGCCTGTTCCTCACGGCTCCTCTGTGTCATTGTAGACCCTCTCGTCTTTCTCTCTACCTCCTTCCCATAATCACCACCTGTTCCTCACGGCTCTTCTATGTCATTGTAGACCCTCTAGTCTTACACTCTGCCTCCTTCCCATAGTCACTGCCTGTTGCTCATGGCTGCATTGCGTCATTGTAGACCCTCTAGTCTTACTCTCTGCCTCCCTTCCCATAGTCACTGCCTGTTCCTCACGGCTCTTCTGTGTCTTTGTAGACCCTCTAGTCTTACTCTCTGCCTTCTTCCCATAGTCACCACCTATTCCTCATGACTCTTCTGTGTCATTGTAAACCCTCTAGTCTTACTCTCTGCCTCCTTCCCATAGTCACTGCCTGTTCCTCACAGTTCCTCTGTGTCATTGTAGACCCTCTAGTCTTACTCTCTGCCTCCTTCCCATAGTCACCACCTGTTCCTCGTGGCTCCTCTGTGTCATTGTAGACCCTCTAGTCATACTCTCTACCACCCTTCCCATGGTCACTGCCTTTTCCTCACGGCTCCTCTGTGTCTTTGTAGACCCTCTAGTCTTACTCTCTGCCTCCTTCCCATAGTCACCACCTGTTCCTCATGGCTCCCCCTCTAGTCTTACTCTCTGCCTCCTTCCCATAGTCACTGCCTGTTCCTCACAGTTCCTCTGTGTCATTGTAGACCCTCTAGTCTTACTCTCTGCCTCCTTCCCATAGTCACCACCTGTTCCTCGTGGCTCCTCTGTGTCATTGTAGACCCTCTAGTCATACTCTCTACCACCCTTCCCATGGTCACTGCCTTTTCCTCACGGCTCCTCTGTGTCTTTGTAGACCCTCTAGTCTTACTCTCTGCCTCCTTCCCATAGTCACCACCTGTTCCTCATGGCTCCCCCTCTAGTCTTACTCTCTGCCTCCTTCCCATAGTCACTGCCTGTTCCTCACAGTTCCTCTGTTTCATTGTAGACCCTCTAGTCTTACTCTCTACCTCCCTTCCCATAGTCACTGCCTGTTCCTCACGACTTCTGCCTTCTTGCCTGTGTCTTTATCTCTGGGAGCCCCCTGTACTTTTCTTTAGGATGGATTTGATCAGCTAAGCCAAGCGTTGCCCATTTGACTATCTATAGTCCAAATATAGGTGGAACGTAATATGGACAGTATACTATGATCAGGATGGAACACGTAGCAGCATTTGGAAAAATAGGACACACGCAGATCACCTCATACAATTATTGCTTTTCTTCCATCTGTCTGCCCAGCTATTCAGTTGTATGTTGGAGCCACAGTGACATCGCCAACTCCACAAAATACTGCTCTCGTGCTGGTTTGTAGGCCGCTACTGAAACGTCCATGCAGAATTATAGAAGAAGGACCTGGAAGGACAATCTTCTTGAGAGACTGGGATATTCTTTTTTATGTATTTTTTTTCCTTTTAATAATATGTATTTCTATATTAGGTTGTGTCCTTTTTGTTGACTACATTTTCATAAAGCCTCAGGTCCCAGCCTGCAGGCCTTCGAGGGAATATGTGACTTGCAGGAGCACTCTCTGCATGATAAACAGAACCTCTTACCATTTATCTGTAGAGAATCATACTTAAGACACGATATTGGCGCAGACGGCTTCAGAGGAGTTAAACAATAACCAACAAGTACTTTGGCCTTTCTGGGCTCTAAACGTATGAGCACAGCAAACACCACGTGCTACGCCCCAGGCAGGAGGGAGAAATAACACTGTAAAAATCTTTCAACTCTTCAACTATGTATTGAGTTTCCTCTGCAGCACCACAGGATCCAGCCACCCCTGACCCACAGCTGGGATCTTGCATTCAGCCGCTGTGCACTCCCTCAAGGGTCTTTCATTCATATCTTCAGATCTTGTGTCCTCATCGACTCAGAAGGGAAGTGTCATCTTTGTGGGTGTAAGCGGGCGCTGCAGGATAAACAGGAGATTTATAAATATCAGAGCACTGAAGAATAACAGCATCATAGTGCGATTAATAGATCAAAAGAGCACAGCGGGCAATTAGAGACCTGCAGGGCCTGAGTTGCAGAGTCTAATCCAGGCATTATCATCCAGGATGACGTGTAGGGTATTCCAGCTGCTGCTCTAAAGCTAGAAGGTCCAGGCCTGTGCACTATAGGTTGTATGAAGGTTCCATGCATTTCCCTAGGCTGCCTAGTGGTTCATTTCACTACTCACGAAGCATCAGACAACTTTTCCAGCCAATGACACTGGGAGTAGTTGTCCTGTCCATTTATTAGGCCGTCGGTACTAGTTGTCATCCTCTCCTCACCTGATCTGAAACATTGACACAGCTATAGTGCAACATCTTCCGAGCTCTCTGGATGTACTGTAGATACACAACACTCAAAGTGCCGTTTGACAAAACTCACACGTAATGTTTATTTCAAACAACACACACTACAGCATGTTTATTAAAGCAACAAGGTGGCAACATGGTGAGTACATCTACTAATAACCTGGAAGACTGTCCCTTCTGGATATCAGTTGAAAGCTAATGACAATTCCATCCTGAAGGTCTGCATTGACAATCTGCTGTTCAGTACAACCCATCACAATGCATGATTGGTAACACATTCTAGCATTATAATTTCCAGGCTCTCTGTCATTATTGGTACATGTTACCGTGTCACTGTGCGCCGCAGTCTGTAGACCGCGCATACTAGAACAACACAAATTGCTCCATACCTTTATGACTGTTGTGACGAGATGCTTTGCTCTGTTTATTCCGCCTGTTTCTGCTTGCAACGTTTGTACTTTCTGCTTTTCTGTCTGCCTAGAAATTTGCAAAGCGCGCACTGGTTCGCGTCCTAGCTATAGAAGCGCCATTTCCTCCGTCCCATGGTAGGTAATATGCTGTGTATAATGGTTTTCTTTTTTTAAATTCAGATATCTGTAACTTGGGTTGAGTAATATGATTTGCAATTCGTTTAGAAAGTGGGTGGAGGTCTCCCTGAGACAGGTGACTGCGGAGTGTTGTCATTTCTTCAGCAAAACTGCAGACCGTGGGAAGAGTAAAACATAGGGGGTGGGTGGGGGGGGGGGGCTACACTGGGAATGTACAAGTCGCTGCTCTGAGACCCTGCGGTCTTTATCTCGTCCCATTCCAAATGAGTATATTGGACCAGCTTCGTGTATGCTATAAATCATATGTTGTTTTTGGCCATGATTATGTCTGTGGATTAGGATTGTGGCCCGTGTGTGTCTATTTTAATTTATTTATTTTGAATTAATACACCTGATTCTATTTAAAGTGGCCCTGTCGCCACGTAGGTGGAAACTTTTTTATTTTTAGGAAATTGTCCTAGAAATGGGACATAGAGTAATTTTACTGTTCCACTCTTCTTGTGAAGGGTATAGAATAGTAAGGCATCACGGATCTCTATCCGTGCCATACAGGAGACCCCATCGCACCTCCTGCTGGTTCTCTGCCAGGCATCACATCTGTCTCACCTGTTATTAATAGTAGACATGTACCCAGGATAATTCCTTTGCAGCCCTGTAGCTACTCTATTTCATGTGCACAGCTCCCAAAAATTATACATACAGCACTGTGACCAAATAAACCCCTTTCCCAATATACCTGCACCAGTGGCGTGCGGTGGGGTCAGTGGCTGGTGAGGCACTACATCCATAATGTCCGCCGAATCCTGACGATGACCCCTACCACCGCAGAGCCAATGCCCGCTACTGCCCCTGCGCCGATGCCTGCTGCCACCGCCAATGGCTTACAAACTCGCCCACCATCAACTGACCCAGCCCTCCGCCACTAATTTGCATCTCAGTCTGATGCCGCCACTGCCGCCAGTGCCCGCTGCCTGCCTGCTCATCATACTTGGGATATATTGTACATTTTTATAGAAAAAATTATAATAATTGTTTGGGACTGGGAGTGGGAGGAGGACATGAATGCAATTTTGTTGTCCAGGGCTTCCATTAGTCAAATTACGCTGCACAGTAGCGCCACTTAGACAAATTACGCCAGGCAGAGCTCCCTTTTACACATTACGGCAGGTACAGCCTCCTATTACACATTACGGCAGGTAGAGATCCCTTTTTAAACATTACGGCAGACAGCATCCCCCTTTTTACACATTGCGGCAGACAGCGTCCCCCTTATTACACATTACGGCAGACAGATTCCCCTTTTTTACACATTACGGCAGGCAGCGACCCCTTTTTTAAACATAATGGCAGACAGCGTACCCTTTTTACACTCCACGGCAGACAGCGTCCCCTTTTTACACATTACGGCAGACAGCGTCCCCATTTTGCACATTACGGCACACAGTGTCCCCTTTTTTACACATTACGGCAGCCAGCGTCCCCATTTTACACATTACGGCAGCCAGCGTCCCCTTTCTACACATTCCGGTGGACAGCGTCCCCTTTTTACACATTACGGCGGACAGATTCCCCCATTTTACACATTACGGCAGCCAGCGTCCCCTTTTTACACATTACGGTGGACAGCGTCCCCTTTTTACACATTACGGTGGACAGCGTCCCCTTTTTACACACTACGGCGGACAGATTCCCCCTTTTTACACATTACGGCAGCCTGCGTCCCCTTTTTACACATTACGGTGGACAGCGTCCCCTTTTTACACACTACGGCGGACAGATTCCCCCTTTTTACACATTACGGCAGCCTGTGTCCCTTTTTTACACATAACGGCAGGTAGAGCACTTTACATCCCCCCTCTACCCTTAGGGTGTAATGTAGTGTAGTATAGTGTACTGTAGTGTAATGTAGTGTAGCATAGTGTACTGTAGTGTAGTGTAGCATAGTGTACTGTAGTGTAATGTAGTGTAGCATAGTGTACTGTAGTGTAGTATAGTGTACTGTAGTGTAATGTAGTGTAGTATAGTGTACTGTAATGTAGTGTAGTGTAGTATAGTGTACTGTAATGTAGTGTAGTATAGTGTACTGTAGTGTAGTGTAATGTAGTGCAGCCACTTACATGATTCCATCTTCCGCCGCTACTGCAGGCTCCTGACCCGGCGCTCCATGTCTGTACACTGTGACTGCAGGCCAAGAGGAGCGGGGGGGGATGGATGTTGCTGGAGATCAGCTCACCAGTCAGCACGGGGGCCAGCCAGGAGAGAAGTCAGACTGTCCAGCACAGGGGGGACCAAGACAGAGGGCCGGGGCTGAGAAAACAGGAGCGGCGGGGGGGAGGGGGGGGCCGCGGCGCGGGAGCGCAGCACACAGAAGCTCCCGCTTGTCGGATCTTGGTAAGCGAGAAGCGGCTGTGAGCAGCGGGGACATGGACATGCGGCCAAACGGAATGGAGGCATCTGGCTCCCTGCCCGTCCGTCCCAGCCCACCCCCTGGCGCTGTCCAATGATTGCCAGGGGTGTGCCTTCATGTGGCCTGAAGGCACAGCCCCTGCCAATGAGGCAACTGTGCTGGTGCCGCTGTCCCGTCATTTTTCAATGGCCTTTTCCAGCCTGTGACTTGCCTCCGCCCCCTGCCCGCCCCCCTCTTCAGACACTTTATCATTGTCACTGGGAGGCAGCGAGAGCGCTGCCTCCCATGCAGATTTAGCTGGATTGTCAGGTAAAAAAGATTAAAATAATACAAAGTAGAATGTGTTATTTGCATCTTCTTTATATTATTTTAATCATTATGACAGGGGAGGCACTGCCTCCCCTGACTGCACGTCCCTGACCTGCACCCTATGCTTGCTCTGCACATATGGTGACTCACAGGATCGGACTAGCCCACAGGGGTACCAGGGAAACCACCGGTAGGCCCCACTGCCTGAGGGCCCACTCCTTCCTCTAGGGATCAGGTTCCAGACTGTGCACTTGTATTATACATGGTAGATATGTTGCATTACACTGCACACGACTATTGTGCATTTCAAGCCTCTGTGGAGGCTGGCCACATCCCCTTTGTAGGCTGGTCGCACCCCTAAATATGGGTCCCTATCACTGCATTTCCCCGATGGGCCCTTCATACCCCAGTCCAACACTGGTGACTCATTAATCAGCACTGTGCGGCCAGAACTGGACAGTTGGGAGAATATATGGGTCTAGATTTAAATAGTTTTAACTGCAAACCAGATTAGTTGCAGGGGTCCTGTCCAGCGATCTCAGAAAGGTCCTGGAGATGACTAATCTGGTTATTATTAATACAGTGTATGTCTGCTCCATGTAATTGAGGTATACGTTTACGTATAGGTACGCGTTTAAAAGGAACATTATATTATTATATATTTATTATTGCAAAATAAATATATTCCCTAGAAAACTCTTTATACAGAATACAACAAAGACTCTTTGAGAGACGTTTTAGTCAAAACTTATTCTATGTTAAAATCAAGCTTGACCTGTGTTTCAGCGTTTATGAATTGTTTGGCCACTAGGGGATGCAATGCTGTTGGAGTCTATGGCCGACATATAATTTAAAGCTCCAACGAGTATTTAAGAATGCACATATGGACACGTATGTTCCCTATTCCAAATAACTATTATAAACCCTACGCATACAATACATTCAGTCATCATCTTTATGGGACATTGTTACCTGTGGCCACGTTTAGGGTCTGACTGGGAACAGAAGGTGGGAAACCCAATCTCCAGCCTCTGACGTGTCCCTCCGGCTGCTGTGTTCCTGCAGGGGCTCTGACCTTTCTGTTTTATAGTACTGCTTATATGGGATGACTAGATCTGCCCTATAAAACGGATCTGATGTACGAATCCCTAATGACACCGCAATATGCTCATAAACACCTCCATCATTAGACAGAGCGCTGTATTTCACTAGCTGGAGGCCAATGACAGGGCTAAATTCAGTATATGAGGCACAGGATCATATTATAGATAATACCTTAAGAACTGACTTTTGGGTCAGATATGTAAACTGGGTCCAGCTTGTCATCTCCGCATGCCTCCCCTTAATATATGACCCCTGTCCCACAACACAACTCTATGGAGGCAGCAAGAACATTACAAAAAATGAACAATTATCTCTAAACAGGAAAAGATGATCACAAATAAATATACAGTAATTGTAGGGGCTTGTACAGTGTGTGAGATGAGAGAATATTCACTGGAGGGGGGGAAGCCTTTTCATGGTGATCACGAAACTTCCTGTTAGTAATCCTACTGTATGACAATGTAACCTAAAATGGACGATGACAGAGAATAATAGTTTACAACAAGATAGATGACAACATTACATACAAGGTCAAACACCACAATCCCTGTCATGGTATGGAAACTTTTACCAGTACTTGTAAATATTACAAGACCTTTGTGTTTAATGGTTATTGGCCCTGTAGTACTGGGCTAAGTCCCTCATTCCCAGTTGATCTTTAGCTGCCGTTGTTCGCTGCGTAGCGATCATTTAAAAAAAATGGCAAAACTACGCATGCGTATGGGCCGCAATGTGCACGCTCGGCGTACGGGTACAAAGAGCATCGTTGTTTTGCACTGCTTCTAGCGACGATTCCATTCGCACAGCCGATCGCAAGGAGCGTTTGTGGGTGTCAACTGACCGTTTTCTGGGAGTGTTTGGAAAAACGCAGGCGTGTCCAGGCCTTTGCAGGGCGGGTATCTGATGTCAATTCCGGGACCTTCGTCGCAGCAATCATTGCACAGAATAAGTGACTACAGGGCTGGTCTTGTTTTGCAGAAAATGTTTTTGTACCGCTCGGCTGCACAGGCGTTCGCACTCTTGCAAAGCGAAAATACACTCCCCGTGGGCGGCGACTAAGCGTTTGCACGGCTGCTAAAAGTAGCTAGCGAGCGATCAACTCGGAATGAGGGCCCTAGGCCCGTAGTGTGCATGCCACCTATATAATGTGACATTGGAGGGAACTGGCAATACTGTACTCCGTAGAATGAGGCTTGAGGCACACAGAAGTAATCCTTGTGGACAAAATGGCGGAAAACCTGACGGTATTTTTGATTCTTACCAAGAAATCAGTTTTCAATGAAGTGTCTCAGATGTAGGAGTAACTATGTTTCATATTACAATTACTTTTGAACAAAATATCTGAGATGCGTATTGTTCAACAATTATTGCAAAGTTAAACAACGGTACTCCCATGTCTAGGAGAAACTTTGTTCTATAACTATTTCCAAGTTAAACATAGTTATTCCCATGTCTAAGAGACACTTTTCAATATTGAAGAGTTGCTGCATATGTAAATGAGGGTATTCTCATGCCTTGAACAAGTTTGCGGTAACTGTTGAACAAAGTATCTCTTAGACATGGGAATAACCATTGAGTCTATTTACTAAGCCTTGGATGGAGATAAAGTTGCTGGAGGTAAAGTACCAGCCATTTGGCTCCTGTCATTTTTCAAATACAGCCAGTGGCACAGCAGTGATTGGCTGGTACTTTATATCCATCCAAGGCTTAGTAGATAGACCCCCGTATCTTGTTCATATCACTGGGATGGACAAGATAAGGACTGTAGGAAAATTACACTGGCAGCACTACAAGTACCTTGTATTACCATTTACATTTAAAATAATATATTACAATTTTCATTTTGAAGAGCCCTGAAGCATTTAATATTGATTGATTGATTGATTGATTGATTGATTGATTGATTTGTATATAGCACTGCATATTCTGTTGTGCTTTACAATTGGAACAACAGTGATAACACAAAACTGGGTAATAACAGGCAGACATAGAGGTACACCTATGCCAACATATTTTGGAATAGATGTAGCCTATTTGTTTCCTGCTGAATCCCGCTCTAGGTTAAATTGCAAGGTATGCTGGGAGTCAGGTTTGTGGGGGCCTCACATAAAATTGTCAAAATACTACCTGCAACACAAATGTGTTGAACACTCTGTAGTGCTCCAAGTTCACATTATGCCACATGGAGCTCCCAGTTCACATTATGCCACAGTGCAGCTTGTGCTACTTTGAGCCCCACATAGAGCGTCCCCAGTTCTCATTATGCCACATTGTCCCTAGTACACATTATGCCACACAGAAGCCCCAGTGCATATTATGTTACACAGTGCCTCCAATTCACATTATACCACACAGACCCAGTACACATTGTGCCACAGTGCCCAACCAAGTTCACATTATACCACACAGAGAGCACCCAGTTCTTATTATGCCACATTGTCCCCAGTGCACATAATGCCACACAGAGCCCCAGTCCACATAATGGCACATGGTGCCCCCAGTTAACATTATTCCACACAGTGCCTTCAGTTCTCATTATGCCACACAGAGCCCCCAGTGTACATTATACCACACAGTGCCCCAGTTCTCATTATGCCACATTGTCCCTAGTGCACATTATGCCCCACAGTGCCCCCAGTGCACATTATACCACACAGAGCCCCCAGTTCATTATGCCACATTGTCCCCAGTGCACATTATGCCACACAGTGCCCCCAGTCACATTATACCACGCAGATCCCCAGTTCACATAATGCCACACAGAGCCTCCAGTTCATTATGCCACATTGTCCCTAGTGCACATTATGCCACACAGAGCCTCAGTTCACATAATGCCACACAGAGACCCCAGTTCACATAATGCCACACAGAGACCCCAGTTCATTATGCCACATTGTCCCTAGTGCACATTATGCCACACATTGCCCCCATTGTACATTATACCATGCAGAGCACTAGTTCACATAATGCCACACAGAAACCCCAGTTCATTATGCCACATTGTCCCTAGTGCACAGTATGCCACACATTGCCCCCAGTGCACATTATACCATGCAGAGCACTTGTTCACATAATGCCACACAGAGACCCCAGTTCATTATGCCACATTGTCCCTAGTGCATATTATGCCGCACAGAGCCCCAGTGCACATTATATCACAATTCCTCCAGAGCACATTTTGCCACACAGAGCCCCCAGTTCTCATTATGCCACAATGGGCAGATGTATAACAGACCAGCCAATCATCTCCTAACTGTCAAGTTACAGTCTGGGTTTGAAACTTGACAGTTAGGAGCTGAGTGGCTGGCGCATTATCACCTTCCACTTTATCACTTCTCCAGGCTTTATACATCTGCCCCAAAATCGTCCCTAGTACACATTATGCCAAACATAGCCCCAGTGCATATTGTGTTACACAGTGCCTCTAGTTAACATGAAACCACCCAGATCCTCCAGTTCACATTATACCACACAGAGCGCCAGTTCACATAATGTCACACAGAGCCCCCAGTGCAAATTAAACCACACAGTGCCTCCAGTGCACATTATGCCACACAGTGCCTCCAGTGCACATTATGCCACACAGAGCCCCCAGTGCACATTATGCCACACAGAGCCCCCAGTGCACATTATGCCACACAGAGCCCCCAGTGCACATTTTGCCACACAGAGCCCCCCAGTGCACATTATGCCACACAGAGCCCCCAGTGCACATTTTGCCACACAGAGCCCCCCAGTGCACATTATGCCACACAAAGTTCCCCTGCACATTATTCCACACAGAGCCCCCCTTGCAGACTGCCCTTCCCCTATAGGGTAATCTACCTATGGGCTTAATTCCTGCCTACGCAGCTGTGATTTTTCAGGCTACGGAACTGCTAATCATCGCAAGTGAAGCTGCCCCAGCAACTGCGTACGCATCAATGCTGAAACGAGGAACATCAGCTCCCCAAGTGAGTCTATGGCCAGGCATGACTGGCCGTGGCGACGCTGGCACCATGTCTCTGCGTACATGATCACAGCTGGAGGCATCTACACACCCCAAAAATGTCCGTGACGCGCCTGCGTTTTTGCTACCACTCCCCATTACCTTCCCACAAATTGTCCCTTCCTTCCAGTCACACTGCATTAAAAATCTCACAGCGTGCGGCATGGCAGAGGTACCTTGGCGCGTGCGCAGTGCGATTGCGGCACATGCACAGTCTGACGATAATCACCCAGTTGCGTGAACATCATGCCCTATGTGTGGGGGACCACCGGGTAATGGCCCCAGCCACCCTGTTGTTCGTCTATCAAGAGCTGTGCACATAACGTACAGTAACGGTGAAGTACATAATATAATGCTGGTCCTATGGCCGCCTGCTCTCAGCACTGTAGCACTGGGAATCTTGTGGTCTGGAAGGATGTATATAAATTACACGGACATACTTCCCTCTGTAGTTTACGAGGCTTCGAGCTCACAACAAATAACAGTGCTTAGGGGATGTATATCTCACCTTATATAATTCCTGCTTACACCATAGACAGAAGTCTCCCCGAGGCGGCATAGTGTCAGTAAACTGAAGATAATTGTCCCATGGCCCAAATAAAAGTTCTACTTCCACCTGTCATTTTCCGGCTTGTACAGCCCATAGGTCTTTCTTCTGGTGCGCTGGCAAAGGATTAACCGTGGCGTCATGGAGACAAAGGCCTGGATACTGCCGGTGCATCATGTGACAGGAACCAGTGCAACCAGTTTGTGTCTGTTCCATTGTTCCTCATACTATAAACAGTCAGAGTACATAAAGGTAGTACTCCCTCGCCTGGTTCCTCATCGGAGACGTAACTATGGGATCTCTATGTGTAATTATCTCCCCAATCCCTGACTGCAACGTTTTACACCACATCCCCTTTTATCAGAGTGTCGCCCCTAAACGCCCTAAGGGCGGGATGTATTAAGATACATCGCCGCCCCTCGCTGCTTACCACAGCGATGTTGATCGCATATCTACTAACATATGCGATCAATATCGCAATGCGGTGACGGAGGCCCCCCGCGATACCTGTGAGGTGGTCTGCTGGGGGTCTCCGTCACCTCCCCGGGATCTTCAGGCTGCCCCGGCGCCTCCTCCTCCCCCTGCAGCCGAAGGACCTCCGGCTGCGTTGCTAGGGGGAGGAGGAGATTACCTTCCGGGTCCATGGCTGCCTGGAGGAAGGTATGCCTGGGGGGAGGGGGGTCGGCGTCTGCGGCGGGGGCGGCAGAGGCGGCGGGTTGCAGCGGTCGGCGACAAGAAGCCCATAGGCTTCTATAGGGTATCGCCATCCAAAGATGGCGATACCCTGGACGGCGAAAACGCGGCGGTAGGGTCTTAGTTAATTTGAAAATGCTGTAAAAACCCCATTTTTGGGGGTTTTACCACATTTTTCCTTTAGTACATCCCGCCCTCATCAATGTCTGGTGCAGATCTCAGTACATACACAAAGGCAAGATACAGAGGGGTACATTTATTAAAGCTTCCAAAACAGAGAATTAGTGATGTAGCCCATAGCAACAAATCGGATTCTGTCTATCATTTTCTAAAAGACAATAGAGAAATGATGGCATTTGATTGGCAACCTCACCAATTCTCTGTTTTAGAAGCTTTAGTAAATTACCCCCAAGAACCACGGCCCAGTTGCACAGGCGCATTTTTATTTTGAGGAAAATGTATTAGTTCAGTGTTCACCACTTAGGGGGTTATTCAGGTTGCATCGCAATCGCGTTAAACTTTGCTGGCGCCAATGCGCACGTGTGGGTCCCATCCTGCACGTGTGCGCCCAGCCAATGCAATCGGATCCTTAGTACATTAGGTAGGAGGGAGTGTAGTTAGTTCCCAGCAATGGGGGTCATTCCGAGTTGTTCGCTCGCTAGCTGCTTTTAGCAGCATTGCACACGCTAAGCCGCCGCCCTCTGGGAGTGTATCTTAGCTTAGCAGAATTGCGAAAGAAAGATTAGCAGAATTGCGAAAAGAAATTTCTTAGCAGTTTCTGAGTAGCTCCAGACATACTCCTACACTGCGATCAGCTCAGGCCATTTCGTTCCTGGTTTGACGTCACACACACGCCCAGCTTCCGGCCAGCCACTCCCCCGTTTCTCCAGACACTCCCGCGTTTTTCCCTGGCACGCCTGCGTTTTCCGCACACTCCCAGAAAACGGTCAGTTTCCGCCCAGAAACACCCACTTTCTGTCAATCACACTACGATCACTTCAACAATGAAAAATCTTCGTTCGGCCGTGAGTAAATCTACTAAGTTTTGTGTTAAAATACTAACCGCATACGCACTGCGAACCATGCGCATGCGCATTTTTGCCTTAATCGCTCCGTTGCGAAAATCAGCAACGAGCGAACAACTCGGAATGACCCCCAATGGGCGGACATAATGTTTGACTGAGCACATTGCAGTACAATATGGTACCCCAACATTGCCAAATTTTAGGTACACCTCTATGGGGTGCGATGGAAAATGGTGAAAGTACCGATGACAGAGTTTATGGCATCACCAGCTGAATAGCGCTGATTCCTTATAAATGTGTTTTGTAATGTGTTCTGCTTCAGCTCTCAGTACTGTCTTGGGATAAAATGATGTGCAGCCAGCGCCATCTACAGGCCTGCCACATGTATTATACTTACTATAATGCTTTATTTCTATGGAGCCACAAGGGGTCTGCAGGACCTTACAGAGGACATAGGGGGTAATTCAGACCTAATCGCTGGGCTGCTAATTTTGCTGTCCTGCGATCAGATAGTCGCCGCCTCCAGGGGGAGTGTATATTCAAAAGGAACTGAACAAGAGAGCGCAGGCAGACTTAACGAAAGTTCACAATTTTAATAAAACAGTGATCACAAAATACGGTATACATATATTAAGAACAATAAAATTCCGTACAACTCCATATATTCCACACAGTCCAGTGCACTAATAAGCTGGTATAGTGACAATATGAATTGATGGTCCTAAAATTTAGCAGCTGATGTTTGAATGCTGAAAATCTGGATATTATCCATGTAACAGTCTCATACTTGTATTGATTTGTTCAAATAAAAGTCAGATGTATACAAAGTAAGTGCACTGTTGGTTATAGATCGAACATCTGTAAATTACCTCCAATGGACATAGCACCAGTTCCGTTCAATTTAATATAGCCTCATATCAGGATAATGACGCTTACCGCTTCCTTGGTGTACGTATAGCACTAGCAAGTGTTCGGGTGCCTGCTGGTTCCAGCGGCTATATCCACTGCTCGCTCCTTGCTGTGTCGTGTCAGACTCCTAGCCGCTCACCGCTCCTACGGATCATCTGACGGTGCTGTGATTAACCGAGATGCCGTTGATCCGAGGCGATGAGCTGACAGCCACGGTCTCAGAGGGTTATAACCCTCTGAGGAAACGACCAGACTGTGCCGGTCGAGAAACGCGTCAGGGCTGTTTTAGGATCCGACTACCTCTCATCTAACCACCTTTACCTCTCACGGATTTCACCCGTTCCAGCTCTACTCCACTGTCGGGTCAAAATCTGCCCGAGCAGAGCCACCTGCACTGGTCCCTTCTGCAATACGGGGACCGTGGCTGTCAGCTCATCGCCTCGGATCAATGGCATCTCGGTTAATCACAGCACCGTCAGATGATCCGTAGGAGCGGTGAGCGGCTAGGAGTCTGACACGACACAGCAAGGAGTGAGCAGTGGATATAGCCGCTGGAACCAGCAGGCACCCGAACACTTGCTAGTGCTATACGTACACCAAGGAAGCGGTAAGCGTCATTATCCTGATACGAGGCTATATTAAATTGAACGGAACTGGTGCTATGTCCATTGGAGGTAATTTACAGATGTTCGATCTATAACCAACAGTGCACTTACTTTGTATACATCTGACTTTTATTTGAACAAATCAATACAAGTATGAGACTGTTACATGGATAATATCCAGATTTTCAGCATTCAAACATCAGCTGCTAAATTTTAGGACCATCAATTCATATTGTCACTATACCAGCTTATTAGTGCACTGGACTGTGTGGAATATATGGAGTTGTACGGAATTTTATTGTTCTTAATATATGTATACCGTATTTTGTGATCACTGTTTTATTAAAATTGTGAACTTTCGTTAAGTCTGCCTGCGCTCTCTTGTTCAGTTCCTTTTGGTTTCCATTTGTTTAGGGATCGCTAATACCCTATTCCTTTGAGAGCGGCAGGCAGCGTTTCAACATAGGCTCAGGGAGGCGCCCTTCTTTCTTGGAGTGTATATTCACCGTGTAAGTGTGCGATCCCATGTGTAGCTGAGCTGCAAAAACGCACTGCAGCAATCAGATCTGAATGACCCCCATAAACAGAGACCGTATGAACGAAACAAGAAAGAAAGTGACTTAGGGGCCTATTTATTAACATTATTTTTACAAAACAAATGTGAAAAACACCCTTTTCACATTATTTTAGTATCACCTGAATGTATTAAAGGGCTGTTGGAGCAGTTTTCGTGAAAAAACTGCTCCAAACCCTTTAATTGTTGTTTTTGTTTTTTTTAGTAACCTACATCGCATTTCCCATACTTATAATGGGAAATGCGATATGGGCGAATTTACAAAAAAAAATGTGAAAAAAAGACTGTAGTGTGCCCTGTGATAATAATGCCAACTCCAGCTGGCGTTATCACAGGGCAGCACTGCGATAAGCAGTCATTTGCACAGCTTTCTCAGCTCCCCCCCCCCCCCCGCCCCCGGCAGAGAGAGCTGTGCAGAACCGGACTCCAGTGATCAGCTGTGTGTGTCAGATGGACACACAAGCTGGTCACCTTTAAATAAAAATTTTTTTAACGTTTAAAAAAAAACAACAACCCATACTAACCAGTGCCAGGAGCCGGGATCGGTGCTCCGGTGAGCGCTGTCGGGCACCAGGTCCTCCGTGTGTTGCGCTGTGACATCTTTGCAGTAAAGTGACACTGCAAAGCGGCAACGTTCACTTTACAGCACCGGGGGTCACAGCACAGAAGCAGGATCCGGCGCCGGGCAGCCTCCTGGAAGCAGCGGACACCGGCTCCTGGGACTAGTAAGTATAAATCCCCGGGGAGATGGCTGTTTGCAGCGCGGGGGTAGTCCAGATCGGGGGGAGGATCCCGGTAGGCAGCTGTAGCGATGGACGTTGGCGCATGCGCAGCAGGACATCTGTGTATTTTTTACAAAAAATACCCCGATGATGCTGCGGAGAGGCATCGCAGGGGCAGAGCTTTCTCATGCGATAATTGATATATCCATGCGATGTACTCCATTATTGCATTGCGAGTTTGGCCGATATTATCACCTGTCATCCGCATCATCAGATGGTGATAAATCGGCCCCTAAAGGTGGGTACACACTGGCCGATATATCGGCCGTTCTATTGAATGGGCGATATATCGCGGGTCCGTTGGCCAGTGTGTACGGGCGATATGTCTGTGAACTCCGTCGTTCACAGACATATCGCGTCGGCCCTGCAGCACAGCCGATGGCCAATAAATCTACTGATAGATTAGCACATCGCTGTGTGTGTACTGGCGACCAGCCGGCCGCCCGTACACATGCTGCGGCGGCCGGCGGTGATTGACAGCTGAACTGGGCGGGCATGTGTACACGCCCGCCCAGTTTATGACGTCAGTCCCCGACAGATCGGGCAGTGTGTATTGCACAACAAACTGCCCGATCCGTCCATAAATATATCTGCCGATCAATTGATCTACAGATATATCTATCAGTGTGTACCCACCTTAAGAGTACAGAATATTGCAGAACATGGATGTGTTATATAAACATTACTACATCAGCAGTCATAATACCCAAGTAAGCAGCAGGTGGCAGAAGCCAAGGTTTAGGTGCCATTGTATGAAGTGGGGAGGAGATGATGGTATAGGAGGGAGTAGGAGAAGCATATAAGGGGAGAGGGCCCTGCTCGTGAGAACTTACAGTTGGAAGGAGAAAGGCAAACAGACGGGTGACATAGGGGAAAGACAGCGAGCATGGGCCCTCATTCCGAGTCGTTCGCTCGGTATTTTTCATCGCATCGCAGTGAAATTCCGCTTAGTGCGCATGCGCAATATTCGCACTGCGACTGCGCCAAGTATCTTTGCTATGAAGATAGTATTTTTACTCACGGCTTTTTCATCGCTCCGGCGATCGTAATGTGATTGACAGGAAATGGGTGTTACTGGGCGGAAACAGGCCGTTTTATGGGAGTGTGGCTGAAAACGCTACCGTTTCCGGAAAAAACGCAGGAGTGGCCGGAGAAACGGGGGAGTGGTTGGGCGAACGCTGGGTGTGTTTGTGACGTCAAACCAGGAACGACAAGCACTGAACTGATCGCACAGGCAGAGTAAGTCTGGAGCTACTCTAAAACTGCTAAGTAGTTTGTGAGCGCAATATTGCGAATACATCGGTCGCAATTTTAAGATGCTAAGATACACTCCCAGTAGGCGGCGGCTTAGCGTGTGTAACTCTGCTAAATTCGCCTTGCGACCGATCAACTCGGAATGAGGGCCATGGAGCAGTGGATTAGGACAAGAGCACAAGATATAACTTAAACTAAAAAGCAATGTATTTTAATTATTATAGAATATATTCTTTATTGAATAGTTAGATTTTAAATGAGTAAAAACCACAGAGCAGTTACATGACATGATTTTACACATCTGGAGATTTATTTTTAATTATACCTCACGTTTCAGTATGGTCGTCACACAGACTTATTATAAGTGTGAAACTTTGATATAACGTTGTAATATATCCACTTACAGATGAGCAAACTGCAGTGTTCTAAAATTCTAAACATATCTAGTTTGGTCAGTAAACAGGGGACGCATGGACAGGCCGTATCATTCCTGCGCTATTTATACTCGCACATGCCACGTGAATGGGGGGCTTTGTGTGACAGCTGTACAGCACTTGTCATGTCGCAGATGCGGGTGCTTCCAGATCGCGCCGTGATCCCAGGGAAAAGACAGAAAACGTTATAATCTGTGGAAGTGGAAGCAGTTACCCGCACCATGGACACATCAATGACAAGCCTTTTAGCTGTGACAGATGCTTTTCTGAATCTCAGTCATTCCCAGTATTTTGTTTTGATGTAAGAGGAGACGCAGAAGGGTGGCGCTGTGTCCGTACAGACCCGGCCCAACGCGTGCAACACAAATGATTACGGCCTTCTCGGCTGTCATTAGCTCCTTGGGAGGAATGTCCTGTGCTTTCTCCTGGCGCTGAAGATGCGAATGTGTCTAAGTAAACAGCATCTCTGGATTAACACTGACCTCCTCAGAGCCGCAGCGCGGACCTCCTGGGGATATTAGCTGGACGTGCTGGAACCTCATCCTAATCCTCTTTGATCTTATTTGGAAATGTCAGCTCTATTGCCCAATAATTCTGTTCCTCTAGTATCAGAATCGATGCTGGCTGCACACCTATCCCAGGCGTAGATCTAACACCTCTGTAAATGACTTCAGCTAGCATTCAGGGTCTTACGTGGATTCTAGAGTTAAAACTCTGTTTTAGGCAAATTGAATCCCAGTAGCCGTGTGTCACAAGTATATAGTAATGGGTACAAAGCAAACCAGTATACAAGTAAACTGTCATCTATTCAGGTGGCTTCAGGACTTGTAACCAACTTTGGACTTGTGTTATGCGGCCATACTTAACAGGAGATTAGATACAGTCCCAAAAGATCCATAAAAAGTATCCAGCAGATCCAGGGTTAGATTTTAAAGGTTAGATTGTTTTGTAACACTCTGGGTCTAGTAACGGGGTATCCAGCAATAAGGACACAGGCAGCACTCAGGTCATGTAACACTCTGGGTCTAGTAACGGGGTATCCAGCAATAAGGACACAGGCTGCACTCAGGTCATGTAACACTCTGGGTCTAGTAACGGGGTATCCAGCAATAAGGACACAGGCATCACTCAGGTCATGTAACACTCTGGGTCTAGTAACAGGGTATCCAGCAATAAGGACACAGGCAGCACTCAGGTCATGTAACACTCTGGGTCTAGTAACAGGGTATCCAGCAATAAGGACACAGGCAGCACTCAGGTCATGTAACACTCTGGGTCTAGTAACAGGGTATCCAGCAATAAGGACACAGGCAGCACTAAGGTCATGTAACACTCTGGGTCTAGTAACAGGGTATCCAGCAATAAGGACACAGGCAGCACTCAGGTCATGTAACACTCCGGGTCTGGTAATGGGGTATCCAACAATAAGGGCACAGGTAATACTCAGGTCATGTAACACTCCGGGTCTGGTAATGGGGTATCCAGCAATAAGGGCACAGGTAACACTCAGGTCATGTAACACTCCGGCTCTAGTAACAGGGTATCCAGTAATAAGGGCACAGGTAACACTCACGTCATGTAACACTCCGGGTCTAGTAACAGGGTATCCAGCAATAAGGGCACAGGTAACACTCATGTCATGTAACACTTTGGGTGTGGTAACGGGGTATCCAGCCATAAGGGCACAGTCAGCACTCGGTCATGTAACACTCTGGGTCTGGTAATGGGGTATGCAGCAATAAGGGCACAGGTAATACTCAGGTCATGTAACACTCCGGGTCTGGTAACGGGGTATCCAGCAATAAGGGCACAGGTAACACTCATGTCATGTAACACTCCAGGTCTGGTAACGGGGTATCCAGCAATAAGGGCACAGGTAACTCTCAGGTCATGTAACACTCCGGGTCTGGTAATGGGGTATCAGCAATAAGGACACAGTTAATACTCAGGTCATGTAACACTACGGGTCTGGTAACGAGGTATCCAGCAATAAGGACACAGGCAGCACTCAGGTCATGTAACACTCCGGGTCTGGTAATGGGGTATCCAGCAATAAGGGCACAGGTAACACTCATGTCATGTAACACTTTGGGTGTGGTAACGGGGTATCCAGCAATAAGGGCACAGGTAATACTCAGGTCATGTAACACTCCGGGTCTGGTAATGGGGTATCCAGCAATAAGGGCACAGGTAACACTCAGGTCATGTAACACTCCGGCTCTAGTAACGGGGTATCCAGCAATAAGGGCACAGGTAACACTCACGTCATGTAACACTCCGGGTCTAGTAACAGGGTATCCAGCAATAAGGGCACAGGTAACACTCCGGGTCTAGTAACAGGGTATCCAGCAATAAGGGCACAGGTAACACTCATGTCATGTAACACTTTGGGTGTGGTAACGGGGTATCCAGCAATAAGGGCACAGTCAGCACTCGGTCATGTAACACTCTGGGTCTGGTAATGGGGTATGCAGCAATAAGGGCACAGGTAACACTCAGGTCATGTAACACTCCGGGTCTGGTAACGGGGTATCCAGCAATAAGGGTACAGGTAACACTCATGTCATGTAACACTCCGGGTCTGGTAACGGGGTATCCAGCAATAAGGGCACAGGTAACTCTCAGGTCATGTAACACTCCGTGTCTGGTAATGGGGTATCAGCAATAAGGACACAGTTAATACTCAGGTCATGTAACACTACGGGTCTGGTAACGAGGTATCCAGCAATAAGGGCACAGGCAACACTTAGGTCATGTAACACTCCGGGTCTGGTAACGGAGTATCCAGCAATAAGGGCACAGGCAACACTTAGGTCATGTAACACTCAGAGTCTGGTAACGGAGTATCCAGCAATAAGGGCACAGGCAGCACTCAGGTCATGTAACACTCCGGGTCTGGTAACGGAGTATCCAGCAATAAGGGCACAGGTAACACTCAGGTCATGTAACATTCCGGGTCTGGTAACGGGGTATCACTAATAAGGGCACAGGTAACACTCAGGTCATGTAACACTCAGGGTCTGGTAACGGGGTATCACTAATAAGAGCACAGGTAACACCTAGGTCATGTAACACTCTGGGTCTGGTAATGGGGTAGCCAGCAATGAGGGCACAAGTAACACTCAGGTTATGTAACATTCCGGGTCTGGTAACAGGGTATCAGCAATAAGGGAACAGGTAACACTCAGGCCATATAACACTACGGGTCTGGTAATGGGGTATCCAGCAATAAGGGCACAGGCAGCACTCAGGTCATGTAACACTACAGGTCTGGTAATGGGGTATCCAGCAATAAGGGCACAGGTAACACTCATGTCATGTAACACTCCGGGTCTGGTAACAGAGTATCCAGCAATAAGGGCACAGGTAACACTCAGGTCATGTTACACTACGGGTCTGGTAACAGAGTATCCAGCAATAAGGGCACAGGCAACACTCAGGTCATGTGTTATTCACAGCAAGCACTTTAGGCAAGTCGCAGGAGCTAGAGATAAGAGGTGTCTGTAGGAAGACAAATCACCTAACACCCGTTGTTAGGTGAAATACCATTAAATACTATGAAGGGGGAGGCACTTTGCATCGGTCCAAGTAGCTCCTACTGCACATTGCCCGAACTTCTAGCCATTACGTTCCAATGGAGCATCAGTGTTTCTACACAGTTGCAAGTCTCAGTAGCGCCTGTCTATTTTGACGCAGAGACCCCATTTTGACAGAAAGAGCATTGCCAATCAGAAAGCGGGTGACTTTGGTAACATGGGGTGTGATTGGGTACAGTTGCTGAGGAGTGTGAATCGGCTGGTTAGGCAGGACTTGTTCTTTCTGTATTATTCCGTTTGGAATGTTGGGAGATGTGACAATGAGAGCAGCTGATAATATTCCAGCCAAATAACCCAGACACTAATAACATCATGTCCATGTGTATAAGGGACATGTGCAGCATAGGGGGAAGTAGGTGGCATTACAACAATGAACTGGATTTTTAAAACACGCCCCGTTAAACTATATTTCTTTTGAATCTATTTTTGGGTGGGTTTATAAGTGCCCCTCAGAGGTACCAACTAATTATTAGTTTTTCGTCTTTGCTGACAGATATCTTTCAGTAATCCTCCTCTGTCCCCAGCTTAAAAAAGATGCAATATTCAGCGTTGTACATTAGGGGGCAGAACCGTAATGACGCAATTCAGCGCAGAATGCGCCATTGAATCCTTGGCAGGCAGGGGGCGCTGTCTTACTCTATTCAGGGTCTTCCAGGCATTCCTGGAGTAAGTAACTATCCCTGTGATAGCGGTGAGGTCCAACACAGGCATGGGGGAAGAGCAGTGATGGGCCGCGCGGGACTGCCCTCAGAAGGGTCAAACATTACCCCATCCCAGTAATAAAGTAAAAGAATAAATGTAATGAAAGAAAGAGACCCCTATGTGTAATAACATATCGGCATCCATATTACACACACGTGGCAGATCTGACACTGAGCTAAGCTGAATCAGGGGCCGCAGGGGAAGGCCCGTGGGTGCATGCGGCTCTAGGGCCGTCTGTTGCCCATCAGTATAGTTTGGGACTTTTGGTTCACTTGGCACCTCTCGAGGCCTTGCTAAGCTTGGGATCTAAGTAGGCTGCCTCCGTTGCCATTCCAGTATTCCGTTGCCATTCCGGTCTTTTGGGAGCGGTGACTAATTTCCTACATGACGGCTCACTACAAACATGTGGATTTGTACACACGCAAGAACTGTGTATTCCCCGCACACAATTACTCGTGTCCTTCTAAGGGTAAAATAAACCACACTTAAAAAAATGGATCTATTTTAATCTGTCTCCTGGCAGCGATCTAACTGCTAACGTGCTGCAATGAATTACATGAATCTTTTGGGTGCACTTACAAAGCAGCTCTTAGTGATAGTTCTGATAAACTCCAATTTATTTTATTGTCCGATACTCTGGGCTCTGGCCGGGCAACGCTTTGTAATCACAGCACTCTGTTTTCTAGCAACAATCAGGTTATAAATCTGCATTGCAAAACCTGCTCAGTTTGGAAACCTTATAAATTGTGCCGAGTTCAGGGCTTTCATCCCCCACGTAAACCGAACGGCGTCACTGATGCTCGGACTGCAACAATACATTTCTGGGAAGCGCGAGATGCCGGCGTGAGCCAGCCGCCAGGTCCCGTGCAACTTTGCTAACGTCGCAGTGCGACTGGGACACACTTGTATGTTGTGTGTGACTGAGTCTGTATGCGGAGCAGAACAGAACTTGTAAAGGAAAAAACTGTGGCGGCTACATTGTAGCATTCCATGTACAGATTCAAGACTCAGTCGCACACAGACAGGGGTTAGAGTGTGTAAATGGCGCTATACTGGGGGCATTGTATCTGCCACTTTACTGGGGGTCATTCAGACCCAATCGCTGCTGTGCGCCGGTGCCGCAATGCGCAGGCGCGAGGCCCCGCCAGCGACGGGGAGCGCCGGACTGCGATGGGATGGATGAAGAAAGCGATCACACCGGCGATCGCAAGAAGATTGACAGGAGGAGGCCGTTTGTGGGAGTCAACTGACCGTTTCCAGGGAGTGTCCGTGAAATCGCAGGCGTGTCCAGGCGTTTAAAGGGAGGGTTCCTGACGTCAGCTCCGGGCCGGATCATCGCAGTGGAAGAGTAAGTCCTGAGCTGTGCAGAGACTGCACAAACTTTTATTTGTGCAGCTCTCTGTACAAGCGATCGCACCCCTGCACAGCGAATCCCCCCTCCCTCTGTAGGTGGCGACTACCTGATCGCAGGAATGCAACAAACGCATCCTAGCGATCAGGTCTGAAGTAGGCCCTATGTGTAACTGGCTCTATACTGGGGGACATTATGCGTAACTGGCACTATACTGGGGGCATTACTTGTATCTGTTACTATACTGGGGGCATTACTTGTATCTGTCACTATACTGGGGGCATTATGTGTAACTGGCACTATACTGGGGGCATTATGAGTAACTGGCACTATACTGAGGGCATTACTTGTATCTGCCACGTTACTGGGGGCATTATGTGTAACTGGAACTATACTGGGGGCATTACTTGTATCTGCCACTTTACTGGGGGCATTATGTGTAACTGGCACTATACTGGGGGCATTACTTGTATCTGCCACTTTACTGGGGGCATTATGTGTAACTGGCACTATACTGGGGGCATTACTTGTATATGCCACTATACTGGGGGCATGGGGGGTAATTCCAAGTTGATCGCGGCAGGATTTTTTTTAGCAATTGGGCAAAACCATGTGCACTGCAGGGGGGGCAGATGTAACATGTGCAGAGAGAGTTAGATTTGGGTGGGTTATTTTGTTTCTGTGCAGGGTAAATACTGGCTGCTTTATTTTTACACTGCAAATTAGATTGCAGATTGAACACACCCCACCCAAATCTAACTCTCTCTGCACATGTTAAATCTGCCTCCCCTGCAGTGCACATGGTTTTGCCCAATTGCTAAAAAAAATCCTGCTGCGATCAACTTGGAATTACCCCCATTATGTGTAACTGGCACTATAGTGAGGGCATACAAATATTCCAAAATACGGAATAATCCGTAATCCAAAATGCTTCTGATCACAAGCATTTTGGATAAGGGACACTCGACCTGTACACAAGACTTAGACCTTGATAATTCGGCCCAGTTGGGATTTTGAGTTTGACATGCCTTAAGTAACACAGTAAAGGTACTCATACATTACAGTTTAGTCTGTAAGTCTATCCATTTGTCTGCCCGTGGTTACCTGCTCTCACATTGTACAGCGCCATATTCCCCCTGTCGGTGACTTTTTCCACTATAAATGTATCCCCGGAATCCTGCTTCCCACGCCCTGATTAGTCTCCCTACCAAATTTGGTGACACTCTGGTTGTTAGATCAAGCTACAGACTGCTCTCTATAGGGGAACTTTAATTATGGCTGCCCTATATATAAATACAAGAATATAGCAACGGCATTTGGTTCTAATAAGTCACTCACAAACTACAGTATAAGTAGCTTTTCCGTTTTATGACGTTTCTGTCTTCACTTTTATCACTTTTTTGTGTATATGTAGGTGTGTGTATATTATATACACACAGTATATATATATATATATATATATATATATATACATACCTCCCAACTGTCCCGATTCCAGCTGGACAATCCTGCTATTTGGACACTGTCCAGCTGTCCCGCCCGCGGACCATAGTGTCCAAATACCGGGACTGTCCTGGGTGGCAGGTTGGGAGAGCCTCTGATCACTGCTGTTCTGCTATGCAAAGCAGCCGGTGATCACTGAATAGGTGCCATGCGCATGTGTATTTGTCCGTCTGTTGCGCTCCCAGTGACCCCACGTCGCCTGTCGTATTCCCGTCGCCCCTCCTTTTGGTGTTTGCTGGCGGAGGAGCATTCGCTATACCTAGATACGGTCACGTCATGTCATTAGATGCTTCCAGCTCAGGGCGTAGTGAGTGAGTATAGAGGTTACTCTAAGGGATGTCTTGTAAATGGGACTTTCAAGTAATATTTGTTATATTGTGGCGATGGTTCCCTTTAATCCTAAAGCACAAATCACATTTCTGATACAAGCAGGAAAGACTGATAATAATAGATAGTGATGGTACAAAAAATCTTTATATTGTAACTGATGCAAATTTGTTGTTACTGTCTTTCTGTATAGAATTAGTTGTCATTAAAAAAAACTCACAACAATAACACATCCACTTACTGAGAGTTTCTGAGACCCTGAAGCTACCTAAATGTAACCAGTCCCGAACCATTGTTCTGCGCACATAGGCCCTCATTCCGAGTTGATCGCTAGCTGCTTTCGTTCGCAGCACAGCGATTAGATAAAAAAGCGGCACTTCTGCGCATGCGTATGGGGCGCAGTGCGCACGCGCAACGTACTTTCACAAAAAACTATGCAGTTTCACACAAGGTCTAGCGACGCATTTCAGTCGCACTGCTGGCCGCAGAGTGATTGACAGGAAGTGGGTGTTTCTGGGTGGTAACTGACCGTTTTCGGCGAGTGTGTAAAAACGCAGGCGTGTCGGATAAAAATGCAGGAGTGGTTGGGGAAACGTAGGCGTGGCTGGCCGAACGCAGGGCGTGTTTGTGACGTCAAAACAGGAACTAAACAGTCTGAAGTGATCGCTAGCTAGGAGTAAGTCTCGAGCTACTCTGAAACTGCACAATCTTTTTAGTAGCAATCCTTTCAGTCGCACTTCTGCTAAGCTAAGATACACTCCCAGAGGGCGGCGGCCTAGCGTTTGCACTGCTAGCAGCTAGCGAGCGATCAACTCGGAATGAGGGCCATATAACGCTGGCTCCTGAGTGATGACATTGAATGAATGTCCCATAGACATTGGTATAGTGACACCTAGTGGTCATTATTAACTATTACAATCAATGCACCGAAGGAAAAAAACAAACATTCGGACAAATCATATCTCTGTCATGTTACTACCTGCTCTAAGGGTCTTACTCTACGTTGGACGCATTTGTGGCTATCCTTGCGTCTGTTGCCGCAGCCGTGCCTGTGACTTTATGTTAATGCCACCACAACACCCTTCCCTGGTGTACATCCATGCATCTGAAAGTCTGAGGCGCTCCCTATAGATACTGCATTACCCTGAGGCAGGTGCAGTTTCTCTCTGTGTGAGTATGGCCTCATGTAAGCAGCTGTGCGTCTCTGTACATAGCCGCTCTCAGCGACACACCTCCGAAACTACCATACGACGCTACATCTTCATGCATCTTTTTAGCCATCCTCGTTACCTCACAATCACCGTCCACGAACGCCCCGGATATTTCTGCTGTTGTGAGTCTAAATTAGATCTGCTTCTGCGTACGGGCAAAATAAAGGAAGCATGCGCAGTGCAACTCGGATACATGCACAGACGAAAAACACCGTTCCACTGCATCTGACATAGACTCAGAAGAGTAACTTCTTTTTAAGGCCTCTTTCACCTGGAACTTTCAGAGAAAACGAACGCCAAATGTTTAGATACCTGTTGTACGCGTCATTTTATCATTCATTAATGCATCTCAAAGCTGCTCCGCAGCAGAGAAGACCGTGCATGCAACGAACGTCCCTATAGAACGTCTCTGTATTATACTGAGCGTAAGCACTTCTGAACGCTGCAAACAGTATTAAAATGAAGTTGAAGTAGCGATGGCCATTGATCTTTCTCCACTTAAGCTAGCTTTACCCATTGGATGGCAGGGGAGGGATGGGTGTCATTATCGCAAGCTTATTTCCTATGGCTGCTGATGTTGCTGCTGCTGCGGACACCAGGAGAAACACTGCGTCATAGCAGAGATACAGTGCGTAATCTTCAGCTGGCCACCGCACTTAGGGGTCTATTCATGAAGCAGTGAAAAGTGTGGGGAAGTGAGCCAGTGGAGAAGTTGCCCATGGCAACCAATCAGCATTGAAGTAACATTTATAATTTGCATACTATACAATTGTACGGAGCAGCTGATTGGTTGCCATGGGCAACTTCTCCACAGGTTCACTTCTCCAATCTTTTCACTGCTTCATGAATAGAAACCTTACTCACTAGCAGACCAAGCAATGGTTAACAGGTGGTGGCTACATCACGAGGCAAGATGGCACCAATGCCGCTACAGTTCCTATGGCAATCCCTACAGATAAGAGAACACGGGTCAGGTGTGTGTACAGGTACATGTGCTTACATGCAGGTAACAGGCTTTGTGAACATGTGTTAGATGCTTAGGATGTGGGCCCGGGTGTACAAGACAGACAGACACCCATTAGCATTGTGCAGAATTAATTATTAGCCGGTTAAACAATTTTGTTCTCTTTTTACCTTTTTTTGGGTGGATCTGCAGATGAACCTACTTCACCTAAGAAATCCAGGAGTGATTCCGCCTTCGGTGTTTTCAAAAGGAGAAATTCGTCTGTGTCTACGGAGTGGAAATCAGTCAGGATTGGCCCTGAGGAAGAGACAGCGGAAAACAACCTGACGGCCGTCCGCGTCATGGTGCTGAGCGACGAGAGCAGGTGACGCCCTGTTACGGGAAACGTATTTCAGATGTAAAATGGACCAGTCGCCTTCACGCGGCGGGGGCTGAAGTGATATTGGTGTACCTACTGCCGGCTTCACAGTACAGTACCGCAGACCTGCGCTCCTAACAGAATTTCAGAGATTGAGGGGTTTATTTAATTAAATAATTACTTAAATATTTGATTGAATTAAGTTTTCAAAACATTCAGCTAGTCAGAGACGAGAGAGACAGGATGGAGAGGGAATTGGTAGGGATGAGGAAGGGAGGGTGAGAGGTGGGGGCAAGGTAGGTGGAAGGTGAGAACGGACCAGCCAATAGGCTCCTGACATTTTTCATACCCATAATGATTGGCTGGTGTGTTATCACCTTCTGCTTATCACTGCTTTATCACTTCTCCAGGCTTAATACATCTGCCCCAGTTATGAGAAGGGGGAATGACGAGAAAGATAATGGGAGTAGCTATATCCACGCACCCTTTAGTGGGTTTTGGAGGGAGCGTAATAGACATCACATGCAAGCATCCATCTTGAGTATATATATTAGACTGTCACTAGTTCTGGGTTCTGCTCACAAAGTGTTCTGTATGTCCCCCCTGTGTTTCCATGTTCACGTGTTCTCTATTAACTTCACATTTCATGTTTCAGCTCAGACACAGAGTATGTTCCAGAGGAGAATCATGCAAGGATAAGTCACCGGAGACTGTCATCGCGGAAAAAGGAGAGACAGTCCGTACACAGCGATGAGCGCGGTGACCCGGGAAGCCCATCTATAGCTGCAGATGGTAAGGAGCCTGTACGAGGGATGTTGAGTTGGATAATGGACCTGACTTGGGGCCTAATTCAGACCTGATCACTCATCTGTGAATTTGCAGAGGTTTGCGATCGGATAGTCGCCGCCCAGACAGAGTGAAAATCCGCCCTCTGCGTAGGCCGTGCGAAAAGCTTTGCAAACGCCGGCCAGCTACAAATCCGTTCACAACTCACTCACCATCTAATGATTTTTCCAGTCCGTGCAGTCTGTGTGTAGCCCAGGACTAACTCCTACAGTGCGAAAGAATCAGGCTGATAGGGGCCGGAACTGGCGTCACACACCCGCCCTGAAAACGTTTGCGCACGCCTGTTGTTTTCCTGACACTCCCAGAAAACGCCCAGTTACCACCCACAAATGTCCGCTTCCTGTCAATCAGCCTGCGTTGGCCTAGCGATCAAAAAAGACGCTGATTTCGTTCGCAGTTTGGCCTCGCACATGCTCAGTCGATTGATAATCGGCCGCCTTGCGATTTCGCACGACAGCACTCAGGTCTGAATTATGCCCTTGGGAAGGATAAATGCAGGACTTGCTAAGGTGTAAGATAAGACCTGGTGATATACATGCATCCAATGCAGCTTCTAAACTCTAATAGTACAATAAAAGCCTAATAGACACATCAGCTATAAGACTGTGCCCCTACCTCTCTCATGGGATCCGGTCTGAAGATCGACAGTGCCCAGGTCGACAATGTTTAGGTCGACCACTATAGGTCGACAGTCACTAGGCCGACATGGATGGAAGGTCGACAGGGTTTCTAGGTCGACACGTGCTAGGTCGACTGGTCTAAAGGTCGACATGAGTTTTTCACATTTTTTTTCTTTTTTTGAATTTTTTCATACTTAACGATCCACGTGGACTACGATTGGAACGGTAAAGTGTGCCGAGCGAAGCGGTAGCGGAGCGAAGGCACCATGCCCGAAGCATGGCGAGCGAAGCGAGCCATGCGAGGGGACGCGGTGCACTAATTTGGGATCCCGGTCACTCTACGAAGAAAACGACACCAAAAAAAAAATCCTCATGTCGACCTTTAGACCTGTCGACCTAGCACATGTCGACCTAGAAACCCTGTCAACCTTCCATCCATGTCGACCTAGTGACTGTCGACCTATAGTGGTCGACCTAAACATTGTCGACCTAGACACTGTCGATTTGATGAACCACACCCCTCTCTCATACCCTCCAACATTTTACACATAAAAATCGATACAAAGGAGAAAAGGGGGCGTGGCCATGGGTAAATGGGGGCGTGGCCATGCCCCTTTTCCTATACTTTCAATGGAAGTTTGGAGAGCCAAAAATCGGTACAGACTATAAAAAAAAGGTACTGTACATATTAAAAAGGTACAGTTGGAGGGTATGCTCTCTGTGTCATATATACAGTAAGCTGTAGTTGAGAAAAAGGGTTTCTGTGACACTGTGATCATGTGCTCATTCAGAGCCAATGTCCTAAAAGCTGGCAGATTGATGATGTCACAGGAAGTGTCACTGAGCATGCTCCTGCCAGCACTTACAGCAATACCAGCAATTGTTTATGCTAAAAATGTCATTTTTGAAAGAAGCTGTCACTTTACAACTATACAAAATAAGAATACACTTATTTATAAGACATTGAAAGTATCTTTGTGACTGTGACGTAAAGACCAGTTTGCACTATTTATTTATTAATGTATTCGATTTGCTGCCGCCAGATCCCCTAAGATTTTTATTTTTTATGCACTATGCACTATTTAGTTATGAAAAAATTGCAGCATGGGTGGATGGTGGCAGGTTCCCTGACAGCATCCCAGCTCCCAATATCAGAAGCCTGGACACCAGCTGACAAAATATGCAGTGTGCCACAAACGGGTTAGCCCTTGATGCCGTCCATTTGAGAAATGCAGAAGGATTGAAGGGAGGGCGAGAAGGTACGAAAAATAGTCCGGTGTCCGGGCCTAGGATCTGCGAGTCGTGATAGGGAATACCCTGAGCATTACCCTAAATGTGTAGAACTCACACTGCACCGGTCACTTCTTCAGTTTATTGTCATTTATATACCTGTGCTTCTAAGTTCTGATTAGAGATTTTAAAACACTTGAGAGTCACACGAAAATGTGTGCCTCATGCCTCAGTTACGTAATGCTCCCCAGGACATTAATTGGGAGCACTCTCATGTATGTATGTCCAATTCAATTTCTCTGTCACTGTGAGGTAAAATTACTAAGCAACAATACTATTCAAGGTAAAACGCGCTGTGTATTGCTTTGAACAAGTATTGCCATTTAAAATGTCCTGCTTAAACACTCTGCAACTTACTCCTTGGTCTCTGACTGGTATGAAGAGCCTCTGTGAGATGACCCAGCCAGTTGTTGCTGTTTATATGATGCTCGTTTTCTCGTCCATTTCAGCACTTGTTCGCACCAGCAACTTTCCGTCCGTGACGTCAAACCGACCCCAGAGATGGAGGAGGAAAATACAGACAAGTAAGGAGATGCTACCTATGCCGGATTTACTAACGCGTTTCACTGACATCCTACATCAATACTAATAACAGTAATACTATACCTAGGAGACCACTCAATTTCCCATATACTGTATGCAAAACTCATTGCATCTAACTTGCCACCTTTATCATAGCACAACACAAGACTTTGGGGTCATTCCGAGTTGATCGTAGCTGTGCAAAATTTAGCACAGCTACGATCATCTTCCCTGACATGCGGGGGACGCCCAGCACAGGGCTAGTCCGCCCCGCATGTCAGTCCGGCATCCCCCCCCCCCCCCCCGCAGGCATCCCCCCCCCCGCACAAATACAAAAGCATCGCACAGCGTGGCCGGGAGTATCTCCCGGCCAGCGCAGCTGCTGCGACTGGCCGGGAGTTTATTGTCGCTGCCACTAACCCGCCCCCCCAACTGTCCAGCCACGCCTCCGTTGGCCGGACCGTGCCCCCTAAACGGCGGCTTAACGCCGCCATCCAGCCCCCTACCGCACAGCGACCGCCTCTGTCTCAGAGGCGATCGCTAGGCAACGATGACTGCCATGCGCCGGCGCATGCGCAGTCCCGAACGCTGCGCTGCGACAAACTGCAGCGAACGATCAGGTTGGAATGACCCCTTTTGTCAGTCTATGTACATGGGATGACAGAAAGATGTTGCTTTGTGTAATCAGGACATAGAGTGTGACACACGTAGCTGTGATTATGTTCACGGCATACTTACAAAAGTATGTTAATGACTCAGACGCTGCCTTGTGCACAGACACGCCCACTGCCGGCGCCTCCTATCCTACGCTCATGTACATAATCGGGAACATCAGGCGTACATTGGTCAGACCATGGGACCTCTGAGCACCCTTTGCTGTCTCAGACAGAGTTTCTCTCTTAAGACACCGGGGCCTCTCCAGCTGTAAACGAATTCCTATCGGCTGACTAAGCGATGCCCAGAAAATGGTACTGACAAGCCTGTGTTTTCCTAGCCCTCCCACGTCCCCCCCCCCTTCCCCGCCCACACACACACACACACACGCGCTGACTACCTGTCACTCACTTTCAAATACACCCTCTCTGCACCTGCAATCACTAATCAATCGCTGCGCACGCAGTGCACCTTTGGCGCCTGCACAGTGACGAAAAGTCGCCCCATTGCGTCCGACATCTACATTGCATTGCATAACATTTCAGGATCTGATAAGCAAAGTTGGTATAGATTCCAGTGGCTCCTAGCTTAACCTCACACCCCCAGCCTATTGCCTGGCCAGCTTGTCCAGCATCAGGAGCGTAATCCCTGTGTACTGACAGCATGTTTCAGGCTAGCTAACAGGTGCCACTAATCAGCTAGCTGCAGTTTCATCTCTGACCTCAAAGAAAATCTGAACTGGATTCATGTTCAACTGCTGTTACACATCTAAACAGGTGAACTCCTGCTGTCCCTGCCACACTATACAAATGCAGGTAAATGCATCATAAAGGACCCATCCACTTCACTATAGCAGCAGGTAAGATGACAACGTGGCACCCTAAATACAGTACTGTAAATGGTGCTCCAGCCAATCATCTCCTAACTGTCATTTTTCAAACACATGACAGTTGAGAGCTGAACACATGACAGTTGGGTGCTGAAAACCTGACAGTTGGGAGCTGAACACCTAACAGTTGAGAGCTGAACACATGACAGTTGGGTGCTGAAAACATGATAGTTGGGAGCTGAACACATGACAGTTGGGTGCTGAAAACCTGACAGTTGGGTGCTGAAAACCTGACAGTTGGGAGCTGAACACCTGAAAGTTGGGAGCTGAACACCTGACAGTTGGGAGCTGAGCACATGACAGTTGGGAGCTGAGCACATGACAGTTGGGAGCTGAACACGTGACAGTTGGAAGCTGAACATGTGACAGTTGAGAGCTGAAGACATGACAGTTGAGAGCTGAAGACATGACAGTTGGGAGCTGAGCACGTGACAGTTGGGAGCTGAGCATGTGACAGTTGGGAGCTGAGCATGTGACAGTTGGGAGCTGAACATGTGACAGTTGGGAGCTGAACATGTGACAGTTGGGAGCTGAACATGTGACAGTTGAGAGCTGAAGACGTTGGGAGCTGAGCACATTAGTTGGGAGCTGAACACGTGACAGTTGGGAGCTGAACACGTGACAGTTGGGAGCTGAACACGTGACAGTTGGGAGCTGAACACGTGACAGTTGGGAGCTGAGCACGTGACAGTTGGGAGCTGAGCACGTGACAGTTGGTAGCTGAGCACGTGACAGTTGGTAGCTGAGCACGTGACAGTTGGGAGCTGAGCACGTGACAGTTGGGAGCTGAACATGTGACAGTTGGGAGCTGAACATGTGACAGTTGGGAGCTGAACATGTGACAGTTGAGAGCTGAAGACGTTGGGAGCTGAGAACATTAGTTGGGAGCTGAACACGTGACAGTTGGGAGCTGAACATATGACAGTTAGGAGCTGAGCACAGGGAGCTGGGCACATGACAGTTGGGAGCTAAACACATGACAGTTGGGAGCTGAACACATCAGTTGGGAGCTGAACACATGACAGTTGGGAGCTGAGCACGTGACAGTTGTGAGCTGAACACGTGACAGTTGTGAGCTGAACACGTGACAGTTGTGAGCTGAACATGTGACAGTTGGGAGCTGAACACCTGACAGTTGGGAGCTGAACACCTGACAGCTGGGAGCTGAACACGTGACAGCTGGGAGCTGAACACGTGACAGTTGGGAGCTGAACACGTGACAGTTGGGAGCTGAACACGTGACAGTTGGGAGCTGAATATGTGACAGTTGAGAGCTGAAGACGTGACAGTTGGGAGCTGAACACGTGACAGTTGGGAGCTGAGCACGTGACAGTTTGGGAGCTGAACATGTGACAGTTGAGAGCTGAAGACGTTGGGAGCTGAGCACATTAGTTGGGAGCTGAACACGTGACAGTTGGGAGCTGAACACGTGACAGTTGGGAGCTGAGCACGTGACAGTTGGGAGCTGAGCACGTGACAGTTGGGAGCTGAGCACGTGACAGTTGGGAGCTGAGCACGTGACAGTTGGTAGCTGAGCACGTGACAGTTGGGAGCTGAGCACGTGACAGTTGGGAGCTGAGCACGTGACAGTTGGGAGCTGAACACGTGACAGTTGGGAGCTGAACACGTGACAGTTGGGAGCTGAACATGTGACAGTTGGGAGCTGAACATGTGACAGTTGAGAGCTAAAGACGTTGGGAGCTGAGAACATTAGTTGGGAGCTGAACACGTGACAGTTGGGAGCTGAACACATGACAGTTAGGAGCTGAGCACATGACAGTTGGGAGCTGGGCACATGACAGTTGGGAGCTGAACACATGACAGTTGGGAGCTGAACACATCAGTTGGGAGCTGAACACGTGACAGTTGGGAGCTGAGCACGTGACAGTTGTGAGCTGAACACGTGACAGTTGTGAGCTGAGCACGTGACAGTTGGGAGCTGAACACGTGACAGTTGGGAGCTGAACACGTGACAGTTGGGAGCTGAACACGTGACAGTTGAGAGCTGAAGACGTGACAGTTGGGAGCTGAACACGTGACAGTTGGGAGCTGAGCACGTGACAGTTTGGGAGCTGAACATGTGACAGTTGGGAGCTGAACATGTGACAGTTGACAGCTGAAGACGTTGGGAGCTGAGCACATTAGTTGGGAGCTGAACACGTGACAGTTGGGAGCTGAACACATGACAGCTAGGAGCTGAGCACATGACAGTTGGGAGCTGAGCACATGACAGTTGGGAGCTGAGCACATGACAGTTGGGAGCTGAGCACATGACAGTTGGGAGCTGAGCACATGACAGTTGGGAGCTGAGCACATGACAGTTGGGAGCTGAGCACATGACAGTTGGGAGCTGAGCACATGACAGTTGGGAGCTGAACACATGACAGTTGGGAGCTGAACACCTGACAGTTGGGAGCTGAACACCTGACAGTTGGGAGCTGAACACGTGACAGTTGGGAGCTGAACACGTGACAGTTGAGAGCTGAAGACGTGACAGTTGGGAGCTGAACACGTGACAGTTGGGAGCTGAACACGTGACAGTTGGGAGCTGAGCACGTGACAGTTTGGGAGCTGAACATGTGACAGTTGGGAGCTGAACATGTGACAGTTGACAGCTGAAGACGTTGGGAGCTGAGCACATTAGTTGGGAGCTGAACACGTGACAGTTGGGAGCTGAACACATGACAGCTAGGAGCTGAGCACATGACAGTTGGGAGCTGAGCACATGACAGTTGGGAGCTGAGCACATGACAGTTGGGAGCTGAGCACATGACAGTTGGGAGCTGAGCACATGACAGTTGGGAGCTGAGCACAAGACAGTTGGGAGCTGAGCACATGACAGTTGGGAGCTGAACACATGACAGTTGGGAGCTGAACACATGACAGTTGGGAGCTGAACACATGACAGTTGGGAGCTGAGCACGTCAGTTGGGAGAGGAACACATGACAGTTGGCAGCTGAACACATGACGGTTGGGAGCTGAACACCTGACAGTTGGAAGCTGAACACCTGACAGTTGGGAGCTGAACACCTGACGGTTGGGAGCTGAACATCTGACGGTTGGGAGCTGAACACCTGTCAGTTGGGAGCTGAACACATCAGTTGGGGTCTGAACACATGACAGTTGGGAGCTGAGCACATGACAGTTGGGAGCTGAGCACATGACAGTTGGGAGCTGAGCACATGACAGTTGGGAGCTGAGCACATGACAGTTGGGAGCTGAGCACATGACAGTTGGGAGCTGAGCACGTCAGTTGGGAGAGGAACACATGACAGTTGGGAGCTGAACACATGACAGTTGGGAGCTGATCACATCAGTTGGGAGCTGAACACATGACAGTTGGGAGCTGAGCACATGACAGTTGGGAGCTGAACACATGACAGTTGGGAGCTGAACACATGACGGTTGGGAGCTGAACACCTGACAGTTGGAAGCTGAACACCTGACGGTTGGGAGCTGAACACCTGACGGTTGGGAGCTGAACACCTGACGGTTGGGAGCTGAACACCTGACGGTTGGGAGCTGAACACCTGACGGTTGGGAGCTGAACACATCAGTTGGGGTCTGAACACATGACAGTTGGGAGCTGAGCACATGACAGTTGGGAGCTGAGCACATGACAGTTGGGAGCTGAGCACATGACAGTTGGGAGCTGAGCACATGACAGTTGGGAGCTGAGCACGTCAGTTGGGAGAGGAACACATGACAGTTGGGTCCTGAACACATGACAGTTGGGAGCTGATCACATCAGTTGGGAGCTGAACACATGACAGTTGGGAGCTGAGCACATGACAGTTGGGAGCTGAACACATGACAGTTGGGAGCTGAACACATGACGGTTGGGAGCTGAACACCTGACAGTTGGAAGCTGAACACCTGACGGTTGGGAGCTGAACACCTGACGGTTGGGAGCTGAACACCTGACGGTTGGGAGCTGAACACCTGACGGTTGGGAGCTGAACACCTGACGGTTGGGAGCTGAACACCTGACGGTTGGGAGCTGAACACCTGTCGGTTGGGAGCTGAACACATCAGTTGGGGTCTGAACACATGACAGTTGGGAGCTGAGCACATGACAGTTGGGAGCTGAGCACATGACAGTTGGGAGCTGAACACATGACAGTTGGGAGCTGAGCACGTCAGTTGGGAGAGGAACACATGACAGTTAGGAGCTGAACACATGACAGTTAGGAGCTGAACATATGACAGTTAGGAGCTGAACATATGACAGTTGAGAGCTGAACATATGACAGTTGAGAGCTGAACACATGACAGTTGGGAGCTGAGCACATGACAGTTGGGAGCTGAGCACATGACAGTTGGGAGCTGAACACATGACCGTTGGGAGCTGAACACATGACAGTTGGGACATGACAGTTGGGAGCTGGGCACATGACAGTTGGGGTCTGAACACATGACAGTTGGCAACTGAACACATGACAGTTGGGAGCTGAGCACATGACAGTTGGGGTCTGAACACATGACAGTTGGGAACTGAACACATGACAGTTAGTAGCTGATCACGTCAGTTAGGAGCTGAGCACATGACAGTTGGGAGCTGAGCACATGACAGTTGGGAGCTGAGCACATGACAGTTGGGAGCTGAGCACATGACAGGCGCTGAACACGTCAGTTGGGAGCTGAGCACATGACAGTTAGGAGCTGAACACATGACAGTTGGGAGCTGAGCACATGACAGTTGGGAGCTGAGCACATGACAGTTGGGAGCTGAGCACATGACAGTTGGGAGGTGAAGACATGACAGTTGGGAGCTGAACTCGTGACAGTTGGGAGCTGAGCACATGACAGTTGGGAGCTGAGCACATGACAGTTGGGAGCTGAGCACATGACAGTTGGGAGCTGAGCACATGACAGTTGGGAGGTGAAGACATGACAGTTGGGAGCTGAACACGTGACAGTTGGGAGCTGAGCACTAGAGATGAGCGGGTTCGGTTTAACTCGGTTTTACTCGGATTAACTCGGTTCTCAAAACGGCATCTTATTGGCTCACGGATGTCACGTGTTTTGGATAGCCAATAGAAAAAATCCGGATAAAACCGAACTGGCGTTAATTCTGGCGTTAAATCCGAACCCGCTCATCTCTACTGAGCACGTGACAGTTGGGAGCTGAGCACATGACAGTTGGGAGCTGAACACGTGACAGTTGGAAGCTGAACACGTGACAGTTGGGAGCTGAACACGTGACAGTTGGGAGCTGAAGACATGACAGTTGGGAGCTGATTGGATGGAGCACCATTTATCATATGCAATGAGATTTATCATTCATGAGTTTTATCACTCGTTGATAAATGAGCCCCTAAATCAGCATATCTTACAGATCCGTGTAAATCAGAATCGGATATCACAAATGATCAGGCCATGAGTGGACTTATATTTTACATGGTTTTCAGATTACTTCCGGACACTTACAGTTTGCTCTAACCTAATTTTTTCACTTTAAAAATAAATAAATAATTTATCTTATATTTGAAAACCGCGACTGACTACCGCTGGTTTTACAATGTGTCATATTTCTACTGCACTTTTCATGCATTTGTTAATGTGCAAAAAGCTAATAAAGTGAATAAGTGTAAATGGGCCCTCAGGTTTCCCTAAACACGCCTGGGCATTGCATAAATCTTTTATTGTAAAGGGCCCCATTATACTACAGCGACATGTCAGACCCTCTTGTCGCATAAGATTTCCCTTGAACCGCCCGGCAGCCTCCTGTGCGGCAGGATCGCATAGGATACATCGTGTGCGGCCCTTTTGCATACGATGCATCTTATGCGATCCCAGCCATGCCTGCAGGATCCGTCATATCACAAGTGCAGCACTAACGACCTAGGGGCTCCGATCCGATGCTCACGGGACCAAGCATCGGATCGGATGTAAAACACATCTGATTTGCCGCCGTTCATCCGATTTATTGGCCCGAAAGGTTGAAATCGGGCATTATCGTTGTAGTGTATGAGGCCCTTAAATTACAGTGCGCAGAGTATCAAGGCACCATATAGATTCTGCTAGCAGTCCCTGCTGGTCTTGCTGTGTGTGCGCAGTACCAATCACAGCCTCTGGAGGGAGCTCTGCCTCTTCCAGATCATGAAATAACCAGAATTTCCAGAGCAGAAAGTCCCCGTGAGCTATTGCTGCTAAAAGAATTTGAAAAATGCTGCTTGGAATAATTTTCCCTCACCCAGAAAAAAAGGTCACGTCTGAAGGAGTGACTGAGAGTTCCTGTGCAGCATCTCCCAGTAATGCCTCCAAATCAGTACAGTAATCCCGGAAGATGCTCCGTGAACCGCCAGGCAGACAGGAGGCAGTCCCTGTGATAGCGAGATGGCTTCAGATCAGACACTAATAAGTGGTGTTGTTGATTTCACAGGAGGCTCTTGTAGGAGAATTTCTTAGTAGAATGTAAGCTCTCACGAGCAGGGCCCTCTCCCCTCATGTGCTTTTCCTTCTCTTACTTAGACTGTCTTCTACTCCATACTCACTGCAACGGCACCTAGCCCCGGTTTCTGCCTCCCTGATGCTTATTTCAGAGTCATGTCCCCTGATTCAGAAATGTTTATATACCATGTACTTGTCTTACATTGGGGGTCATTCCGAGTTGTTCGCTAGCTGTTTCGTTCGCAGCGCAGCGATTAGGTAAAAAAGCGGCACTTCTGCGCATGCGTATGGGACGCAATGCGCACACGCGACGTACTTTCACAACAGCCGATGCAGTTTCACACAAGGTCAAGCAACGCTTTTCAATCGCACTGCTGGCCGCAGAGTGATTGACAGGAAGTGGGTGTTTCTGGGAGGTAACTGACCGTTTTCCGGGAGTGTGTGGAAAAACGCAGGCGTGTCAGATACAAACCCGGGCGTGCCTGGGGAAACGCAGGCGTGGCTGGCCGAACGCAGGGCGTGTTCGTGACGTCAAAACAGGAACTAAATAGTCTGAAGTGATCGCAAGCTAGGAGTAGGTCTGGAGCAGCTCAGAAACTGCACTGCAATTATTTTGTTTGTAGTCGCTCTGCTATCCTTTCGTTCACACTTCTGCTAAGCTAAGATACACTCTCAGAGGGCGGCGGCTTAGCGTTTGCACGGCTGCTAAAAGCAGCTAGCGAGCGAACAACTCGGAATGAGGGCCATTGTCCTGTACTGAAAGTTGCAGCTTTTCTTGTTTGGCTCTTTGTTCATGTACTTTGTTAGGCGCTGTGGAACCCTTGTGGCGCCATATATATTTAAAGGATAATAATATATATATGTTAGGAGGTATGATAGGACCATATGTTGACATTTGCCTGTAAAGTTTCCGCAGTGACAGAATCATTTACTGTATTTGTGTTTTCCATTTTCAGCTCTGCCTCTTATCATTGGTAAGAGACCATCTAACATTTCAAGAGAGGGTTTGCCCAACACCCTGAGCTCTGCAGATAATGAGGTAATTTATCATCATTTAGACACAGAGGGCCCAAATCACGGCCAAGTTCCAGGGCATTCTTAGCAAACTGCGGCTGCGACTCGGGCTGCTTACACATCAGTATTTATGAGAGTTGCGTCCTATGCATGCACAGTCCACGCCAAATCCAGCTGTAACCCCTACACATTTGCATTGGGTAGGTGTAACTGTAGTGGCTGTGATGATGAGGGGCTGGGGGAAGTGAAGTCGCATAGATGCGTAGACGCAGAATACGGGCCTGTAGTCTCATTAGTATTTGTGCATGTCACCCAATAAGAGGAGTGTATCCTGTATACATGTGTCCTTCTCATATTTACATCACAGTTACCGAAAGGCCACCAATCTTCCTAAAGGAGCGCGGCAGAATTTACTGTACAGTGCACGTTTCCTGAAGCAATCGCATGTTTCCTGACGCAATCGCTCAACATAAGACCAGGGGCCTAATTCAGACCTGATCGCTCGCTAGCGTTTTTTGCAGCGCTGCGATCAGGTCAGAACTGCGCATGCGTATGCACCGCAATGCGCAGACGCGTCGCACGGGTACAAAGCGGATCGTTGCTGTGTGATGGGTTTTACGAAGAATCCATTTGTACAGCAGATCGCAAGGAGATTGACAGAAGAAGGCGTTTGTGGGTGGCAGCCGACCGTTTTCTGGGAGTGGTTGGAAAAACGCAGGAGTGTCCAAGCGTTTGCAAGGCAGGTGTTTGATGTCAATTTCGGCCCCGAACAGGCTGAAGTCATCGCAGCGGCTGAGTAAGTTCTGGGCAACTTAGAAACTGCACAAAGTATTTTTGTAGCGCTCAGCTGCACATGCGATCGCACACTTGCAAAGCAAAAATACATTCCCCTATGGGCGGTGACTATCTGCTCGCAGCAGTGCAAAAAACCCCTAGCGAGCGATCAGGTCTGAATTAGGCCCCAGGTCCGGAAGAGGGAACATTGGCGCACATCTATGTATATGTCAGGATTTGGTGCAAATAGGAACGTATTGCAGGGACACATTTGTGAACATCCGGCAATTACCTTATTATGTCTCTGTAATGGCGGAATAGGCAAAGGGAATGGTGACGTCTAATCCCAGTCCTATTGCTGTGCTCTTAGGCGATCCTGTTAGCTCTTGTGTGCTTATTAATACATAAACGTTTATGTCATACAGGTGTTCCACAAAAATACTTCTGAACATTTCACAGACTCGCACTTTCCAAATGTGAGTGAGAAGGATCAGGAGGAGGAATATCAAACGATACCATCATATGTTCCTCATCACAAGGCTCTTCTGGCCAATGGCACTTACCCAAAACTTGGTGCATATGGGTCATCGAATGCTCCAAAGCCAAGTTCATACCTCCATTACACCTACCACAAGTCTGAACTTGGTGGAGACAGAGATGTGGACCTCGCTCCTGATGCTCAGTTGGAGTATCTCAGTGACAGCAGCGATGTGTTTGAGAAGGAAGATAGAACAGATGAACGGAATAAGCTGCCTCAACTGGACAGACCTCAAAACTCAACACTTAAGAAGCTTGTTCTTTCTCATGAGGAAAAATCCAAACTTCTCGACTGGAGCGCTACCAATCCACGACCAGCTAACAAGGACATCCGTGAGCAAGCCACTTCTCGTGTCAGTAATGATCCAGGAGGGGAGCCAGAGAGCAGAGGTAAATCCTCCACCTTCACCATCTTGTCCAACGCAATTAAGCGATCGTTTAATCGCTCCGTGAGTTCTGCTCCAGACAGCCCGAGACACATTTCACCTGCTAAAACCAAACCAATGGCACAGACTAGCTACTTTCATTTTCCTGGTTCATTCTTCAGAAGAAGCCGTAGTAACTCGGAAAGTCAGCCCTGCTCCAATGACACTGAAATGAAGTCCTTTCCCAACCCCTTCTCCTCATCCCGCAGCAATTTCAAGGCCTCTGTTGATGGGGTTCCCAGAAATGTTGGACCTCCACCCTCCCAGAACATGAAACAGGACTCTTCTAAAGTAGAAGACATGCCAAAAATGTTAGAAAGGTTCACCATCAGGGAGAATCATCAAGGCAGTACGAATTCCGATCTTCCTTTCAGGAATAGAAGAAATTCTATCTTTTCCTCTCTGCGACTAATAAGCAAAGCCCCTGAGATCCCACCAAATGCACCATCAAGTGACACGTGGTACGCTCCTTGGAACTTTGGGAGGAAAGCCAATGAGAAAGAATTGGGAGAGAGACCTCAAACAAGTTCCTCGGGTGCTCCAAGTCTACCACCTGTGGCCCAACCAGGTAAGACAACAGGTACAAAGCACATGATCATTTTAGGTGTGTATAGAACCCCATCCCAGTGCTGCCATGGGTCCAGATATCTCCAGCCATGCCTCTGTGTCTGCCCCATTAATAGCCGATACCACTGTCAGATAACTAATTGTACAAAGTAATCTCCTGCCGCGTTCTCTGAATTGTGGTGGTCAAAGGACATCCCAATACACAGATCAAACCAGACATTTAATATGGGTCCTCCTTCCGCTGCGTTGTTACATCGCCTCCTCCATGTAATTATCAACATGGCTGTGATATGGCAGCACGGATGGTGTAATGGTTAGCATTACAGCCTCACAGCACTGAGGTCATGGGTTTGATTCCCACCACGGCCCTAACTGTGTGGAGTTTGTATATTCTCCCTGTACTTGCGTGGGTTTCCTCAGGGTATTCCGGTTTCCTCCCACAATTCCAAAATAAACTGGCAGGTTAATTGGCTCCTGATAAAATTAACCCTAGCGTGAATGTGTGTGTGTGTACATGTGATAGGGAATATAGAGTGTAAGCTCCACTGGGGCAGAGACTGATGTGAATGGTCAAGTATTCTCCCTAAAGCGTTGCGGAATATGTGTGCGCTATATAAATAACTGGTAATAAATAATAATAAACGTTGGTGGGTGGCATTGTACTTCTGGCTTACTACAACTGGCACTTACTGGCGAAACGCGCTGTATAAACATTGTTATTATTTATCTGTGAGCTGCGTGCTATAGATACACGTTATAAAGAGAAGAGAAAGGAAACGGGTGAAGGGTCAGGCGCCACGAAAAAGCAAAGTGATCAGGTACTGAATGTAGCTTGTTTAGGAGTAATGGGCTATTTAGCCGTCCATAAAAGATGGAAAGAAACCCTAAATCCGCCATTCCCATTTGCATAATAATATTCATAAGTATTTATACCTTTATTACACTTTTAGGAAAGTGTCAGAAATCAAGATGTTTATAAGAATATTGTGACTATTATTTATTACTATAATTTGTGCAGCTGCAAAATCCAGCTGAGGCCTCGTTCCCCGGCAGAACTATTTGATTCTTCTTCTCCTCGGACGTCATTGAGATCAAAAGGCAATAAAACTGGAAAGCTGCAATTATTAAGAGAGCAGTCACTGTTGGCCAGGCTCTGGCGACTACATTTGGGCTTGTTTTTCCCAGCATCGAAGACCGTTCCAAAAGGCGAAAGTATACACCCGGCAGTAGGCACGTAGGGGCAGCGCCGACACGATGCAGTAAGCAGGGTAAGCAGTGCATGAAGGTATCGCGCCATCCCTTGTTCTGCAGAGAGGCCTGAAGACCGTTCCGTCTCCCCAACCAGCTCCCTCCTGTCACATTTCAAAATATAAAACATTGTAAAGAGACATGTCGAGATGACATAGTTGTAGGAGGGTGCAAATGTAGAGTTTGCAGAGGGGCGCCGAACACCCTAGCACCGGCCCTGCATAGGAGTACAGATGGAGCCATGTTTATCTTGGCTTCTATGCTGCACCTAGGCACACCATGGTTTATTAGCATAAACCCTTCATCTATTGTTCTCAGCTGCAATACAATACAGAGAGAACAATACATCAGGGGATTAAGTAATTACAGCAGGGGATTAAGTCCGACTGCCCTGGCTCAATTAATCCTATTAAAGGCCCATGTTTGTAAAGCTTTAGAACTTATGCTGAATTGTTGTCACTGTCTGCACAGGGTTCCTATAAAGGCAACGATGGACCTTGGCAGGCTGATGAATCGCATTAGCTGTTGTGGTGCCCCGTCCGTGCCCCTGTCTCCCATTAGTCTCCCATTGCGCTGATGACACGGCGACGGCTACATTCTCACAGATCATTATCTGTCGCGTTGGTCAGTGTCAGGAAAAGGGTCTCGGGTAGATGTGCTAAACAATTATTAGCTGTTTTTGTCAGCAACCAAGGAATACATTCCTATTGCTACACTAAGTGCTTGTAAAACAATACGCAGCGGCCTTACCCTCTGGACCTTTCCGTTCTGTCTCTATCACTTACTGGAGTGAGCCAAGGGGCAGCGCGATTGCACAGCATTGTTTCCCTGGTAAAAGAGATAAAGTGCTTTGTAAGTGCTCCTATGGTAACTGCATATGTTCAATACATTTGTTCCTAGCGGCGGTGACAGGCTGGTGTGTACATATTTGTCATGCAAGTTTGACTCTTTACAGATTTCTCGGGCAACCTATGGCGCTCCAAAAGTTTGTGGAACTACAAGTCCCACCAGGTCCTGACAGCAGTGGCATTACATGCTGATATCTCCCACCTGAGCTGCGGTTGGTGTACTAGAGTGGGCGCCATATATACACCCATAACACCCACCATATAAACAGCCATAACAGTAAAACCACTGACGGGAAGTGAATAACGGTGATTATCTCGTTACAATAGTCACCGGGTGGGATATGTTAGGCAGTAAGGGAACACTTTGGGCCTAATTCAGACCTGATCGCAGCAGCAAAATAGTTCTCTAATGGGCAAAACCATGTGCACTGCAGGTGGGGCTGATGTAACATGTGCAGAGAGAGTTAGATTTGTGTGGGGTGTGTTCAAACTGAAATCTAAACTGCAGTGTAAAAATAAAGCAGCCAGTATTTACCCGTCACAGAAACAAAATAACCCACCCAAATCTAACTCTCTCTGCACATGTTACATCTGCCTCCCCTGCAGTGCACATGGGGGGTCATTCTGACCCGTTCACTTGCTGCGTTTTAACGCAGCAGAGCTAACGGGTCCCTACTGCGCATGCGCCGGCGCATGCCAGACGGCCGAAGGCCATAGCAAGGATGCGATCGCCTCTGCCTGATTGACAGGAAGAGGCGATCGCTGGGCTGGAGGCGGCGGAACGGCGGCGTTTGCCCGCCGTTTCGTGGGTATGGTCCGGCCAACGCAGGAGTGGCCGGACCAAACGGGGGGCGGGCCGCAGCGGCTGCATGACGTCACACGCAGCCGCTGCGGGCCGGGGAGTGACGAGTAGCTCCCGGCCAGCACGCTAAAGCTGCGCTGGTCGGGAGCTACTCTTGAAGTGCAAAGGCATCGCCGCTGTGCGATGCCTTTGCACTTCTGCGAGGGGGTGCCGGACTGACATGCGGGGCGGACTAGCCATGTGCTGGGCGTCTCCCCGCATGTCAGGGAAGAAGATTGTAGCTGTGCTAAATTTAGCACAGCTACGATCAACTCGGAATGACCCCCCCATGATTTTGCCCATTAGAAAACAATTTTGCTGCTGCAATCAGGTCTGAATTAGGCCCTTAGTTCTTCATGTTGATGTGTTGGAAGCACGATAAGGATCTGAGCAACTCTGACAAGGGCCAAATTTTGATGGTTAGAAGACTGGGTCAGAGGATCTCCAAAATGACAGGTCTTATGGGGTGTCCCCGGTATGCAGTGGTTAGTACCTACCACAAGTGGTACAAGGAAGGACCGGCGACAGGGTCATGGGCACCCAAGGCTCATTGTTGGCCATGGGGAGTGAAGGTTAGCCCACCTGGTCTGATCCCACAGAAGTGCTACTGTAGCACAATCTACAAGGCGACAGAACACGCAGTGCATTGCAGACTGCTGTGTATGGGGCTGCGTAGCCGCAGACCGGTCAGAGTGCCTATTCTGACCCCTGTTCACCACCGTAACTGCCTACAGCTGGCACGTTAGCATCAGCACTGGACCACGAGGTGATGGAAGAAGGTGGCCTGATCTGATAAATAACGCTTTCTTTTACATCAGTGGCCGTAGTGTGCCGTTATTTGGCGGTATGACATACGGGACTTCAATTTGCACCGTGATTGAAGCGTGTAAAGGCTTTTCAATTAAATAGTCTTTTCCCCACAATTAAAATTGTGGATTACCGTGCAGAAAACTGATTCTGCATAAACTGCGGATTCAGGGGGTTTCCCGACGTGTGAGCCCCCGATTGTGCCTTTATCTCATGGTCTTTTCAGGAGCTTCAGTTGCCGCAAGGTAGTACACCCATTGGTACTCCACTAATTGGATCAGGCCGGTGCGTTAATTATCCTGCGACTAACTGAACATGCCTGTATGTGTATGTTTGTTTCATGTGAAGCCTATGCGTGTGTTTTTTGTTTTCCTGTGAAGGCCAATGTGTTGTTGTTCTTTTGCTGAAATTGCTCCCTGATGCACTACAGACATTACTCAGGAATGGTTTGAGGAACATGACAAAGAGTTCAAGGTGGTGACATGGCCTCCAAATTCCCTCATCTCCGTCCGATCAAGCCTCTGTGGGATGTGCCCAAGCCATGGGGGCCCCACATTGCAATTTACAGGACTTACAGAATCTCCTGCTAACGTCTTGGTGGTGCCAGATACCACAGGATACCGTTAAAGGTCTTGTGGAGTCCATGCCTTGATGGGACATAGCTGTTTTGGTGGCACACGGGGGATCTGCACAATATTAGGCAGGTGGTTCTAATGTTATGGCTGATGGATGTATATTCTTTGGGATTTATAGTCCCACAAGTTGCTACAGTATATGGGATGCACTTTTAGAGTTACTACGCATCTTGTGGGGTGTTAATAGTGACAGACTACTGATTACTACAGGAAGATACAATGGTTGCTAGGAAACGTGAGTTGCTCGTGACCCTGGGTTATGCTCCGTTTGACATCAGCAGGCTATGGATTCTGTACTGTACAGGATAGGGTACAACAAGTACCCCTGAGCGCACCGATTTCCAAGTGTATGCACCCCTGGGCACTCTTGCAGCTTAGAAAAGGGTTACCCAATGAGCGATCCAAGTGGGAGTAGCGGGTAACCTGTGTTTTGCTCTATGATGACAGCCAAGAGACAGTCTGTGGTCATCGTCATTAGACAGGTAGAGCGCGTGCCTTATAATAGTATCTGACACTGCAAATTACAGAGAGCCTGCATCTACCAGAGTACATAGGAGGAGGGGTAGAATTTAGCGACCTAGAGGTGATACCAAACTCCAGACCTGGCAATTGTATTCGCAAACCTCATATGGTAGCCGTGTTAGAGAGAGCAGTGCACTCCAGCACTGTCTCCTGCCTATTCATACATGCTGGTCACTAGGACCCAGAATCTACAGGGAGGTGCGACCTCCGCTCCAACCTGATGTGCTACTGCAGCCATCTGTACTGTGATGCAATGCAGAGTACTTAGCAAACAGTACACAGCTCCTGAGGTTAAATGCCGAATCCCTGCATTTACCACTCTTTGATACCACTGCTGCATTGCATCTGCTTACTCCTGTTAATCCCTTAATCCCTGCATCAGTGGCAAATGCAGGATTTCTAGAGGGGGGGGTTTCCAAATGCAGTCCTCAATCTCCCACTTTGTGGAACATTGGAGCAAGTGTGGGAATCTGGGGGAGCTAGTACCGATCCTGGACACTGGATACTGTATGGAATACAGTATTAATATTGAACACTATAGATGGTTTATAGTATAGGCTGTATCACACATATTTAAATAAATACACAAACATAATAGAACCAGTACTGCACTTTCTAAGCACACATTCTCCCACCTCATGGTAAGGCTCCTGTCTCTTCTTCCTGGTAGCTACTCTCTGGTCCAGTGCACTGATTGAGGACACTGATTGTACACACACACACACAGCAAACTTGGTAGAAGAGGCTGCTACACTGGGCATGTGCAGCAGCTCCGTTCTGTCCCTTACACTGCATGATGTTGCGGCAGCTCCAGTTATCGTATTATATACTATTGCTTTTGTGGTCATAATTTGAGCTCTTGGCCAAGAAGGGGGGGGGGGGGGGGGGGGGGGGGGTCCGGGCAACCAGAAAACCCCCCCTGTGTTTGTCTATGTGCATTACCACTGTCTTCCTGCATATTCTGTTACTGCTGTTTTCCATCAGTGCCAATTTACACAGCCAAAATGTGCCAGAGTTGCTTAAGGCGATTGTTTGGGATGGTCGGGCATCTTGGATTCCAAATTGCATTCCTGGAAATAATGACGTAATCCTGGAATATCATTAGGAACATGGTCTACGGAATCCAAATTAACGAGTTCCCAGAAAGACAGAGTAGCGAGACTGCGATTTAGACAGCCATAAAAAATCATTGCCTTATTTTCTGATACCTCCCGACTGTCATGGTATCTGCGCCAGTCCCGCCTATCAGACCCCAAAAGAGACAAAGCTTACATGCAAATGAATTGTGCTCCTGTTTACTGTTTTGGATAATAGTTTTTCTCTAGCATCCATAAGGGATATTGGGGACAGATTAGTACGATGGGGTATAGACGGGTCCAAAGGAGCCAGTGCACTTTAACTTTCTTCCACTGGGTGTGCTGACTCCTCCCCTCTATGCCTCCTCCTACAGGTCAGTTTAGAAAAAAGTGCCCTCAGGAGAGGATGCACACTCTGCAAGCTCCAGGGTTTTTCTTCAATTTCTTTTAAAGTTTTATTTCTTTTGGTATGTTGTTTGGGCAACAGCATACCTGCACCGTGGGAGTTAGGGGGAGGATGGTCACCGGCCTCTTGAGGTGCAGAGCCGCTTCCCCGCTGCAGCACCACCATTCTGAATGGCTGTTTGTTCAGCGGGGTATGGCGCCTTGGCTGTTGCAGCCGCAGCATGCTGCACACCCCTAACGCTGCCTGAAGGTGATCATCGGTGGTGAGTACTCACTGAGGACCCCACTAGGGAGGTCCCACCTGGGGGGGTCCCGCTGTAGCCCCTGCGTGACACTGGCTAAAATACATTGTACCAAGCATTTATGTGAGGCTACAGACATAGGGAGACCTGGCCAGTATAAATATAACTCCAGCACCATGGCGGGGGGCGGAGCTACACGAGAGCGGGCTCAGCAGCGTTTTGGCGCCTTCCTCTGCATAGCAGCAGCAGCATCCTCAACAGCTCCTCCATAACAGTCCCTGGATCACTGGTACCGGGTGTATAGTGGGAGAGCCGCTATAGTGTGCACAAGTAACATCCCTCTGAGGGATTTTTCATAATACAGTCTCACTGTTGTTTACATATATAAAACGCTGACATCCTCACTGGGGCTGTGCAGCGCTGGGTGTGCTGGTGTCCTCTCTCCTGTGTCTCCTCTCACATGCAATAGGCAGGCTTGCAATATATCAATATCAGGCTGTATTGTATGTGTATTGTACCTGTTTTTCTGATTCAATATAGTAAAACAGAAGTTATGCAGTGTGTGTAATGCTAGATTGTCCCCTAGTTCATCTTGCTCAATATCATGTGAGCAGTGTAGTCAGTCATCTCAGAATGCTGATATCATGTGGGGGAGAGTCCAGAGCCCTCCTGGTTGGGGGCTATCAAAACTATGATGACTGATATGTCATCTCAGCTCACTGTAAAGGCAACAGACAAGCAGTGGCAAGTCTAACTGCTAAACACCCCCCCTGTCTGCTACAGGGGCAAAAAACATGCTCTACCTGCACTCTTATCAGATAATGATGATGATGATGATGATGATGATGATGATATACAGGATGATGGGGATGATGTGGACCTGATAAGTGGGGATTCCACCCCTACCCAGGGTATTGAACCCCTCATATTGGCTGTGTTAAAGCTCCCCCTCGAGGATGCTACAACTCAGCAATCATTTTTCCTCCCACAAAACAAACTGCCAGTCACATTTCCAGATTCCAAGGAATTGGATGACTTATTTAAAATAGCCTGGAAAAATCCGGATAAAAAATATCAGGTGTCCAAACGGTTTCTGCATACATTCCCCTTTGCCCCTGAAGGCAGAAAATTCTGGGAAGAATCTCCAGCAGTGGATGTCTCAGTCTTTCGCCTTTCTAAAAATGCGGTACTTCCTGCTCCGGGCTGCTTTATGGTAAAGGACCCGGCAGATAGGAAAATTGAGGCCACTCTAAAATCTGTCTACACTGCTGCAGGTGTAGCTCAAAGACCGGTCATTGCTGTTTGCTGGATGACACGTGCGATTCATTCCTGGGCTTCTCAAATATTTCTAAAACACATTCAGGACACGGCAAGAGTCCTCTGTGAATCCCTTAAAGAGATTGGCAATATTAATGCTAGGACCTCTACTATGGCTGTGTCTGCGCACAGAGCCATATGGTTGCATCTGTGGATTGCTGACGCTGACTCCAAACATAATGTGGAATCTCTTCCCTTTACAGGTGAATGGCTCTTTGGAGGTGAATTGGACGCATGGATCTCCAACTCTACTGCTGGGAAATCCACGCTTCTCCCTTCAGGAGCTCCACCTGCTAGACGTACCTACCCGGGACCATCTACTCAGTCCTTTCGGTCCTCTAGATTTCGATCTAGGGCCAGGGGGGCCTCCAACATAGCTAGAGGCACCAGAGGTAAGCCTAAGAAACCAGCCGTTGCCGGCTCTCAGGATCAGAGCACCAATTCTGTTTCCGCAGACTTCAGCATGACGATGCCCACCCACCCCGAGGGGATCTCGTGGTGGGAGCTCGGTTACGTCACTACAAACACATCTGGGACAGTTCCTGCCAAGATGCTTGGGTAAGGGACCTTATCTCTCAGTGTTACAAGCTGGAGTTCGACCGTGCTCCTCCCCAACGATTTTTCAAATCAAGCTTACCAGCTTCGGAAAATATGCGAGGTATGCTGCTACTGGCCATCAGCAAGGTGGTCCAGTCCCAGGTCATTGTTCCAGTACCCCCACAACAACGAGGACAAGGTTACTACTCCAGTCTGTTTGTAGTACCAAAACCAGACGGGTCTGTGAGACCCATTCTGAATCTGAAGTCCTTGAATCCTTACCTGGAGGGGGTCAACGTAATTCCATACCTGGACGATCTCCTGATAAAAGCGAGTTCCAGGGAGCTTCTATTGCTCCATATAGATCGCACTATCCAACTTCTGTCTCACCACGGGTGGATCCTCAACCTGCAGAAGTCCCATCTGGAACCGTCTCAGCGGCTCTTGTTTCTGGGAATGCTACTGGATACTGTAGCACAGAAAGTGTATCTCCCAGAGGAAAAAGTGAGAACTCTTCAAGAAATGGTTCGCATCGTGCCCTGACCTGCTCGAGTCTCCATTCATCTTTGCATATAATTGTTGGGAAAGATGGTTGCCTTGTACGAGGTGATTCAGTTTCGGAAGGTTTCATACCAGACCGTTCCAATTGGACATCCTGAACAAGTGGTTCGGTTCCCATCTTCAGATGTACCGGATGATTTGGCTGTCGCCCCAGGCCAGGATTTCACTCCTGTGGTGGATACAGTCTTCCAACCTGCTGGAAGATCGATGCTTTGGGATTCAGGATTGGATCCTCCTCACGACGGATGCGAGTCTGAGAGAATGGGGAGCTGTCCCCCAGGGGGTGCAGTTCCAGGGCAGGTGGTCTGCCCCAGAGGCCCTACTTCTGATCAACATCCTGGAACTTCGAGCCATTTACAATGCTCTGATTCAGGCCTCCCCTCTACTCCGGGATCGGATGATCCAGGTTCAGTCGGACAATGCCACGTACATCAGTCGACATGGAGGAACAAAAAGCAGGGCCTGCATGCGAGAAGTTTCAAGAATACTCCTCTGGGCAGAAAGAAATGCAAGAGCACTGTCCGCGATCTTCATTCCGGGAGTGGACAACTGGGAAGTGGACTTCCTGAGTCGCCACAACCTCCACCCGGGGGAGTGGGGACTACACCCTCAGGTGTTTCAACAGATCATCGACAAGTGGTGATACCCACAGATCGACTTGATGGCCTCTCTCCTCAACAAGAAACTTTGCTGCTATTGCTCACGAACCAGGGACTCTCAGGCGAGCGCAGTGGATGCGCTGGCATCGCCTTGGCCTTACCAGCTGGTCTACCTGTTTCCTCCGATTCCGCTGATCCCAAGGGTGCTCAAGCGGATCAGGCATCAAAGAGGGAGAGCAATCTTGATTGCCCCGAATTGGCCCCGAAGAGCGTGCTACACGGCTCTTCTGGACATGTCCATAGAGGACCCTTGGCCTCTACCACTAAGAAGGGATCTTCTTCAACAAGGACCGTCCGTCTACCCGGACTTATGGTGGCCTCGTTTGACAGCATGGAAGTTGAGTGGAACATCCTAGCTCACAAAGGGCTTTCCAAGAAGGTCCTTGCCACTATGGTGCAAGCCAGAAAACCTGTGACGTCAAAACACTATCATCATATCTGGCGGAGATATGTCTCCTGGTGCGAGGAACGCACATATCCCTCTGCGGAATTCCACTTGGGGAGGTTCCTACGTTTCCTGAAGGCTGGAGTGGATAAAGGCTTACATCTGGGATCCATTAAGGTTCAGATTGCAGCTCTTTCCATCTTCTTCCAGAAGAAGTTGGCTTCTCTTGCCGAAGTTCAGACCTTCTTGCAAGGGGTGCTTCACATACATCCTCCATTCGTGCCGCCTACGGCACCTTGGGATCTGGATGTAGTGTTACGCTTTCTACAGTCCTCCTGGTTTGAACCTCTGACGACGGTAGAAGATAAGTACCTCACATGGAAAACGGTGATGTTACTGGCCCTGGCTTCTGCTAGGCGTGTCTCAGAATTGGGAGCCTTGTCGTGCAAAAGTCCCTACTTGGTCTTTTACGAGAACAGAGCGGAGCTCAGGACTAGACAGCAGTTCCTGCCGAAGGTGGTCTCCGCGTTTAACTTGAATCAACCTATTGTGATTCTGTACAGTTCTGACACTTTTGCTCCTCCGGAGGCATTGGATGCAGTGCGAGCCTTGAAAGTCTATGTCAAGAGGACGGCTCGGATCAGAAAGACGGATTCCTTGTTCGTGCTGTATGATGCGCGGAAAAAGGGTTGCCCTGCTTCAAAGCAGTCCATTGCTCGTTGGATTAGGCTTACTATCCAACAATCCTATGCGTCGGCAGCCTTACCTGTTCCACAGTCCCTGAATGCCCACTCTACCAGGTTGGTGGGCACTTCCTGGGCGGCTGCCCATGGAGTCTCGGCCCTACAACTATGCCGAGCTGCTACCTGGTCGGGGAAGAACACCTTTGTGAAGTTCTACAAGTTTGATACCCTGGCCAAAGAGGATATCCAGTTTGGGCAGGCGGTGCTGCAGATGTCTCCGCACGTTCCCACCCATTCTGGAAGCTTTGGGACATCCCCATCAAACTAATCTGTCCCCAATATCCCTTATGGATGCTAGAGAAAATAGGATTTTAAATACCTACTGGTAAATCCTTTTCTCGTAGTCCATAAGGGATATTGGGCGCCCGCCTCTGTGCGGTGACTTTCTGCAGGTTCTCTGTTATATGTTCCTGTTCCGCTGTTGCTGTTAATGTTGCCAGATGTTGCTGGCTAAGAGATACATATATTAGTGTGCTGGTGTGAAAATCTCACCACTCTTTTTGTTATGTTCCTTGTCTCAAGTATGTCCTTTCTCATTCGGGCAATGTTTTACCTATAACTGACCTGTAGGAGGAGACATAGAGGGGAGGAGCCAGCACACCCAGAGGAAGAAATTTAAAGTGCACTGGCTCCTTTGGACCCGTCTATACCCCATCGTACTAATCTGTCCCCAATATCCCTTATGGACTACGAGAAAAGGATTTACCGGTAGGTATTTAAAATCCTATTATTTATTGTTCCACGTGCCAGGTAATGTTATCTGATGAGTCCTGTCACTACTTTATTGATTGCTGAGGGGGAGATGTACTAAGCAGTGATAAAAGTGGAGAAGTGAGCCAGTGGAGAAGTTGCCCATTGCAACCAATCAGCATTGGCGTAACATTTATAATTTGGATACTATAAAAGTATACAGAGCAGCTGATTGGTTGCCATGGGCAACGTCTCCACTAGCTCACCTCTCCACTCTTATCACTGCTTAGTACATATCCTCCTGAGATATTTAAGTGCCGTTGTGGCATTGTCTTTAATTGGAGCAAATAAAGTAAATATTTATGGTGATAAAGGCGCGATCTCCGCGTCCTTTTACCGCTGTTACACTTAGTGCTGTAAACAACGACAGACGGTATGCCACCGTCGTACACTGAGCAGATGGCAGGCAGTTAGATTGGTGCCAGACGCATGGAGACACAGGAGGGTAATTAGTCTAAGAGCTGGCACGGGCCATTATTTTTATTCTTCTTTGCGCGCTGAATCACCGGAGCGTTGGCAAGCGTCGCACAATCAGCTGTACAAAATGGCAAACTACAAACATCCATTTTTAATTAGCAATAATGACTTAGAGTGCGTTCATGGACTGTCATCCCGGCTAATTGGCGGTTACAGATACAACCGACCCAGCACATTATCGGCAGCTGTCAGGAAAAAGGCCTGAGGCAGGGGACATAAGCCAGACGTAGCAGAGCCTCTAGGACCATGCAGGATCCCCTGCCAGGTGACATCATCTCCCAAACGCGGCTACTCACTATTATTTTCTTTATGTTACAGGCGTGACAGACGTCAGAGCAGCAAAGTCTGAGAATTACAGCAGCTCTTCCGATGACGATGTCAGGGATAATCGCTCCCTGTCGTATAAGGTAATTACAGCAAAGAGGCTGGGATAAGCTGAAATAATGCTGTTTATGCTGCAAAAGCTGTTTTACATACTGGTTATCTTACACAATGCGGTGACTGTGACCGAGCGCCCGCTTTTATGGGAACATTGTACAGTGGCTGTGCGTCAGTTACAAGGAATTATGGGTAGAGATCTGCAGATGGTCATCTTTCTACCTCAGTGCTTGCTGGCTACACACAGTGACGGCAGGGCCATCTTAACCTACAGGCACCAGGGCCTCCGAGCAGAGCCAGGTGGTGGTCACACAATCAGAGTGGTGAGGCAGCGTTCTCTTCCTGCCTCCCAGCCGCACCCAGACAGTGAATGGTGTCAGGATGCTGATTGGTGTGTGGATGGAGCTATCTACCAATCAGATAGCTGACAGCCCCTCACTGTCTGGATGCATGTGGAGAGACGACGCATGAGCTGATATGGCAACACTCTTAAGGGCCCTACACACTGGTCAATTTTAGGGATGTTATGTTTTTTTTTACCAACGATTCTTGCCTGCACACTGGACGATATCGATGGACGATATGAGAACACATACATCTATATCGTCCAAATTGACTTGCATGTATAAACGAGGATAGATCAGCGATGAACGATCGCAGGGCCGCGCATCGTTCATCGTTGATGCATACACACTGACCGATATGAACGATTTATCATTCATGTCTATCATTGTTATCGGCAAGTGTGTAGGGCCCTTATCACATTCAAAATGCCTGCTTCCACTGTGTGCAGGAGATGGGCCCCCGGTGTAGGCCCTTTTGCTGCAATATTCTGGTGAAAGTGTGGAATTGCTGTATTGGAGGACATTTATCGGACTGTTTACCTCCAAACTGTCCCCATTGAGTAGAGTTGAGGATCTGACCCACCATCACAGCTGCTGGTACCATTGTTCAAGCTGTGGGAGAGTTGTGTGGTATAACCAGTGTAATACTGCTCTGCACCACTGTGTGGCGCTGCCTGTGAGATTTTAGTGATAGACGAGACATGTTTGTGCCTCAACGCCCCCATTGTGACACACATATGCCCCCTTACACAGGCACCGCCTCACGGGAGATGAAAAGTTGGGAAGTAAGCCACTGGTACACAAGTTATTAGGCAAAAATGCGCTGTAACTCGTAGCAACCATTTGCTTACTTTTTGGACATTCCCTCCGGAGTCATTGCCAATATAAAATGTTGCTATACGTGCCCATTTTTTCCACCAATAACACTCAACCATCTAATAATAATTTTTATTAACAGTTATTTTTATAGCACACACATATACCATGGAGCTTTGCAGAGAATATGTCACTCATTCATGTCAGTCCTAACGCCGGTGGAGCTTGCAATCTATGGGGTAGATGTAAGAAGCATTATGTGCCCTGATACCGTTTCTCCCCCATGTAAGACTGCGACGGTGCGTGCTGAGTGACAGGGCCGCTACGTGCCCCTGTCTATATCGGCGTGCTAAAATATCGCACGCCGATATGCAGGACAATGTATGAGAGGTCAGTGGAACCGAATATTCCGACCCCTGCAGGTATCGATTTTGACAGCTGCAGGTGTCATTGCCCTATATCCACAGCAAGGACAGTTCTGTGCCTGGCTGTGGCAGGTGCAGGCTCCAGGCAGCATGTGAGATCTCGCGAGAGTAGCAAAATCTCATGCATGTGCGCGGGAGGCGGCTGGGGGAGAGACACGGCGCATCAGCTCTCTAACGGGGATCACTGGAGGAGGGAGTTTTCACTCCCCCGCTCCGGCAAACAAAATATTCTTACATCTCATCGATGTACTTTCATGCTTCGCCTCTCTAATGAGGCGAAGCATGGAGATATATAGCGGCATGATACGTACGTACATCGTCCCCTCTGTTCCCTATCACATGGACACACACTAGGATTAATCTTTGTCAACAGTCAATTAACCTTCCAATATGTTTTTGGAGTGTGGGAGGAAATTGGAGGCACCTGAAGAGAACCCACAAAAGCAAGGGGAGAACATGAGAAATCCACATAGATTGTGTCTTCATCAGGAATTCCACTCATTGGGGGGAATGTAATAGGGTGTGAGAATCAGATAGTGAGAGATTTTAGGAAAGTTCTCCTGTTTTCTTAAAGTGCCAATCATTTAATGGCAAAGGGGGTAATTCCAAGTTGATCGCAGTAGGAAAATTTTTAGCAGTTGGGCAAAACCATGGGGGTCATTCCGAGTTGTTCGCTCGGTAAAAATCTTCGCATCGCAGCGATTTTCCGCTTAATGCGCATGCGCAATGTCCGCACTGCGACTGCGCCAAGTAAATTTGCTATGCAGTTAGGAATTTTACTCACGGCATTTTCATCGTTCTGGCGATCGTAATGTGATTGACAGGAAATGGGTGTTACTGGGCGGAAACAGGCCGTTTTATGGGCGTGTGGGAAAAAACGCTACAGTTTCCGGAAAAAACGCAGGAGTGGCCGGAGAAACGGGGGAGTGTCTGGGCGAACGCTGGGTGTGTTTGTGACGTCAAACCAGGAACGACAAGCACTGAACTGATCGCAGATGCCGAGTAAGTCTGGAGCTACTCAGAAACTGCTACGAGGTGTGTAATCGCAATATTGCGAATACATCGTTCGCAATTTTAAGATGCTAAGATTCACTCCCAGTAGGCGGCGGCTTAGCATGAGCAAATCTGCTAAAATCCGCTTGCGAGCGAACAACTCGGAATGACCCCCCATGTGTACTGCAGGTGGGGCAGATATAACATTTGCAGAGAGAGTTAGATTTGGGTGGGTTATTTTGTTTCTGTGCAGGGTAAATACTGGCTGCTTTATTTTTACACTGCAATTTAGATAGCAGATTGAACTCACCACACCCAAATCTATCTCTCTCTGCACATGTTATATCTGCCCCCTCTGCAGTGCACATAGGGGGTCATTCCGAGTTGTTCGCTCGCAAGCTGCTTTTAGCAGCTTTACACACGCTAAGCCGCCGCCTACTGGGAGTGAATCTTAGCTTCTTAAAATTGCGAACGAAAGATTCTCAAAATTGCAATTACACTGTCCTCTTAGCAGTTTCTGAGTAGCTTCAAACTTACTCGGCATCTGCGATCAGTTCAGTGCTTGTCGTTCCTGGTTTGACGTCACAAACACACCCAGCGTTCGCCCAGACACTCCTCCGTTTCTCCAGCCACTCCCGTGTTTTTCCCAGAAACGGTAGCGTTTTTTCACACACACCCATAAAACGGCCTGTTTCCGCCCAGAAACACCCACTTCCTGTCAATCACATTACAATCACCAGAACGAGGAAAAAACTGTGAGTAAAATTCCTAACTGCATAGCAAATTTACTTGGCGCAGTCGCAGTGCGGACATGGCGCATGTGCACTAAGCGGAAAATCGCTGCGATGCAAAAAAATTTACAGAGCGAACAACTCGGAATGACCCCCATGGTTTTGCCCAACTGCTAACAAAGTTCCCGCTGCGATCAACTCAGAATTACCCCCAAAATCAACCTGGTTTTGCGATGTAAATGATTGCCACTTTAAAAATAAAACCTGTAGAACTCTCCCAAAATCTCTCACTTTCTAATTCTCACACCCTATTACATCCCCCCCCATGACCTCACTTATGAGACAGTAATTCTAACCATTATACCAGTGGTCTCCAACCTTAATTGGGGTGTGAGCTACTCAAGAAAAATTAAACCTCCTGAAGAGCTACTAACATTTAAAAAAAAAAAAAAAATCTGTCAAATAACCGAAAAATTTAAGGTCATTTAATGAAAATTAAATAAATGTTTAATAGAAAACTAACAATACATTAAATTAATACAGTGATAGTGTTGCAATGCCCATGATAAATTATGCCACACACTGTAATGCCCGTGATACTTTATGCCACACACCACAATGCCCCTGACACATTATACCACACACCGTAATGCCTTTGACACCTTATGCCACACACCGTAATGCCTATTACACATTATGCCACACACCGTAAGGCCAATTACACATTATGCCACACACCGTAAGGCCCATTACACATTATGACACACACCGTAATGCCCATTACACATTATGCCACACCGTAATGCTTATTACACATTATGCCACACACCGTAATGCCCATTACACATTATGCCACACACCATAATGCCCATTACACATTATGCCACACACCGTAATGCCCATTACACATTATGCCACACACCATAATGCCCATTACACATTATGCCACACACCGTAATGCCCATTACACATTATGCCACACACCATAATGCCCATTACACATTATGCCACACACCGTAATACCCATTACACATTATCCCACACACCGTACTGCCCATTACACGTTATGTCCCACAGTAAGGCTTCTAATTACTTTTAAATTACTTGCTCGTTGTCAGGGGTCTTATGCTCGTTGCCAGGGGTTCCATTTTCATTGCCAGGGGTTTCATGCTCGGGGTTCTGTTCTCATTGCCATGGGTTTCATGCTCTGGGTTCCATGCTCGTTGTCAGGGGTTTCACACTCTGGGTGTCATGCTTGTAGACAGGGGTGCAATGCTTGTTGTCAGGGGTATAATGCTTGTAGCCAGGGGTTTCATGCTCTGGGTGTCATGCTCGTTGCCAAGGGTTTCATGCTCGTTGTTAGGGGTGTCATGCTCGTTGCCAGAGGTTTCATGCTCTGGGTGTCATGCTCGTTGCCAGGGGTTCCTGCTCGTTGTTAGGGGTGTCATGCTCGTTGACAGGGGTTTCATGCTCTGGGTGTCATGCTCTTTGTTCTGGGTTTCATGGCATAAGATGCAGCTTTGCAGAAAACGGCATCTTCTCCCGGCGGCGCCAGCGCTGAGTGCTCCCAGTACTTCTGGGTAATGCTGTAGTGCTGTGCTTCCTGTTAGGCGCTAGAGGTCAAGTATAACCTCTAGCATCTGTCTCCTCCGAGGTGGAGGAGTGCTATGGACAGGCGGGGGGAGTCAATTGCGGACTCCTCCTGAGCTCGGGCAGTAGCAGCCACCACAGGGGTCGAGCTACCCGGATTGCGATAGCGAGCTACCCATTGCTTGTGAGCGATGGGTTGGAGACTGCTGCACTACACCAACCATGCCATCCTGAACGGAAATATGTGTGAAACAACTTTGAATAAAGAACTTCATACAGGAAAGCACACCTTGTTTTTTACAGTAATCAGTAATGTTACGGTTTAGCGCACTGCCATAAACTCGTATGCTTTTTTTGCACACCGACTGTTAACCCTTGATGCATCTGGCATCTTCCTTTCCATAACCCTTGGACATGGGATTATGGGGCTAGTTCAGTAGGGATAGCAAATTCTGATTATCAGCATAATTTGCTATCCTTTTGGTCGCATCCTGGGGGCCGCCTCCCCCGTTCAACAAGCAGAAATTGCGATCGTTTCGCAATTTCTGCTTGTCAGCCGAAACTAAAGAGGACTCCTGCTGGCGCGGCTTAGCTGCGGCCGCAGGAGTCCCGACGGCCTTTTACCTGTTGCGGCGGCTGCTTGTGACGTCATGCAGCAGCCGCGAGCACGCCCCCGACACGCCTCCGTTCGTCCGCCTCCGCCCACCATGCGGGTCACCCCCCTTCCCGCAACGCTCCGTCTCCTCCCTGGAAACGGAACATGGCCGTCTGACCCACGACCGCCTCTGCCTACTTGAGGCGATTACTTTTTCTCCTCCCCCCCACCCCCCCGCAGAAAGTGCGGGCGCACGCGCAGGACGGAAGCTGCGCATGCGCCTGCGGGGCCATCGTAAAAATTCCGGTTGGATCGCGATCCAACCTGAATTAGCCCCATTACTGTGGAAATACGGCATGTAAAGGGTCACCGTGCGTGATTTCCAAACTGCAATTTATTTTTAACCTTGGCATATGCTAGCAGCTATTTGACAAAATGCACGATTCAACTTTTATGCTGAAAGAATATAGCCTTGTCAGAACGATGACAAAAACATCGAAGATTCCAAGGGAAGAGTGTGAAAGGTAACTGAATTCACCGGCACAAAGCGCTTAATGCCGCTGTGAAAGTTCCGCAATGGCTCTGAAGGGAGGAGATGGAACGCGTGTTTTGTTTATGCAGAATACAATCGTTTTCCTTGTGCCTATTGTACCCCTTCAAGGATGACTTCACTAATAAGGTTATAGTGTTCAGAACCATTTTATTCTCCCACTTCAGAGGCCAGGGACAGTGTCAGAACACATTGCCGCTCCTAGATAGCAGACTGGTAACACCATATAAGGCTGTCGGAGTGCAGTAAGGCACACGGTAGGCTGCTGCAGGACCGGATTAAGCCCTGAGGAGTCAGAGGCACTTAAAACAGGGAGGCTCCGGGGGAACGAGGGGTTTACTGTATATTGTATATTAGATTGTGCACCCCTCCCAGCGTGACCCATTCCGGGAGGGACAAAATGGTCTCTACCTGGACTTTCCTCTTAACTGTTTATAGCTCCACCTAATGAAAACGCATGTGTAATAGACATCCGGTGCCGGAAAATATATCAGATACATTGAAACAGAACGAGCACTGTCTGATATACCACAAGACAGTGTCTGTAAAACTGCAATCAGCAATGATTTCTATTTTCACAACCAATCACTTGCACTAACTACACATTCTAAGTGCATAATTGTGTCACCAGCAGGTGCGTAGCCTTATAGTCACACTTGTACTAAACCTTTATGTATGAGGACCCCCAGAGAGGTGTCTGTACTTATCATGCTCTGATAGCCTGGCTGTAGCCACAACATGCAGCACAGCTGATCACAGGCGTCTGTACTTATCATGCTCCCATATCCTGGCTGTAGCTATAACACGCAGCACAGCTGATCACAGGCGTCTGTACTTATCATGCTCCCATATCCTGGCTGTAGCCACAACACGCAGCACAGCTGATCACAGGCGTCTGTACTTATCATGCTCCACATATCCTGGCTGTAGCTATAACACGCAGCACAGCTGATCACAGGCGTCTGTACTTATCATGCTCCCATATCCTGGCTGTAGCCACAACACGCAGCACAGCTGATCACAGGTGTCTGTACTTATCATGCTCCCATATCCTGGCTGTAGCTATAACACGCAGCACAGCTGATCACAGGCGTCTGTACTTATCATGCTCCCAGATCCTGGCTGTAGCCACAACACGCAGCACAGCTGATCACAGGCGCCTGTACTTATCATGCTCCCATATCCTGGCTGTAGCCACAACACGCAGCACAGCTGATCACAGGCGTCTGTACTTATCATGCTCCCATATCCTGGCTGTAGCCACAACATGCAGCACAGCTGATCACAGGCGTCTGTACTTATCATGCTCCCATATCCTGGCTGTAGCTATAACACGCAGCACAGCTGATCACAGGCGTCTGTACTTATCATGCTCCCATATCCTGGCTGTAGCTATAACACGCAGCACAGCTGATCACAGGCGTCTGTACTTATCATGCTCCCATATCCTGGCTGTAGCCCCAACACGCAGCACAGCTGATCACAGGCGTCTGTACTTATCATGCTCCCATATCCTGGCTGTAGCTATAACACGCAGCACAGCTGATCACAGGTGTCTGTACTTATCATGCTCCCATATCCTGGCTGTAGCCACAACATGCAGCACAGCTGATCACAGGCGTCTGTACTTATCATGCTCCTATATCCTGGCTGTAGCTATAACACGCAGCACAACTGATCACAGGCGTCTGTACTTATCATGCTCCGATAGCCTGGCTGTAGCCACAACACGCAGCACAGCTGGTCACAGGCATCTGTACTTATCATGCTCCCATATCCTGGCTGAAGCTATAACACGCAGCACAGCTGGTCACAGGCGTCTGTACTTATCATGCTCCCATATCCTGGCTGTAGCCACAACACGCAGCACAGCTGATCACAGGTGTCTGTAGTTATCATGCTCCCATATCCTGGCTGTAGCCACAACACGCAGCACAGCTGATCACAGGCGCCTGTACTTATCATGCTCCCATATCCTGGCTGTAGCCACAACACGCAGCACAGCTGATCACAGGCGTCTGTACTTATCATGCTCCCATATCCTGGCTGTAGCCACAACATGCAGCACAGCTGATCACAGGCGTCTGTACTTATCATGCTCCCATATCCTGGCTGTAGCTATAACACGCAGCACAGCTGATCACAGGCGTCTGTACTTATCATGCTCCCATATCCTGGCTGTAGCTATAACACGCAGCACAGCTGATCATAGGCGTCTGTACTTATCATGCTCCCATATCCTGGCTGTAGCCACAACACACAGCACAGCTGATCACAGGCGTCTGTACTTATCATGCTCCCATATCCTGGCTGTAGCTATAACACGCAGCACAGCTGATCACAGGTGTCTGTACTTATCATGCTCCCATATCCTGGCTGTAGCCACAACATGCAGCACAGCTGATCACAGGCGTCTGTACTTATCATGCTCCCATATCCTGGCTGTAGCTATAACACGCAGCACAACTGATCACAGGCGTCTGTACTTATCATGCTCCCATATCCTGGCTGTAGCCACAACATGCAGCACAGCTGATCACAGGCGTCTGTACTTATCATGCTCCCATATCCTGGCTGTAGCTATAACACGCAGCACAGCTGATCACAGGCGTCTGTACTTATCATGCTCCCATATCCTGGCTGTAGCTATAACACGCAGCACAGCTGATCATAGGCGTCTGTACTTATCATGCTCCCATATCCTGGCTGTAGCCACAACACGCAGCACAGCTGATCACAGGCGTCTGTACTTATCATGCTCCCATATCCTGGCTGTAGCTATAACACGCAGCACAGCTGATCACAGGTGTCTGTACTTATCATGCTCCCATATCCTGGCTGTAGCCACAACATGCAGCACAGCTGATCACAGGCGTCTGTACTTATCATGCTCCCATATCCTGGCTGTAGCTATAACACGCAGCACAACTGATCACAGGCGTCTGTACTTATCATGCTCCGATAGCCTGGCTGTAGCCACAACACGCAGCACAGCTGGTCACAGGCATCTGTACTTATCATGCTCCCATATCCTGGCTGTAGCTATAACACGCAGCACAGCTGGTCACAGGCATCTGTACTTATCATGCTCCCATATCCTGGCTGTAGCCACAACATGCAGCACAGCTGATCACAGGCGTCTGTACTTATCATGCTCTGATAGCCTGGCTGTAGCCACAACATGCAGCACAGCTGATCACAGGTGTCTGTACTTATCATGCTCCGATAGCCTGGCTGTAGCCACAACACGCAGCACAGCTGATCACACGCATCTGTACTTATCATGCTCCCATATCCTGGCTGTAGCTATAACACACAGCACAGCTGGTCACAGGCATCTGTACTTATCATGCTCCCATATCCTGGCTGTAGCCACAACACGCAGCACAGCTGATCACAGGTGTCTGTACTTATCATGCTCCCATATCCTGGCTGTAGCCACAACATGCAGCACAGCTGATCACAGGTGTCTGTACTTATCATGCTCCCATATCCTGGCTGTAGCTATAACATGCAGCACAGCTGATCACAGGCATCTGTACTTATCATGCTCCCATATTCTGGCTGTAGCCACAACACACAGCGCAGCTGATCACAGGAATCTGTACTTATCATGCTCCCATATCCTGGCTGTAGCTATAACACGCAGCACAGCTGATCACAGATGTCTGTACTTATTATGCTCCCATATCCTGGCTGTAGCTATAACACGCAGCACAGCTGATCACAGGTGTCTGTACTTATCATGCTCCCATATCCTGGCTGTAGCTATAACATGCAGCACAGCTGATCACAGGTGTCTGTACTTATCATGCTCCCATATCCTGGCTGTAGCTATAATATGCAGCACATCTGATCACAGGTGTCTGTACTTATCATGCTCCCATATCCTGGCTGTAGCTATAACACGCAGCACAACTGATCACAGGCGTCTGTACTTATCATGCTCCCATATCCTGGCTGTAGCTATAACACGCAGCACAACTGATCACAGGCGTCTGTACTTATCATGCTCCGATAGCCTGGCTGTAGCCACAACACGCAGCACAGCTGGTCACAGGCATCTGTACTTATCATGCTCCCATATCCTGGCTGTAGCTATAACACGCAGCACAGCTGGTCACAGGCATCTGTACTTATCATGCTCCCATATCCTGGCTGTAGCCACAACATGCATCACAGCTGATCACAGGCGTCTGTACTTATCATGCTCTGATAGCCTGGCTGTAGCCACAACATGCAGCACAGCTGATCACAGGTGTCTGTACTTATCATGCTCCGATAGCCTGGCTGTAGCCACAACACGCAGCACAGCTGATCACAGGCATCTGTACTTATCATGCTCCCATATCCTGGCTGTAGCTATAACACACAGCACAGCTGATCACAGGCGTCTGTACTTATCATGCTCCCATATCCTGGCTGTAGCTATAACACGCAGCACAGCTGATCACAGGTGTCTGTACTTATCATGCTCCCATATCCTGGCTGTAGCCACAACATGCAGCACAGCTGATCACAGGCGTCTGTACTTATCATGCTCCCATATCCTGGCTGTAGCTATAACACGCAGCACAACTGATCACAGGCGTCTGTACTTATCATGCTCCGATAGCCTGGCTGTAGCCACAACACGCAGCACAGCTGGTCACAGGCATCTGTACTTATCATGCTCCCATATCCTGGCTGTAGCTATAACACGCAGCACAGCTGGTCACAGGCGTCTGTACTTATCATGCTCCCATATCCTGGCTGTAGCCACAACACGCAGCACAGCTGATCACAGGCGCCTGTACTTATCATGCTCCCATATCCTGGCTGTAGCCACAACACGCAGCACAGCTGATCACAGGCGTCTGTACTTATCATGCTCCCATATCCTGGCTGTAGCCACAACATGCAGCACAGCTGATCACAGGCATCTGTACTTATCATGCTCCCATATCCTGGCTGTAGCTATAACACGCAGCACAGCTGATCACAGGCGTCTGTACTTATCATGCTCCCATATCCTGGCTGTAGCTATAACACGCAGCACAGCTGATCATAGGCGTCTGTACTTATCATGCTCCCATATCCTGGCTGTAGCCACAACACGCAGTACATGTAGCCACAACACGCAGCACAGCTGATCACAGGCGTCTGTACTTATCATGCTCCCATATCCTGGCTGTAGCTATAACACGCAGCACAGCTGATCACAGGTGTCTGTACTTATCATGCTCCCATATCCTGGCTGTAGCCACAACATGCAGCACAGCTGATCACAGGCGTCTGTACTTATCATGCTCCCATATCCTGGCTGTAGCTATAACACGCAGCACAACTGATCACAGGCGTCTGTACTTATCATGCTCCCATATCCTGGCTGTAGCCACAACATGCAGCACAGCTGATCACAGGCGTCTGTACTAATCATGCTCCCATATCCTGGCTGTAGCTATAACACGCAGCACAGCTGATCACAGGCGTCTGTACTTATCATGCTCCCATATCCTGGCTGTAGCTATAACACGCAGCACAGCTGATCATAGGCGTCTGTACTTATCATGCTCCCATATCCTGGCTGTAGCCACAACACGCAGCACAGCTGAACACAGGCGTCTGTACTTATCATGCTCCCATATCCTGGCTGTAGCTATAACACGCAGCACAGCTGATCACAGGTGTCTGTACTTATCATGCTCCCATATCCTGGCTGTAGCCACAACATGCAGCACAGCTGATCACAGGCGTCTGTACTTATCATGCTCCCATATCCTGGCTGTAGCTATAACATGCAGCACAACTGATCACAGGCGTCTGTACTTATCATGCTCCGATAGCCTGGCTGTAGCCACAACACGCAGCACAGCTGGTCACAGGCATCTGTACTTATCATGCTCCCATATCCTGGCTGTAGCTATAACACGCAGCACAGCTGGTCACAGGCATCTGTACTTATCATGCTCCCATATCCTGGCTGTAGCCACAACATGCAGCACAGCTGATCACAGGCGTCTGTACTTATCATGCTCTGATAGCCTGGCTGTAGCCACAACATGCAGCACAGCTGATCACAGGTGTCTGTACTTATCATGCTCCGATAGCCTGGCTGTAGCCACAACACGCAGCACAGCTGATCACAGGCATCTGTACTTATCATGCTCCCATATCCTGGCTGTAGCTATACCACACAGCACAGCTGGTCACAGGCATCTGTACTTATCATGCTCCCATATCCTGGCTGTAGCCACAACACGCAGCACAGCTGATCACAGGTGTCTGTACTTATCATGCTCCCATATCCTGGCTGTAGCCACAACATGCAGCACAGCTGATCACAGGTGTCTGTACTTATCATGCTCCCATATCCTGGCTGTAGCTATAACATGCAGCACAGCTGATCACAGGCATCTGTACTTATCATGCTCCCATATTCTGGCTGTAGCCACAACACACAGCGCAGCTGATCACAGGAATCTGTACTTATCATGCTCCCATATCCTGGCTGTAGCTATAACACGCAGCACAGCTGATCACAGATGTCTGTACTTATTATGCTCCCATATCCTGGCTGTAGCTATAACACGCAGCACAGCTGATCACAGGTGTCTGTACTTATCATGCTCCCATATCCTGGCTGTAGCTATAACATGCAGCACAGCTGATCACAGGTGTCTGTACTTATCATGCTCCCATATCCTGGCTGTAGCTATAATATGCAGCACAGCTGATCACAGGTGTCTGTACTTATCATGCTCCCATATCCTGGCTGTAGCTATAACACGCAGCACAACTGATCACAGGCGTCTGTACTTATCATGCTCCCATATCCTGGCTGTAGCTATAACACGCAGCACAACTGATCACAGGCATCTGTACTTATCATGCTCCGATAGCCTGGCTGTAGCCACAACACGCAGCACAGCTGGTCACAGGCATCTGTACTTATCATGCTCCCATATCCTGGCTGTAGCTATAACACGCAGCACAGCTGGTCACAGGCATCTGTACTTATCATGCTCCCATATCCTGGCTGTAGCCACAACATGCAGCACAGCTGATCACAGGCGTCTGTACTTATCATGCTCTGATAGCCTGGCTGTAGCCACAACATGCAGCACAGCTGATCACAGGTGTCTGTACTTATCATGCTCCGATAGCCTGGCTGTAGCCACAACACGCAGCACAGCTGATCACAGGCATCTGTACTTATCATGCTCCCATATCCTGGCTGTAGCTATAACACACAGCACAGCTGGTCACAGGCATCTGTACTTATCATGCTCCCATATCCTGGCTGTAGCCACAACACGCAGCACAGCTGATCACAGGTGTCTGTACTTATCATGCTCCCATATCCTGGCTGTAGCCACAACATGCAGCACAGCTGATCACAGGTGTCTGTACTTATCATGCTCCCATATCCTGGCTGTAGCTATAACATGCAGCACAGCTGATCACAGGCATCTGTACTTATCATGCTCCCATATTCTGGCTGTAGCCACAACACACAGCGCAGCTGATCACAGGAATCTGTACTTATCATGCTCCCATATCCTGGCTGTAGCTATAACACACAGCACAGCTGATCACAGATGTCTGTACTTATTATGCTCCCATATCCTGGCTGTAGCTATAACACGCAGCACAGCTGATCACAGGTGTCTGTACTTATCATGCTCCCATATCCTGGCTGTAGCTATAACATGCAGCACAGCTGATCACAGGTGTCTGTACTTATGCTCCCATATCCTGGCTGTAGCTATAATATGCAGCACAGCTGATCACAGGTGTCTGTACTTATCATGCTCCCATATCCTGGCTGTAGCTATAACATGCAGCACAGCTGGTCACAGGCATCTGTACTTATCATGCTCCCATATCCTGGCTGTAGCTATAATATGCAGCACAGCTGATCACAGGTGTCTGTACTTATCATGCTCCCATATCCTGGCTGTAGCTATAACACGCAGCACAGCTGATCATAGGCGTCTGTACTTATCATGCTCCCATATCCTGGCTGTAGCCACAACACGCAGCACAGCTGATCACAGGCATCTGTACTTATCATGCTCCCATATTCTGGCTGTAGCCACAACACACAGCACAGCTGATCACAGGTGTCTGTACTTATCATGCTCCCATATCCTGGCTGTAGCCACAACACACAGCACAGCTGATCACAGGTGTCTGTACTTATCATGCTCCCATATCCTGGCTGTAGCCACAACATGCAGCACAGCTGATCACAGGTGTCTGTACTTATCATGCTCCCATATCCTGGCTGTAGCTATAACATGCAGCACAGCTGATCACAGGCATCTGTACTTATCATGCTCCCATATTCTGGCTGTAGCCACAACACACAGCGCAGCTGATCACAGGAATCTGTACTTATCATGCTCCCATATCCTGGCTGTAGCTATAACACGCAGCACAGCTGATCACAGATGTCTGTACTTATTATGCTCCCATATCCTGGCTGTAGCTATAACACGCAGCACAGCTGATCACAGGTGTCTGTACTTATCATGCTCCCATATCCTGGCTGTAGCTATAACATGCAGCACAGCTGATCACAGGTGTCTGTACTTATGCTCCCATATCCTGGCTGTAGCTATAATATGCAGCACAGCTGATCACAGGTGTCTGTACTTATCATGCTCCCATATCCTGGCTGTAGCTATAACATGCAGCACAGCTGGTCACAGGCATCTGTACTTATCATGCTCCCATATCCTGGCTGTAGCTATAATATGCAGCACAGCTGATCACAGGTGTCTGTACTTATCATGCTCCCATATCCTGGCTGTAGCTATAACACGCAGCACAGCTGATCATAGGCGTCTGTACTTATCATGCTCCCATATCCTGGCTGTAGCCACAACACGCAGCACAGCTGATCACAGGCATCTGTACTTATCATGCTCCCATATTCTGGCTGTAGCCACAACACACAGCACAGCTGATCACAGGTGTCTGTACTTATCATGCTCCCATATCCTGGCTGTAGCTATAACATGCAGCACAGCTGATCACAGGCATCTGTACTTATCATGCTCCCATATTCTGGCTGTAGCCACAACACACAGCACAGCTGATCACAGGTGTCTGTACTTATCATGCTCCCATATCCTGGCTGTAGCCACAACACACAGCGCAGCTGATCACAGATGTCTGTACTTATCATGCTCCCATATTCTGGCTGTAGCCACAACACAGGCAGCACAGAGAAGTGTCACTGACTACCATAGTAACTCAGTTCTGTGTGCTGGTTACAGGGCCTGATTTGTGTGTTTGCTTTCTATGTGCGGCGCCATCTTCCCTAAGATTAGTGGGAAGATGCCACCACCGTTGCCGGCCATAGCACAGGTATACTGGGGGGGGGGGTAGCGGACCTGGGACTCCACCAGGCCCCTCCAGCAGCCCAGCTAATTTGTACGCGCCCCCCTTCTTGGCGTCACTGTGTGGAGGGACTGAAGCGTCCGCTTTGATTGAGAATCTTCATATGAGCATCTTCTTTAGATGCCACCATCGGGTTCACCATCAGAACTTATACCAGCTCTGTGGCAGGAGATTATCAGTCTATCGCCTCCTGTGAGAAGGAATTTGATGTTGCATTGTTGGTATTTCCGCTGCGACGGAGCCATTACCCGCAACTGAATAGACCACCAAGTGTTGGTACATAAGTTTGGATGCATTAGGATGTTCCTTCTCTACTAGATATCATGTACTGATCAGGGGGGTTATTCATTAGTTGCTAACAAACCAAAAAAGTCAGCAATTGGGCAAAACCATGTTGCACTGCAGGTGGGGCAGATGTAACATGTGCAGAGAGAGTTAGATTGGTTTTGTCCAATTGCTGTTTTTTTTTTTGTTTGCTAACAACTCTAAATAACCCCCAGCGCACATTTGGCCTTAAAAGATTGTTTTCCTCATGAAGTTGTAATAACCTTTAAAATGGTGATACGTGGATTGATTTTGGAAGCTGAGCGTGACCAGAATTCACTACCCACTGCACCATGGCCCAGAGCGATGATGTGGCGTTTACCCATTCTAGTGGCTCCTCTGCATGGCTGTGGTGATCCTGGGCCGATTACCCATAAAAGGAAATTGACAATCGAAACACAGTTTTTTCTTCAGGGTCCATAGGGATCCACAGGGAATACCTTGGGGTGTAGGTGGTTGGTTAGGACCGGGCACCAAACAGTTATTTTGGGGTTAATTTATGTAAAATGGCTAGTAAAAGCTTTGTCCTTTTCAATATTGGGCATAATCGTAATCATAAGCGCCATGTTTTACAATCCGCAGCTTCCTAAATAAACTCCTTTTGTGTTTAAGGGCATGGTGTTTCTCTTCTCACATGTCACTTCCCCTGTCACATGCAGCCCTGTCCTCACTGACACATCACTCATCTCCTGATATACTCTGTGCTACTGGGGACCCTGCTCCTCCCACTATATAATTCTCAGCCTGTGGCTTCCTGCTGCCTCCATTCCCTTCCTCACATCATATCACTTCCCCTGTTACATGCAGCCCTGTCCTCACTGTCACATCACTCATCTCCTGATATACTCTGTGCTGCTGGGGACCCTGCTCCTCCCACTATATAACTCTCAGTTTGTGGCTTCCTGCTGCCTCCATTCCACTCCTCACATCATGTCACTGCCCTGTCACATGCAGTCCTGTCCTCACTGACACATCACTCATCTCCTGATATACTCTGTGCTGCTGGGGAACCTTGCGCCTCCCACTATATAACTCTCAGTCTATGGCTTCCTGCTGCCTCCACTCCCCTCCTCACATCATATCACTGCCCCTGTCACATGCAGCTCTGTCCTCACTGACACATCACTCATCTCCTGATATACTCTGTGCTGCTGGGGAACCCTGCGCCTCCCACTATATAACTCTCAGTCTGTGGCTTCCTGCTGCCTCCATTCCCTTCCTCACATCATATCACTGCCCCTGTCACATGCAGTCCTGTCCTCACTGACACATCACTCATCTCCTGATATACTCTGTGCTGCTGGGGAACCTTGCGCCTCCCACTATATAACTCTCAGTCTATGGCTTCCTGCTGCCTCCACTCCCCTCCTCACATCATATCACTGCCCCTGTCACATGCAGCTCTGTCCTCACTGACACATCACTCATCTCCTGATATACTCTGTGCTGCTGGGGAACCCTGCGCCTCCCACTATATAACTCTCAGTCTGTGGCTTCCTGCTGCCTCCATTCCCTTCCTCACATTATATCACTTCCCCTGTTACATGCAGCCCTGTCCTCACTGTCACATCACTCATCTCCTGATATACTTTGTGCTGCTGGGGGACCCTGCTCCTCCCACTATATAACTCTCAGTCTGTGGCTTCCTGCTGCCTCCATTCCCCTCCTCACATCATGTCACTGCCCTGTAACATGCAGTCCTGTCCTCACTGACACATCACTCATCTCCTGATATACTCTGTGCTGCTGGGGAACCCTGCGCCTCCCACTATATAACTCTCAGTCTGTGGCTTCCTGCTGCCTCCATTCCCCTCCTCACATCATGTCACTGCCCCTGTCACATGCAGCCCTGTCCTCACTGACACATCACTCATCTCCTGATATACTCTGTGCTGCTGGGGACCCTGCTCCTCCCACTATATAACTCTCTCAGTCTGTGGCTTCCTGCTGCCTCCATTCCCCTCCTCACATCCTGTCACTTACCCTGTCACATGCAGCCCTGTCCTCACTGACACATCACTCATCTCCTGATATACTCTGTGCTACTGGGGACCCTGCTCCTCCCACTATATAATTATCAGCCTGTGGCTTCCTGCTGCCTCCATTCCCTTCATCACATCATATCACTTCCCCTGTTACATGCAGCCCTGTCCTAACTGTCACATCACTCATCTCCTGATCTACTTTGTGCTGCTGGGGACCCTGCTTCTTCCATTATATAACTCTCACTCTGTGGCTTCCTGCTGCCTCCATTCCCCTCCTCACATCATGTCACTGCCCCTATCACATACAGCCCTGTCCTCACTGACACATCACTCATCTCCTGATATACTCTGTGCTGCTGGGGACCCTGCTCCTCACACTATATAACTCTCAGTCTGTGGCTTCCTGCTGCCTCCATTCCCTTCCTCACATCATATCACTGCCCCTGTCACATGCAGCCCTGTCCTCACTGACACATCACTCATCTCCTGATATACTCTGTGCTGCTGGGGAACCCTGCTCCTCCCACTATATAACTCTCAGTCTGTGGCTTCCTGCTGCCTCCATTCCCCTTCTCACATCATGTCACTGCCCCTGTCACATGGAGTCCTGTCCTCACTGACACATCACTCATCTCCTGATATACTCTGTGCTGCTGGGGACCCTGCTCCTCCCACTATATAACTCTCTGTCTGTGGCTTCCTGCTGCCTCCATTCCCCTCCTCACATCCTGTCACTTACCCTGTCACATGCAGCCCTGTCCTCACTGACACATCACTCATCTCCTGATATACTCTGTGCTACTGGGGACCCTGCTCCTCCCACTATATAATTATCAGCCTGTGGCTTCCTGCTGCCTCCATTCCCTTCCTCACATCATATCACTTCCCCTGTTACATGCAGCCCTGTCCTCACTGTCACATCACTCATCTCCTGATATACTTTGTGCTGCTGGGGACCCTGCTCCTCCCACTATATAACTCTCAGTCTGTGGCTTCCTGCTGCCTCCATTCCCCTCCTCACATCATGTCACTGCCCTGTCACATGCAGTCCTGTCCTCACTGACACATCACTCATCTCCTGATATACTCTGTGCTGCTGGGGAACCCTGCTCCTCCCACTATATACTGTAACTCTCAGTCTGTGGCTTCCTGCTGCCTCCATTCCCTTCCTCACATCATATCACTGCCCCTGTCACATGCAGCCCTGTCCTCACTGACACATCACTCATCTCCTGATATACTCTGTGCTGCTGGGGACCCTGCTTCTTCCACTATATAACTCTCACTCTGTGGCTTCCTGCTGCCTCCATTCCCCTCCTCACATCATGTCACTGCCCCTATCACATACAGCCCTGTCCTCACTGACACATCACTCATCTCCTGATATACTCTGTGCTGCTGGGGACCCTGCTCCTCACACTATATAACTCTCAGTCTGTGGCTTCCTGCTGCCTCCATTCCCCTCCTCACATCATGTCACTGCCCCTGTCACATGCAGCCCTGTCCTCACTGACACATCACTCATCTCCTGATAATCTCTGTGCTGCTGGGGACCCTGCTCCTCCCACTATATACTGTAACTCTCAGTCTGTGGCTTCCTGCTGCCTCCATTCCCCTCCTCACATCATGTCACTGCCCTGTCATATGCAGTCCTGTCCTCACTGACACATCACTCATCTCCTGATATACTCTGTGCTGCTGGGGGACTCTGCTCCTCCCACTATATAACTCTCAGTATGTTGCTATGGGAACACCACCTTTGTTTTGTACAAAAGGGACAGATTCACTAAAGCTTCTAAAAATGACAGTGAAGGTATTGCCCGTAACAACCAATCAGAGTCTTGCTATCATTTCTGTATTGTATCCTAGAAAATGATAGGCAGAATTGAATTGGTTGCTACTGGCAACACCTAGAAGCTTTAGTGCATTTACCGCCAAGTTCCATAACCCTTTTGTGTTTGACGCTGATGCAGTGAATGTGCTAGAGCAGAGGATCCACTTTCATTCTGTAAATGTTGTCCTGGATCTATTATCCTTATCTGGTCTCCCAGAATGACTATACTGTATGTACAGGATTGTATGCAAGATGCATTTTCTGCATCGCTGTGTAACTTACACTTTGTCCCATTCTGTCAGGACACCCGGGCTTCCAAACATCGGAGAAAGATGGAGAGAGAGGCCAGGCTGAAAGCTAAACAAGAGGAGCTGAAGAGGTTGCACAAGGCTCAGGTGAGTGGGATATTCGGTGTACTCTCTGGATCTCCATGGATTGTCTCCTGCATTTCACGTGGTTGTAATCAGCCACAGAACCTGTGTAATGCATGAGTGTCCCGGTGTAAAGGGATAGTATGGTCAGCCTACAAAACCAGAAGCTTCATTCCTTCGCGAGAATGTCAGGAAGTGAAGTGGCATCAAGGAAAAGGACTGTATTTGCCGGTCTGGAGAGATTAAGCGCTTGGGGTTAATACTGTGATGTGTTTTCTACACAAAGAATACAAGGAATGTAGCCCATAACGTTTATCTTGGTCCGAAATTGTGCTCGGTAGCAGCCATATAATAGGATAATTAAACAGGTTTTCGGGGCGGCCTTGGGGAGACCTGCATTGTTCTCCAAGGACTCCGAGTCTTTACGTGGTTTACACTACATTAAAGCAGGTATGAAAAGTATTATTTCTGGCAGAATGGAGCACAGAGGTGGGAGGTATTGTAGCCCTGTACGTGGCAGAGAGACACTAAGTACATAGAGCTAGCACGATGAACGTGACACTGTCAGACCGTGGCCCGTATATATGAAGTAATTACAGTATATATAATCTTCCATGAACTGTTATGTGCGCCTATAAATTCTGAGACAGAGAACCCCCCCCCCCCTCCCCCAATCCATGTGCACCCTTCTGTGTCCAGTGTGTAGGGGGAGCAAAGTCCTCTCTCTCCACAGGGGTACCCTCCAACGTCTCTAAGAGTGCTCACACGTATTACTGATCACATTCGCACATAATACTGCACACTCACTCAACCCCACACATTTATCACACAGACACCCTCCTATTCCGCACTTACCTCTGTGCGCACATTCACTTTCTCCCTGGTACCTGCCCATATACAGCTATGAACAGTCCCCATTTAAAGGCAGTAAAGAAGGAAGATGGAAAGGAAGGAAAATTCAAAGGCAGTAAGGAAGGACGGCGGAAAGGAAGAAGGATAGGAAGGCAAATAGGAAGGTGGGAAGGCAGCGAGGAAGGAGGATGGGAAGGCGGAAAGGAAGGAAGATGGGAAGGAGGTATGGAAGGAAGGAAGACAGAAAGGAAGGAGGATGGGAAGGCAAATAGGAAAGTGGGAAGCAGTAAGGAAGGAGGATGGGAAGGCGGAAAGGAAGGAAGATGGGAAGGAGGTATGGAAGGAAGGAAGACAGAAAGGAAGGAGGATGGGAAGGCAAATAGGAAAGTGGGAAGCAGTAAGGAAGGAGGATGGGAAGGCGGAAAGGAAGGAAGATGGGAAGGCAGTATGGAAGGAAGGAAGGAGGATGGGAAGGCAGTATGGAAGGAAGACAGAAAGGAAGGAGGATGGGAAGGCAAATAGGAAGGTGGGAAGGCAGTATGGAAGGAGGATGGGAAGGCGGAAAGGAAGGAAGATGGGAAGGCAGTATGGAAGGAAGGAAGGAAGGAAGGAAGGAAGGAAGGAGGATGGGAAGGCAGTATGGAAGGAAGGAAGACAGAAAGGAAGGAGGATGGGAAGGCAAATAGGAAGGTGGGAAGGCAGTAAGGAAGGAGGATGGGAAGGCGGAAAGGAAGGAAGATGGGAAGGCAGTATGGAAGGAAGGAAGACAGAAAGGAAGGAGGATGGGAAGGCAGTATGGAAGGTCGACCTGACAGAAGGTCGACGTGAGTTTTTGCACCTTTTTTGGTGTCGTTTTCTCCGTACAGTGACCAGGGTCCCCAATTAGTGCACCGTGTCCCCTCGCATGGCTCTCTTTGCTCGCCATGCTTCGGGCAGGTTACTGTTCCCAATTGTAGTCCACGTGGATCGTAAAGTATGAAAAAGTTCTAAAAATGAATTTAAAAAACAACTCACGTTGACCTTTTGTCATATCAACCTAGAACATGTCGACCTAAAGTCCCTGTAGACCTAGAAACCATGTGGATCTGCTTACTGTCGACCAATAGTGGTCGACCTAGAGACCGGATACCGTGCGGAACAGGGCAGGTGTAAAATGGGACGTAAGTGCCTGACGCATGTGCTACTGCTGCTGACCGGAACGCACGTCCAGCTCTGCATATGGGTGGAAATCCGCTATGTTTGCATGTAACTGTTTCTGCCACCACTGCGCTCATTTGGCGGAACCTCTCTCGCTCAGCCCCCGCATACTGCCATGTTGTTTTTGTGCTATAGAAAACACACAAATCTTCCACTCTCATAAAACAGTGTATTATACAACGGTGCAGGACATCTTGTTTCTGCTAAATAGACTTCACTGAAGGTTCTCGGTGTATTGTGTACGGGGAATTGTCACCGTGTATCTCAGGATCTAAGTTTACGCTCTGTATGCCATCAAGTATAGTAAGATAGTTACATTGTAACACGCGATTCTTTCCTTAGACAATACAGCGCCAGCTTCAGGAGACTGAAGAGAAGCAGCGAGCCCTCGAGATACAAGGCGTCAGGCTTGAAAAGGCTCTCCGAGGAGAAGCAGGTAACCGCGCTCTGTGTGCTCTGCAAACTACCATTGTGCCGCTCCTGGAAGCGCACGGCGGATGTATACTTAGGAGGAAGACATGACTGTAAGAGGCTAGAATGTGGGTGAGCAGAGGAGTCACTGGCTATTAATCTGGCTGAGAAGCGGAGGACTATTACCGACCATATTATAGTATCTTACAAACTAGCGGGTCTATTTACTAAGTTTTGGAGAGAGATCAAGTGGACGGAAATAAAGTACCAACCAACCAGCTCCTAACTGTCATTTTTCAAACACAGCCTGTAACATGGCAGTTAGGATCTGATTGGCTGGTACTTTATCTCCATCCAAGGCTTAGTAAATAGACTCCTAAATCTCTTCTAGGGAGATAATTACAGTGAAAGATAACAAATACAAGGCAAATATAGCAATGACACTTATTTAGTCATTATTGTGCAACACACGCACACACAGTACACACACACACACACACACACACACACACTGTGAAAGCCGTGTTCTGTATATACGCTGTGCAATCTCTGTTGTCAATGTCAGCATTCTGGTAACTGTTTGTACCATCGGGGTCATTCCGAGTTGATCGCTCGCTGCCGATTTTCGCAGCGTAGTGGTCAGGTGAAAAAAACGGCATTTCTGCGCATGCCCCACAATGCGCACGCGCGACGTACGGGTACAAAGCCCGGTGCGGTTGTGCACAGGTTCTAGCAAAGTTTTCCTTCGCACTGGCGGCCGCAAGAAGATTGACAGGAAGGGGGGCGTTACTGGGTGTCAACTGACCGTTTTCAGGGAGTGTTTGCAAAAACGCAGGCGTGTCTGAAAAAAACGCAGGTGTGGCTGGGCGGGTGTAGGACGTCAAATCCGGACACGAATAGGCTGAAGTGATCGCAAACGCTGAGTAGGTTCAGAGCTACTCAGAAACTGCACAAACTTTTTTTGCAGAGCTTGGCTGCACATGCGTTCGCACTTCTGCTAAGCTAAAATACACTCCCCAGTGGGCGGCGGCATAGCGTTTGCACGGCTGCTATAACTAGCTAGCGAGCGATCAACTCGGAATGACCCCCCATGTGCGTTATGTATTACGTGACCTCCTAGCATTGTAATGACCAGGGCTGCAATACCCTCCACTGCTTTACGAAGATGAGACCCTGGTGTATCATAAATATGGAGAATCGTGTACTAATTAAATTACAGATATTGGTCTCCTCTGGGCTCCGTGGGTCAATGCCTATTTATGTCATCAGTGCAATAACGTTATCTATACGCACAATGACCTTCTGACATTAGTAATTATTAATCTATTTCTGGGCGATTAGCTGATGTGATAATCATGCGTCACCATACGTAATGCATTATAGACAATGTATCTATCAGAGCTGGTGGATATACTGTATATACATTTTGCCTTAGATCTCTTATACCTGTCTGGCATTTTCCCTCACCTGTACCCCACATCCCCATACTACCCACCCAGTAGCGACGTTATTTCTGGTGATGAAACATTCCATAGAGACCCCTCACACGCCTGAGTTGAGGATAAGCCTGACTTGTCACCCTCACTGAGTAAGAACATAGGTGGTAAATCATATATTACAGTATACTGAGTTACTGCTCTCACTCGCAGCATCACATACTGGTGGTCATTCTGAGTTGATCGCTAACCGCATTTGTTCGCAGTGCAGCGATCAGGCTAAAAAATGGCACTTCTGCGCATGCGTATGCGGCGCAATGCACACGCGCGGCTTACGGACACAACGAACAATGTAGTTTTGCACAAGGTCTAGCGAAGCTTTTCAGTCGCACTGCTGGCCGCTGACTGATTGACATGAAGTGGGCGTTTCTGGGTGTCAACTGACCGTTTTCAGGGAGTGTTTGAAAAAACGCAGACGTGGCTGGGCGAACGCAGGGCGTGTTTGTGACGTCAAAACAGGAACTGAGCAGTCTGAAATGATCGCAAGCGCTGAGTAAGTTTTGAGCTTCTCATAAAAACTTTGTAGCTGCTCTGCGATCCATTCGTTCGCACTTCTGCTAAGCTAAAATACACTCCCAGTGGGCGGCGGCATAGCGTTTGCACGGCTGCTAAAAGCTGCTAGCGAGCGAACAACTCGGAATGACCACTACTGTTCAAAGCATACATTATACATTATGCCAAATGTTTGTGAAGTGATGATTGGGACGGGGGGGGAAATGATAGTAAATTGGATGTGGGAAGGGAAGCCTGGGTCAGAGGGAAGTGATAGTAGTCCTGGTGTAAAATACAAACTATTTCTAGTTACAAAAGGCGCTGTTTTTGGTGACAGTGATTCCTGCGGAGGGGCATGAGAAAATCTCTCTGCAACAACTGCGAATAAGTTACATAGGGGGGGATTCAGGTGGCATCGCTAAGTGATGTGACCGCAATAACCCCGTCTGCGGTGCCAATGCGGTACTACCAATCTGATTGCATTGGCTGCGAATGCCGCATTGGCGGGGGTGGGGGAGGGGCAGGTCAACAGCGTTTTTTGGATGGATGCGTGTCGTCACATGCAGCCGCTCCGATGAGGAAAAATTGCGGGTGACACCCTGCATACACAGCCTAGCTGCGGCTACAGGGGGTCTTCCTCAGTTACTACGACCGCAGCTAAAAATGCAGTTGCAGCTGCTGGCAGGGCATTCTGCATGCTGGCCAGCCTGCCCTGCGCTGGGTGGCCCCTAGCTTGCAATAGAAAGGATTGCAGATCTGCAATCCATACTGAATAAGCCCCATAGTGTGTAAGGTTACAACAGCGTGTCCATCAAGTCTAACCCCATAAATCTGAATTCCATTATTCCACAGTGCGATCCGTTCCCAACATAAGGAAAAAACATTCCCTCTCAACACCAAAAAGTGGAAAAAGTTCTGGGATCAGTCACCCACAGCTACGATCATTCACACAGACATGCGGGGGGACGCCCAGCACAGGGCTAGTCCGCCCCGCATGTCAGTCCCCCCCCCCCCCGCAGAAGTGCAAAGGCATCGCACAGCGGCGATGCCTTTGCACTTCAAGATTATCTCCCGGCCAGCGCAGCTTTAGCGTGCTGGCCGGGAGCTACTCATCGCTCCCCGGCCCGCAGCGGCTGCGTGTGACGCCACGTAGCCGCTGCGGCCCGCCCCCGTTCGGTCCGGCCACGCCTGCGTTGGCTGGACCACTCCCACGAAACGGCGGCCAAACACCGACGTTCTGCCCCCTCCCGCCCAGCGATCGCCTCTGCCAATCAAGCAGAGGCGATCACATCCCTGCTACGGCCTTCGGCCGTCTGGCATGCGCCGGCGCATGCGCAGTAGAGACCCGTTCGCTCGGCAGCGATAAACAGCAGCGAGCAAATGGGTCAGAATGACCCCCTTTGTCCGCTATGACCCCTTTTCTTTTTTTTATGAGCTCCGCATAACTCCTTATTGTCTGTATAGACCTTGTTATGAAAAGTTTTTAGAAAAAGCACCCACCCTACATACATGGTATATCACCCAAGTGAGCTCTACGCCGTCCACGCACGCTGCCTCCATGTGTATATGTGCATATATATATATACTGTATATATATATATAAAAACTATGATGTGAAATTTTTCTGCGACCAATCCTTTCCTACTTCCACCTTGCGCCAGTTTTTTGGGTAAATATTTCCTTATATCTCACTCTTTCTGCTTCTATCCTGGGATGTATATGATGTTATAATAAATGTGTGTAATAAGTTATTTAGTTCCCATGTATCAGTCTGGTTGAGGCGGTAATTTGCAGCCGCGCTAATCAGCCGGGAGATTTACCGGCCCCTCCTGCTATATATTACACTAATGACATTTCCACCATTAAGCCCTCGTTGCTGTGTCCCTGCGCTGATTGCTAGGCGGCCGATAAGATGCAGATCAAGCGGCTAATTGTGAAATGTGTCTTTCCAGGCAGACAGAAAAGACATTACTATTCCCGATAAATGAATGTAATATCTATTAACTGGGCAATTAACCTATTAGGACTGACATTTTTATATTGTAGTGTCCATGTTGGATGGTTGTGGCTCCGTACACAGAGGTGTTAAATGGTATTGCTGTCCCTGCGCAGATGGACGGAGCGCCCGTGCTGATTATTACACTTCAATTAGGAGACTTAGGTATATTGACTAAGGTGCGGGTTTATAGAAGTGGAGCTGTTACCTATAGCAACCAATCAGAATCTACTTATCATTTATCTAGCACCTTCTAGAACAGTGTTTTTCAACCACTGTGCCGTGGCTCACTAGTGTGCCCTGAGCAGTCTCCAGGTGTGCCGCCATAGAAGCACAGCCAGGCCCGTCAGTGTTTTGCCGCTACTGAGGCCCTGGAACGATCGTTGGGTTTAGTGGTTGCAGAGCCAGTTCTAATTTTGGGCCCCGGCAGTGTTGGGCTCTTCTGGCTTTCTCAGATGTGGCTCAGGCATTACCTATGGATAAGCTGCGACATGACATCCCAGGACACACAACGGCACCACGCATCACCATTATATTTGAGTGTGCCTTGGCAATATTTAAATCTTGTTCAGTGTGCCGCGAGTTGTAAAAGGTTGAAACTCTCTGTTCTAGAAGATAATAGCTGAATCTGATTGGTTGCTATGTGCAATAGCTCCACTTCTATAAACCCACATTTTAATAAATATACCCCTTCTAAGGCCCAGATTTATGAAGTCTTGGAGAGTGATAAAGTGTACGGTGGTAAAGTACGAACCAATCAGCTCCTAACTGCTAAGTTATAGACCAGGGACGTGCAGTCAGGGGAGGCAGGGGAGGCAGTACCTCCCCTGTCACTAATTATTAAAATAATACAAAGAAGATGCATATGACACATATTCTGTTATTATTCTAATCATTAATCCTCTGTAAATGTGTTTGGGAGGCACCGATCGTGGTGCCTCCCGTTGTCAATGGGGAAAGGTATGGGAGCGGGCATGGGCGGGGCCTAGTCATGGGCATTAAAAGCCCATTGAAAATATATGGGAAAGCGGCACCATTAGAGGTGCCGCTTTCACACAGGGAAGTGCTTTCAACCCATGAAAGCACGTCCCTGTCAGTGAGGCCACAGTGATTGGCCAGCGGATCCGTCACTGGATCCGCTGTCAATCACTGTGTGGGCGACGGTGGCGGAGGAGATGCAGGCAGCGGGATGCGGTGGTGCGGGCGGCGAGTTGCGGCGGTGGTGCAGGCGGCGGAAGTTTACCTGTATTCTGCAGAGTTTGGCAGCGGAGCGGTACCAGTTTCAAAAATGGCGCATCAGCATAATTTTTTACATTCAATATGGCCGCCGCGAGCCAATCACGGTTTGCCGCGTCATCGCCCCGCCCCCTCCGGCTGACTTATATATGTCAGCGCAATGCGTCAGTCCGACAGCTGAGGAGGAGCTGTGAAGAGCTCCTGAAGAAAGAAGACGGCGGAAGTCCTGGATGGGTGGTGGCTATGCAAAAAAGCTTAGCAGCCGCCGCCCACCAGGTGAAGACGCTTGAAGCCCTGGGGAGGTGGCGCCCCCCAGGAGAAGACGCCGGAAACCCTGGAGAGGCGGCGCCCCCCCCCAAGTGAAGACGCTGGAAGCCCTGGGGAGGTGGCGCCCCCCAGGTGAAGACGCCGGAAGCCCTGGGAAGGCGGCGGCCATGCAAAAGAACTTAAAGGCCGCCGCCCCCATGTGAAGACCCTGTCTAATAAAACTTTTTTTTAAAGACCGTGTGGTGTTTAATTTTAATATTTTCTTTACAGGTGGACTACAGGTGCCAGCGGGCCCCTTATGTCCAGGCATGCTGGCACGTGTGGTTCTCCAAGTGCCAGCTTGCTGGGACCTGTAGGCCACCTGTAAAGAACAATATTAACATACAATGAGCCCCGCACCCACCGCCCTCAGGGGTGCGGGGCATAGCTCTGGGCTATCAGCCCAGTGCTGGTTGTTGCTCAGGAGGATGGACCCCATTTTTATTTTTTGGGGGCCCCACTTTCTGAGGAATTCCAGCCCTGGGCTGCCTGGTTTGGGGGGATGATTAATGTTATGGCAGGGGGACCCCACACTGAGTCTCTCCCCTGCTATGCCATTACCCCCCCCCCCACTGGCTGGTTCTGCCTGGTGCTGGTTTTAGTGATGTGTGGGGGATTACACTTGTTTTTTTGTTTTTTTGTTTTCTCGGGGGAAGGGAGGGGGGGTGTTAGCTGCCAGTGCGTCCCCAGCCAGTGACCTCACCGCACGTCACTGTTATAGACTGTGCTTGAAAATTGACAGTTAGGAGCTGATTGGATGATACTTTATAACCGTGCAATTTATCACTGTCCAAAGCTTGATACATCTGGGCCATAGATTACACTGACATTGATACATTTGTGTTTTTTCTCTGACTCATGGGGAGCCCCGCCGGAACAACACAATAAGATACAAAAACGTTCTCTTGGTGTAATCGACAATTTGAGAGAACTCTAATAAGGTAACATATCCGGCCACACACCAGTACAACGTATTACTATATAGTAAACAAAACTTGTGCACACGACCGCCGCACTTTTTGAAACATTAGTACATTTGTGTCAGTAATACATAGAATAATGGTGTGTGTGTATTATATAGGGGGACATACCTCCAACTGTAGGTTATAACGACATTTGAAGTCATTGCGGTCTACAACATCATAAAATTAATCTTTTAATATTCTAAGCATAGGTGTCAGAACAAGGGGGAGATGCGGCTCCCCCCCCCCCCCCCCCCCCAACATCACCACCACCACTCCCCCGCTACCCCCTCAAGGCGCAAGTCAGTGGGTCGCGGGTTGCAGTGCGGCCGCCTGCTGCAATGACTTAATCCCCTGTTGTATTGTTCTCTCTGTATTGTATTGCAGCTCAGAACAATAGATGAAAGGCTTATGCTAATAAGCCTTGGTGCACCTAGGCTTACCAATGGCAGTGAGAGGATGCGGATAATCCCCTTTCTGGCTGCCCCTCCCTCCCCTCAGCCCTTCTCCACCCTCCTCCGCACCGCACCCAGCTCCAACCCCTACAGTGTGTGGCTAGTTACTGTGATCTGGCCCCTCCTCTGGGACCAGCCCAACACCCTTCTCACCTCCCACTTCATATTTTCCTCACCTCTTCCCCCTCAACTCCCCCTTCATATGGTTTTTCCCCTCATCTCCCCCTTGATCCCCCCCCCCCCACACCACCACCTCCTTGCAGCAGCACCACCCTCTAGACGGTGGGGCTGTTTGCGCACAGCAGCGGATTAGAGACGCAGACAGTGGGAGTCTCAGTAGACAGCCCATCCATCAGCAGAAATTCGCAGTCGCAGCTAATGCATTATTGTCCACGCTGAATCAGGCCCAGTGTAATTAGTAAGTACAGAAGGCCGGGATGCACAGATATAGATGCATTACAGTGACTGTGCACAGTACGGAAATACGTATATTGCTGCAACAAAACTTTTTATACACCAACTCTAAATTGTGCTCTATTCCGAGTTGTTCGCTCGTTGCCGATTTTCACAATGCAGCGATTAAGGCAAAAATGCGCATGGTTCGCAGTGTGCATGCGGTTCGTATTTTAACACAAAATTTAGTAGATTTACTCACGCTCGAACGAAGATTTATCCTCGTTGAGGTGATCGGAGTGTGATTGACAGGAAGTGGGTGTTTCTGGGCGGAAACTGGCCGTTTTCTGGGAGTGTGCGGAAAAACGCAGGCGTGCCAGGGAAAAATGCGGGAGTGTCTGGAGAAACGGGGGAGTGGCTGGCCGGACGCTGGGCGTGTGTGTGACGTCAAACCAGGAACGAAACTGACTGAACTGATCGCTATTTGTGAGTAAGTCTGGAGCTACTCAGAAACTGCTAAGAAATTTCTTTTCGCTATTCTGCGAATCTTTCGTTCGCAATTCTGCTATGCTAAGATACACTCCCAGAGGGCGGCGGGTTAGCGTGTGCAATGCTGCTAAAAGCAGCTAGCGAGCGAACAACTCGGAATCACCCCCAAAATCTCTTTATCCACAAGGACCTATGGTGCAAAAATGACATAATTGCAGTAAAATGCTGTTATTATTAATAAAATAAATTGTACTTTTACACTTATACGCAGCTAGTAAAACGTGTGACTTGCTGGTAGTTGCTGCTGCAAGAGCCTCTGGTCCCACGTGCGCTAGAACATAACGCGGGCCCAGCCATCGGAAGCACTCAGCCATCGGAAAGGGTTAAATGTCCTCTTACGGCTGTCATGTATAAAAGGGCTGCCGGCTCAGTCATTGTCCGAGGCTTATTAGATCAGCCAGGCTTCATCTCCTGTGATACATTGCAAATTGCTCTGTAGGTAATGTTAAGATAATTAGAAAATTATCACAGCTGAGAATAACTAAACGGGAGATAGGGCTCCTCAATGACATTTATGCAGCGCGGCATTAATAATTACGGGAGTGAGGAATGAATGGCTCCATTGTGAGCGCGATCTATATAGCGGGGAGGGAATTAGCTGAAAACATACGTGGGTGAAACAAAACAGCTGAGAATGAGCCTTTCACAAAAGCGCCAATTAAGGCCGAATATCTCAGAATCATCTCTGAGCCCGATCTCCTCTGAAGGGCCACATTTTTTTTTTTTATGGAATTCTGTTGATAAAATTATTTTCTTTGCATTAATTATCACACGTTGGCACAAAATAGGGTGCATACAAGGAATACAATGTGTTTTACTATAGTGGAGATAATACAGATGTGTCCTCATACTCTCCTCTCGGTGCTCCGGTGTCCGCGCCATCGTTCTGGCTCCGGGCGTCATTTTTGCATCTTTTTACCCGAAAATGCGTCTTAGTCACACTGCGATATATCTACGACGCACCAGGAGAATGTGCTGATTCATTTGATATGCGACACTGGCAGTGTCGGACTGGGGCTTGACGGGCCCACCAGGGGATGCGGTGGTAGGGGCCCACGCTTAAGGGGTGTGGCCAGCCAGCACTTGAGGGTCTGATTTACATAGACGTTATTCTAAGCGCAGCTTGCAGGACCCAGGGGGACGCCCAGAACACAGCTAGTCCGCCCCGCATGTCAAGCCCGCCCCCCCCTCAACCCTGCAGAGGTGCGAAAGCTGTAATAAAGGCTTATACTAGGAACACCTGAACTATTTTACTCATGATCCCTCTGAAACCTCTTTTCCACTGACCTGAAAATCCCGGGTTATTGCACAAGAATCCGGGATTTAGGTCCACGGAAAAGGGTCCACCCGGGTTCAGTCCCCCGAGAATCCTTCCCAGGTATCTAGCAGGGGTTTTACCCAGGAAGGTTCCAGGTGAGCTGCAGTGTAAACAGGTTACCACCCGGGAACAGGATGGGGAGAGCCGCCCTCCCGGTACAAGGAGATGACATCATCTCCAAACGTCGTACAGTGTGAATGGCCAATCCGGGAATAACCTGGATCGGCACCGCGGTGGAAACAGGACTGTCCCAAGTCTGACCCGATCTGGGACTGCGTTCCAAATCTCGGCTCAGACCCAGGACTTCAGTGGAAAAGAGGAATAACTGGACGGCTTTCAGATCGATGAAAGTGTCAGATTCGGCGTGCGCACTAGTGATCCTTCATTCCAATCCGAACGATTATCTGATCGGAACGAAGGTGACGTCTGTAAATCAGCAGGAATGTTGCACAGATGATCGGGAATTGCATTCACTTTACAAATGTACTCATCGTTTTGGAGAGATGTTCTGCAGACGGGTCACATCCATGCACCCAATCTGAGTGGTTTTGGAACTATAATCGGCTACCGATGTTACTGTACACACCCTGATACTATCGGCTGATCAGCCTGATTACTGCACAGTGTGTGCCACGCTTTCAGCAATCATCATACACAAAGTAACACAATATGTACTGGCTAAATATAAAAAGATGTAGATTTTTCTGAGTTTCTTTACTTTTTATTGCATTTCTGTTGTTTCCATGTCATTGTGCATATAAGCCAGATAAACCTCCTCTGACCGCATTGTATATGAATTGTACCATTAAGGAATGATTACTCCCCGCCGCCCCAAGGCTGTAACCGCCGGGCTGGGAGACATAAACATACAGCCGCATTCTAAACAGTTTATCACGGCCCTAAATAAGGCATGCAAAGCGAATGTAAAACAGTTGTGTAATGCGGCAGAAGGAAATGTAACCTGCGCTGTCCTGATTCATTTCCCTAACAGACCCAGGCGTCCGGGATAAGAGGCAGCTCCTCCACGAGTGGTACCAGCTCGCCCTGGAGAAGAGTAAATTGAATCGTTACGAATCCGAGCTGCAGTCCGTGTAAGTCTCATCAGCATGCACAGCGGAGAATTAGGGGGGGGACACAGGGAGGACAGGAAATGGGGTATGCCGCCCAGGTGTACATTGTCTTCCCACCGCATGCAGATCTTATTACCGGGGTAAATTGGTCGGCCTTACGTCTTGCATAGAATGTTCTCATTAGCATAGGGAGGACGCGGTGTCGCCGTAATCTGCTGCCCAGAATGATAAACACAGCAGCCCCTTATGTCATTGCATTATTTTATTTATTACACGGTACAAAGCAGTTTTCCAGTCTCCGGCGCGGCGCGTGTAACGAGGCAGGAACATTGTCACTTAGCGCTGCCAGATGCCTGTGTCGGTGGATGGCGCTGTGCGTGCCTGGCGTAATATCCCGCGTGCCGGGTACTTATTTGCACGGACCTTGTTGCTTTTATTGGCTACGTTTTCAAATTCAAATATTAATTGTTTAGAATTTGGAGTATACCGATGGAGCCTTGCTCAGATTGGCTTCTGTGCTGCACCCAGGTGCACCAAGGCTTATTAGCATAAACCTTTCATCTGTTGTTCTCAGCTGCAATACAATACAGAGAGAACAATACAGCAGGGGATTAAGGGGGTCATTCCGAGTTGATCGCTAGCTGCCATTGTTCGCTGCGTAGCAATCGGTGAAAAAAAACGGCTAATCTGCGCATGCGTATGCACCGCAATGTACACGCGCGTCGTACGGGTACGAAGTCCTTTGTGGTTTTGCACTGGTTCTAGCGACGATTCCAAACGCACAGCCGAATGCAAGGAGATTGTCAGGAAGTGGGAGATTCTGGGTGTCAACTGACCCTTTTCTGGGAGTGTTTGGAAAAATGCAGGTGTGGCCGGGCGTTTGCTGGGCGGGTGTCTGACGTCAATACCGGTTCCTTCGTCGCAGCAATCATCGCACAGGATAAGTAACTACAGGGCTGGTCTAGTTCTGCACAAAATGTGTTGGCAGCCGCTCTGCTGCACAGGCGTTCACACTCCTGCAAAGCGAAAATACACTCCCAGTGGGCGGCGACTATGCGTTTGCACGGCTGCTAAAAACTGCTAGCGAGTGATCAACTCGGAATGACCCCCTAAGTGCGACTGCCCTGGCTCAGGTAATCCTATTAAAGGGATAGATAAGCAGGGCTCCATCTGTACGCCACAAAACCGTGTTACGTAGCGGTCGCCGGGTTCGTGGTTCTGTTCTCAAAGTCATCCCACTGCAGAACAGACAGTTATTGTAGATAAGTGTCTGCAGTCAGCACAGGGCGGATTGGTCTATGTACTAAGATTAATGATGTATATTTGTTACAGGTTACAAACTTATACCCCCGGTGGTGAGGGCCGCAGCAATACTGTTCCGTCTTATCTGCATGTTTATCTTGCCACAGCAGCTATTTGTCCATGTTCATCTCTAAAGTGATATCCCCAGTTGTTTATGTAATCTTATCACTAGATTACTCACAGAAGCACAGAGTGTTTCAGGAGATGGGATGGGGGCAGCAGGAAGCCACAGACTGAGAGTTATATAGTGGGAGGAGCAGGGTCCCCAGCAGCACAGAGTATATCAGGAGATGAGTGATGTGTCAGTGAGGACAGGGCTGCATGTGACCGGGGCAGTGACATGATGTGAGGAGGGGAATGGAGGCAGCAGGAAGCCACATACTGAGAGTTATATAGTGGGAGGAGCAGTGTCCCCAGCAGCACAGAGTATATCAGGAGATGAGTGATGTGTCAGTGAGGACAGGGCTGCATGTGACAGGGGCAGTGACATGATGTGAGGAGGAGAATGGAGGCAGCAGGAAGCCACAGACTGAGAGTTATATAGTGGGAGGAGCAGGGTCCCCAGCAGCACAGAGTATATCAGGAGATGAGTGATGTGTCAGTGAGGTCAGAGCTGCATGTGACAGCGGCAGTGACACGATGTGAGGAGGAGAATGGAGGCAGCAGGAAGCCACAGACTGAGAGTTATATAGTGGGAGGAGCAGGGTCCCCAGCAGCACAGAGTATATCAGGAGATGAGTGATGTGTCAGTGAGGACAGGGCTGCATGTGACAGGGGCAGTGACATGATGTGAGGAGGGGAATGGGGGTAGCAGGAAGACACAGACTGAGAGTTATATAGTGGAAGGAGCAGGGTCCCCAGCAGCACAGAGTATATCAGGAGATGAGTGATGTGTCAGTGAGGACAGGGCTGCATGTGACAGGGGCAGTGACATGATGTGAGGAGGAGAATGGAGGCAGCAGGAAGACACAGACTGGGTGTTATATAGTGGGAGGAGCAGGGTCCCCAGCAGCACAGAGTATATCAGGAGATGAGTGATGTGTCAGTGAGGACAGGGCTGCATGTGACAGGAGCAGTGACATGATGTGAGGAGGGGAATGGAGGCAGCAGGAAGCCACAGACTGAGAGTTATATAGTGGGAGGAGCAGGGTCCCCAGCAGCACAGAGTATATCAGGAGATGAGTGACGTGTTAGTGAGGACAGGGCTGCATGTGACAGGAGCAGTGACATGATGTGAGGAGGGGAATGGAGGCAGCAGGAAGCCACAGACTGAGAGTTATATAGTGGGAGGAGCAGGGCTCCCAGCAGCACAGAGTATATCAGGAGATGAGGGATGTGTCAGTGAGGACAGGGCTACATGTGACAGGGGCAGTGACATGATGTGAGAAGAGGAATGGAGGCAGCAGGAAGCCACAGCCTGAGAGTTATATAGTGGAAGGAGCAGAGTCCCCCAGCAGCACAGAGTATATCAGGAGATGAGTGATGTGTCAGTGAGGACAGGGCTACATGTGACAGGGGCAGTGACATGATGTGAGAAGAGGAATGGAGGCAGCAGGAAGCCACAGACTGAGAGTTATATAGTGGAAGGAGCAGAGTCCCCCAGCAGCACAGAGTATATCAGGAGATGAGTGATGTGTCAGTGAGGACAGGGCTGCATGTGACAGGAGCAGTGACATGATGTGAGGAGGGGAATGGAGGCAGCAGGAAGCCACAGACTGAGAGTTATATAGTGGGAGGAGCAGGGTCCCCCAGCAGCACAGAGTATATCAGGAGATGAGTGATGTGTCAGTGAGGACAGGACTGCATGTGACAGGGCAGTGACATGATGTGAGGAAGGGAATGGAGGCAGCAGGAAGCCACAGACTGAGAGTTATATAGTGGGAGGAGCAGGGTTCCCAGCAGCACAGAGTATATCAGGAGATGAGGGATGTGTCAGTGAGGACAGGGCTACATGTGACAGGGGCAGTGACATGATGTGAGAAGAGGAATGGAGGCAGCAGGAAGCCACAGACTGAGAGTTATATAGTGGAAGGAGCAGAGTCCCCCAGCAGCACAGAGTATATCAGGAGATGAGTGATGTGTCAGTGAGGACAGGGCTGCATGTGACAGGGGCAGTGACATGATGTGAGGAGGGGAATGGAGGCAGCAGGGAGCCACAGACTGAGAGTTATGTAGTGGGAGGAGCAGGGTTCCCAGCAGCACAGAGTATATCAGGAGATGAGTGATGTGTCAGTGAGGACAGGGCTGCATGTGACAGGGGCAGTGACATGATGTGAGGAGGGAAATGGAGGCAGCAGGAAGCCACAGACTGCGAGTTATATAGTGGGAGGAGCAGGGTCCCCAGCAGCACAGAGTATATCAGGTGATCTATCTGTATGAAGTTACTGTACTGTAATAACCCTAGCTAGCCACTTCAGCAAATACAGACACCCTATAATCTCGGTCATCTACAGTACATGTTAATAAAAGATGATAAAGGACAGGACCCAGCGCAGATCCTTGTGTGTACAACTAATAACTCATCCCAGGCTGAATAGGTTCCATGTATCACTGTCCACCAGTCCTCTGCATGTACATACATTGCTCCCTAGATCTACAGCAGTTCTATGTACTCATGGTATCAGACTGGTATGTGGACGGTACAGAACGTTCCACAAAACCCAAACGTATCATCCCGTTATTTGCTCTGCCAGGACCCAGTGATCCTGATTCTTCTTCTCATCCCACAGAGCCAAAGAGCTAGATCTGGAGGACCAGCAAGGACGGCTGGAGCAGAAACTGCGAGAGAAGATGATGATTGACCGTAAGTTCCGCGTAGATGTGTTATTGTTCCGTTTACCTGTATTACTGTTACGTATTGTGACTGCAGAGCAGCGAAATCTCCTATAAATACAACCAATAGATGAGGTGATGCCTCCTGGCTGCAAAAGCAAGAGCAGCGCGGGCATTTTTCCTTCGCAGCGGCCCCTGAAAACGGCCCAGGCCCGTCCCCGTCACCCGCCCCACGCACACCTCTGCCTGTCAGTCAGGCAGAGGCATTCGCATTACGAAGATGCGATCTCGTCTCCCTGCCTGCACACGCGCAGTGCGTGCCCTGCGCATTGGGCTGCTATTTGGCAGTATGCGATCGCTTCATACTGAATAAGGTCCTATAAGCGGTGACATCAGAACTCACCAAATTCTGAGCAATGACATCAGAACTCAGCAGTTTATAAGCAATGACATCACATCTCACCAGTGTATAAGTGATGACATCAGAACTCACCAAATTATAAGCAATGACATCACATCTCACCAGTGTATAAGTGATGACATCAGAACTCACCAAATTATAAGCAATGACATCACATCTCACCAGTGTATAAGTGATGACATCAGAACTCACCAAATTATAAGCAATGACATCACATCTCACCAGTGTATAAGTGATGACATTAGAACGCTCAGGTTGTGCAGATATAATTTACAGCAATATCTACATTATAATACTCACTTGTGCATAATACATGTATCTTGTGACGCAGCCTTTGTTAGCTGTGGGCTACAGTGGACATTTGCATTAGCCGTGCCTGGGCACCTCTGGTGTTAGGCTGCCTGGCCAGCTTTGCCAATGAATGTCTGTGATACGCCTCAGTGGCTGGGCGATGGTGGCACACTTCCAGGGCCTAATATAACAGCCTGTGCGATGCTGCCATGGGTGCGAGTTTGGTGAATCCCCCCCCAGTAATGGCACCCATGGCTGCATCTTGCAGGCTGTTACATAAGGAGTATCACCAGGCGTATCACAGACATTCACCAGCTGGGCGTTGCACGGTCATCGTACCCTCATGTCAGGACAAACAGGGAAAGCAGCTGTCCTGCGCCACACCAAAGGCTATGATAGACATCCCCCCCGCCATGCAGTCGCCGGGTGAGGGCTCTTATACAGACGTGATAGTGATGCCTGTGATTTATCTCCTAGCGGCCCTGAAGGACGAGGAGGACATCGCAGAGGAAGAGGTCATACTCGCCGAGATGATGAGAGTCATCGAGCACAGGGATAAGCTTGTGACTGGCATTGAGGAACAAAGACTCAGAGAGACGTCCGGACAGAGAGACCTGGCGGATCTCTCTCTGCCCGTGGACTGCCAGCTGAAGATGGGTGTCGTAAACAACATGAGGATTATTTAATGATAAGCTATGCAGCGGGACTCATCCTTGGTGCAGCTTTACTGCAAAACGTGACAGTGTTTCATGTAAGCAACTAACCAATGTTCCGGTGACATTCTGTGCCTGGGTTGTGCCCTGGTATGAGGAGGGAACACCGTACCGGTGAGGGTATGGTCGCCCAGAACTGGGTGTTATCATCTGGTTCGTCTCCGCTCCTCAACCACAAGTCACTTTGTTGTTGATTCCTTTACAGTATTCGGGAGGGGAACGTAATGCGCCCATTACTGATATGCAGCAAAGAACAAGAAAACTCTGGGGCCAATGACAGAACTTAGTAATGGTCCAGGAGTAAAATATAATGTTTATACTAATTATAGAGCTCAGACGCTGTACAGGTATATACAATGTACGCCTGTAGACACTGCGCACAGCCCGCGCCTCCTGCCGTCACGACTACTGTTCCATTTACTAAGCGGGACTGTGAAGAAGAACTGTACGAGGTCACTGACATTATCCGCAGCACGGACGGTGTAATGGTTAGCATCACTGCCTCACAGCACCGAGGTGATGGGTTTGATTCCCACCATGGCCCTATATGTGTGGAGTTTGTATGTTCTCACTGTGCTGTTGTGGGTTTCCTCCAGGTACTCCGATTTCCTCCCACACTCCAAAAACATACTGATAGGTTTATTGGCTCCCAACAAAAAAATGAGCTCTAGCATGTAAGTGTGTGCGTGTACATGGGCAGACTAGATTAGCCACGTTGTTCTCATCTGCCTTCACATTATGGGGTCTATTCATGAAGCAGTGAAAAGTGTGGAGAAGTGAGCAGGTGGAGAAGTTGCCCATGGCAACCAATCAGCATTGAAGTATCATTTATAATTTGCATACTATACAATTGTACGAAGCAGCTGATTGGTTGCCACGGGCAACTTCTCCACAGGCTCACTTCTCCACTCTTATCACTGCTTTATGAATAGACCCCTAAGAGATTTTGTGACGCAGTCAGGTTGCACTGCAAAGTGGTGTATCCACTATGTACAGAGGTTGCTGGCACTTAGGAAAGTCTTCCAGGGTTTGTTTTAATTGATCCCGCCACTAAAACTTTTTCAGTTAACCATGAAAATATGAAATACTTTTAAATATGTTAATTTAAGTGATAAAAAGAATTGAAAGCGCAGCCAATGTAATCGCAGTGGCGGCCACCGATCCAAGTTATGAGGACCTGGTTCCTGGTGAAGTCGTTGATATGGGTTCATTTTGTTGCTGCCTCTGCACATGAATCACAGAAAGTTTCCATTATACAATTTGCGATGGGCAGTGCCAGCGTATTATACTGCAACACCCACAGCATGTGACCTACACAAAGCACCTACAGTAGGTTACACTTGTACAGCAACATCAGTACTGTAGTAAGGTGGCATCTCCCAGACTCGGCCTATAGTACGCTTCAGCTCTTCCACGTTCTGCACCAATAGAGTCAGGGTAGAACATTTAAATGTAAAACTTGCTTTAGTGAGAGGCGGGCACCTGAGGAGCACGGTTATCACACGGAGTGCACTTGTGGATATACACGTAAGAACGCGTTAGTGCTGGTCTATTGTGTATTCTCTGTCAGAATCCTGTCGTAGCGAGTTTTGCAATGGCATTAAAAAAAAAAAATACATCACCCAGCAAAAGGGAAATACCTGAATATTCCGAGTAAATTATCTTCTCATTGTCATAGGTTTGAAATACTCCAGAAATTCAGTTTCTTTTCTGCACAGAATTAAATTCCTTCTAAAACCAATAAAAAAAAAATAAAAAAAAAATCCCTGACAAAAAGAGATTGCGCCATGTGTGTGTCTGGTCTCGGACACTGTTATCTACCACCACAGATTATTATACTGAAGGGAAGGAACAGATGCCTGTACTGTATCTGGTGCCGGAATACGGAGCCAGAGTGATTCCGCTGCAGTCAGGGTCTATCAGGACTCCCTATGTCTCCCTATCTCTCCGTTGCTGCTACAAATGAGATGAATGTGATGTGTGTTACTTTGTGACTTGTTATTACACTACCTAATCAGGCGTGTGGCACATACTGTACAATTATTGTCCGTATACTTAATAAAGTGGGTGCGATACGCAGTACTAATAATTGCTGTCACCACTATAATATACTAAATGAATTGCTTTCCTTGTGCAGATGTCCCAATGCCTGATATATAAGTAATAAGCGTGGTCTGTGTAAATAATTGTACATATACTGAAGGGAATAAACGCCCCACGCCCTCGTTGTGTGGAGTCTGCAAATCTACCTAGGAGAAGAATCAACCAAAGAGAGTGACGGAACCTTAATGTTCTGTCTGAGGATAGAGGTATCGGTGTGTTTATTATATCACATCGATAACCTCTTACCTCTATAGTGTGTGTGTGTGTGTTTGTGTGTGTGTGTGTGTGTGTGTGTGTGTGTGTGTGTGTCAGATCACATCTTCTGTGCAGGTATAAATAAATCATTTTATTCAATATTTATTAACAATTATCTGTTGGCGTATATGAGGCTGTTTTGTGAGTGCACACTACTCATGTTGTTGCATTTAGGGGTTCATTCCGAGTTGATCGCTCGCTAGCAGTTTTTAGCAGCCGTGCAAACGCTATGCCGCCGCCCACTGGGAGTGTATTTTAGCTTAGCAGAAGTGCGAACGGTTGTATCGCAGAGCGGCTACAAACATTTTTTGTGTAGTTTCAGAGTAGCTCAAAACCTACTCAGCGCTTGCGATCACTTCAGACTATTCAGTTCCAGATTTGACGTCACACACCTACCCAGCGTTCGCCCAGCCACGCCTGCGTTTTTCCTGGCACGCCTGCGTTTTTCCACACACTCCCTGAAAACGGTCAGTTGCCACCCAGAAACGCCCACTTCATGTCAATCACTCTGCGGCAACCAGTGTGACTGAAATGCATTGCTAGACCCTGTGCAAAACTACATAGTTCGTTGTGCCCATACGTCGCGCGTGCGCATTGCGCCGCATACACATGCGCAGAACTGCCGTTTTTTAGCCTGAACGCTGCGCTGCAAACAAATGCAGCTAGCCATCAACTCGGAATGACCCCCTTAGACCAATATCATACTGATTACTTGTTGCTTTGCAATACCTTAGGCTGCACCTTACCCAGACTGAGTGAGGACGTTTATCGTTGCTACGTAATATACGTAATATTTGTAAGGAATGCGTGAACATATATTGTGTATGTTACTGTTGTATGTTCGATCTAGTTACCGTGGAGTTGTTCCTTTGCATGGTGCTGGCGGCCATTTTGTGGGACCCGTTTTCAGCCTACAAATTCACTGACAACTGGTGGTTTTACTGAGGCATAAGGCAACACGTCTCATGTCTCAGATATGTCAGTAGTGGCTAGATACGCTGCGTTGCCATGTAAGTTGGTATGGCACACAAAATGGCTGCCAGTACTCTAAGGAGGCAATGGGTACTTGGTAAAGCCAGCGGCAGCCTTAGTGCAGATGTTTTACCTCATAATTTTACCGTAAGTGTTATCTTAATTATCAGCAACTGTTCCGTTGTCTGCTAAAATACTGTAGGGTTTATTTCAGTTACTCAGTGACAGCGATTTAGTAACCATCAAAAGTAGTAATACTGAGTTCTTCCGCTTACTGGTATAGTCCCTGACACTTGAAAAAGGACTTTTGACTGATATTATCTCTCAAAAACTCTCAAAAACATACTGTTGTCTCTATTTGACAGATAGTTACTAGTGGATAAGACACTCCATACAAGATAAGCACACAACTGTATTTCTTTATGTATATTTTGACAAGCTGCACATTTATTTATTGTCGTACAGTTCATACCTGCAAGATATCGGAGCCGAAACCTTTCTGCGAGACTGAGTTTATATGTATATAAACTATATATATCATGTGACTGTTATAAACTTTATGTAATAAAGACGGAGCTGATGTAAAGTTGAAGGTGTAATTGTCAATGTGTTTTGTAATGCATGTAATTCGTCTATAATACACATAGGCCCTCATTCCGAGTTGTTCGCTCGCTAGCTGCTTTTAGCAGCATTGCACACGCTAGGCCGCCGCCCTCTGGGAGTGTATCTTAGCTTAGCAGAATAGCGAACGAAAGATTAGCAGAACTGCTAATAAATAATTGCTTGCAGTTTCTGAGTAGCTCCAGACCTACTCACAGATTGCAATCAGCTCAGTCCGTTTAGTTCCTGGTTTGACGTCACAAACACACCCTGCATTTGGCCAGCCACTCCCCCGTTTCTCCAGACACTCCCGTGTTTTTCCCTGACACGCCTGCGTTTTTTAGCACACTCCCGGAAAACACTCAGTTACCACCCAGAAACGCCCCTTTCCTGTCAATCACTCACCGATCAGCAGAGCGACTGAAAAGCACCGCAGGATCCACAGCAAATCTACTAAGTTTTTAGTTAAATAACTAAGCGCATGCGCCCTGCGAGTTTTGCACATGCGCATTTTGCAACAAATCGCAGCATAGCGAAAATCGGCAACGAGCGAACAACTTGGAATGACCACCCATTGAGCAGTGAGAACACCTACCCTAAGGACTGTGCTAGGATATTAGTATCTACAGGCCCCACATGGTCATAACCTACTGGACAAAATCACCAGGATTTGGGGCCGTTTGGCTGCTGTTTATATACACTGTTCTGCAAGAACCCATCGTAAGTGGAACACAGACCCCAAATCCTTGAGCTGATGCTCAAGAGCTAAGGAATAGGGGCAGCTGCTATATACCCCACAGAAGGAGTGTGACACAGGCTTAGTTCCTCTATCACAAAGGGATAATACACAGTAGGGTTTTTTCATTTGTTGGTGTTTATTCTTGGGGGACAGGGCACCTCTAATACAGATGTCTGACAACGTACGAGGTTGTGTTTTGCATCTGAGAATTTTAACTTCACCTGAGATCTCTCTTAGGGTGAACCAGGTTTACTCCACCTACACTAAAGGTCATATGGGTGTCTCAGAGCTGACCCCTGTTGAAACCTTTCTCCTTGGGAGAAGAAGAAGAAGGCTCGGTTGGCGGTACTGGCAAACGGGAGTTGTACAAGATAGTTAGATTGACCCTATCACCTACCAAAGAAGAATACAAGGGAGTTGACTGCCTGGGGGAGAGGGGGGCAGGGTAATCCCCTGTAGGTCACACTGACTCACAGCACTACACTCTTTTGTATAGGCTGTCCCCAAGGTACCTCCAATACTGGTGGGTGACGGTCCTCACCATGCATGTACTGGGTCTTTAAGATTGAGATGGAGGAACTCAACAGACGAGGGGGGGTAATTCAGATCTGATCGTAGCAGCAAATTTGTTAGCAGTTGGGCAAAACCATGTGCGCTGCAGGGGGGGGGGCAGATGTAACGTGCAGAGAGAGTTAGATTTGGGTGGGTTATTTTGTTTCTGTGCAGAGTAAATACTGGCTGCTTTATTTTTACACTTAGATTTCAGTTTGAACACAACACACCCAAATCTAACTCTCTCTGCACATGTTACATCTGCCACACCTGCAGTGCACATGGTTGTGCCCATTAGCTAACAAATTTGCTGCTGCGATCAACTCTGAATTTGGCCCTAGGAGACCAAGTGCATGCAGTGAAGTCCAGAAGCTTGGGAATCAGAAGCCAACAATCTGACTGAGGAGAGCTGACTAGCAGAGAGAGAGCCCTGTGTTGAGTACCAGTGGGTAGACTAACTGGCAGCACTGAGGCATAGTGTGAACTGGGGGCATTGTGTGATATGTGAACTGGGGCACTGTGATATAATGTGAACTCAGGGCACTGTGGCATTATGTGCACTGGGAGCACTGTTGTATAATGTGTACTGGGGCATTACAATATGGCATATTGTTTAGTGATGGCATTACAGTGTGGCATAATGTGTACTGAGGGCATTACAATGTGCCATAATGTGTACTGGGGACACTACAAGGTGGCATAATGTGTGATGGAGGCATTACATGTGGCATAATGTGTACTGGAGGCACTACAATGTGGTATAATGTGTATTGGAGGCACTACAATGTGGTATAATGTGTACTGGGGTATTACAATGTGGCATTTTGTGTACTGGAGGCACTACAATGGGACATAATGTGTACTGGAGGCATTACAATGGGGCATAATTTGTACTGGGTCACTAAAATGGGGCATAATATGTACTGGAGGCATTACAATGTGGCATAATGTGTACTGGATGCATTACAATGGGGCATAATGTGTACTGGGAGCATTAAAATGGGGCATAATGTGTCCTGGAGGCATGACAATGGGGCATAATGTGTACTGGGACATTACAATTGGGCATAATGTGTATTGGAGGCATAACATTGTGACATTGTGGAATAATGTGTACTGGAGGCATTACAATGTGTCATAATGTGTACTGACAAAGATCTGAAAGTATCCCTCTCAGTCTGCAAAAGTACTTGCTATGGGCTTCCAGCTCCAAATAAACATTTTTCCGAGCTTGATAAATTGCAGTACATCGCAGTTTCCATTGCGGGCGTGATGTGCATCATGAGATAATAATAGTGAAGTAACATAGGAGATATTTGCAATATCTCCTGCGTTAACACTTTAATACATTACACAAAGCATAAATAACCAAAAATGCAGTTTACAAGTTTTGCTGAAAAAAAGGTTGATAAATAGGCCCCTACCTGAGTTGTTGATGGATAAAATATACAAAACATTGCTAGTAATCTTACATTAGTAATTGGCAACGGGATCCATTTATAAGTCCTGCACTGGGTCATGTACTGGGTTGGGTTTGCGTGACCAGCGGTCAGGAGACCACTGGTCACCATACCGACGCCGGTATCCCGGCTTGCAGATGGCCGGTGGGAGGCCCTTGCGGGCTCTGTGGCGAGCTGCGCTTGCTACAGGTTATGTTCTCACTCTATGGGTATCATGGACACCCACAAGTGGGAATAGTCCCTGTTGGTCAGCATACCGTCTGTCAGGGGGCGGGATTCTGGCGTCGGTGTTGTGACCGCCTGTGACGTAACTGCCTCCCCATGTACTGGCTGCTTTGGAGAACGGTATGGAAGCACTGGGTGAAAACCCAGCCCTGGCTTCAACCAATATTTTGGCCTCCTACCAGGATATTGTAAGGACAATTAACGACACGATGGCTTTCCTTATGCAGGAGCAGGCTGACACTTCCAGACAGGCTCTGTCAGGATCCATCCAGTTAGGATTTATTATTCATTATCAGAGGCGTAGCTAGGGTTTTCGGAGCCCAGGGCAAGATGGAAAATGGCGCCCCCCCCCCCCCCCCCCCCCAAAAAAAAACACCAAAAGAAGCACGTGCGGCAAAACAATGGGCGTGGCCACACTCCATAAGGGGTGTGGCTACGCTCCAGAAGGGGTGTGGCCACTGAAAATGGGCCACAGTGCCAGTTACATTGCCCCACAGTGCCAGATACAATGCCCCACAGTGTCGGATACATGCCCCACAGTGCCAGATACATTGCCCCACAGTGCCAGATACATTGCCCCACAGTGCCAGATACATTGCCCCACAGTGCCAGTTACATTGCCCCACAGTGCAAGATACACGCCCCACAGTGCCAGATACATGCCCCACAGTGCCAAATACAATGCCCCACAGTGCCGGATACATTGCCCCACAGTGCCAGATACATTGCCCCACAGTGCCAGATACATGCCCCACAGTGCCAGTTACATTGCCCCACAGTGCCAGATACATGCCCCACAGTGCCAGTTACATTGCCCCACAGTGCCAGATACATGCCCCACAGTGCCAGTTACATTGCCCCACAGTGCCGGTTACATTGCCCCACAGTGCCAGATACATTGCCCCACACTGCCAGATACATGCCCCACAGTGCCAGATACATGCCCCACAGTGCCAGATACATGCCCCGCTGTGCCAGATACATTGCCCCACAGTGCCAGTTACATTGCCCCACAGTGCCAGATACATGCCCCACAGTGCCAGATACATGCCTCACAGTGCCAGATACATGCCCCGCTGTGCCAGATACATTGCCCCACAGTGCCAGTTACATTGCCCCACAGTGCCAGATACATGCCCCACAGTGCCAGATACATGCCCCACAGTGCCAGTTACATTGCCCCACAGTGTCGGTTACATTGCCCCACAGTGCCAGTTACATTGCCCCACAGTGCCAGATACATTGCCCCACAGTGCCAGATACAATGCCCCACAGTGCCGGTTACATGCCCCACAGTGCCGGTTACATTGCCCCACAGTGCCGGTTACATTGCCCCACAGTGCCAGTTACATGCCCCACAGTGCCAGATACATTGCCCCACAGTGTCGGTTACATTGCCCCACAGTGCCAGTTACATTGCCCCACAGTGCCAGATACATGCCCCACAGTGCCAGATACATTGCCCCACAGTGCCGGTTACATTGCCCCACAGTGCCGGTTACATTGCCCCACAGTGCCAGATACATGCCCCACAGTGCCAGATACATTGCCCCACAGTGTCGGTTACATTGCCCCACAGTGCCAGATACAATGCCCCACAGTGCCGGTTACATGCCCCACAGTGCCGGTTACATTGCCCCACAGTGCCAGATACATGCCCCACAGTGCCAGTTACATTGCCCCACAGTGCCAGTTACATGCCCCACAGTGCCAGATACATTGCCCCACAGTGCCGGTTACATTGCCCCACAGTGCCAGTTACATGCCCCACAGTGCCAGATACATTGCCCCACAGTGTCGGTTACATTGCCCCACAGTGCCAGTTACATTGCCCCACAGTGCCAGATACATGCCCCACAGTGCCAGATACATTGCCCCACAGTGCCGGTTACATTGCCCCACAGTGCCGGTTACATTGCCCCACAGTGCCGGATACATGCCCCACAGTGCCAGATACATTGCCCCACAGTGTCGGTTACATTGCCCCACAGTGCCAGTTACATTGCCCCACAGTGCCAGATACATTGCCCCACAGTGCCAGATACATTGCCCCACAGTGCCAGATACAATGCCCCACAGTGCCGGTTACATGCCCCACAGTGCCGGTTACATTGCCCCACAGTGCCAGATACATTGCCCCACAGTGTCGGTTACATTGCCCCACAGTGCCAGTTACATTGCCCCACAGTGCCAGATACATTGCCCCACAGTGCCAGATACAATGCCCCACAGTGCCGGTTACATGCCCCACAGTGCCGGTTACATTGCCCCACAGTGCCGGTTACATTGCCCCACAGTGCCGGTTACATTGCCCCACAGTGTCGGTTACATTGCCCCACAGTGCCAGTTACATGCCCCACAGTGCCAGTTACATTGCCCCACAGTGCCAGTTACATGCCCCACAGTGCCAGTTACATTGCCCCACAGTGCCAGTAACATGCCCCACAGTGCCAGTTACATTGCCCCACAGTGCCAGATACAATGCCCCACATACACCACACTAGCCCCAGACACACACACACCACACTAGCCCCAGACACACGCAGTAAATTACACACACACACACACACACACACACACACACACACACACACACACACACAGTTTAGCCTGCCCTGCTCACCTCCTGCACCTCCCTCCGAGGCCACACGCGCACCTCCAAAGTCGCGCACGCGCGTACTTCCGAGGTCGCGTACACGCACCTCCGAGGTTGCGCACAGGCCCACTGAAGTCTTTGCAGGGAGGGTTTAGTAGGGGGAGGCTCCTGGCTGCCGCTGCCTGCACAGTGTGACAGGCACAGCAGCCGGGGAGACAGGGAGAGCGCCGCGGGTAGTGCCGGCGGAATCCCTGTCGCATGGGGCGAGTGGGCCGTGCAGGTGCCGGTGGCGCCCCCCTCTGCTGGGGCTGCCACGGCGCCCAGGGCACGTGCCTTGCTCGCCCCATGCTAGATACGCCTCTGTTTATTATCCTTTATTTATATGGCGCCACAAGGGTTCCGCAGCGCCCAATTACAGAGTACATAAAATAATCAAAACAGGAAAACAGCAACTTACAGTTGATGACAGTATAGGACAAGTACAGGGTAAATAAACATAGTTACATCAGCAGATGACACTGGAATAAGTATCAGGTGGCAGAAGACTGCTGGATGTGGTGAAGTTGAAGATTATTAAAGTAAGAAAGGATAATCACATGAGGGAAGAGGACCCTGCTCGTGAGAGCTTACATTCTAACGGGGAGGGGTAGACAGACAGGGGTGACACAGATGGGGTACATAGAGAGCGTGGAACAGAGGATTAGGATGAGATTTGGCTGGGTTTGGTGAAGAAGTGGGTCTTGAGAGCCCGTTTGAAGTTTTGTAGAGAGATGGAGAGTCTGAGGGGGAGAGGTAGAGAATTCTAGAGAAATGGAGCAGCACGTTAAAAATCTTGGAGGTAGGAGTGGGAGGAGGTAATCAGAAGACAGGAGAGTCGGCGTGCATTAGCAGAGTGAAGAGGACGGTTGGGAGAGTAAAGGGAGATAAGATCAGAGATGTAGATGGGAGAGGACTGGGTGAGGGCTTTGTAAGCGAGTGTGAGAAGCTTGAAATGGATTATGAAAGGGAAGGGGAGCCAGTGAAGGTCTAGTAAGAGAGGAGAGGTGGACGTAGTGCGTTTGGTGAGGAAAATGAGCCGGGCAGCAGCATTGAGGATAGATTGGAGTGGAGAGGTGTTTGTCAGGAATGCCAGTCAGGAGGAGATTACAGTAGTCCTGTCTGGAGATGACCAGTGAGTGGATAAGAGTCTTAGTAGCATCCTGGGTCAGAAAGGGTCTGATCCTGGAAATATTTTTTAGATGAAAATTACAGGTTTGGGAGAGGTGCTGAATGTGTGGTTTGAAGGAGAGGGAGGAGTCAAGGATTATCCCAAGACAGCGCACTTGGGGGCTAGAGGAGATAGTCGTGCCATCAATAAATAATGAGATTGTAGGAGGTGAGGTTATGCGGGAGGGAGGGACAGAGCCGGCCATAGGCATAGGCAAACTAGGCAATTGCCTAGGGCATTTGATATGCCTAGGGACATCATCAGCTTCTGCTGATTAAAATGATATGCGGCATGCCTATATTCTGTATGTAGCATTTCATATGCAGATACAGCCACAGTCTCACACAGTATATTGGCATGCTGCATATCAGTTTAATCAGCAGAAACTGCTTGTGCATACTAGCCACATAGCGATGCAAATAAGATGCATTTTCATTTTTAAAAAAAGTGCCCGGCGTTAGCATTGATGCAAGATTTGTGAGGACACATCTGTATCCAGAATATGTGTAAGGAGCATTGTGTGTGTCATGTAAAAATGTTTTAATAATGTGCAACATATGTGTAAAGGACCACTATGTGTGTCATCCATCATGTGTATAAGGGCATTAATAATGTGCGGCCAGGGGTGTATCTAAGGGTCCGAGAGCCCCTGGCAAAGTAAGGGGCTGGCGCCCCTCCCCCCCCCCCCCCCCCTTACACACATTTGGAATAAGGTGTGAGTATTGGAAATGGGGCATGGTCTTGTGGGGGAAGGGCATGGACACAATAGTACTTCCAATTCAAATTATGCCACACAGTAGTGTCCCTCATTCACATTACACCGCACAGTAGTGTCTCGTATTCACGTTACACCATCCCTCCCCCCTAACCCACCTTTCCCACAGCCTGACCGTAACCTACCCGACTCCCCCAAAAGCTTCTTCAGTGGTGCCTAACTCTAACCCACCCTTCCTAATCTCCCTCCCTGCAGCCTAACCCTAACCCTCCCACATGCCTTGCCAGTACAGACTTTGGCATCAACTCAATCCGGATTTTGCCATTCAGCATCGCTATCTATGTTGGGATGCCAGCATCAGCATTCCGAGCAGTATCGGGATGCTGGCGTCAGCTTTCCGATCGCCGGGATGCCAAACTCCAGCATCTTGACTGCATCCTGAATGAAATGCTAATGAGCTGCAGTGAGATGAGCCTCAAATGGACCCAGCCATTAACTAAACACCATTAGTTGGATGGTAGAAGGGCTTCCTGTTAGAAAAAACCATCAGGGTGCCATCACTTCCAAGATAAAATGATCAATTATACAATTAACTGACATACATTTCCTTGAACATGGCCTTGAAATAGGTAAGATATGTATTTTCTTTATTACACTCAAATAGTTAAGGTTTTCCCTTACTACTTACTTACATCTAACATGCATGGAAATCGTGTAGTTTTCCAGGTACTACAGTCCCTTCTCCCAAACACTGAGACTTTTTTATTATCTTCAACAACAAATAGATCTATAGCACTGTGCTATATAACAATTGTTGTGTACCTGGTGAGAGTCTGTTACTGCCGGTGTCCGTCAGCACTGCACTGCACTAGTGATCAGACTAGTGTCCGGCAGCACCGCACTGCACTAGTGATCAGACTAGTGTCCGGCAGCACCGCACTTGTAATCAGACTCACAATAAACTACAGTTCCCAGCAGCCCTTGCTGCCAGGAGCTCCCAGCAACAAGGGCTGCTGGGAGCTGTAGTTTATTTTGAGTCTGATTACAAGTGCGGTGCTGCCGGACACCAGCGCCGCTCCAGCAGTAACAGACTCTCACCAGGTACAGTCTGACAGTACTGCTTTTCTATCCTTTGGCCGTAGGTGGCACAGCCAGACGGCGCCCCCTCCTTGCCTGGCGCCCCTGGCGAGTGCCATCCTGGCCAATAGGTAGATACACCCCTGTGTGCGGCATATGTGTAACAGGGTACTACTGTATGTGCGTCATTATGTGTATAGGGGCACTTATAATGTGCAGCAAATGTGTAGGGGGCACTATGTGTGTCATTATGTGTATAAGGGCATTAATAATGTGCGGCATATGTGTAAGGGACATTATGTGTAAAAGGGCATTAATAAAGGTTGTCATAATGTGTAAGGTGCATTATGTTTATAAGGACATTAATGTGTCTCATATGTGTAAGGGGCATTACTGTGTGGAATTGTGTATAAATGTGAATAAAGAGCAATAAGGTGTGGTGTAATGTGAATAAGGGGCTCTACTGTGAGGAGTAACGTTTATAAGGTAAAGTGATACTACTGTGGGATGTAATATGAATTATGAACACTATCGCAAGATAAAATGTGAATAAAGTTGCAGCACTGTGTGGCGTAATTGGAATTGGGGTTACTATTGTGTGGCCATGCCCCTTCCCAGCAAGAAGATGCCCCTTTTTGGGCTGTGCGTCAAATGTGCAAACTTTTCCTATTTAAAATATAGGGGGTACAAGGACTGCTATGGGTGAGGGGTGATGGTGCTGGGAAAGAGGTGCAAGGTCAGAGGCAGAACCAGCGGTGGTGCTAGGGGGCACCAGCCAAAATCTTGCCTAGGGCATCATATTGGTTAGGGCCGGCACTGGGGAGGGAAGATGATCAGCTCGGTCTTAGACATGTTAAGTTTAAGAAAACGCTGGGACATCCAAACAGGGATAGCAGAGAGACAGTTGGAGATACGAGTGAGGAGAGCAGGGGAAAAGGTCTGGAGAGGAAAGATAGATTTGAGTGTCATCAGCATAGAGATGATATTGGAAATCAAAAGAACTAATGAGCTTACCTAGTGAGGACGTATAGAGAGAGAAAAGGAGAGGACCAAGGACAGAACCTTGGGGTACCCCTACAGTTAGTGGAAGTGAGGGGGAGGTGGAGTCATGAGAGGAGACAGAGACTGAACGGTCAGAGAGGTAGGAGGACAGTCAAGAGAGGGTAGTGTCACGCAGACCAATGGAGTGAAGGATTTGCAGTAGGAGAGGGTGGTCCGTGGAAACCTGTCTTTGTGGGCACAGGCAGGGCCGGATTAAGGGCTACATGGGCCTGGAGCTGAAAATATTCATGGGCCTATTGTGAGAAACGGGGTAGGTGTGATCAGTGCTGTGTGCTATCAGATCCAATGTTTCCCTAAATATGTATATATATATATATATATATATATATATATATAAATTGCATAATTTCGTGAGAAAAATGGAAATGCAATCTTAATAGTTGTAATTTACGGCCGACCATGTGGTCAGCTGGTGGCTAGTTATGATGATGGGCCTATTTTTATGTGGAGGCCAGGAGCTGGAGCTCCTTCTGCCCCATTGTTAATCTGTCCCTGGGCACAGGAGCTGGGACCACTGGACTTTAGATGAAGCTGAAGTGACATTAGCTAGGTACTTTGATGATGCTTCTTGCTGGAGTAGACTCGAACAATGCTGGAATACTAAACACTGGGCTGATATCGGTGGAACTGAACACCAGATGGGACTGGACACTGGGCCAGAACCAGTGGACAAGAACTGGACACCAGGCCTGAACCGATGGAACTGGACACTGGGCTGTAACCAGTGAACGAAAACTGGACACCGGGTCAGACCCAGTGGAACTGGACATCGGTCCGGGAACCAGTGGACAAGAGCTGGATACTGGGCCGGAAACTATCGAACTGGACATTGGGCCGGGACCAGTGGAAGAGAGCTGGACACCGGGCCGGAACGGTGGATCTGGACACTGGTCCGGGACCAGTGGACGAGAGCTGGACACCGGGCTGGAATGGTGGATCTGGACACTGGTCCGGGACCAGTGGACGAGAGCTGGACACCGGGCCATGCTGCTGGTGTGATATAGCCTACCATATTATTACTCTTTCTAAATTTTTTACATTTACATATTGTCTTACTATGGGCCTGATTTATGTTTGTAAGTACAGCAAAAAAGCATATATATCCCCCCTCGGGAGTGGGGATTCCGGGCGGCGGTTAGGATTCCGACCGCCAGTATTTCACCGGGTGTCGGGATTCCGGCGGCGGTATTTGGACACAAATCCTCTTTATACCACATTCATGCACTTAACTTGAGAGCTCGCTGTTATTTCTGTTATAATACTCTTTATCAAATAACACATTTTAATATACTGCCATACCCAGGATTCAAACCTATAACCTGTTGAATTCTAATCAAACACCCTACTCATTGAGCTATTTGATCCTGCATAAAAACTATGAACACTATATGAAACTACTTGTAATTTGTAAAAAAAAAAAAAATCAGCATTGCAGTTGAGCAGATCTATGGGGGTCATTCCAACCTGTTCGCACACTGCCGTTTTTCGCAGTGCAGCAATCAGGTCACTACTGCGCATGCGTATGCACCGCAATGCGCAGGCGCATCATATGGGTAAAAAGCGGATCGTTGCTGAGCGATGGATTTAACGAAGAATCCATTCGCACAGCCGATCGCAAGGAGATTGACAGAAAGAAGGCGTTTATGGGTGTCAACTGACCGTTTTCTGGGAGTGTTTGGGAAAACGCAGGCGTGTTCAAGCGTTTGTAGGGCGGGTGTCTGACGTCAGTTCCGGAACCAGACAGGCTGAAGTGATCGCAGCGGCTGCGTAAGTTCAGAGCTACTCAGAAACTGCACAAATTGTTTTTGCAGAGCTCGGCTGCACATGCGATCGCAGACTTGCAAAGTGAAAATACACTCTCCAATGGGCGGCGACTATCTGATTGCAGCACTTCAAAAAGTAGCTAGCGAGCGATCATCTCGAAATGACCCCCTATGTCGTGTGCAGCCACACATCCAATGTCTTACAGCCACACACTACATAGATCTGCTCAGCCGCAATGCTGATCATTTTATCACAAAGTATAAGGTGAGCTTCATATAGTTAGAATTCTCTACCTTTCTATGCAAGGACAGATAGCTCAATGAATAGATTGTCTGACTGCAATGCTGACATACCCAGGATTCAAACCCATTGTAGTGTGTGGCTGCAATGGGTTCGAATCCCGGGTATGTCAGCATCTTGAAATGTAATAAAGGACAGTGTGACTGGATAACAAAGACATCTCAAGTTGAGTTCATGAATGTTGTATAAGTATTGGCGACAGAAGGGGTGGGGGTAGGAGACAGGGGCGGCCAGGAGATGCTGGGCTTCAAAAAGGGGTGAAGCTGCAAGTGAAAGTAATTAAAACAGATAATTGACAACAGCGCCCCCTACCCTGCAGTGCTATGTGCAGTGCCTCCTCCGCACGCACCTAGTTATGGCCCTGCTGTCAAATTACCCCTCTTGCTTTCCATTGTGCCAATTTCCGAGACTGGGATCTTGGCCAGGAAAGCAGGGGCTATTATTCCTTTTACTGACTGTTATTGTCATCATAGCAAAGAAGGAAATTTTATGTGAGTGGACCCTTTAATCTCCCATGCTCAAAATATTCCATTTTGATAGGGAAGCCATTCTCCCAGTTCTTAAATCTGGGGTTCCCTCGTATTACAAAAAATATGGAAAATACATTGAATCTTTAGACCCAGTGGCGTAACTACCATGGGTGCAGGGGGTGCAGCTGCCCGAGATGCTTCAAGGGCCCGCAGCTCCCCCTGCACCCAGTCACGGAGTGCTTACAACGCCCGCAACTCCCCTTTCACCCCTGCCCACGGGATGAACGGCCGCCGCCGATAGCACCCCCTGCTGCTCTGTGTAGGTTGAGGCGGGGGGGGGGGGGGGGGGGAGAGGATCCACCTGGCACAGGCTCGAGCACCAGCAGCAGTGTTGCGATTTGCGGGTATTTAGGGGGTGAGGCCTAATGATATGAAGCCCCGCCCTCATCAGAGACCTCTGCTGTAGCAGGTAAAGTATCCCCTGCTCACTCCCCCCTCTCTCTCTTTACCCTCGCTCTCTCCCTGACACTTTCTATCTTGCTACACTCTCTCTCTCTTCCTGACACTCACTCTCTCTGTCACAGTCTCTCCCTGACACTGTCTCTCTCTCCCTCTCTCTCTTGCACTGTCTATCCCTCTCTAATTCACTGACACTGTCTCTCTTGCTGACACGGTCTCTCTCCCTTCTTCCCTGACACACTCTCTCTCTCCCTCTGACACTGTCTGTATACTCCCCTCTCTCTCCCTGACACTGGGGGTAATTCCAAGTTGATCGCAGCAGGAATTTTGTTAGCAGTTGGGCAAAACCATGTGCACTGCAGGGGCGGCAGATATAACATGTGCAGAGAGAGTTAGATTTGGGTGTGGTGTGTTCAATCTGCAATCTAATTTGCAGTGTAGAAATAAAGCAGCCAGTATTTACCCTGCACAGAAATAAAATAACCCCCCCAAATCTAACTCTCTCTGCACATGTTATATCTGCCCCCCCCCCTGCAGTGCACATGGTTTTGCCCAACTGAGTAGTATAGTGAACCACCTTTCATCAAACTTTTGACAGGTGCTCCACCCCCTTTTAAGCCCCGCCCCTTTTTAATTGTGTTTAATATAAAACTGATATCAAATTATATAAACTGATATCAAATGATTATTGATTGGCCATTAAGAACAGAATCCGACCCTTAGACAAGCCGCATTTATATTAAATGGCCAGCTAATAGCGATGTAATCTATACATCTTTGTGAAATGACATGTATACAATTATGTGAACCAAATATAGGATTTTTAGGTATTAAATATTATTGATGGGGAGTGCATTAGGATGCAAACATTGTGTGAACCAGATGCAAGTGTCTTAGAAGGCAGCTCAGAGGATGGGGGATGATCTATCTGCACAAATGGTCAGAGACTGACCATCTGCCACTCATTATGATGGATTTAGATTCTGGATATATGGACAACTATTTACCATGTAACCAATATTTGGGGTTTGTAATGTATACCACCAATTATGAGGGCTAAAGTATCTGGACATATGGCCGGCTATTTGATATCTTTGTGAAAGGTAGTGTATACCAATTATGTGGTCAAGCAGATGGACAGACAATTAGCCCTTATGCAAGCATTGCGGTTTGTGTTGTAATCAATTAAAACTGATTGAAAGTGCATTAGGAAACTAACATGATGAGAATGTTTTAGAATGCAGCTCAGAGGATGGGGGATGATCTATCTGCACAAATGGTCAGAGACTGACCATCTGCCACTCATTATGATGGATTTAGATTCTGGATATATGGACAACTATTTACCATGTAACCAATATTTGGGGTTTGTAATGTATACCACCTATTATGAGGGCTAAAGTATCTGGACATATGGCCGGCTATTTGATATCTTTGTGAAAGGTAGTGTATACCAATTATGTGGTCAAGCAGATGGACAGACAATTAGCCCTTATGCAAGCATTGCGGTTTGTGTTGTAATAGTGACATCTAGCGGTCAATGTGTGAAACAACAGGTATAGTTTATAGATATTTGTATATTATCTTCTGATTCAAATTTAAAGGGATAGGGCATCTTTTATATTTTATAATCATGTCTGGGCATGTAGTTGTATGATTTACACATTAGAAAACTATATATTTGTACTATACAGCATTGTGGTGTTATCTAATATAAGCTACGGTTTGAGCAGTTAACGGCCTCAATGTGCATTGTATAGTTACAAATATTTTTTCAGCTCAACATTTAAATTCTATATAGTGTATGTGAAATTTACATTTATTGAACTATATTTTGTTATCAAATGTAGTCACATATCATGTTTGAAGTTAAATGATAGGAAAAAATTCAACGATTTTGATTTTATCAAATAAAACTTTATAGTACACACAAGACAAAAAATATGTTTATGTGAAGAAATTAACTTTATTTTAAGAGTAAAAAATGGAAACGCCCACCATCAGTTGTAATTTCTGGGCGGTACGTTGTGTCATCACTAAAATGGCTATATAAGAACAGGTCAGAAAGCTATGGACAACTGCTCTAAAGGCTACTTGGAAATCTGACTTTTGGTTACTGAACTGCTCGCTGCGAAAACGGTAATTATGACTTTTACTATATAAATGTTTTTTATGCACGGTCATACTTTGTGATTTTGTTTTATGCATGACCATATGGTTGGTATTGTGGTCATTTATGTTTTAAAAGATGCTGTGATAATTTATAGCACAGCGGTGGTAATTATTAATATGTTGCTGTTATTGTATCTGTTTGAATGTGTGTGTTTCTGCATCCTGTATTTTTATTATGCCATTATTTCTGTTGGACCGCTATATTATTGTGTGAATTGTGTTTATGTCCCTAACACATGCTGATGTGAATTATTGCTTATGAGAGAGAACATGTTTTGTGTTTTTATACTGATTGAGTGTCATTGTGTTAATTTAGCATGTCTTAAACTACATAGCATTTTGTTTCTGTAATATTATGGGGTTGAACGATATTATGTTGTAATACTGTGTAGGTCTATAGGATTTAAAATTATATATATATATATTTTTAGAAGCTGCTTCTGTTTGAATGTTATAGGCACCTATTTGTGCCTGTTATAGGACGCTATTTGAATGTTACTAATAGTAGTCAGTTAGCAAGTTTGAATGTTATAGGGGCCTATTTGTGAATGTTATAGGGCGCTATTTGAATGTTACTAATAGTCGTCAGTTAGCAAGCTCTTTATATTATTGCAAACAAGTTAAAATGTGAGAGAACATGTTTTGTGTTTTTATACTGGTTGAGTGTCTAGTTGTTAATTTAGCAAGTCTTAAAATACACAGCAGTGTGTTTCTGTAATATTTTGGGGTTGACCGATATTATGTTGTAATACTGTGTAGGTCTATAGGATTTAAAATTATATATATATATTTTTAGAAGCTGCTTCTGTTTGAATGTTATAGGCATCTATTTGTGTATGTTATAGGGCGCTATTGAATGTTACTAATAGTACAGCGTTGTTTATAAACTCTTATTTTGCATGATCATTGTAATTTATCATAATAAAAAATACACTGTGTTTTATATTTTTCAGAAATTACTAATAAAATTTATACCAAGCCATCAACTGTCAAACATAATGCAGGTGTGTAGTTAAGTACTGTACAGTTAATTCAGTTAATTTAATGATTAAATAATTGGTTATTAAGCATTGTATGAAACCCTACTGTAAATGTATTTTATGCAACTTTTATACAATGGCGCAACTCGCTGTAAAGTGATGCTATACACGTTCTCATAAAGCAAAAAACAAACACATAGTATATTAATATTTCAAACAAATATACCATATTTTTGTATTTTAATTGTTTAATTGTTTAATATCAGTAAATTATATATATTATTTAAAGGTATTTCAATGTATAATACGTTTACCGTTGAAAGTTTGAAAAAAGTATACGATCATTAATCCGATCGCATTATACCTTTTTTAGAGACCTACAAACCTGGATGTCTACGATGACAATAGCAACGTTGATATTGCTGATTCTGTACCTAGCTACCAACCTCTAAACCGTAAGTTTGACAGCGACAAATTTGTTATTTATTTTTAAAGTTTAAAATGTTTGTACATTACTCACTAGATTTTAATTTATTGTAAGCTTGCGAGCAGTGCCGGCCGTCCTCTATGACTGTTTGTAATTAAATAGTTTTGTTACATCATTGTTATTTCCAATTCTAAAAGCGCAACAGTATTTGCTACGCTATATAAGAATGTGTTAATAAATAAAAAATAAATACATTTATTATAAAATTTAAATTTAAATTTATTATAAAATGTAATTTTTCCTGTTATTATATATATATGCAGGTTCTGTAAATAATGAGGACTACGGCTATATGGGTACATCCGACCCCGACTGGTTCAGAATATGTTTTTGGGTGTGACATTGATACATTCCGGAATCATTATCCAACAGACCGTGTAGAGACAGAATCAGAGAACAGCCGGGTGCCAACATACAGTGGGGATACAGGATCAGAGAACAGCTGTGCGTAATTATTGCTGATGAAAAAATGCAGATGAAAAAATATTTTATCTTTTTAAAAGGTACTTATACTCATACTCTATTGTAGATAACCCGACTATACCGGCGGACCAATCAGACAACCAGTGCCTCGTAAATGCTGTACCAACTTCGCCACCGCAAACGCATGATCCTGAAATGGAACAAACACATTTTATACAATGTATGTTTACCAAACAAACTATAGATGTAATAGTCTCAAACAATGTTTTTTACACACCGCAACGTAAACATAACTATATATCTAACTTTTTATTTTTGTTTATTTTTTTATACAGCATTTAGGCCTTCTAATGTAGCGACTTGTTACGAGCCGTCTATAACAGTGGCCGATGTGTCTGCTGAGGAGGCAAACACTGTCAGAACCGCAGTACAACAACCTGTCAACAATGATGAAAATCAACAAGTCACAACGCCCTTGAACTATCATCTAGATTTTTCTAACCCAATGTTTATGAATCAGCTGTATTGTAAAATCAAACCAAACAAACGTATGAGAGGTATGTCACGCACAACACAATGGGACACTGGTCTAGCATCTAACCAGGCTGCAGAATGTTTAAAAAGAAAACTATGCTATTCAGACTTTACTGAGCCAAAACGACACAAGTTGACGCCGTTGCAGGATATTTCAAACCTATGCAATGACGCCAACAACCGTGGGTCTGCAGAATGTCTAAAAAGAAAGCGATCCTATACCGCATGTGTAGAACCTAAAAAACGTAGGTTATAAAATGATTCTAACAAATGTAATGGCATCAATAATGGTGAAATGCCTAGTACACAACGTGCAGAAACTAAGAGGGGGTCCAGACTCTCAAAAAGTGCTGTAGGCGATATATTCACAAAGAACTGTGCAAGCGGTAATGAAGACAGAGAGATTATCACGATCCCAGATACACAGGTTCATGAACATACAGTCGATTCTAGTGTTAAAATTACAGAGCCGGCAAGAGCTAAGAAATCGTGGCGCCTATCAAGAAGGCGTGTTAACAAAGAGTGTGCACAGTTGGTGCAACCAGACATAATTATAATACCGGACACACACGCTAGCCCGATAATTATTACTGATACACAACAATTTATGCATAGTGATGATCCTGTAACCAGGGGTGATCAAGGCATAAATGCACAAGAATTTAATACAGCGTGTATAGAGATACAAGCCACACACGACAACCAGGGCGATTCAGCAGCTCAGAACAACACGGTCAATGTGCAGACAGCGGTTCATGATTCTGTAACAACTGAAGTGGTCGATGCAGAAGCATCAGGCCTTGTTATGCCGGATGCTGTTGCGACAACATCATTAGACATAGCAGGGGGGCAAAAAAACACAGTAGACAAAACCACAATGACAGAACATAATCACAAAGCGATAGAAATACAACATTATGCGTTGATAGGTAAGCTTTGGGAGGATATCAGCTGCATGGAACAGGTTGCAAATGATATATCCAAACAAAAACCAAGTTGCGCTCAACAATCAGAATGGATGCATTTATTATAAAATTTGTAAAATACAGCAATTCTCCCGGGAGTGCAATAATTATAAATGAACAGTCATAAAATATATACGGTACAGAATCACTGTGTCCTAATGTATTTAATTTTGCAAATATTATGAAATAATTATAACAATATGGCCACAAACAGTATGATGTATTGAGCAGTAGTGGTAGTAATTACACTCTTTTAAACACCATATAGGTCTGTATGCTGGTAACAACTCACTTGTTGTATAAAGGTCCCCAGACAGTCCTTATTCCATGCGAGCATGTATTGGTTTCCAAAATTTTTTATATAGAAAAAGGTTATCCTTGTGAAAAATGTTAGGCACTCAAGTGCATGTAAAGGTGGAAAGATGAATAATGTCCACTGAAACACAGATCGCTGTAGCGGTGTTTGGCAGGGAGAGCCCGGAGTGATGTTTCTACAGCCAGCCGTTTTTACCCCCGCACGGGGGAGGGGAGAGCGGTGTCTGAGATAGCCGTCGGGTTTAGAGTGGAATATAGCCGTGCACAGGCTGTAAGACCCAGATAGCTAGATGTGAACTCTGTGACACGGTGTGCATGTGTTCTCACCTAAAAAAGGCTGTGCTTACCTCCCACGGGCAGCTCCGACTGAGCCTCCCTCCAATTCACCTGATGTAGACACGGGACTGTTGGAGCCACAGATATGTTCCCCTGGCCGTGTGTGAAAAGCAGCCACACTTTGAATGGTGATGTCGGAGTTGCGTCTCCTGGCCCAGCTTCAATACGGACTCGCTTTGATGATCCACCGGCTGTGTCAGAAAGGCACCGGAGCCCCGGCACCTGAGCGTCAGCACGGTGATGTAGCTGTGCAGTGTAGCGGCCGTCAGGAACCAATCTCCTGTGTGGGCTCAGAGTAATCTGGACTTCAATGAATAGAAGGGTACACCTGTATCCTTAACGCGTTTCAACGCCAGCAGGGCGTCTTCTTCCAAAAAGGCATGTCAATGCGATTGAAGAAGTTAATGCGCAGCGGCGATAGAGATCTGCGTATGCTTAAAAGATTTATTAAAGAATACGCTGTGGCATCGATGAAATACAGCGATCAGTCAGATGGAACATGGGCATTCATAAGGGAAAATTTATTTGCAAAAAAAAAATGACTAGATATGATTGGACGTGGATTGAAATGTGATGAAATTAAGTTATGCAGGCAGAAAATAAAAGCTGATGTAAATGAGAAGTTCTGTTGTAATGGGCGTTTTGTCACGCTGTAGGAAATTAAAAGTGAAATGTGCGATAAAGCAGTTATTAAAATTGCGTAAACATAGGGTTACTGGTCGGGTGTTGGGTACACCTGTTAGTGATCATGTTGACAGCGTAGCACATTCATCAGCGCCGGCGATAGAACCCAATTATGCACCATCAGCAGTTGTTGAACAACCGGGATCACCTATAGTACCCAGGCCACCAACACCTGGTAATAACAATGCGACACACCCTGTTTTTTTAGAATCTATTGATAGATTTGAAAGACATTACCCCAATTTCAGGGCATCTGAATACCATCATCATTTCAGGTTTGTCAATTTGGACAGGGTAACGTCATTTGTAGATGCTGTGCAATCAATACATGAGGCTATACAGGCAATGCTCGATGATTATATGCATGAATTGGATCCTAACGACCGCATACAGCTATGGTTGGAGGGTGGTGGACTACATAACGCAATCTATTCACACCGTAAACCGCATGGATCATTAGACGCCATCGGTTTTTTGAATCAGATAACAAACATGTTGCAAAGTAATGCTGAGGTTTTATTTAATACAGAGTTGAAATTTGTGATCTCTGTTTTCAAGAATCGAGCAGGTGGGGCGCTAACGGGGCGGAATCTACGGCGGATTCCTCATAGCCTAATAATTGAGAAGCGCCGGCGCCTGTTATTTGATTTTAATAACACCAGTAACAATCTGTGTCTGGCTGCTAGTCTCTGCAAACTCCTGGACAAAGATAATGCAACGGGCCACATGATCCATGAGAGGGCTCTAGAGCTTCATAAAGCTTTGAAGCTACCTCTTGATAAAGCGCTCGGCTTTAGCGACATTGCTTTTTTCGAAAAACACTTAAGCGCGAAAATTAAAATACTTTATCACAACAATAATTCTTGGCATTACTTTTGCACAGACAGCCAGTACGATGAAATTCTTTTCATATTATGGCATAATGACCATTTCTACGGTATATTAGATATTATGGCATTTGTAGGAGCCCGTTTTTTCTGTACATATTGCCACACAGCGTATCACCACAGAAATAACCACACCTGCCTTTTCTTTTGTAAAGCATGCCTCAGACAGGAATGTGTTGATACAGGAGATGCTGCTCTAAGGTGCTCCATATGTAGAGTGTTTTGTAGGTCAACTGTATGTTTAGAGGCGCACAAGTCTCTAGCATTGTCTCACAAGATACAGTGTCTAAACAAAATCTATTGTGATAAATGTGGCAAGTTTACGACCCCCAAACACAAATGTGACGGAATGATTTGCCCCATTTGCAAGACAGTGGTTGCAGGTTTTGCGGGTCATTTGTGTTACATACAAAACATAAAACCCGCGAAACCCACTAAGAATTACATTTTTTATGATTTTGAGTGCAGCCAAGAAAACAATATTCACGTGCCAAATTACTGTTACGCTCTAACACTAGTGGATGATGAATCCTGGGAGTTTAAGGGTGTTGTTTGTATTGAGGATTTTGTAAAAACATTCATGAGAGCAAAATTTGAGGGGTACACATTTATAGCCCATAATGCCGGTCGTTATGATGCGTACTTTGTTATGCGACAGCTGATTAAGGAGAAATTTAAGATCGATGTGCTGGCTCAGGGTGGTAAACTGTTGTGTGTAACAGTAACAGATTTAAAGATAAGATTTATCGACTCTTTAAATTTTTTGCCCATGCGACTCAGTCGATTACCAAAAGCGATGGGTTTTGAGGGTTCCAAAGGTCATTTTCCACATTTTTTTAACACTGCCGCTAACCAAAATTACATAGGTTCTATGCCCGCAATAGAGTATTTTGGTGTACAATACATGTTAACTGAAGATCAAGCAGAGTTTACAGAATGGTATAAAAGTGCCAAACAAGCCCCATTCAACTTTCAGGATGAACTTGCGCGCTACTGTAAGGAGGATGTCAAAATTTTACAAAAAGCATGTAGCTCTTTCAGAGACGCTGTTATATCTATGACGGAACAAGAATATGTAATAACGAAGAAGAATGGTGATGTCGTTGTTAAGAGGCACATTGACCCCTTTCAACTGACGACCTTGGCGGCTGTCTGCATGGCGATGTACCGAAGCAGGTTTTTACCAGAAAATACCTTGGCACTTGTACCGGGGGATAACTATCACAAAACTCAGAAGCGATATTCAACACCGGCCATACAATGGTTGATGTACATAGAACACCAAGAAGGAATAGAAATAAGACACGCTTTACAAGGGGGTGAAAAGAAAGTTGGTAACTATCACCTTGATGGTTACGCCGTGATTAACGGCGTAGCAACGGCGTTTGAATTCCAAGGTTGTTTTTACCATGGCTGTGGCGCATGTTACAACGGCGATGATAAAAACAAACTGACTAAAACGACCTATGGTCAACTGCGACACAAGACGCTAGTGAGAATGAACTTTCTTAAACTATGCGGTTTTCACGTACGTGTCATTTGGGAATGCGAATGGAAAAAAATGGTAGAGTCTGATGCGAGTCTACAATCTTTTCTGAAGGGTAAAGAATTACCCGAACCATTGGACCCCCGAGCAGCGCTTTACGGTGGTCGTACAAACGCCATAAAGCTGTATCACAAAGCACAGCTGGATGAACAGATTCACTACTATGATTTTACCAGTCTGTACCCTTTTGTCAACAAAACCAAAATGTACCCAATAAAACACCCACGTATAATCTATCGAAATTTTGTGGATGTTACAAAGTATTTTGGTATTGCCAAAGTAAAAGTGTATCCACCACGGGGTCTTTTCTTTCCTGTTCTACCTGTTAAAATGCGTGGAAAACTGATGTTTCCTTTATGTCGCACATGTGCTGAGTCTGGACAGACCGAGCCTTGTGTCCATAGCGATGAATGCAGGGCAATCACGGGTACGTGGTGTACTCCCGAGTTAAAACTGGCTGTAGACAAGGGTTACAAAGTGTGTAAAATCTATGAGGTGTGGCAATTTGATGAACGATCTGATGATTTGTTTTCAGGTTACATTAAAATGCATCTTAGGGATAAACAAGAGGCTTCTGGTTATCCCGATTGGTGTACAGACTCTGAAAAACGCCAGGCGTATATAGATGCCTATCAAAAAAATGAAGGTGTGTCTTTACGACCCGATCACATAGAAATCAACCCCGCAAAAAGACAAATTTCTAAATTGTTTTTAAACTCCTTATGGGGAAAGTTTGGTCAACGTAATAACATGCCCAACACTTGTCTAGTGTCTGATCCCGACAAGCTTTTTGAATACGCGTTTTTACCGCACTATGAGGTGTCTGCTTTAGACTTTATAGATGATAGTACCGCAATGCTTAATTGGAGATATGCAAAAGATCATTACTCCAAAGCTTCAAATACAAATATACTTATAGCTGCGATTACAACCGCGCATGCTAGGATTGAATTGTACAAACTATTGGATAGATTACAAGAACGTTGTCTTTACCACGATACAGATTCTGTGATTTTTGTCAGCCGGCCCGGTGATTGGAATCCACCATTGGGTGATTATCTAGGTGAGCTGACTAGCAAGCTGCCAGCGGGTGCCCATATAACAGAGTTTGTCTCATCAGGCCCCAAATCATATGGATATCGTCTAAACAATGGAAAGACTAGTTTAAAAGTTAAAGGTATAACGCTCAATGTTGATAATGCGCAACACATTAACTTTGAAAGTCTGAAAGACCTGGTCTTAGATTATCCGTTAAACCCCGAAGGCGATGATCAAAAAAAAATAGTGCTCCGTCAACCCGGTATAGTCCGATTTAAAAAGTACTGGCAGATTGAAACGCGCACGCTGCAGAAAACGCAAAAGTGTGTTTACACTAAACGGAGACTTACAGATAACTTCACAACAGTCCCGTTTGGGTATTAGGGTGGATGTCCGGTTACAACACCCCTTCTCATGTATTTTAGCAGGCCCCTCCAATTCGGGTAAAAGTTATTTTGTGAAAATGTTGCTGGAAAATGCACCTACGCACATATCACATGTGCCGGATAATATTGTTTGGTTTTATGGCTGTTGGCAACCTATGTACGATCAGCTTCTGCGTGATTACCCAAGCATGCATTTTATAGAGGGTCTACCTGAGACTTTTAACGATGACCAACTTTTTCCCCTTGGTAGGATTAATTTAGCGGTTGTTGATGATCTGATGGAGTCGGCTAGTAATAATTCTGAGATTGAGAAAGCATTCACAAAGTATGTACACCACAGAAACCTCAGTATCATGTACCTAGTGCAAAATGTCTTTTGCCAAGGTAAAAAGAGCAGGACGATACATCTAAACACAAAATATATGGTCCTTTTCAAAAACCCACGGGATAAATTGCAGGTGACGACGCTGGCTAGACAAATGTACCCCACTAATAGTCGTTTCTTTCTGGATGCATTCCAAAATGCGACATCCACACCGTATGGCTATTTACTGGTTGATTTAAGAACCAATACGCTTGACGAATACCGTTTACGAAGCGGTTTATTTCCACCGGATGAACCGGTTGCTTATGTCATTAAAAAGAGAAGCTCTAAAAAGCTAATTACGCACAACTTTTAGTCATTTGTCATAGTCCTATCAGCCGTGAACATGTCAGCCAGGATAAGCCGTAATTGGTCGCTTTTAAAGACGCTAATAAAGGCGACACCGACCCAAAGAAGTGCTATTTTATCCAACGCTTCAAACGATTTGGTGACTGCCATTTGTGAGATAGCCCTCAACATACTTAAAGGTAAAATACCATTGTCACAAAGACAGTTGAAGTACCTTAAAAAGAAGCGGGATCTTATAAAATCTCTTTGTAATAAGAAATGCACCATTGGTAAAAAGAAACGTTTGGTGAAACAATCCGGGGGATTTATTGGGTCGTTGCTTGGTTTTGCTATTCCATTAATAACAGGACTTCTGACTAACCGCTGATGGAATACGCTGAGAAAATGTATTTGGTGCCCCAGCGACAGATAGAGCGTTTACAAAACAAACCCAATTCAGATGACATACGTAAAACAGCCACACAAGGTCTAGATGTAGAGATCGTAAACATACTACAGAATAACAATTTATCAGAATATGAAAAGGCAAAACGTTACACAGCCGCTTTGCAGAGGTATCTGGTCCTGAGTAAACAGACTGATGGTGAAATGTCAACTTTTACTCTTTTATCACCTGGTACAAATGTCTTTGATGAAACAATTAATCCAGCACAGCTGGATGCTGCCGATGATGTTTATCATGAAATACTGAGCGGTGTTAATGCGAGGTATAAAAAAAACTGTGAAATACTATTGAATAAAATGTCACGCTCTAAGCACATCACAAACTGGAATGCTAAAGGCGAGTTTCTGTATAAAGGCACAGCTGTACAGGGTTCCAACATGCTGGATTTAATAAGAAGCATCACACAAAACCATAGCGTGACGAGTCGTAAGATGCCGACTGGCTGGCCTGAATTTATGCATGCTTTCTCTGAATTAAATGTGCCATCCACATTTGTAAGTAATGCGTCAACTAGAGTGTACCTAGACCGTTTAAAAGCAGAGGCGAACGATGACTCTGATATTGCTGTATCATCGCCAGCGCCACCGCAAAACCTTAAGAAAAGACGTATAAATGTTTTAAGTTCACCCGGCCTAACAACGCCGCACGGCTACTTACTACCTAGGAAAAGAGCCGTAGATCTGTTTCAGGAATCACCGTGGTTGACATTCTAATGTATAACTAATGTTTGTTTGTTTATTTATTTATTTTTGTAAATTTGTGTGCTTATTTTGTACCACAATGTATGTTTTGTATTTTTACTAAATGATGTCAAGAAATCACCATATTTGTAGTTTTTACGTGTAAAACTGTAATAAATGACATATTATAATAATGCATCGGCAATAGATCTGTAAATAAACTTTATGATCTAATAAAATATATTCATGATTTAGAAAGACCCCCGTTTTTTCTTTATTCTAATCAGTTGTCTTTGAAAGAAAACTTACAAACATACAACACCATAAAGATTAAAAACATTGATGTTTATTTTCAAATAATCATAGTTATGACGCATTGTACATAAAATGCATCAAACACACTGGTTATTACAACAAGTTACACAATTCTGAATATATTTATCTGTATAATGACTCAAACAATGGTTTCTTGGCATACGCCTTACAAAGTTTGAAACTAAACGGTCATTACGTTTTGTATCATTACTAAACTGTGTCAAGAAATCATCATATTTGCAGTTTTTACACATAAAAAATATAAAGTAAATACAGTATTGACCGCATACATCGCTTGAAAAATCTTGTAACCGACGGTTTTGGTGACAAATACTTTTTGAATTATAATGTAAAAACTTTATGATATTCTTTGGGAAAATGTCACTGTCCGGCGAGAGACCGTAGGAATCAAAGAAATAACAATTGCCATCTTCATTAAAATAAACAGCCAACCAGTGTTCGCCAGGCTGACCACTGCTATGCGTGTTGATTACAAATGCGCAGGGGTAATGCATCAGTTTATCGGCAGGCAACAGATCACACGGATACGTTCCTTTAAAAATATGCCTTGTGCTTTGCGCAGCATACAGAATACAGTTTATCTGTAATGTGTTCATTTTTCAGCAGCGTAGTGTTAGTTTATTTAATTTATAGATAATCGTACAGCACATCGCGCCTTTGATTAATCTCGATGATGTTATCAAATAGCGCATATATTATCACATTGACTGTCCTGTCCAACGCTTCTGCAAAGCGATATTCAGCACGTAGATTGCCCGTTCTTATCAGGGACAGATGTTCTCCACATTCCTGCTCCGGCGATAGGTCAAAAGCAAATAGTGAGTAACCTCTGAGGTACTCTTCGCGGTAAATCAGTATACCATTGTCAGATTTCTGCTTATTTGTGATCTGTATGAGTGACATATACTCTCTTAAAGCATTACCGTGTTCAAAGTCTGGTTGAAATGGTTTTGCAGGGTGCGGTGTTCCATCCAGATAAAGGGATGCAAAACTTACATTTTTATGTTCAAAGCAAAGGAGATTCCGGTTATGGATTCCTGAAAATGCTTCGTTATCCACAAAGCCGACTATGACTGTTTTCGGCACTTGACCTAAAAATAGATTTTCTAGATTAAATACTCTACTGCCTGCTGGTACGCTGTAGATTTTCATCCCAACGCGGTCAATCGCGTATTTCGCGTTGCCGTTTAGCAGGGCCTGCGCGTGCCCAATCCGCACGGCCGGTGAGACTTGCACTCTTTTCACGAACAGTGACGCCGCTGTGATCTGTATTTTAAAGGCATCCGCGTCAGCTGACATTAAGCAGAATGCGTCTTTGTTTCTGGTTAGTTTAATCTTCAGGTCAACTGCATTTAAAATTAGTTTATGTTGATGAAAAAGGTCGCAGTGAAGCGGTCCTAGCAATTCAACCGTGCGACTCTGCTCTGTCGCACCTGCTCGTTTTTTGAACCCCGTATTCGGTCCATCCAGCACCGTGTTGTTAAATTCTCCAGCCGAATCTTTGTAAAATAATCCTGTTGTGTGCTTTGCTGACAAAGCGTCTGAGCTGTAATTCAATATAGTCTCAATGTACGCGCGGTATGCGTAAAGATTGTTGGATTGCGATATGAGCCTGTCACCCAAAGTTACATCCACTTGGTTGAATAAAGTCGCTATGGGGTAATTAATAAGTGCGACCCGTGCACCTTGCGGTATCGGTGTGTTATCGGTTCGTACGATCTTGCACGTCACGTACAGCAGCGTGTTGTTCAGATCGTAGTAGTGTTCGCCGCTGGCCGCTATATAAAATTCAAGCGGCGCTGTGTCGGATAATGCCGCTAAAGGTTGAACTTCGACGTATAGACTTTTCTCTATGCTTGTTTGTGTCGGGGGCACGTCAAAAAGATCCAGCTCTGTTTTTGCACATTCAACGGACTCGTGGTGTATGAAAGACATGTTTAAAAAATATCACCAACGGAGCGCTTCGGCTTTCTCTTCTTCTTTGAGTTGCGTCGTCTCTGGTTTTTATTTAAAAAGGGTATGTCCCAAGGCGGAAGTGCTATCATACGCTTCCGTTTTCTTTTAGACACGGCTTTTCTTGTATATATTAGTCCTGAACCGTCTTGTTTTGCTTGGTTCGCATCGTGTATCTTATTCATCACGGCCGTTGTGGCTTGTCCGATAACGTCTTTCGCTATATTACGTGCCGCGGTCTTCATATGCGGTTTAGCTAACTCTAAACCTCTCCGGAAAAGAGGAACAGCTTTTCTGAAAAGACTTCGAAAAATACCGCCTAAACCGCATCCGTACATGTACGCGCTGCCGTGAAAACCTGGTAATCCATTACCGGCCTGCGTTTTATAATATTGCGCGTAGAGATCCGGATTGCCATAATTTTTAACAGCGACCATCCTGTTTAGTTAATAAATTTCGTGTTTGCGACGTCTAAAGTGTAGTTTCACGATCACTTTACCAAACTTAAATGAGATGTACTTGTTCTGGTCATTGTTTATCTCTATGGCTACAGTGTCAAAATGCGCTTTGCACAATGGTACGTAATCGGGTTTCTCATATCGTATTGTGACCACCTCATTGTTATATCCCTTAATTTCAACTGTGCGTAGTAGCGGTACGTAGCTATCACCGACCCGCTGGTGCTCGATAATGTCAGTATACACATACAGCGTATACTGGCCGCCTTTGATGTCGGCGCATGGTTTAGAAATCTTAGTTTTAGGTTGTAATCCAAGGATCGTCGTCAGTTTATCACCGGCTGTAAGATGATACAGCCGCTTACTATCGCATGTTACTACGCGTTCAAGCTGATCGTACACTAGTCTTAATCCCCCATCCAGTTTATGTCGCCCTATTTCCGCGTTGATTACGTCCAGTAGCGAGTCGATTATTTTATAAAATCCGGGTTTAACGCACACGGCTGCAAATTCCACAACTGGATTGGACAACATAACATCCTGTGTTATTTGTAACTTACAATCTTGTATATCCAAGGTATTCCACGTGTGTGGATATTGTATTTCTGTAAGAGCGACTTCCCACTCACCGCTTAAGTGTATCGACTTTGCAAGCTTTGTTGTATAGTTTGAAATCTTATTTTGCGGAAAATTATCCGCTGAGGCATTGCTGGGTAATGTTATGTAAAACGATTTGTCATCCATCGCTCGTCTTGTTTAGCGTGCTGCACGTTTTATATATCTTTTATCTCTGATGCATCAACCCAACTGTTAAATTTTGCGGGGTACCCGCGCCACTTGACTAACGCGTATTTTCGACCGGTGACCGTCTTATGTTTTAAAATCTTTTCCACTTTGTATATTCTATTATAGTTTTTTGGCACGCTTTGTAACTCATCGTGGTAAAATAAAAACTGCCGGTAATTTCTTCGCCGTAGAGATCCGTCAACTTATAAAGCGGCTTAACGCCTTTAGTGTTCACATTCTGTATGACAAATATTTCCTCAGAAAAATTCTGTTCATACCCTTTCTGAAATATATCCTTATATTTGGATATGCGTACATGTTCACCGATGTAAAAACGTGGTGTAATTTTCTTAGTTCTAAAGTAATCGCCATACGTCGTCTTGAAAATTCTCAAAGCGTTAGAGGGCCCCACAGCACACGGTGTACACTTAATTGTTCTATGATATGTGTTATTATAGCTGTTTATGAAATCTTGTAAGACATCTATATATCTGTACGTGTTCCACGCTGTGAAATAACGCCACATCCTTGTTTTTAAAGTCCTATTGAAGCGTTCTATAATGGCCGCTTTCACTTCATTATTGGTTGTGAAATGATGTATGCCGTATTTTTCTAACACTTTTTTAAAGATTTTGTTTACAAACTCTTTACCATTATCGGTTTGCAACTTCTTTGGCACGCAGCCCTGTTGGAATATTTTTCAAAAGCATTAGCGACGGTTGTCGCATTCTTGGATGCTAGACCAGCCGCCCATGCTTTCTTACTGAATATATCGATGATGGTTAATATATATTTAAAACCATCATTGTACTTTGCAATGTCTATGAGCGAGACCAGATCACATTGCCATTGTTGATTTATATCCGATACGCAAATCATGTTCCTTTTATAGGTTTTTCGTGCCGGCTTATGTAATGTGTAAGCGTCTTGTACTTGAAACCATTTTTTAATTTCCGCTCTTTTGAACTTGCCTTTATTCGCCTTATAATATTTATCGACACCGCAATAACTCCCCGGCTTTAATACCGTATAATACGCCTTTTTCATAAGCTTTTTTTGATTAGCCATTTAATATAAATGCGGCTTGTCTAAGGGTCGGATTCTGTTCTTAATGGCCAATCAATAATCATTTGATATCAGTTTATATAATTTGATATCAGTTTTATATTAAACACAATTAAAAAGGGGCGGGGCTTAAAAGGGGGTGGAGCACCTGTCAAAAGTTTGATGAAAGGTGGTTCACTATACTACTCAACTGCTAACAAAAATCCTGCTGCGATCAACTTGGAATAACCCCCACTGTCTCTCTGTCCCTCCGACACTCTCTCTCTCCCTGGTACTGTCTCTTTCTCCTTCCCTCTTTCTCCCTGATACTGTCTCTCTCCCTGGCACTGTCTCTCCCTCCCTCTCTGCCTAGCATTGTCTCTCCTTCCCTCTCTCCCTAACACACTCTCTCTCTCTCACCTCTCTCCCTGGCACTGTCCCTCCCTCTCTCTCTCTGCCTAGAACTATTTCTCCCTGACACTGTCTCTCTCCCTGATAGTCTCTCTCTCTCTCACTCTGACTCTCTCTCTCATTCTCTCTCTCCGTCTGCCTCTCCCTGACACTCACTCTATCTTGCTCCCCCTCTCTTTCACTTTCCCTCTTTCCCTGACACTCTCTCTCCGTCTGAAACCTTCTCTCGCTCTCCCTGACCCCTCTCTCTGCCTCCCTTTCTTGCTTCTCTCTCTTTCTCTCTCCCCCTGACACACTCGTCTGTCTCCCACTCCTCTCTCTCTCTCTTTCCAGCTCCCGCAAGGGGCACTGTAGTGACAATGGGGGAGGGGGCCCTTTTAAGATGTTGCTATGGGGCCTTCAAGGTTCTAGTTACGCCCCTGCTTAGGCCTCCATGCAATCCAAAATTATGGAACTCTTCGAAACCACCTCCTGGTAACTATATCAACAGTTGCCATAAACGGTTGACCATTTCCCCTGTCATGCCTGCACTAATAGTCCTATGTTCCTCTTGTTTTTTATCTGGTTTTTGTACCATTTACTGTATTATTGTATCTTTAGACTCCTTTCCTGAAAAGTTTAATAAAACAGATTTTAAACAAAAAAGTGTTTTCTTGAAGACAAGACGGATATTAGAGTATCGCATGCCGCTGTTTATCCATCCCTGACATGAGAAAGTAGAAATCGACTCTGTAAAATTGAATGCTTTGCAAACAATGACATTTTCTACCTTATATCTCGCTACATTGTAATGTTACCTTTACACCGCACACAAAAGGAAACAGCGGTTGTGAAGAGAAGTTCAAGGAGATTACCACTTTTATCCAGCTTAGTACATTCATTTATGGTAATGCACATCAAAGTTTATTCAAATGCACAGAACCTCCAGTGATTTAGACAAAACCCATGCCGCATTGTATTTTATAAAACAACGCCGCTGCTGAATAACGGCTTGTAGAGCTGTCGCCAGGGGAAACGTGTTTTTACTTGTTTAATGACAGTTAAGTTTTAGTAAGGAATGTTATAAAAGAACATGTATGTCCTTCACGGTGACCCAGGAGAGAGAATGCATTGGATGGTTGCTAACATAAAAATAAAAAGTTTTCCACGGATGTATTGCTAGTTCATGTATGTGACACGTGATACAGTCTCCTTGGCCCAATTTCTTTTTAAAAACGGTGAGCAAGATTTGGAGCTGAAGGCTGATCTCTGACAGAGACGACGTTGGCAGCTTTCAAGTCACAGTCCTTTATTACCCAGATTGCATTGTATATATACTATAATGTATTTTTCCAGCTATTACGGATCTTGCACTAGGGGGGAACAGATGCAACATGGACATCTCCTTCCACGCCGGCTGTATTCAGGTTACACAAGCCTCCCCAATTCCAGCCCTCTAAGCATAGGGAGGTACAATGGATAGTGATGTTTCAGTCTGCTTACAGAGTGTGACGTACGCACTTTGGGGTCATTTCCGAGTTGATCGCTCGCTAGCAGTTTTTAGCAGCCGTGCAGCAGAGCGCCTGCAAAATCTTTTTGTGCAAAACAAGACCAGCCCTGTAGTTACTCTTCGTGTGTGTTGATTCTAACGACGGAGGGACTGCTTTTGACGTCACACACCCGCCCAGCGAACGCCCAGCCACGCATGCATTTTTTTTCTGCCACACCTGCGTTTTACCAAACAGTCCCTGAAAACGCCCAGAAATGCCCACTTCATGTCAATCTCCTTGCGATCGGCTGTGCGTTTGGAATCTAGAACCAGTGCAAAACCACAAAGAACTTTGTACCCGTATGATGCACGTGCGCATCACAGATTAGCCATCTTTTTCACTGATCGCTACGCAGCGAACAACGACAGCTAGCGATCAACTCGGAATGACCCCCTTTGACTCAACATGCACAGTAGGGAATAGCGAGCACACACAAGCCCCATCAACTTGTCCTTTATGGCCCATTCCCTAGTCTGTACGTCCAGAGAGTAACATGTAATAAGGGTATGCGGCAGCATCCCGGCCGTCTGGATGCTCCCGGAACACCGACATCCCAAAGGTGATGTTTAGGGTCGGGGGGTTGGGTTAGGCACTAGAGGGGGGGTTATCCGTAGCTGCCACCCCCTGAGTCGCTACGCCCTATGACTTAGCTGTAGCCGCCACCCCCACTATCTTAGCCCTATCCGCCACCCCAAGTGGGTTAGGGAACAGGAGAGGGTCCCCTGTCAGTATTCTAAAAGTCATGATGCCGCTGTCGGTCATGTGAACGCTGGCATCCCGACCGCCGGCATTAGCTGTCACACCCGTAATAAATACCGCCCCAATTTCCCCATGCTGCCAATATGTAAGACATGAACAAAGCATTTACAGTATTGTTTCTGGTGAAGCCAGTCCTCGTTATCAGTGTATTTGTATGTTGTATGCATCTACTAGTTGTACAGGAAGTACCTCTGCAGCCTTTGTTGAGCGTGAAAAGTGAGTAAAGTCATACTTCTGCAGTTCTCCAGAGTCCTCAAGTTCAAGAATACATGGCTCAAGTACAAGAAGGAATACTGCTGTGCAGACAAGTAAAAAAGGTAAAGGCATGTACTTTTCTCAGCCTGGCTGTGACTGAGGCTGTTGATAAAGCAGACACATTTATCTATTCACAGGGGGAAGATGAGGAGGATCCAGAAACACCAATAACAAAGTTTGATGAGATCTACGGTACTTACTACTGAAAAATGTTAAACTGGACAGACATTTTTTACCCACTGCTGTGCAGAACCCCACTGAGAGTATCCAGTCATGCCAAACTACTAGCAAAGAAATGTGATTAGGGTGCATTTGCAAGTGAGCTCATCGGGGACAGGATTGTGTGTGGGACTTATAATGATGTTACTCGTGCTCATTTATTACATGAGGCATTAACACTGGACACTGCTATACACATATGCATGCCACGTGAGCAGTCCAAAAAAAGTTGCAATGGAGTTTAAAGTACAACGTGATTTATGTGACCTATAGTAACATGAACAATAAACACACTGCGTGAATTGCGTCGGTCGCCACTGCACGTTACACTGCACGTTCCAGCAGCCCACTGCATCGACGGCCTGATTCCAAGACTGATGCAGTTCTTACTGCAGCTGTGTTTTTGGATGCAACTGCTGTACGAAAAAATGCAAAAGCAGAAGGAGGCGCCTTGAGAACATAGATGTCTCCTGCATACTTGTGTGATCTGCTGCTGCGGCCGAAGACGCAGCATGAGATAACTTGTGTGACCATTGATTCTTAGGTTACGCAGGATGACCGGACTGTACACGCTGCAGGAGCTAGGAAATCCGCATCCAAAGACATAGACCTTGGCCCTGCCACCCCCCCTCGCCCAAATGCCCGCATCCTGATAATCAGACTGCAGCTCAGGGGGCTTTTTCATGCAGGTCCTGCGCAGGCACCCCACCATCAGAGATGTATGTAAACCATCTCCGTATCAGAGTACACAGTGCGGTCGCTCTGCCAGAAAACACCCCAGGCACCGGTCTTCACTATGAGAGTACCGACCACACGGCCTAAAACAGGGAAATATTTACCACCATAATAGATAAGGAAACAATGTAATTAAAATAAAAACGGACACTGGTGCCTAGAGTAACGTCATGTCACATGATCTCCAGCGCACAAACTCCAGAACACCTACTGACTGCTCTCACACTACGAGTCTAATTGCTTATAGTGACCAGGAAATCAAGAACATGGGCGTGGCTACGCTGCAATCCATAAATTTCCCGCAGCAGTTTCATACAGTGCACAGTAATGTCAAACCAGACCTAGTTCGGCCAGACAGCATAAAAATAGAGTTAATAACATGCGTTTAGACAAGACTGTTTCTCCCACAGTATGTGCTCCCAGACGTCTGCCTCTGGCCATGGAGGGCAAAGTGATAGTTGAGTTAAATCACATGACTGCATTGGGCATCATTGCTCCAGCGGTAGAAGCCACCCCGTGGGTATCGGCTATGGTTGCTGCAGTAAAATAAGATGGTTCAGTGTGCTTATGCACTGTCCCTCTTTATCTGAACAAAGCTCTGATGAGACAGCATCACCGCTGAGGACTGTGGTGCAAGTCATAGCTGATATGACAAATGCAAAGATATTTACCACTCTGAATGCCAAATGTGGATTCTGGCAGATCACATTGGACAAGGAATCGACGAGTAAACACTGACAAGTGTTGTTTCAAAGCCACTGAGGTCCTGTATGTTGGTCATCTCCTAACTTCATAGGGTATTAAGCCGGAACCTCTCAGGGCACATATTATCCAATACATGTCTACCCCCACAGATAAGTTGACAGTGCTTTTTGGGTATGACCAAATATCTCTCAAAGTTTCAGCATTGCTCTGCTAGCTTTTGCATAACAATGTTGAATGGTGGTTGGACTGCCATGCTGCTGCTATTTCTCGCCTCAAGCCTATGCTCACTTCTAGTTCCGGTGCACCTGTTGTGATCTATGCCAGTGCCTCCCACCATGGTCTTGGTGCTGTCTGCCTGTGACATAACAAAACCTGCTCAGATTTAAAAAGGACTGTTGGCTCTAGTCCTTGCTTGTCAAAAGATTTGTAGGTTCATCTAAGGGCATCCAGTGCTGGTTTACACTGACCACCAACCCCTGACTACCATTCACCACAAACCCCTGGATACTAAGAATGCCAAATTTCTTTCTCACAAATATTTAAAATGCCCGCTCTAATATATATTGTAAATGCCTGCATCTCTTATTACCATATCCCATGAATGTGCGCTATACATCGCAAAACACTGCATCCCATAAGAGAAAACAATACACCCACACATTATCTGAGTTCCAAAGCTCATTGATATATATTTGTTATTAAAAGGATATGGATTCAATATATATTACAAAGTACAGTATACCTATAGTTACATGATTACAACTCACACAATAAGCAGTTAATACATAAAGTTACATACAGTTACAGGCCAGCGATACAATACCATTCCCTCAATGCTTATGTCTCTCTCTTTCTCTAAAATCATGCCGGGACTCCATCTTACGCTGAGACCAAAACAGGAACTGAGCGGGCAGTAACTCCATCATCGTCTCAGACCTTACAGCCTCTAACTTCTGTGTGATCAATGTGTTATCTAGTTTCTGGGGGAGGGGTTCACGATGAGTCACCAGTCCCTTTGTATATGCTGAACAGGTTCAGCCTTGGGGACGTCCAAAGGGCTGGCCTGAGTTTCCTGTCCACTGTCCTGTTTGGAATATCTATTGTTCTAATAAAAGTGATTTTAGCTTTTATACATTTAATCATAATTATCCGCTTCAATGTCCCACAACTTCACAACAAGCATCAAATGAATCTACACATCAATCTGGTTGCTTCAATAGTAAACATGACCGGTCTATCTGGTTTCGTTCAAATAATACACATACATGACATTACTTCATTATATATAATTCTAAATCATCATGATGTCTGGCGCTTGATATTATTATAATTATGTACTGTATGAGATAAGTGTCGAATCCATCTCTGTGGCATGTTCGTGTAAATGCGTGTGTTACCATATATTGCTGTGCTCGCTGCGCGTATTTGCAAGTATAGCGACTCATAATGTGTGTAGTTTGTATGTTCTCTTTATGTAATATTTTTTTTTTACTTCGAGAGTCCACCCTTTGGCAGTAAACAATAACTGCCATCACTTATAAACATAAGAAAAAATATTTCATGCAATAATCGGTGACCTAGACACAAGTATGTATGCATTTCGCAAATCAGACATTTGACTATATTTGGGGAAGACAGGGAGGAGGACGAGACATCCTCTATATGCACTCGGCGGTCACGGGACCACTGGTTGGGTGTGGGACAACATTCAACCTATAGAGTATGCTGGGACAGTGCTTTGGCCTATAATGTCTGATTTGCGACGAACATTTCATACATACATGTACCTACGTCTTTGTACACTGATGTTTGGATTCAATTGAGGTTCTGCTGGGTAGATGAAGAAGACACAAACAAATCATGACAGTGACATATAAAATTTTCATGATCTACATATTCCTATCATTTTCTGAACATTGATAATAAAAATTAATTTACTGCGCTTGTTAAATGAAAAAGCTGCTTTCTTAGAGAATAGTATTATGATAGTAAATGGAAAGCGCTATAAGGACTAAATGATTATACATGGAAATGAATTGGATACAATGTTAATAAAAAGAAAGAAGAAAAAGAAAAAAAAATGTTATTTAAAACAAAAATATGCGGTACCTGTAAATAAGATTTTTGGTTAGATAAAGAATGTTTACACTCCTTTGAGTGAATATGTGATGGAGTAGCCAGCAACACTAGGTTTGATTGATCCTGGTTTGCAGGTGATTGTCCTACCTTTCCCTGCGCTACGATGTTCCTGAGCCGCTGCGGCTCAGGAACATCGTAGCGCAGGGAAAGGTAGGACAATCACCTGCAAACCAGGATCAATCAAACCTAGTGTTGCTGGCTACTCCATCACATATTCACTCAAAGGAGTGTAAACATTCTTTATCTAACCAAAAATCTTATTTACAGGTACCGCATATTTTTGTTTTAAATAACATTTTTTTTTCTTTTTCTTCTTTCTTTTTATTAACATTGTATCCAATTCATTTCCATATATAATCATTTAGTCCTTAAAGCGCTTTCCATTTATTTTCTGAACATTGTTTCCATTTCTGGAACGTATGCTAGGTCTGTTTAATCATTGAACAAGGGTTATAAGTAGTGTCCTTCCTAAATAACATAAACCTTCGGAGTTCGGGGAGAGCCACTCATAAACCTTTCTTCCACATATATTAATGAGCTCTTTATCTGCAATGTGTGAATAGCCATTGTCTGACTGTTCCTGATTACCTCTGAACTCCATAACTACTAGAACTTTGATTTTTCTCTGATTTTAACAAACTGGCTAATCCTGGGATCCTATAAGGAAATCACTCCTTCCTACAGAACCAGTTCCAGTCCCACACTCGACTCATAAAAAAACCTCGCAAAAATAGAATATCCTGAAAGAAAATGTTTATCAGCGGGAAAGAGAGAAAAGAGAAATAGAACAAAACAACTCTTGTTCATAACAAATCAATTACAATGACTGGTCTTTCTGCAATCCTTTAGTACGCTCAGGTAGTGTCCAACAGTGCCGCCTCTCAGTCTTCACGGAACAGAGTCTCTGGTGATACGAGGTTCTCTTTGCCTTGCTCTTTGGACACACAGTTCACTTGGAACACACAGTTCACTTTGCTCTCCACCTTGCTCTTTGAACACACAGTTCACTTGGAACACACAGTTACCAAACTACACAAACTCGATGAATGTGAGCAATAAACTACTTTATCACGAGTTCTCTCCGGGTCAGCGACCTTCTTGCAGTGGGACGAGTGGACCCGAGTCTCTCTTTCGGCGACCTTTAGTGCTGTCATCAAAACTTGGTATGGTCCTTCCCACCTGTCTATTAGGCAACCTGAGCGTAAGAACAATCACACAGTCTCTTGGTTCACAATCAAGACAGTTAGTATTTGGCATACCAGCAATCAACAGTTTCAAGTTCTTTGTCAAGTTCTCAAATGCTGGCTCATCTCAACAAGGTTGTCAGGAATCGACTCACCATAGCCACATCTGTCCGTCGGTGCGGACTCCGTCCGGGGTCCCTACGTTCTGCTGTCGTCCGCTCCTCTGCCGCCAGATGTCATCCTGGGCCTAGGAACGCTCCTGTAACAGCGGGCGTGTGAGCACGCCACGTTCCCGCCGGGCGGCGGCATGGGCGCCGCCATGACAGTCTCCATCGGTCAGAGTACGGCGGCCAATCCGGAGCTTGGCCGCACCTCCTTTTCCCACTCCAACCAATGTCTGCACACCAGGGGGTATATCAGGAGCTGCAGGGTGAGCCTGTGGTTGTCCTGAACTTTGTGTCACTCCTGCGACCCATGTGCCTAGATTCCTCCGTGTTCTTGGTTACCTACCTGTTCCTCCGTGTTCCTGGTTACCTTCCTACATCTCCGTGGAACTACAAGCATCAGCAACCCCTGCATCTGTATTTGGCTCCACACCTAACTACAACCGCAGTGTGCTTCAGCCTCTGCAGTAGAGACTCTCTCCAGGTGCATTCCATCACCTCACCTGTGAAGCAGCTTGCTAGCTGCCTGAGCTTAACGAACCAGGGACGTGCAGTCAGGGTAGGCAGGGGAGGAAGTGCCTCCCCTGTCATTGATTATTAAAACAATACAAAGAAGTATATGCTTTAAACTTTGTATTATTTTAATATTTTTTTACCGTGTTAAAAGTGTATTACAGTAAATGGGTGTCGGAGGCACCGCTCTCTGTGCCTCCCGATGTCAATATGAAAAGGCTGGAAGCGGGGGGCGGGGCCGGGCATCGTGCAGTAAAAGCCTATTAAAAAAAGCCCTGCAAGCGGCACTAGTATACGTGCCTCTTTGACAGGGGCGTGCTTTCAGCCCATTTGAAAGCACGCCCCTGTCACTCAGTTAGATGTGATTGGGCAGTGGGCACAGGGTTTGCCCCTGTCATCTAATGCAGAGCAGCTGACAGGATGGGGAGGAGGGGCCGCGATTCCCTCTCCTCTCCCAATTGCCTAGGCCCCCCTTCCGTCACCGGCTCCCAGCGGCTGACCAGTCACACCAGGGGAGCCCTGTTGCAAGGCAACACAGCAGTAACTCTGCGGCTTGCACCACATTAGCCTGCTGTACACTCACCATCCACGGCGGCCCTGTACAGGTGGAATGGCGGAGCTAGGGTGCGCTTGAGGGCGAGCACATCACATGGAGCAGGTAAGTGGCGCATGCGCGCGGGGAGGGGGGAGGGGGGTCCATTCCATCACCGCTGCACATCAATTTTTTTTTTCTCCCTCAGAGGTCGGGCTGTGATCTCAGCTGCTCTTCACAGCTACAGTGTTTGCCGAGCAGGGCTGGAGCAGAATAGGCAGCTCCCATGGTCCTTTGCACTAACTGCTCCTCGATTCCAGGCAGCACAGCTGAGCTGCTGAATTGCCACTAGTATCCCTGTCAGGTGCCAGCTTCCTTTTATGCTATTGGTGTGGGGCAAGCAGAAATTGTGTGTGGGAGGGGGGAGACAGTCTCCAGTCACAGTCTGTATCGTGTAATCTGCAGGACAGTGAGTGTGTGAGGGAAGGGCCAGTCTGCAGTCCCTGTGTGTAAGTGATCTGCAGTCCGATGTTTGTGCAGGGGAGGGAGCAATCTGTAGTCAGTGTGTGCATATGTTTGTAATATGCAGTCATTTTGTGTGTGTGGTGGTGGGGGTGGGGTGCAGTCTGCTCTCCATGTGTGTTTGTGTGAAGTGCAGTCCAAATGTGTATGTGGGGGGGGTTGCCTGCTCTCCCCAGCATCACCCTGTCCCTGCTGTCACCCTATTCCTGTCACCATTTCCCTGGCATCACCCTCTCTCCCTGTGATCCACTGCTGTTACCCTCTCCCTGTCACCCGCTCCTGTCACTTTCTCCCTGGCATCACCCTCTCCCTGTCATCCGCTGCAGTTACCCTCTCCCTGTCACCATCTCCCTGGTGTTACCCTCTCTCTGTCACCCACTGCTGTCACTCTCTGTCCCCTATTGCTGTCACTCTCTCCCTGGCTTCACCCACTGCTGTCACCCTCTCCTGGGCATCACACACTGCTGTCACCCTCTCCCTGGCATCACATACTGCTGTCACCCTCTCCTACCACCCACCGCTATCACCCGCCCCATTCCCCGAGGTAACCCTCTCCCCGACGTCACCCTGTCCCTGCTGTCACCCTCCCCCTGTCACCATCTCTCTGGCATCACCCTCTCCCTGTCATCGACTGCTGTTACCCTCTCCCTGGTGTCACCCTCTCCCTGTCACCCAATGCTGTCACTTTCTCCCTGGCATCACCCTCTCCCTGTCATCCGCTGCTGTTACCCTCTTCCTGGTGTCACCATCTCCCCCTCTCCCTGGAGTCACCCTCTCCCTGTCACCCGTTGCTGTTACCCTCTCCCTGTCACCCGCTGCTATCACTCTCTCCCTCGTGTCATCCTCTGCCTGTCACCCTGAGATGCAAATTAGTGGCAAGGGGGGCCAGGGTGCTGATGGCGGCGATTTTGAAGGCCATTGGCAGGGGCGGGGCCATCAGCAGTGGTGGTAGCGAGCACTGGCTTGAGGGTGGTAGCGGGCATCAGTGGACATTATGGTTGCAGTGCCTCACCAGCCACTGACCTCACCGCACGCCCCTGTAACGAACTGCTCTGTGAACTTCCACCTGAGTCTCCTGCATCTGCTACCAGGTTTGCTACATATTTATTACCATCTCTGCTGGCTGCACGTTTTAAACCATTCTGGTTCTCACACCAGTGAACTTATCCATCATTACCATTTCCTCCATAGACTCTCAGCTTCCAAGCTGCACCATTTCCATTGCATACTTTTTATTGTTTATTCCTGCACGTTATTCTGCTGTCTTATTGTGTAAACTTTTATGTTAATAAAACACCATTGCGCTGATGCGCAGAAACCCAATCCAGCCTCCTCACTTCTTCCATCCTACCTCCACTGACCCACTAGCGCCCCCTCCGGGGACACAAGCAAAACCGAACCTGACAGTAAGTTCAGGAACGATGGACTCGGACGGTGGTCAGAGTGTGGGGTCAGGGGCCTTACAAAATCTGGTCTCCCGCTTGGATGGTCAAGAGGCTGTGCAGCAGCAGATGTTTCAGTTTCTGCAAGGGATGTCCTCCCGGATTGATACACTACAGCAAACCCTGCCTAGTGTACTTGCTACTCCAGTTCCAGTTACCCCAGCACCTGCAAGTGCTGTGAGTTCTTTTACGCCGGCTGCATCAGTTCCAGTGTCACGCTTGCACCTGCCCGTGCCTAGCAAATATGATGGCAGTCCGAAGTTATGTCGCGGGTTCCTTAACCAATGTGAAATCCAGTTTGAATTATTATCACACAATTTCCCCACGTCAAGATCCAAGGTTGCCTACATTATCTCACTGCTCTCTGGTTCTGCCTTGAGTTGGGTGTTTCCTCTGTGGGAACGTGCTGACCCTCTGATGAACAACTACGCTGAATTCGTGTCAACCTTCAGACGTATCTTTTTGACGAGCCAGGTCGTGCAACATCAGCCTCTGCAGACCTTATTCAGCTTCGTCAAGGTACCCGGAGTATGGGACAATATGTCATCCAGTTCCAGACGTTAGCCGCAGAGATTCAGTGGAATAATCAAGCCCTGGTAGCAGCCTTCTGGCATGGACTTTCAGATCGGATCAAGGATGAACTGGCAACCCGCGATGTCCCTGAGCAATTGCCTGAACTGATTTCTCTATGCATCAAGTTGGACTCTCGCATCCGCGAACGCAACAGTGAGCGTGCTCGTAGTGAGCCGCGCAAGTCAAGAATGGTACCTTCAGTACAATTTCAGCCTCCACCTTCTGATGAGCCTATGCAAGTTAATAGGTCCCGCTTAACTCCTGAGGAGCGGTCAAGAAGACTCCGTGAGAGACTGTGTCTTTATTGTGCGGCTGCAGGTCAGCAGATCAATTCTTGTACAGTGCGTTGCGGGAAACGCCAGATCCTGACTTGTAAAGGAGGAGTCAAGTTGGGTTCTTCTAGACAAGCTCCTTCAAACCAAGACCTCATTCTTCCTGTGACTTTAGAGACTACAGATGGTCTTCAGTCTGCATCTGCGTTAGTGGACTGTGGAGCCGCAGGAAACTTCATCACTCAAGCTGCGGTAGATAAGTTTCGTTTGCCTATCTGCGAACTCTCATATCCAGTCTACATCACTGCAGTAGATGGTAGCCGAATCTCCAAGGGGAATATCTCTCACCAAACCAGACCAGTGGTTCTGGGAGTCGGGTTCCTGCATTCTGAATTAATAAAGTTTTTAGTTATTCCTCAGGCAACCCAGGAGATCGTGTTGGGAATGCCCTGGCTCCAACTACATAATCCGCAGATTGATTGGTCTACGTTACAACTCACTTCCTGGGGTTCACATTGTCGCCAGTCCTGCTTAGCCCAAGTTTGTCCTATCAAGTCTTCTGAAGTCAAAACTAGAGATGTGCACTTGAAATTTTTCGGGTTTTGTGTTTTGGTTTTGGGTTCGGTTCCGCGGCCGTGTTTTGGGTTCGACCGCGTTTTGGCAAAACCTCACCGAATTTTTTTTGTCGGATTCGGGTGTGTTTTGGATTCGGGTGTTTTTTTCAAAAAAACACTAAAAAACAGCTTAAATCATAGAATTTGGGGGTCATTTTGATCCCAAAGTATTATTAACCTCAAAAACCATAATTTCCACTCATTTTCAGTCTATTCAGAATACCTCACACCTCACAATATTATTTTTAGTCCTAAAATTTGCACCGAGGTCGCTGGATGACTAAGCTAAGCGACCCTAGTGGCCGACACAAACACCGGGCCCATCTAGGAGTGGCACTGCAGTGTCACGCAGGATGGCCCTTCCAAAAAACACTCCCCAAACAGCACATGATGCAAAGAAAAAAAGAGGCGCAATGAGGTAGCTGTGTGAGTAAGATAAGCGACCCTAGTGGCCGACACAAACACCGGGCCCATCTAGGAGTGGCACTGCAGTGTCACGCAGGATGGCCCTTCCAAAAAACACTCCCCAAACAGCACATGACGCAAAGAAAAAAAGAGGCGCAATGAGGTAGCTGTGTGAGTAAGATAAGCGACCCTAGTGGCCGACACAAACACCTGGCCCATCTAGGAGTGTCACTGCAGTGTCACGCAGGATGGCCCTTCCAAAAAACACTCCCCAAACAGCACATGACGCAAAGAAAAATGAAAGAAAAAAGAGGTGCAAGATGGAATTGTCCTTGGGCCCTCCCACCCACCCTTATGTTGTATAAACAGGACATGCACACTTTAACCAACCCATCATTTCAGTGACAGGGTCTGCCACACGACTGTGACTGAAATGACGGGTTGGTTTGGACCCCCACCAAAAAAGAAGCAATTAATCTCTCCTTGCACAAACTGGCTCTACAGAGGCTAGATGTCCACCTCATCATCATCCTCCGATATATCACCGTGTACATCCCCCTCCTCACAGATTATCAATTCGTCCCCACTGGAATCCACCATCTCAGCTCCCTGTGTACTTTGTGGAGGCAATTGCTGCTGGTCAATGTCTCCACGGAGGAATTGATTATAATTCATTTTAATGAACATCATCTTCTCCACATTTTCTGGAAGTAACCTCGTACGCCGATTGCTGACAAGGTGAGCGGCGGCACTAAACACTCTTTCGGAGTACACACTTGCGGGAGGACAACTTAGGTAGAATAAAGCCAGTTTGTGCAAGGGCCTCCAAATTGCCTCTTTTTCCTGCCAGTATAAGTACGGACTGTGTGACGTGCCTACTTGGATGCGGTCACTCATATAATCCTCCACCATTCTTTCAATGGGGAGAGAATCATATGCAGTGACAGTAGACGACATGTCCGTAATCGTTGACAGGTCCTTCAGTCCGGACCAGATGTCAGCATCAGCAGTCGCTCCAGACTGCCCTGCATCACCGCCAGCGGGTGGGCTCGGAATTCTGAGCCTTTTCCTCGCACCCCCAGTTGCGGGAGAATGTGAAGGAGGAGATGTTGGCAGGTCGCGTTCCGCTTGACTTGACAATTTTCTCACCAGCAGGTCTTTGAACCCCAGCAGACTTGTGTCTGCCGGAAAGAGAGATCCAAGGTAGGTTTTAAATCTAGGATCGAGCACGGTGGCCAAAATGTAGTGCTCTGATTTCAACAGATTGACCACCCGTGAATCCTTGTTAAGCGAATTAAGGGCTCCATCCACAAGTCCCACATGCCTAGCGGAATCGCTCCGTGTTAGCTCCTCCTTCAATGTCTCCAGCTTCTTCTGCAAAAGCCTGATGAGGGGAATGACCTGACTCAGGCTGGCAGTGTCTGAACTGACTTCACGTGTGGCAAGTTCAAAGGGCAGCAGAACCTTGCACAACGTTGAAATCATTCTCCACTGCGCTTGAGACAGGTGCATTCCACCTCCTATATCGTGCTGAATTGTATAGGCTTGAATAGCCTTTTGCTGATCCTCCAACCTCTGAAGCATATATAGGGTTGAATTCCACCTCGTTACCACTTCTTGCTTCAGATGATGGCAGGGCAGGTTCAGGCGTTTTTGGTGTTGCTCCAGTCTTCTGTACGTGGTGCCTGTACGCCGAAAGTGTCCCGCAATTCTTCTGGCCACCGACAGCATCTCTTGCACGCCCCTGTCGTTTTTTAAAAAATTCTGCACCACCAAATTCAAGGTATGTGCAAAACATGGGACGTGCTGGAATTTGCCCAGATTTAATGCACACACAATATTGCTGGCGTTGTCCGATGCCACAAATCCACAGGAGAGTCCAATTGGGGTAAGCCATTCCGCGATGATCTTCCTCAGTTGCCGTAAGAGGTTTTCAGCTGTGTGCGTATTCTGGAAACCGGTGATACAAAGCGTAGCCTGCCTAGGAAAGAGTTGGCGTTTGCGAGATGCTGCTACTGGTGCCGCCGCTGCTGTTCTTGCGGCGGGAGTCCATACATCTACCCAGTGGGTTGTCACAGTCATATAGTCCTGACCCTGCCCTGCTCCACTTGTCCACATGTCCGTGGTTAAGTGGACATTGGGTACAGCTGCATTTTTTAGGACACTGGTGACTCTTTTTCTGAGGTCTGTGTACATTTTCGGTATCGCCTGCCTAGAGAAATGGAACCTAGATGGTATTTGGTACCGGGGACACAGTACCTCCAACAAGTCTCTAGTTGGCTCTGCAGTAATGATGGATACCGGAACCACGTTTCTCACCACCCAGGATGCCAAGGCCTCAGTTATCCGCTTTGCAGCAGGATGACTGCTGTGATATTTCATCTTCCTCGCAAAGGACTGTTGGACAGTCAATTGCTTGGTGGAAGTAGTAAAAGTGGTCTTACGATTTCCCCTCTGGGATGACCATCGACTCCCAGCAGCAACAACAGCAGCGTTAGCAGCAGTAGGCGTTACACGCAAGGATGCATCGGAGGAATCCCAGGCAGGAGAGGAATCGTCAGAATTGCCAGTGACATGGCCTGCAGGACTATTGGCATTCCTGGGGAAGGAGGAAATTGACACTGAGGGAGTTGGTGGGGTGGTTTGCGTGAGCTTGGTTACAAGAGGAAGGGATTTACTGGTCAGTGGACTGCTTCCGCTGTCGCCCAAAGTTTTTGAACTTGTCACCGACTTATTATGAATGCGCTGCAGGTGACGTATAAGGGAGGATGTTCCGAGGTGGTTAACGTTCTTACCCCTACTTATTACAGCTTGACAAAGGCAACACACGGCTTGACAAATGCTGTCCGCATTTCTGTTGAAATACTTCCACACCGAAGAGCTGATTTTTTTGGTATTTTCACCAGGCATGTCAATGGCCATATTCCTCCCACGGACAACAGGTGTCTCCCCGGGTGCCTGACTTAAACAAACCACCTCACCATCAGAATCCTCCTTGTCAATTTCCTCCCCAGCGCCAGCAACACCCATATCCTCCTCATCCTGGTGTACTTCAACACTGACATCTTCAATCTGACTATCAGGAACTGGACTGCGGGTGCTCCTTCCAGCACTTGCAGGGGGCGTGCAAATGGTGGAAGGCGCATGCTCTTCACGTCCAGTGTTGGGAAGGTCAGGCATCGCAACCGACACAATTGGACTCTCCTTGTGGATTTGGGATTTCGAAGAACGCACAGTTCTTTGCGGTGCTTTTGCCAGCTTGAGTCTTTTCATTTTTCTAGCGAGAGGCTGAGTGCTTCCATCCTCATGTGAAGCTGAACCACTAGCCATGAACATAGGCCAGGGCCTCAGCCGTTCCTTGCCACTCCGTGTGGTAAATGGCATATTGGCAAGTTTACGCTTCTCCTCCGACAATTTTATTTTAGATTTTGGAGTCCTTTTTTTACTGATATTTGGTGTTTTGGATTTTACATGCTCTGTACTATGACATTGGGCATCGGCCTTGGCAGACGACGTTGCTGGCATTTCATCGTCTCGGCCATGACTAGTGGCAGCAGCTTCAGCACGAGGTGGAAGTGGATCTTGATCTTTCCCTAATTTTGGAACCTCAACATTTTTGTTCTCCATATTTTAATAGGCACAACTAAAAGGCACCTCAGGTAAACAATGGAGATGGATGGATACTAGTATACTTATGGATGGACGAGCAACTGCCGACACAGAGGTAGCTACAGCCGTGGACTACCGTACTGTGTCTGCTGCTAATATAGACTGGATGATAATGAGATGAAATCAATATATATATATATAATATCACACTAGTACTGCAGCCGGACAGGTAGATATATTTATTATGTAATGACTGATGACGGACCTGCTGGACACTGTCAGCTCAGCAGCACCGCAGACTGCTACAGTAAGCTACTATAGTAGTATGTATAAAGAAGAAAGAAAAAAAAAAACCACGGGTAGGTGGTATACAATTATGGATGGACGAGCGACTGCCGACACAGAGGTAGCTACAGCCGTGGACTACCGTACTGTGTCTGCTGCTAATATAGACTGGATGATAATGAGATGAAATCAATATATATATATATATATATATATATATATATATATATAATATCACACTAGTACTGCAGCCGGACAGGTAGATATATTTATTATGTAATGACTGATGACGGACCTGCTGGACACTGTCAGCTCAGCAGCACCGCAGACTGCTACAGTAAGCTACTATAGTAGTATGTATAAAGAAGAGAGAAAAAAAAAAAACACGGGTAGGTGGTATACAATTATGGATGGACGAGCGACTGCCGACACAGAGGTAGCTACAGCCGTGGACTACCGTACTGTGTCTGCTGCTAATATAGACTGGATGATAATGAGATGAAATCAATATATATATATATATAATATCACACTAGTACTGCAGCCGGACAGGTAGATATATTTATTATGTAATGACTGATGACGGACCTGCTGGACACTGTCAGCTCAGCAGCACCACAGACTGCTACAGTAAGCTACTATAGTAGTATGTATAAAGAAGAAAGAAAAAAAAAAACCACGGGTAGGTGGTATACAATTATGGATGGACGAGCGACTGCCGACACAGAGGTAGCTACAGCCGTGGACTACCGTACTGTGTCTGCTGCTAATATAGACTGGATGATAATGAGATGAAATCAATATATATATATATATATATAATATCACACTAGTACTGCAGCCGGACAGGTAGATATATTTATTATGTAATGACTGATGACGGACCTGCTGGACACTGTCAGCTCAGCAGCACCGCAGACTGCTACAGTAAGCTACTATAGTAGTATGTATAAAGAAGAAAGAAAAAAAAAAAACCACGGGTAGGTGGTATACAATTATGGATGGACGAGCGACTGCCGACACAGAGGTAGCTACAGCCGTGGACTACCGTACTGTGTCTGCTGCTAATATAGACTGGATGATAATGAGATGAAATCAATATATATATATATATAATATCACTAGTACTGCAGCCGGACAGGTATATATATTTATTATGTAATGACTGATGACGGACCTGCTGGACACTGTCAGCTCAGCAGCACCGCAGACTGCTACAGTAAGCTACTATAGTAGTATGTATAAAGAAGAAGAAAAAAAAAAAAAAACAACGGGTAGGTGGTATACAATATTATATATATATTATATACAATTATATATATATATATTAAACTGGTGGTGATTATTAAACTGGTGGTCAGGTCACTGGTCACACTATCAGCAACTTGCAAGTAGTACTCCTAAGCAGACAATCACAATATATATTATACTGGTGGTCAGTGTGGTCACAATGGCAGTGTGGCACTCTGGCAGCAAAAGTGTGCACTGTACGTTATATGTACTCCTGAGTCCTGCTCTCAGACTCTAACTGCTCCCCACTGTCAGTGTCTCCCCCACAAGTCAGATATACATTATACAGTCACACTATCTATCTATCACTTCAGCAAGTAGTAGTACTCCTCCTAATGCTCCCCAAAATTACTACTGTGTCTCTCTCTACTCTAGTCTCACTCTCTTCTCTATAAACGGAGAGGACGCCAGCCACGTCCTCTCCCTATGAATCTCAATGCACGTGTGAAAATGGCGGCGACGCGCGGCTCCTTATATAGAATCCGAGTCTCGCGATAGAATCCGAGCCTCGCGAGAATCCGACAGCAGGATGATGACGTTCGGGCGCGCTCGGGTTAACCGAGCAAGGCGGGAAGATCCGAGTCGCTCGGACCCGTGTAAAAAAAAATGAAGTTCGGGCGGGTTCGGATTCCGAGGAACCGAACCCGCTCATCTCTAGTCAAAACCCAGTCAAATCTTCCTGCGGCTTACCAAGATTTCTCTGACGTCTTCAGTGAAAAGGCCGCTGATGTTCTGCCGCCCCATAGAGAGTGGGATTGCCCCATTGACCTCATTCCCGGCAAGAAACCACCAAGGGGGCGTACCTATCCGTTTTCCGTTCCTGAAACTGAGGCGATGAGCGACTACATCAGGGAGAACTTACAGAAAGGATTTATCCGTCCCTCATCTTCACCCGCTGGTGCGGGCTTCTTCTTTGTTAAAAAAAAGGATGGAGGATTACGTCCATGTATTGACTACCGGGGTCTCAATGACATTACCATCAAAAACAGTTATCCATTACCACTCATCACTGAATTGTTTGATAGAGTTAAGGGAGCCCGCATCTTCACCAAGTTAGATCTCTGCGGTGCCTACAACCTCATCAGAATCCGTAGTGGTGACGAATGGAAGACAGCTTTTAATACTCGAGATGGTCATTACGAGTACCTGGTAATGCCATTCGGGTTGAGCAATGCCCCAGCAGTGTTCCAGCACTTTGTTAACGAAATCTTCCGTGACGTTCTGTACAAATACCTCGTAGTTTACCTGGATGATATCCTCATCTTCTCCCAAGATCTCTCTTCTCATCGTCTGCAAGTCCGTGAGGTCCTCCGACGTCTTCGTGAGAACCGTCTCTACGGCAAATTATCCAAGTATACCTTCGAAGTCCCCTCCATACCCTTCCTGGGGTATATAATTTCCAGATCGGATCTCCAGATGGACCCCACAAAGTTGGAAGCCATTGCCAATTGGTCCATTCCAAGTAGTCTCAAGTCTATTCAGTGATTCCTGGGATTCGCCAATTATTATAGGAAGTTTATCCGAGGATTTTCAACTCTCATCGCTCCTATTACTAACTTAACTCGGAAAGGGGCAGATCATTCCAACTGGTCAGAAGAAGCTTTAGCGGCATTTCAAAAGATCAAGCTGGCCTTTATGTCTGCTCCAGTTCTGTCTCAACCGGATGTAAACAAGCCATTCGAGTTGGAGGTGGATGCCTCCACAGTAGGAGTTGGAGCTGTTCTCTCCCAGAAGGGAACTGATGGGAAGATTCACCCTTGTGGATTTTATTCTCGTAAATTCCTCCCTGCAGAAGCTAACTATTCCATTAGAGATCAAGAACTACTAGCGATCAAGCTGGCCCTTGAGGAATGGAGGTATCTCCTGGAAGGGGCCAAATTTCCGTTCAACATCATAAAAATCTGCTTTATTTGAAGGCAGCCCAGTGCCTCAATCCTCGCCAGTCCCGGTGGGCTATGTTCTTCTCTCGTTTTAACTTTAAGCTTCATTTCCGCCCAGGTTCTCAGAATATCAAGGCAGACGCTTTATCCCGATCTATGGAGTCCGAAGAGGAGACGTCCGACTCGGTTCCGCATTCCATCCTGAGTCCAGTGGTATTTGCTTCGTCTCAAGTTTCTCCTGCTCCACCTCCTGGTAAGACTTTTGTTTCCCCAGAACTCCGTTCCAAGTTGCTATCTTGGGCTCATCAGTCCAAATTCACTGGGCATCCTGGTGTCCTGAAAACTTTCAAGTTCCTCTCTGAGACATACTGGTGGCCGAAGATGAAAGTTGACATCAAAGATTTCGTGGCATCCTGCCCGAAGTGTGCGCAGCACAAGACTCAGCAGGTCAGTTACAACCATTATCTGTTCTCAGCCGTCCCTGGTCACACTTGTCCATGGATTTCATCTCTGACCTTCCCTCTTCTCAAGGATTCAATACCATCTGGGTTGTGGTTCACAGGTTTACCAAAATGGCCCATTTTGTACCACTCCAGGGTCTTCCTTCCGCACCAAAGCTTGCCCAAATCTTCCTACGGGAGATTTTCCGCTTACATGGACTACCCACTGAAATTATATCTGACCGTGGAGTTCAGTTTGTGGCAAGATTTTGGAGAGCCCTTTGTTCTGCCATGCAAGTCAACCTTATGTTTCGTCTTCTCAAGATGACTGGTTGGACCTGCTCCCATGGGCTGAATTTGCCCACAATTTCCGCTACCATACTGCTACAGAAACAACTCCGTTCTTTGCTGTATATGGACAACATCCCCGTGTTCCAGATTTTCAAGAACTTCCTCATATTGATGTTCCTGCTGCCACTGCTGTCTTGAGTCAGTTCTCTTCAACCTGGAGGAAGATTCATGCTTCTCTCAAGAAGGCTTCTAGCCGGTATAAGTTCTTTGCTGACCGCAAAAGACGTGCAGTTCCTAGCCTGAAACCTGGTGACAAGGTTTGGCTTTCCACCCGGAACCTCCGTCTCAGAGTCCCGTCGATGAAATTTGCACCACGTTTCATCGGTCCCTTTTCCATCGAAAGAGTCATCAGTCCTGTGGCCTACAAGCTCAAGTTACCACCTTCTCTACGAATACCTAATGCCTTTCATGTCTCTCTCCTCAGACCGTTAGTCCTGAATCGCTTCCAAAGAGCTCTTCCAGTCGGCCCCAAAGTGCGAACTCAGCGGTGCGTGGAGTTCGAGATAGAGAAGATTCTGGATTCCCGTTGCCGGTATGGTCGTCTACAATACCTTATCGACTGGTCCGGTTATGGTCCTGAGGAGAGAAGTTGGGTGAATTCGTCAGATGTCCATGCTCCAAGGTTGGTCCGTGTCTTCCACAGAGCTCATCCTTCCAAGCCACGTGGGTGTTCAGTGCCCACCCATAAAGGAGGGGGTACTGTCAGGAATCGACTCACCATAGCCACATCTGTCCGTCGGTGCGGACTCCGTCCGGGGTCCCAACGTTCTGCTGTCGTCCGCTCCTCTGCCACCAGATGTCATCCTGGGCCTAGGAACGCTCCTGTAACAGCGGGCGTGTGAGCACGCCACGTTCCCGCCGGGCCGCGGCATGGGCGCCGCCATGACAGTCTCCATTGGTCAGAGTACGGCGGCCAATCCGGAGCTTGGCCGCACCTCCTTTTCCCACTCCAACCAATGTCTGCACACCAGGGGGTATATCAGGAGCTGCAGGGTGAGCCTGTGGTTGTCCTGAACTTTGTGTCACTCCTGCGACCCATGTGCCTAGATTCCTCCGTGTTCTTGGTTACCTACCTGTTCCTCCGTGTTCCTGGTTACCTTCCTACATCTCCGTGGAACTACAAGCATCAGCAACCCCAGCATCTGTATTTGGCTCCACACCTAACTACAACCGCAGTGTGCTTCAGCCTCTGCAGTAGAGACTCTCTCCAGGTGCATTCCATCACCTCACCTGTGAAGCAGCTTGCTAGCTGCCTGAGCTTAACGAACTGCTCTGTGAACTTTGTCAGGTCCGGGTGTTTTGTGAATCCGTTAACCCGGGACCAACCACAGGTGTAGGTGCTGGGCTATGAAGAAAGCAGGGAGGACGAAGAAAGTTCCGATTCATATATTTATTCAAAATAACAATTCAGTAAAGAGTTAACTGACAAGTTGTTAATCATCATATTATACTGAAGTATTGCAGGAATAATATGCAAGAGAAAACTCAAAAATAAATAAAAGAAATGTTCATGGAAACATATGCAAACAAGCTGATGAATAAATGTTGGATTGTCCAAATATAAACAAGCTTTGATGCTGAACTGCAGAATGTGATTAACTGGATAATGCAGACATGAAGAGATAACTGTTAGGATTTGCAATGGAGTTTTGAGAGTTAACTGAGAGACTGAAGAATTATCCTTGTTATGACAACATAGCAAATATAAACAAGCTTTAATGCTGAACTGCAGAATGTGATTAACTGGATAATGCAGACATGAAGAGATAACTGTAAGGATTTGCAATGGAGTTTTGAGAGTTAACTGAGAGACTGTGAAGAATTATCCTTGTTATGACAACATAGCAAATATAAACAAGCTTTGATTCTGAACTGCAGAATGTGATTAACTGGATAATGCAGACATGAAGAGATAACGGTAAGGATTTGCAATGGAGTTTTGAGAGTTAACTGAGAGACTGTGAAGAATTATCCTTGTAATGACAACATAGCAAAAAGTACTGAATTGGGTTACTTGCGGGTTCCGGAGATCACTGTGAAACTGTAGTAGATGACAAGGTGATGAATGGGTTAAATGCAGAGTTGAACAAACGAGCAGCTGAGAGAAACGGAATCCTCCAGACTTTGAATGATAGGCAGACTGACAAGGTAACCTCATGCAGGACACTGGGAATCCAACTATTTCCAATAGGAGTGCAATTAACTGACAGCACAGCAGAGAGCCGGTGGATCTTTCAGCAGTGAAGGCTGCAGACGGACCTCTGGGAACGGAGGCGATATCTGGACCACGGGAATCACACAGGAATGCACGGAGAGAGCTCAGAGCTAGAGCACAGCTTTGATACAACAAAGCACTGGCCCAGAGTAACATAATCCCAGCCTACTTAAAGGCAGCACAAGCACGGGATTGGCTTACACCTGCCCACAGGTGTTTTCACAAGTGCTCTGTATTAGCTATTTGGTCTCCAACATGGCCACCTCCTATACAGCAGACACACCGCAGTGCCTTAGGTCATTTGGTCCCCGCACTCACAGTTCCCAGACTCTGCATTACCTGTGCCATTGATCACGCCGTGTCCCCACACGGGCGCACAGCACCGCGAGCAACCGCACTGGCAACGGATGAACCCCAGAACCCGCAGAGGTAAGAGACCGGTTCGTGACAGTACCCCCTCCTCTAAGGGTGGTCTCCGAACACCTTTGAACCTTGTCAGGATTTTTGGAGAAGTATTTATGTACCAGTCTTGGAGCATGAACATCTTCAGAGAAAACCCAGGATCTTTCCTCTGGACCGTAACCCTTCCAGTCGACCAGAAACTGTAAACGTCCATATCGGGAACGTGAGTCCACAATCTCTTTAACTTCAAATTCCTCATTCTGCAAAGAGTGAACTTTAGGAGATTTGGACTGGGTAGTACGGAACTTATTGAGAATCAAAGGCTTCAGTAAAGATGTATGAAAGGCGTTAGGAATTCTCAAAGACGGTGGCAACTTGACTTTGTATGACACAGGGTTGAGTACCTTAACAATGGGAAATGGACCAATAAACTTGGGAGCAAATTTCTTAGAAGGAACTTTGAACTTGAGATTGCGCGTAGAAATCCAAACTTGGTCTCCCACTTTGTAACTCGGTACAGCTTTACGTTTTCTATCTGCAAAAGATTTATAACGAGCGGAAGTTTTGACCAAGGACTTACGTACACAACTCCAGATGCTAGATAGACGTTGAAGCTCTTGATCTGCTGCTGGAACCTCTAGGGCTGGCAATGGATGAAACTCTGGTGGAGAACTTCTTGGACTCTTATGTTGGGCACATTTAGGACATGCTGCTATAAACTCTTGGACATCGGCTTTGAGACGTGGCCACCAATAAGACTGTTGAATAAATTTGAGAGTCTTTAGAACCCCAGGATGACCCATGAAGGAAGAGGAGTGAGCCCAGGTAAGCAGCCGTTTTCGAAGACTTGTGGCGACAAAGGTCTTGCCAGGCGGAGGAACTGGAGAGGTTTGAGTCATTAAGAAGGACGTAGGATTCACAATGGCTTGATTCGTGGTAGCATCATTTAATTCAGAAGAAGCAAAGGAACGGGAAAGGGCATCTGCCTTTTTGTTCTGAGACCCTGGACGATAGGTGAGTTTGAAATCAAATCGTGAGAAGAAAAGCGCCCATCGAGCTTGTCGTGGATTCAAACACTGAGCTGACTGCAGATACAGAAGATTCTTATGATCAGTATAAACTGTAATGCGATGTTGAGCTCCTTCTAGAAGGTATCTCCACTCCTCAAATGCCAACTTGATGGCAAGTAACTCTTGCTCACCGATTGCATAATTACGTTCTGCCGGGAGGAACTTACGGGAGAAATATCCGCAGGGATGGACCTTTTTATCTTCAAAGACTTGTGACAACACAGCTCCTACTGCTTCTGTAGATGCATGCACCTCTAGTAGAAAGGGACGATTCAAATCAGGCTGTCGAAGAATGGGGGCTGACACAAAGGCTTGCTTTAAATCAGAGAAGGCTTTGATTGCTTCAGAAGACCAGTTTGTAGGATTTGCTCCCTTGCGAGTTAGGGCTGTGATAGGAGCAGCTAACGTAGAATAATTCTTAATGAATCTCCTATAGAAATTAGCAAAGCCAAGAAATCGCTGAATCCCCTTGAGAGTTGTAGGGGTGGACCAATCCCGGATAGCTTGCTTCTCTGGGATGGATAGCGGATGAATTTGTCCCCTAGGAGGGGTCTTGCCCGGAACCAGGACGACTGGGCAGTCCCATTCACGATGAGGAGGTAGAGAGTCTGCTGCTTGCTTACTGGAAACATCCGCAAGGGATTGATACACCGGAGGTAGATCGGAAAGGCTAATTGACCGAAGAGGTACAATTGTAGCTACACAGTCCTTGGTACAAGATTTACCCCATGAAAGGACTTCCATGGTTTGCCAATTAAGTTGAGGATTATGTTTCTGCAGCCAAGGTAAACCAAGTATCACATCTTGAGAGGCTTTGGGAATCACGTAGAAGGAGAGGTATTCGGAATGGAGCTCACCAACTTTCATCTTGAGACATACGGTTCGATGAGTAATTATACCATCTGGAATTCGACTTCCATCCACTGCTGTAACAGCAACTGCTGCTTCCAGGGGCATGGTTTGAACTTTAGACCGTATGACAAAGGCTGAGGAGATGAAGTTCTTGGCTGCCCCGGAATCTAGGAGGGCTGAAACTTTCACTGTAGAACTTGGAACTTCTAATTGAATAGACAAGGTTGGCTCTTTCCCAGAACGTGATTCTAAAGTAACTCCTAGCTTGAATAAGCTAGGAGGCGAGAGTTTCCCGGTCGGAGTTTGCAGAATTTAACTAAATGTTCGGAGGACCCACAGTACATGCAGAGGTTACCCTGTCGACGACGAAGTCGTTCCTCCTCTGTGAGGCGAGAGTGCCCAATCTGCATAGGTTCTTCAGTCATTACTGGAGACTGTGATGAAGAATCTTGTCGAGGTCTAGGATGATCACGTGGACTGGATCGCTCTGCCCTGGATTTCTCTAAACATCGCTCCCTGTAACGTAGATCAAGTTTGTTACAGAGAGAAATCAATTCATCCAGTTTAATTGGCACATCCCGGATAGTTAAATCATCCTTGATTCTTTCTGAAAGTCCATTCCAAAACGCGGCGATCAGGGCCTCCTCATTCCAGTTTAACTCTGAAGACAACGTGCGAAACTGAATAATATATTGACTGACAGGACGTAAACCTTGACGTAGACGGAGAATCTCCAAGGATGCTGAGGTGGTCCTGCCTGGTTCGTCAAAGATTCTCCGGAAGGAAGATACGAACTCTTTGTAATTAGAGAGGATAGGATCACCTCTCTCCCATAATGGTGATGCCCACTCCAGAGCCTGACCGGAGAGGAGGGCAATAATATATGCAACCTTAGAACGAGCTGATGGGAAACTGGCAGACATCAGTTCAAACTGGATCTCGCATTGATTCAGGAATCCTCTGCAAAGTTTTGGAGTTCCGTCAAACTTACTCGGAGAGGGTAACTGCAAGCGGGACGTAGGCAGCGTCACAGGAGAAGCTGTAGTGGTAACTGGGACATCTGGGGTTGGAATCTGGACTTGGAACGTTTTAATAGCCGTATGAAGAGTCTCTAAACGGTCTGCCATAGTTTGCATAAACTGCACTATTTGTGTCTGTATAGACTCCTGGTTTTCCAGACGGGAAAGGATATCTGACGTAGCACCGCCTCCTGCGAATTGGTCACTTGACGGATCCATGTGGCCAGTGCTTACTGTCAGGTCCGGGTGTTTTGTGAATCCGTTAACCCGGGACCAACCACAGGTGTAGGTGCTGGGCTATGAAGAAAGCAGGGAGGACGAAGAAAGTTCCGATTCATATATTTATTCAAAATAACAATTCAGTAAAGAGTTAACTGACAAGTTGTTAATCATCATATTATACTGAAGTATTGCAGGAATAATATGCAAGAGAAAACTCAAAAATAAATAAAAGAAATGTTCATGGAAACATATGCAAACAAGCTGATGAATAAATGTTGGATTGTCCAAATATAAACAAGCTTTGATGCTGAACTGCAGAATGTGATTAACTGGATAATGCAGACATGAAGAGATAACTGTTAGGATTTGCAATGGAGTTTTGAGAGTTAACTGAGAGACTGTGAAGAACTATCCTTGTTATGACAACATAGCAAATATAAACAAGCTTTAATGCTGAACTGCAGAATGTGATTAACTGGATAATGCAGACATGAAGAGATAACTGTAAGGATTTGCAATGGAGTTTTGAGAGTTAACTGAGAGACTGTGAAGAATTATCCTTGTTATGACAACATAGCAAATATAAACAAGCTTTGATTCTGAACTGCAGAATGTGATTAACTGGATAATGCAGACATGAAGAGATAACGGTAAGGATTTGCAATGGAGTTTTGAGAGTTAACTGAGAGACTGTGAAGAATTATCCTTGTAATGACAACATAGCAAAAAGTACTGAATTGGGTTACTTGCGGGTTCCGGAGATCACTGTGAAACTGTAGTAGATGACAAGGTGATGAATGGGTTAAATGCAGAGTTGAACAAACGAGCAGCTGAGAGAAACGGAATCCTCCAGACTTTGAATGATAGGCAGACTGACAAGGTAACCTCATGCAGGACACTGGGAATCCAACTATTTCCAATAGGAGTGCAATTAACTGACAGCACAGCAGAGAGCCGGTGGATCTTTCAGCAGTGAAGGCTGCAGACGGACCTCTGGGAACGGAGGCGATATCTGGACCACGGGAATCACACAGGAATGCACGGAGAGAGCTCAGAGCTAGAGCACAGCTTTGATACAACAAAGCACTGGCCCAGAGTAACATAATCCCAGCCTACTTAAAGGCAGCACAAGCACGGGATTGGCTTACACCTGCCCACAGGTGTTTTCACAAGTGCTCTGTATTAGCTATTTGGTCTCCAACATGGCCACCTCCTATACAGCAGACACACCGCAGTGCCTTAGGCCATTTGGTCCCCGCACTCACAGTTCCCAGACTCTGCATTACCTGTGCCATTGATCACGCCGTGTCCCCACACGGGCGCACAGCACCGCGAGCAACCGCACTGGCAACGGATGAACCCCAGAACCCGCAGAGGTAAGAGACCGGTTCGTGACAAACTTCCACCTGAGTCTCCTGCATCTGCTACCAGGTTTGCTACATATTTATTACCATCTCTGCTGGCTCCACGTTTTAAACCATTCTGGTTCTCACACCAGTGAACTTATCCATCATTACCATTTCCTCCATAGACTCTCAGCTTCCAAGCTGCACCATTTCCATTGCATACTTTTTATTGTTTATTCCTGCACGTTATTCTGCTGCCTTATTGTGTGAACTTTTATGTTAATAAAACACCATTGCGCTGATGCGCAGAAACCCAATCCAGCCTCCTCACTTCTTCCATCCTACCTCCACTGACCCACTAGCGCCCCCTCCGGGGACACAAGCAAAACCGAACCTGACAAAGGTACTGTACTGTCACCTAATTGGTGTATTTCTGATCATTGTGCGGATCAATCATGACATGAGGTTGTCTTCCAAAAACAACCCAAAAAAAAGACACAAATACCAAAACAAAAACAAATTTCGAAGAGGGTGATTCGTCGAGTGAAGATCTGGGAGTGGTTCAGAAGCAACATAATACTAGTGGCAGTATCTATGATCACAATAGTACAATTTCAGGCTTTGCTCCTACTTCTAGGGGTACCATTATCTACACACAAATTTCTGCGCAATTTTTCTTTGCAGTAAACACAGCAGCATCCGTGGCGGCAGGAAATGCCTCTACCCAGTTTGAGAAAACGTCAGTGCACACCAATACATAACAATAATTCCTAAAGGGTGTTAACTGTACGAAGTCAATTTGTATTTCCTGAAAAGATCCGTCTGCAGGAGGGATATGGGATGGCTCTGTTGGTATTGCTTTACCAATATTCTTCCTCAAGCAAGTAAGACAGGTCATTGCTCTCTTACCTGCATGAGAATAGAATCCTGGCGCACACCAGTAGGCTCTCATCAGCCTGCACCTACCCTCTTTGCCTAGATGAGTCAGACCGTGTTCCACCTCAGCTAGACTTGGAAGGTATGCTCTGGCGGCTACTGGCTTGGTTCCGGTATGAAAGATAGATAGTGTCTAGTTAAACGGTCAATAGATAGACACCATATGTTAGATGGACATTAGGTCGACAGGGTCAAAAGGTCGACAGGGTCAAAAGGTCGACAAGTCAAAAGGTCGACAGGTCAAAAGGTCGACGTGAAAATGGTCGACATGAAAAAGGTAGACACCATGTTTTTTGCATTTTTGTGGTTTGTGTGGATAGTTTTGTCATCTGGGACCCCCAATTGTAGAAAGGCATACCCTCGTGGGGCTCGCTTCGCTCGCCACGCTTCGGGCACGGTGGCTCGCTGCGCTCGCTAACAAGGTTTATAACCAACTCTATGCCGACATGGATAGAGAAAGTATGAAATAATCCAAAAACATGTTACATTTTAAAAAAAACATTTGTCTATCTTTTTTTTGTCGACCATTTTCATGTTGACCTTTTGACCTGTCGACCTTTTCCATGTTGACCTTTTGACCCTGTCGACCTTTTGACCCTGTCGACCTAATGTCTGTCTAATATATGGTGTCTATCTATTGACTGTCTAACTAGACACTATCTATCTATCAAACGGATAGGTACTGGCTTACCGTGTCCACCTGCCCACAGTCCTAAGGACTCCTGGTCATACCCCTTTGTCCTCCAGACTGCCTCTTCCTGCAGGGAACACACATTTTTTTGTATCTTAATTTAACTATCGTGTGTTTGCAATGTAGAGTACCATGAGCATAACTAAAAAAAAAAAAAAAAAGAAACATATCTAGAGGAGAGAAAGAAGAAGAAAATGAAAAAGAAAATGTCAGGTTTGTCATTCACCAACAGGCATATCAGTGTCTATACAAAATTTCCCTTCACCAGTATTCCCATTCTCCACCCTTTGTGCATGACAAGGCACACTGCAGTAATACTGGTGTCATCGTGCTGTTGAGATATACTGGGTTCGGGCAGAACTCTGAAGGACCTAGGCATGTGGAGTTTGAACTGTACTTGGGTCCATGTATTGTACCACCCTGCGTGAACGCAAAAGATGAAGACGAAAACTGTAGAGAAACAGAATAGAGGTTGGTGACAGATGAGTTTGTAGAGGTGAAGATTTTATAAAAATTTGACAACTGGATTGGGCACTACGGGGAAGTGATTCTCTACTTGGTCTATACCCCTTTAAAAAAATTCTGTGTGTCTTATCTCTACTGGGACTATCCCAGCCATCAATCCAGTGTCCTGTCCATCCTAAGTTCATAGGGAACCCTGGTATCTGTGAGATCATTTCCTTTACCTGTGATGGACATGCATCTAGAACAGTAGAATGCGACTTTTGTCTTCAAGTTTTGTCAAAGCGTAATGTTGCATTTATTTTGTTCTTCCCATTAGCCGAATCTGTGTTTTCTATATGGCTTATGATTCCTTACTATATGTCCCTTGGTCCCGTCTATGTGTTTAATAATGTGGCTTGTGTTTTCTGTCTAGGGGATCTATATTGACTATGTGTCCTACTACTCCTACAATCTCTGGCAAAATGCCCTTCCTTCCTACAAGTGTAACATATTATTGACCATTAGGGATCTGGGGTTTGGACTGATGGGTCTTTCCTGTATGTGCCAGTATACTTACCATCCTCAACCTCTCCACCTGTTGTTCTCTGCGCCTAACACTATTCTTGTGATGTTCAATAGCACACTATCTAAGATTAGCTACTGTGACCCCTTTCCAATTTTGTAAAGAAGTCTGCACCCTGACACTCAATGCCTTATTGAGCCCGTCCATTTGCACAGAGACAGCCACCTCCCATTTGCCGAATGAGTGTTTACCAGTGGTCTTATCCAGATGGAGAGTTTTCTATTACTGTAAGAGACAAAAACAAAAATAAAGTTTAACAAGCTTCTAGGTCATGCGAAGTATTTAATTCAATCCTTCTCATCCCGTATTAAGGGTCTGTACATGGTCCAACAAACATTTCCAAGCTCATCTTTACTAGGGGCATTACTAGGAATGAATACTTCTTATATGGTAACTGAAAGAAATACCCTGGGGTTAGGGAGGCCAATCCCGGGCCGTTTTTTCAATCCCGGGATTCGGGATTGAAAAACGCTCAATCCCGGGATTCCCGGGATCCCGGAATTGCAGTAGGGAGCAGGGAGAGTGGGAGTGGAGGGCAGTGGAAAAGAGTGTTGGGAGCACGGAGGCTGTAGGGAGCAGCGCTGGAGGGTGGGTGTAGTGTAGGGACTAGGGAGCAGCGCTGGTGGGTGTAGTGTAGGGACTAGGGAGCAGCGATGGAGGGTGGGTGTAGTGTAGGGACTAGGGAGCAGCGCTGGAGGGTGGGTGTAGTGTAGGGACTAGGGAGCAGCGCTGGAGGGTGGGTGTAGTGTAGGGACTAGGGAGCAGCGCTGGAGGGTGTAGTGTAGGGACTAGGGAGCAGCGCTGGAGGGTGGGTGTAGTGTAGGGACTAGGGAGCAGCGCTGGAGGGTGGGTGTAGTGTAGGGACTAGGGAGCAGCGCTGGAGGGTGTAGGAAGCGGAGCGGGAGGGAGGCTGAAGCGAGCACCACAGTGAGGGAGGGTTGGTGTCAGAAAAACTACACTTACTATTAGACGGGCGGCGGGTGGCAGGCGGCAGCCATGGACAAGACGCGCTGAGCGCGCCGGAGGACTTTCAAATTGTAGTGCTAGCCGTCAGCCAGTCAGAACGGGCAGTCCGGCAGCGAATCAGGAGCCGTTGCGGCCGCTTCCCTGATTGGCCGCCGGCCCACCAGCTGTGATTGGCTGGCGGCTGGCGCTACATTTGAAATGCCGCCGCGGTCTGTGTATATGGCTGCCGTCTGCCTAATACTGCCGTCCGCCTAATAGTAAGTGTTAGTTACACCAACCCTCCCTCGCTGCTGCGTTGCACATGCGCAATGCAATCCCGTGAATCCCGGGATTGGAGGCTCCAATCCCGGGATTTAAATCCCGGCATTTTTGGGCCTAAATCCCGGGATCCCGCCGATCCCGATCCCGGGATTGGCCTCCCTACCTGGGGTTACCTTGTCTCTGTCCGCTTTCCTACTGGCAAATATTAATGTGCGGACAGTTTTTTCTCCATTTCTGATACTTACTTTCTGTTACTTTCTTTCTTTCTTTCTTTTTTATTTTTTTATTTTTGGGTTTTACTATATATGTACACAAATGATACCATACTTACCTGTTCCACTGGTCTCAACCACTTCCCCCACAGGCTACTGCTCTTCTTTTACTGGTTGGATACTCCTCTGGCTGCATGAGAAATGGCTGAAAACGATCAGGTCACCTTCTCCTCCTAAATAAAACTTCAACATTCATTAGTACATATATAGGTTACAGTCATATTTTTCAAATTTTTATTATTTTCTATAGTTTGTATGCTGGCCGTAACTGCTTCCACATCTACATAAGGCGGTGTACTTGCATTCTCTTTTTTTATTTCCTACTTATTTATTGTTGCTACAAGTTCAAACAGTTCTTATATTTCCATTCTTGTCTTATATGACTTTGGTTAAACATACCACCTGCAATACTTTAGGATCAAAGCTGCTCACCTTAGGGAATGGTACCCTATCATTGTCAGTCATACATAACCATTCATTGCATAAAACTTCTGTGTGTGAACCATCACTTAGACCACTTCAGATTTTTCACACCTGACCTTCTCGGTCCTTACTCTTCTGCCTGAACCCTGGCTACCATACGTCCCTTAGTTGAACAACTGGCTCCCATAATTTGTGGGTCTTGCCTTCTCGGCTATTCCCACAAATACCAAAATACTCAATATAAGGCGACGGTGAAAGTTCTCCGAGCTCTCTTCACCCACTCACCGCCCACGTTGGCCAGTACTACCATACACTGTCGATAGCGAAGGCAATGTACCCAACTTAGGGCTCCTATCAGACCTTACAACACCGTAATTTCTTCCGGTGGAAGTTCTGTTTGGAATATTTTCCTGAGAGAGGCAGCAAAAAATTCCTTTTCGGTATCTTTCAACTGGAATTGTTTGCAGGGTGAAAAACAGAGAAATTAGATAACTATCCTTCACCCTTTCCAATGAAGCCCACCAGGGAAATTTCCCGACGTTGTCAAAGAAAAACCCCTTTTGTCTATGCAATCACGTCTGCGTATGCTCTCCCACAGCGCATATGACACAATGGTATCACGTTGTGCTGCGCAGAACACACGGACATGCAATGCAATAGCACAGCCTATAGATACTAGTTATCTATATGCCCTACGATTGCTGTAGACCACCTAGCCTAGACCACTCCAGACCACTTCAGTGTATGGGATCACTAAGACCACTTCAGACCACATCAGTTCTAATCACGCAAGGTAGCGAACCCTACGCCGCCGGGCCTTTACTAACCCGGTGTGACCACTTCAGTTCTGGGTTCAGTTCCACTCTGTCCGCTTTCACTCACTCAAATACACTTTGGTTTTTCTGTACAGAAATTTTTTTAATTCAGATAGGCAGCTTTACCCCGGAGGCAATACAGTTTTTAAACTAAATTTAGAGTAACCTGCTTTTGAAATCTGATAGTTATGTGCTATTGTATTGTGGCTACTGTCCCACCTTTAAACTAAACGAACTATCGTGTGGTTTTATTATGCGCACACAACCCTACGCAAGCTTGCGTAATTACGCAACCGTGCGTACCTCTATGCCACGTGTGCAGCCTTGCGCCACGTGCACGTTTTTGTATGCTGTCCTCACGTTCCGTATCACGTGTACCAATGTGCGTATGCAATAAAACAACTCACACAACTTTGATAAATGTGAGCAATAAAAACTATAATCACTCACTTAACACAACACACAGTTTCTTTTTCTGTATAAACCTTTACAACCAGGCCAGACTGCGTTTGTGCTTTACACTTACTTCCTTAAACATTTATTTTAGTTTTAACTATATAGCAACAAATGTATCCTATTTCACACAGATCTATAATGAATCTAGCAATAATCAATAATTTAAATGATATGATTCAGATTGGATAGCTATCTTGCAGAACATACACTGATATAAATATACACATAATTATAATAATATTATATATAATATACCATTCACTGGTCTCCTATGAGACACCTTACCCATTCAATGCTTCTAATTTGCATATCAAAGCTATGTGCTTTTGCCTGCCTGTAAAAGTGGTTTTTCACTGCTAAGAAAAAGCAGTTACACAGGTGGCTATCCTAAACTAGCAAGCAGATTTAACTAAATCCTGGAGGAAAAAGAAAAAAACTTTGTTTATATCTGTGTGTAATTCTTACATCAAGTATTCATCTATTAACTCTCACTAGGCCCAGATGAAACTATTTGTAATTGACTATGGCATGGGTTAAATAAATGCATTGGTAACTCATAAATAATGTTTGATGTGACCAAGGAAAGCTGATTATTCTGAGCAGTGAAAACCAGCCATTTAGAAAATGACCTTCCCAAAATGGCCGCTGCTCCTCCCCCTTCCACATCCATGAGGGTTACACAAAATGGTGGACAGGCCACGTGGTTAGTCCAAAATGGAGGACAGTCCATGCGGCTTCCTTTGTCACAAAGAAATCACACACCATACAAGCACCAGAAGTTATTTTAGGCCTGAGTTAAAAAAAAACTATATCAAGGCTATGCAGCAACTTTTAAACCTACTTAACAGATAAACAATCCAATCTGAATCAAACACAATATGACTTATTTGAACCTTGTTTTGCAACAATAAAAATACATTTTAGCATCTTAAATATTTTGAGAAACGCATTGTCCCTTGAATTTCACATCAGCGTCTCACTAATAACACAACAATACACACGGATATGATTTTATCAGCTTTTAGGATGGGTCCATCACAAGCTGATCGACCACAGCATCGCGTTTATTATGTACAGTGCATCATTAAGAACGTGATATCGCGGACCAGCCCCCATCTAAGAATGCCAAATTGCTTTCTCACAAATATTTAAAATGCCCGCTCTAATATATATTGTAAATGCCTGCATCTCTTATTACCATATCCCATGAATGTGCGCTATACATCGCAAAACACTGAATCCCATAAGATAAAACAATACACCCACACATTATCTGAGTTCCAAAGCTCATTAATGTATATATTTGTTATTAAAAGGATATGGATTCAATATATATTACAAAGTACAGTATACCTATAGTTACATGATTACAACTCACACAGTAAGCAGTTAATACATACAGTTACAGGCCAGCGATACAATACCATTCCCTCAATGCTTATGTCTCTCTCTTTCTCTAAAATCATGCCGGAACTCCATCTTACGCTGAGACCAAAACAGGAACTGAGCTGGCAGTAATTCCATCATCGTCTCAGACCTTACAGCCTCTAACTTCTGTGTGATCAATTTGTTATCTAGTTTCTGGGGGAGGGGTTCACGATGAGTCACCAGTCCCTTTGTATATGCTGAACAGGTTCAGCCTTGGGGATGTCCAAAGGGCTGGCCTGAGTTTCCTGTCCACTGTCCTGTTTGGAATATCTATTGTTCTAATAAAAGTGATTTTAGCTTTTATACATTTAATCATAATTATCCGCTGCAATGTCCCACAACTTCACAACAAGCATCAAATGAATCTACACATCAATCTGGTTGCTTCAATAGTAAACATGACCGGTCTATCTGGTTTCGTTCAAATAATACACATACATGACATTACTTCATTATATATTATATATAATTCTAAATCATCATGATATCTGGCGCTTGATATTATTATAATTATGTACTGTATGAGATAAGTGTCGAATCCATCTCTGTGGCATGTCCGTGTAAATGCGTGTGTTACCATATATTGCTGTGCTCGCTGCGCGTATTTACAAGTGTAGCGACTCATAATGTGTGTAGTTTGTATGTTCTCTTCATGTAATTTTTTTTTTTTTACTTCGACAATACAGCCTCAACACAATTTTTTTTTTTTTGCCCAAGCTCCAAAGGTGCCATCCGGATGTGGTGTACAAACGTGGAAAGGACCTCCATGTCGCTGACACTTTATCACGTGTCCACCTCCCAGACTCAGATGTCCCTTATGCTGATGATGTCATGGAGTTTGATATCCACTTATCCTTGCGCATGGAGTAGCTCCGTGATGCAACACTCAGGGATGTCCTCTGCCAACAGGTGTCTCATAACCTCAAGTCTTTCTTTGCCTTCCATGATTGATTAACCTTCTCAGATGGCATCATCCTGTGTGATCAGCATTTCATGATACCTTATACCCCTCAAGGTTTCTATGCTCATCAGGCCCACAGGGGCAACCCAAACATGGGGACACCATTCAGTGGGCTAAGGATGCCCTGTTTTGTCCCTCTATGGTTATCTCTGAATGTGCCTCTGCACTGTTTTATTGACTCATCATACCAAGGAACTTCTCACTCTCCACAAGGTTCCTGACCTACCTTCATACATTGTTGCTGCAGATCTCTTAGAATTTAGGAAGAAATCGTACCTTGTTGTTGCTGCAGATCTCTTTGAATGTGGGAAGAAATCACACCTTGTGTTAATGAATTCAAGATTATCTTCCCAACTGACAAGTGCCATAGTCAACAACTAAATCAGAGGTTCTCAAACTCGGTCCTCGAGGGCACACACAGTGCATGTTTTGCAGGTAACCCAGCAGGTGCACAGGTGTATTAATTACTCACTGACACATTTTAAAAAGGTCCACAGGTGGAGCTAATTATTTCACTTGCGATTCTGTGAGGAGACCTGCAAAACATGCATTGTGTGTGCCCCCGAGGACCGAGTTTGAGAACCTCTGAACTAAATGAACACACTTTTCCGCACATATCATACCAATCAAGCTACTTTATGGACAATGCCATGCAGTTCATGAGTAGTGAGTTCCAGACTTTCACCAGTGAATGGGGGACATCTCACGTGTCACCAGCAGTCCTGGCTATTCATAGTCCAACGGACTAGCATAAAGGGCATTACATTCTACAAAGTATCTGTCAGACTAAAGTTATAGATGGGTCTGATGTGTTTATGGCACTCATAATTTTGAGATACTCAAAACTCAACACCTTCTGTCCTGGCGCACCCACACAATCATTCCCACCACCAAATTCAAACTTAGCCCACAAATTGAGAACAATGTGCAAGATGGTCTTCAGAACTGCAGGTTGCAGCTCCAAGCCACTCATGATTAAACAACCCATCGCTTAAGACCATTATCCTCTTGGCAGACTGTCCTCATCCAGGCTCTTGTTGGGTTTGACAGAGATAAAGCTAATTATTTATCTTATAACCTTCACTATATACTGGTAAGAGACTCAGTACGCAATGGGCATACGGGGTACCGTAAGGGTACGCACTTAGCGTAGCAGACGCTAGGCCGTGGTCGAGACGCACGAGCGGCACGTTCGCTCACGGCTTATGCTGGGTATCGAGCACGCTATAGGCGGTCCGAGTACCGTAATGCTACGCTACTAGCGTAGCGGACGCTGTGCCCACAAGAGGAACACGAGCGGCGCAGACGCTCACAGGATGACACACAGTAAACCTTGTATGCAACACAATGTAACGCTGATTAACCTCTATTATGCAAAAGCCGCTTGAGCAATTGAGACACTCCGAATACCCTTAGCAATGTAATGAAAAACACACAATACCTTGTAAGGTTCCAAAACCTTTATCTAGATGATTTTAGTATGTAAAAGGGGAAAACAGTTACAGCTTATACACTACAGCACTAACATAAACACCTAAACAGAATAACAGAAATTATACAATATACAACAGCGTAACAATAACAGAGAGAGAGAGAGAGAGAGTATGGCAAATACAAACAGAGAACAAGTTGGTTACAGAGAAAAACTTACACACTGGGGAATGATCGCTGCGCAGTCCTGGTACCAGCTCTCTAGTTAGTCAATGATGAAAACCGTTGTGGAGAGTAGACAGCTGGCCCAGACTGGCTGCCTTATATACACTACATACAGTACACTACAAAGGGGCCTACAATCTCATTGTTCATTAGACACAGGAATCTGTCTTCACATTATAACAAAAGATCATAGGTTGATTCAAACAGGTGGGCTGTGACTATTTCATACTGCTCAGGTGGGAGGGAATCTCAGGATTCCCGCCGCATGGATAATGAATTGCAAATACAGTAAATGTCCATAAACTTCTTATGACCATAACTATTCGCAGGAGCGATTAATCTCTGTCAAACCAACACCAGAATGTTACTAATAATATACTCTACCGTTGCATACTAAACACCACTGCTCAAAACCTGTCTGACCCTTCGTATCATGTAAAGAGGGATCTCTCTGTCCATGAACCAGTTACACTAAACAAACTTACTGATATTATTAAGGGGACCAAAACCTATAAAATACATTATTTGGATTAACTATGTAACGATCGAGTCGCCCACCAGACGCACACAAACTCTACCGTAAATGCACATACCACGCGCCTGAGCGCACGACCGTGGAGGCGCCGCCACGCAACTGCGAATATGCGCACGCACGGGAGAGAATGTGCACGTGCAGCGGGCAAGCGCATGGGGTTAGTACAAGGCATCATAGGCCGCTATATTTTTCGACTTTGACAGTCCACCCTTTGGCAGTCACCAATAACTGCCACTTCCTAAACAAAACAGAAAAATATATGTCATCATGTAAATACCTTTTTATGATTGGGTAAGGAGGGAGAGGAGACAGTTAGAAAGATATGACCTAGTGAGACAGTAAAAGCATGTGTGTATGAAATCCATGTTTGAGGGGTCATGTATCATCGTGCCGTACGTGTTTTAAATCAAGCTTCGAGGTATTGCGAAGTATACATTTGAATCCTTCTTATCCCGTATTAAGGGTCTGTGGATGGGCTGTCAAACTCTACCGAGCTCTTTTCGGCTTTTGGTTGCAACAAATGGGGGAGCACATTTAGTTGATGATACATGAAGGGGGGGGAACATGTGAGTGCTAATATGTGAGAATCACCTGTCGACTATGTGAGATACTACCTGGAGGTTGTAGAGATGAAGATAAGAAACAATCGTTATAAATGCAGTAGTAAACTATGTGAGTTTAAATAAACAGTCGCCGATTGAGGTCTTGTCTGATGTCTTGTCTTGATGTACATGTTGTCTGATGTCTCTCGGTGCTTTTGCTATAAATAGCGAGCAAAAGCTGTTCCATTGTCCATAAAATTACAGTCTCTAAAGTATTGGGCTTTCGTAAAAAGTTAAAGTCACTAGGGATATTGGGGGCTTGTGGCATAGTTCATCAATGGTCTGTATAAAAGAGGTTGTCAAATTCTTCTTCCAAGCGGATGTCTTTGTACCTTGGAGGAAAACAAAGGAGAAACGGGTGAAAGAAACGGACCGTGGAATCACATTTTCATCACAACATTGTCTCTATCGTTGGGTCATAAATCAAATTAGTTGTTGTTATTACAGTGTCCTCGCTCCTCAGACTCATCACTCTGGTACTACCTTTACACTTTGTTAAAGCCCGAACGCATCTAAATATCAGACCAACCAATATGACGACTCCCAGAATACACAAGAGAAATTTCCCTACATCCATTATAATACCTTGGGCCCATTCTCCTAAACCAGAGAACCAATTTCGTGGGTTCAACCATGACACCCAACTGGTCAGCTCATTACCCACAGCAGCGAGTGTGAGATTGTGTTTCCTTCTAAACTCCCACTTCAATTGCAAAATGTCATCCATCTTTTGGTCTATGACCTCGGCCGGGTCCTCGGTGCTGTTTGTAATATACGTGCAGCACTTTACTCCATACTGAGTTGCTAGGGTAACACAATACCCGCCTGTCACTGCTGTGAGGTAATTGAGAATCATCCTATGCTAAAACCAGCTCTGTTTTGTAGGCTTGTAACTCTTTCCCAGTGTACCTGAACGTGTCGTCATACATTTCGGTGATATTGTCTAACAAGTTTGCTAGAGCAGATATATATCTATAATTTATCACTCCTCTGGCGGTACGAGTGATATCTAACGCGAGTAGGAATTGAATCCCGGTGGATTCATGGATCAGATCAGAGGCTGGATGCTCTGTCCTCTCTATCAGGTGCCGTTTAACGACGTGCTCGTAATGAGTGTGAGTATAAGGAGCTTGGGCACCGCGGTGAATGTCTTTCATTTTGTTATGGGATACAGTCATTACTTCAGGCAGTACCTTTCCAATGTAACACAATCCCTCTGAGTTTGGGGCAAGCCACTTATACGCCTTTCTCCCGCATATGAAATATGCATCATCGGGGAGAACATATGGGACGGAGTATGACATAACCATGTTACAAATTTTCCATGTGAAATCTCCTAACCCTAACTCTCCCATCTGTCTAGTACACGTATCAGTTTGTACGATATGTGCACAGTATCCTGGTGATACTTCTCCAACTCACATGGTCCTACTTCCTAGAGTGTACCTATACCGGAAATATTTTCCACTGTTGGCTATCTGGCATATAAGCTCTGTGTCTATGGGCATTCTATCGTCTCTATATGAAAATGTCATGGTTTGATTACTCCATGACACTTCCCAATTTCCCGGTTTTCGGGGATTGGAAATGTTAAAGCATACTAAGGACCTATCCACATGATATTGGTGGAGCTTCAAACTAGGAGGACTAGAGATATTAAATCTCTTGTCCACCAGCCTCCCACCACTTAACTCAAGTACCTCTCCTACAGTTAAAGGGAATGGTACTAGTCCTGATTTGCTATGACCTTGAGGTACTTGAGAGCATACCCAACAGTCTGTCTGGTTTAACACTTTACCCACTAAGGAGTGATAGTCACTCAATGGATGCCGGTCCGTGTGGACATTAAAACTGGACTGACATTTCTTGATGCACCCATCCTCAACTATATTGTCACAATGCCTACAGATGCAGTTCTCTTCAGCTAACAATCCTTCACAATTCCTTCTATTGTCAATGCTACCAGATTGTTTTCTGATACTCGCCTTTACTCAGCGATTATGTTGCTCTTGGAAAACTACGCCTCCATCCTGGTCATCAGAACCCATTCCAGATCCTTTCTCGACCTCCATGGTACTCTCACCGAAACAGACTGCTCTGGTCAACATCATGGTCAACAGGAAAATCCGGATCACAGTCTCTTGGGGCAAGTCCATCTTATAGGAGGAAAAGGAGAAAAATAAGAAGTGGGGAGGAGAATAGGAGGGAGATGGGAACTGGAGAAAATAACAAAAGGGAAAAAGAAATCTGGCTCGACAAACGCCTCCGGTCTTATTATTCTCAGCGCTCAGGTGTCGTCTCAACTTTCCCGAAACAGACACTCTAGTGATACAACCTCTACCGTCTGTTCTTTATCACGGGACCTCTCTGGGTCAGCAACCTTTTTACAATGAGACGAATGGACCCAAGTCTCTCTCTCGGCAACCTTCAATGCTGTCGTGCTGGTCAATAAGACTTGATATGGTCCTTCCCATCTGTCAATAAGGCAACCTGAGCGTAGAAAATTCCGTATCATTACATAATCCCCAGGTTCAATGTCATGACAATTACTGTCTGGCAAATCAGGAATCACCAACTTTAGATTATCATTCTGATTCCTCAATTGCTTACTCATATTAACTAAATACTTTACAGTTACATTTCAAATCATCCTGGGGGTTAATCATAACATGGGGTTGTCGACCAAACAGAATTTCAAAAGGAGACAGATTAAGAGGGGACTTGGGAGTGGTTCTGATGCTGTATAATACGATTGGCAAAGCTTCAGGCCATAACAGTCCTGTTTCAGCCATTACCTTGCTTAATTTGTTTTTAATAGTGCTGTTTACTCTTTCCACTTGCGCACTCGCCTGGGGGCGGTACGGAGTATGCAGCTTACTATTAATTCCCATTAACTTACACATTGCTTGAAAAACTTCACCTGTAAAGTGGGTACCCCTATCACTCTCAATGATTCTAGGGATACCATACCTGCACACAAATTCCTGCACAATTTACTTTGCAGTGAACACAGCGGTATTTGTGGCCGCGGGAAATGCTTCAACCCAATTTGAGAACACGTCAATACAAACCAATACATACTTTAAATTTCTACAAGGTGGCAATTGTATGAAATCAATTTGTAATACCTGGAAAGGACCATCTGTAGGAGGGATATGGGATGGCTCTGTTGGTATTGCCTTTCCGATATTCTTCCTCAAGCAGGTGAGACATGTCATCGCTCTTTTACCCGCATGGGAAGAAAATCCTGGGGCGCACCAATAAGCTCTTACCAACTTACACATTCCTTCTTTGCCTAGCTGAGTCAGTCCATGTGCCGCTTCCGCTAGACTTGGAAGGTATGCTCTGGGTGCCACTGGCTTACCCTGTCCATCTGTCCAGAGTCCTGAGGACTCCTGGCCATATCCTTTTGACCTCCAAACTGCCTTTTCTTGTGGTGAACACAAATCTTGCATTTCATATAATTTATGTGTGTTTACAGTATTAAATACCATCAGTTGTGTGCTGTCTGTCTGTATGGGGGTACTGGCTGCTGATTTAGCAGCTTCGTCTGCTCGGCTGTTACCAAGTGATACCGGGTCTTGGCTATACGTGTGAGCTTTACACTTGAGAACAGCCACTCTGTCGGGTTCCTGTATCGCTGTTAGAAGTCTTTTGATGTGGGCTGCATGCGCTACGGGTGTGCCAGCTGCCGTCATGAAATTTCTGAGGCGCCATAGGGCCCCGAAATCATGGACTACTCCGAAGGCGTACCTAGAATCTGTGTAGATATTGGCTGACTTGCCTTTAGCCAATTCGCATGCTCTGGTTAGGGCAACCAGTTCAGCAACTTGTGCTGAGTGTGGTGGGCCTAGGGGTTCAGCTTCTATGGTACCTTGGTCATCTACGACTGCGTATCCAGTACACAAGTCTCCCGAGTCCGTCTGTCTGTGACAACTGCCGTCAGTGTAGAAAGTAAAATCTACATCTTCCAGTGGGTTGTCACTGATGTCAGGCCTTGCCGTGAAATTTTGGGTCAAATATTCCATACAATCATGTGTGTCATTTTCCTTACTAAATCCTCCTTCACCATCACTCTCATCCTCCACCCTTTGTGCCTGTCCAGGCACACCTGGGAGATATGTTGCAGGATTTAATGCGCTGCATCTCCTTATGGTGATGTTTACGGGGGCCATCAATGCCAATTCCCATCTTGTAAACCGCGCTGATGAGACGTGTCTGGTTTGGGCAGAATTCAGTAAAGCTGACACTGCATGTGGTGTATGAATTGTGAGGTTGTGTCCTAGCACTACATCTTCGCTTTTACTTACTAGCAATGCTATTGCTGCAACACTTCGCAAGCATGTGGGGAGGGATCGCGCTACCGTGTCTAGCTGAGCGCTATAGTAGGCTACCGGCCTGCTGGCATCACCATGCTTCTGGGTTAAGACACCTGCCGTGCGCCCAGCACTCTCTGTTCCGTACAGCTCAAAGGGTTTTCCATAATCTGGCATGCCTAATGCTGGTGCCTGCGTTAGGCACTGTTTAAGTCTCTCAAATGCCATCTCAGACTCGTCTGTGTGCAAAATCCGATCAGGTTTGTTTGATGAGATCATCTCCTGCAAAGGCAGGGCCAGTATGGAAAAACCTGGGATCCAGTTACGGCTATACCCACACATTCCTAAAAACGTTCTTATCTGTTGCTGGGTTTGTGGCAGGGTCATGTCACGAATTGCTTGAATTCTATCAGCGGTGAGGTGTCTCAGTCCTTGTGTCAGACAGTGTCCCAAATATTTTACCTTGGTCTGGCATAATTGTAACTTATCTTTGGAAACCTTGTATCCGGTGTCTGAAAGATGAAACAGAAGTTGTTTCGTATCTCTCAGGGACGATTCAAGTGAATCTGAACACAGCAGTAGGTCATCTACGTACTGTATTAATATTGATCCACTCTCAGGTTGGAAAGACTGTAAACAATCATGCAAGGCCTGTGAGAAAATACTTGGACTGTCAATGAAACCTTGTGGTAAGCGAGTCCAGGTGTACTGAACTCCTCTGTATGTAAATGCGAATAAGTATTGACTGTCAGGGTGCAGAGGTACCGAGAAGAAGGCGGAGCAGAGGTCAATCACAGTGAAAAATTTGGCAGTGGGAGGGATTTGCATAAGGATGACAGCTGGATTTGGCACTACGGGGAATTGACTCTCAACTATTTTGTTGATCCCTCTTAGATCCTGCACTAATCTGTAACCCCTCTCCCCACTCTTTTTAACAGGGAAGATGGGACTATTGGCAGTGCTGGACGTCCTTACCAGAATGCCTTGTTGTAGCAAGCGCTCTATTACCGGGTAAACTCCTAACTCCACCTCTGGCTTCAGAGGGTATTGTGGGATTTTTGGAGCTATCCTACCATCTTTTACTTGTACAACTACTGGGGCTACGTTTGCCATTAATCCAGTGTCTTGTCCATCCTTGGTCCAAAGTGATTCCGGTATCTGGGAAATCATTTCCTCTACCTTGGACGGATACCTATTTACAATAACAGTGTGTCACATTAATCTTGTTGGGGAGTCTAGCATATCCTGCACTTCCTGAGCGTGGTTTTCGGGTATGTCCATGAACACACCTTCAGGAGTACAATATATGACACATCCCATTTTGCACAGTAAATCTCTCCCTAGGAGATTAGTCGGAGCCGATGCAGCCAGCAGAAAAGAATGCTTGGTATGCAAAGGCCCTATCGTAATCTCTGCTGGTTTACTTAAAGGGTAGTGTTGTACTACTCCTGTTACTCCCATGGCTGGAATTGTTTTACCAGTGGTTCTCATGCCCACGGTCGAATTTATCACTGACTTGGCCGACCCTGTATCTACAAGGAAATTTAGAGATTTACCAGCTACATCAATTGTGACCTCGGGTTCACTTCCAAGGCTCGCAATTAATTTCACTGGCTGCAGACTACAGGTGTGGCCCCACCCCTATTGTATGTGGTGACCTCCCTGCATTGCGCTGGCAGCTATTACCTGTGAAGGGGGTAAATGGGACCTATCAGAGACTTGCCAGTCTCTTCTTGGGGGATACCTTTTTGTTTCCCCTGCGTGTGGCTCATAACTCCGTCTCTGCGGTCCTTGATCCCAATTTCGTGTGTCATGTCGTTGTCTAGGGGGTTGATATGATTTTTGTGCACTTTTCAATCTACAGTCTCGTGCAAAATGTCCCTCTTTATGACAGTAATAACAAGTTACCACATTTGACTTACCCACAGGGGTCTGAGACTTATGCTGAGTTGGCCTTGTGGTAAGGGCCTGTATACTTACAGCCATCAGCTTATCACTCTGCGACTCCCTGTGTCTGGTGATGTTCCGATCATGATCAATAGCGGCCTCTCTCAAAGTAGCCACCGACAAACCTCGCCAACATGGTTGGGTGGTCTGTACCCTCGTCCTCAATACTTCCTTTAAACCATCCATTAACACAGATACTGCTACTTCTCTATGATTCACATTTGTCTTAATGTCTTCTATCCCTGTATACTTAGCCATTTCCTGCAGTGCCAGATGAAAATAATCAGCAGCTATTTCTCCCTCTTTTTGCTTGATGGAGAAAATTTTGTTCCATTTAGCAACAGCTGGGGAATATACTCCCAGCTGCAAATTAATTCTTTTCACATTATCTTGATTGTACTCCTCAGTAAGGGGTACCTCTTCATCTAGTCTACAGTCAGCTATAAATCTCGCTGAGTCGACATTGGAGGGTAAACATGCCCTCAGCAATGTCCGCCAATCTTTGTTATTGGGCTCCACAGTATTTCCTGGCTCTCTAATGTACTTCTGGCTTGCAACTAGATCTTTCCTAGGATCAGGGAATTCAGACACCATTGATCTTAATTCTGTTCGGGAGAAGGGGCAGTGCATGGCGATGTTTCTGACAGGAGTGACTCCTGAAGTGTCAGTTTTCCCATTTGGTACTGCAATTACCCTAACAGGATTAAGTTCAATAACATCATTCTGAGTAGATTCTATAACATGTGGTGTAATGGTTTCAGCATAGTGTACAGTGCCGTACTTACCAGTTGATACGACCTCACCTGTCCCTCCACTAGGGGCCTTTGATACTGCTCTTACTGGTTGGGCCGTGTCCACTGTTGTTTCTGCTATGGTGGCTGCTAGAGAGAGTGCCGATATTGTTGTGGGCTCATCCTCTTGGTCACAATCCTGGGGAAAGTTTAAAACAGGGTAGAGCTTGCACGAGTTAGTATTAGCATCAACAATCTTAGTTACATTATTCTTAACATCTATACAGTTACTAAGTGCATGTTTATCATACACCAGTGTGCCATTCTCTGTAACCACTTTCTCTCCTGTTATGTATGGTGGTGGTGGTGCGGTGGCTATCAGTTTCCTGATAGGGTTAGATCCAGCCGCTTGAGCCAATCCTCTTTGTATTTCACCTTCCTGTTGCCATAATTGTAAATAGTCATAATGTTTGATCCGTCTCTTTGCAGATTTAATGAGACATATCCGTCTCCTTAGATTTTGTAACACCTCGGGGCTAAAACTGCCTACCCGTGGGAACTTTTCCACAGTCATTCTTTCCCATTCATCGCACAAAACCTCCGTGTGTGAACCGTATTTCTCATACATGATATACCTTGCCGACCCTATTAGCCGGTTTACTAAATCAACCTTAACCAGGGTTGATCGTCCCTTACCTGAACAACTGGCCCCCATCTTTGCAGGTGTTGCTTTCACTATCTCTGACCTTCAAATCAGGGTTTTCAGCGAACCCTTACAAAAACCAAGATGTCCGGGGTAGGCCGACGGTGAAAGTTTACCGAGTACCTTCACTCACTCGCCCACGTCGACCAATACGCCCACACACTGCCTTAGCGCTGGCATACTCAACCTAGGGCCCCTGCAACCTGAACCTCTATTTACTGGAACGTGTGGGTGTGATCCGAAGAGCACTTAACCCTTCCCAGTAAATATCCGTTGCTGGAGAATTCCTGAGTGACCAGCGAACCTCCCTTAAAATAAAAAAAAATTACACAAATCACGTTAGAATGTACAAATAGCGTTTATGACCCCTCTAGCGTACGCAAATGGTACTGGGTCAAGTTACAAACTAATGCACACAATTACATGCGGTACAATCGTTCTGCACATAAGCAACTAATCTTATGTGCGGAACGACCAGTGGAATCGAAAATTGTGGCTGCGAATTCCTTCAGCCAGAGCTTAATGGCCTATATGGGTATCGCACCAACCCTCCTGGGGTTGTGCTTCTTGACTCTATCTATAGCGGACTTCCTAGTCCGCTGTACCTAGACCTCCTGGTCTGTCTCTGGACCTCCTGGTCCGTTATACTCTAATGCTCTTATTTTAATATGTTTAACAAGGGATGCCTCCCAAGCCACCGCGCTGTCACTTTCACGAATGTACCTCACGAGAACTCGATTTCCTGTGGTTCCACCCAAAAATGAGAAACTTATATATATATATATACACACACTCTTTCACCTCATATACTCTTTACTTTCGTTTCTGCGCAGAAATCCCTTTCATTCAGTATCGGCTTCTTAGTCCCAAAGGAGTTACAACTAGAGAAGGATTATTTACGCTAAAATTTAGGACACTGAGATTGACTTACGCTATTATCGCGTTGCCTCCGTATCGCCTACTAAAACAATACTATCGTGTGATTTGTATTACGTGGGCGTACCCATACGCTCCGTTGCGTAATATACGCTCCGTGCGTCGGCCCTTGCGTACGCTAGTCCCGCCCTTTGTCAGAGACACGTGTACGCAGGCCAGACACGTCCACAGTAACACAAGTAACACGTTTCTATCAATGCAAATTATATTTAACTGTAATCATTTACTGAACACCACACAGAACTTTCTTGTATCTTAGGCAAGCCGTGTGCGTGTTTTACAAATTACTCTCTTACGTATTAATTTTACTTTTAACTACCAATAGCAACAAATCTTTCTCAGCACGTTATCAATGATAAATGGCAAACAGGAAAGCGAGATGTGAAATTGCACAAATTAAAAAATGCAGGTGTGTGCGTGTGTTGCGTACGCAATGTGTATCAAACAGAAATACAACAGTTTTAAAAGACAATAGCGTACTGTTCTTACCTTCCGGTTCCGGATTCCACCAGCACTCCTACAGCGTAGCGATGCAGACGCTTATCTAGTCAGCACTACCGTATCCCTCACCACCAACACGGATACGAAAGGATACGCCTTCCCGCCCTTTGCTGACAGATAAAGTCTGCTTGTGTTCGCTAGAGCGGATATGTGGAGGACGGACGAGCCGCCAATTGATAAAGCTAATTATTTATCTTATAACCTTCACTATATACTGGTAAGAGACTCAGTATGCAATGGGCGTACGGGGTACCGTAAGGGTACGCACTTAGCGTAGCAGACGCTAGGCCGTGGTCGAGACGCACGAGCGGCACGTTCGCTCACGGCTTACGCTGGGTATCGAGCACGCTATAGGCGGTCCGAGTACCGTAATGCTACGCTACTAGCGTAGCGGACGCTGTGCCCACAAGAGGAACACGAGCGGCGCAGACGCTCACAGGATGACACACAGTAAACCTTGTATGCAACACAATGTAACGCTGATTAACCTCTATTATGCAAAAGCCGCTTGAGCGATTGAGACACTCCGAATACCCTTAGCAATGTAATGATAAACACACAATACCTTGTAAGGTTCCAAAACCTTTATCTAGATGATTTTAGTATGTAAAAGGGGAAAACAGTTACAGCTTATACACTACAGCACTAACATAAACACCTAAACAGAATAACAGAAATTATACAATATACAACAGCGTAACAATAACAGAGAGAGAGAGAGAGTATGGCAAATACAAACAGAGAACAAGTTGGTTACAGAGAAAAACTAACACACTGGGGAATGATCGCTGCGCAGTCCTGGTACCAGCTCTCTAGTTAGTCAATGATGAAAACCGTTGTGGAGAGTAGACTGAGCTGGCCCAGACTGGCTGCCTTATATACACTACATACAGTACACTACAAAGGGGCCTACAATCTCATTGTTCATTGGACACAGGAATCTGTCTTCACATTATAACAAAAGGTCATAGGTTGATTCAAACAGGTGGGCTGTGACTATTTCATACTGCTCAGGTGGGAGGGAATCTCAGGATTCCCGCCACATGGATAATGAATTGCAAATACAGTAAATGTCCATAAACTTCTTATAACCATAACTATTCGCAGGAGCGATTAATCTCTGTCAAACCAACACCGGAATGTTACTAATAATATACTCTACCGTTGCATACTAAACACCACTGCTCAAAACCTGTCTGACCCTTCGTATCATGTAAAGAGGGATCTCTCTGTCCATGAACCAGTTACACTAAACAAACTTACTGATATTATTAAGGGGACCATAACCTATAAAATACATTATTTGGATTAACTATGTAACGATGGAGTCGCCCACCAGACGCACACAAACTCTACCGTAAATGCACATACCACGCGCCTGAGCGCACAACCGTGGAGGCGCCGTCACGCAACTGCGAATATGCGCACGCACGGGAGAGAATGTGCACGTGCAGCGGGCAAGCGCATGGGGTTAGTACAAGGCATCATAGGTCGCTATATTTTTCGACTTTGACAACAGTCAGGACTGTGCATGGATCTTCCAGCAGGTCCAACAGGGATGCCGGCTAAACTCAGACTTTATTTAAAGAGGCAATCACTTACAAGGCCCCTTTAAAAATCATCCGAGATCGGTCGGCAACCCGCACCTCCAGCGATCTCAGACTCCATTACATCCCACCAACTATCTTACACCCACACACGTTATTTATATTGATAAAGGTGAATGTAGATGTACGCAGTGGGAGGCAGTTACATGACCGGCGGTCAGGAGACATAGTCCTGGGGTTCAGGTCACTATATACTGTATGGTGGGTCAGGGGTATAACTACCACCAAAGGCCTGACGGGCCCTTGAGGAGTAAGGGGCATGTCAGGCCCTCCGTCGCTGATCATATCATCATCATTGACGATCCGTAGCACCGCTAGCTATAAGACTGACAGCTGTCAGCCATCCGGGATTGCCCTGACCAGTCCGGACTACCAGCACTCAGAGTGGGGTCTAGATGGAGGGGGCCAAAAGCATACTTTTGCAACTAGGCCTACTACTCGCCATTTCTGCCATTGTGGGGTAACCGGTCCCTGTGCGTCCTGGGTATGGATCACTGTATGAAGAGGATGCGTTTAATTTGACAGCTGACGGGACCCGGCGGTCAGGATACCGACGCCGGAATCCCGCCAGCCGACAATGCCGCCAGCCAGAATCCCAGCTAAACAGCCATAGAGTGGGAATGGATCCTATGGCGAGCGCAGCGAACCCGCAAAGGGACTCTATGCGCTTGCCCCGCTGCCGGCATTCTGGTGACCGGGATGCCACTGTCGCGATACTGACAGCCGGCATCCCGCCTGCCAGTAAATCATACTGAACCCATATGAAGGGTAGGACACTGCTCTGTATGCCAGTGATATGAGGTCCCTGTACGAGGGGATCAGTGCTCTGTGTACCACGGGTATGGGGTCCCTGTATACTGGGGGGTATCAGTGCTATGTGTGCAGGGAGTCCCTGTGTATTGGGGGTATCAGTGCTATGTGTGCAGGGGGTCCCTGTATATTGGGGGTATCAGTGCTATGTGTGCGGGGGGTCCCTGTGTATTGGGCAGTATCAGTGCTATGTGTGCAGGGGGTCCCTGTGTATTGGGGTGGGTATCAGTGCTGGGGGTATGGAGTCACTGTGTATTGGGGTGTATCAGTGCTGGGGGTACGGGCTCCCTGTATTAGGGTGTATCAGTGCTATATGTGCAAGGGGTCCCTGTGTATTGGGGGGTATCAGTGCAAAATGTGCAGGGGGTCCCTGTGTATTGGGAGGTATCAGTACTCTGTGTGCAGGGGGTCCCTGTGTATTGGAGGTCCCTGTCTATTGGGGGGTATCAGTGCTGGGGGTATGGGGTCCCTGTGTATTGGGGGTATCAGTGCTATGTGTGCAGGGTGTCCCTGTGTACTGGGGGGGGGGTATAAGTGCTGGTGGCATGGAGTCCCTGTGTATTGAGGGTATCAGTGCCATGTGTGCCGGGGGTCCCTGTGTATTGGAGGGTATCAGTGCTATGTGTGCAGGGGTTCCTGTGTATTGGGGGGTATCAGTGCTATGTGTGCATGTGGTCTCTGTGTATTGGGGGTATCAGTGCTATGTGTGCAGGGTGTCCCTGTGTATTGGGGGGTATCAGTGCTATGTGTGCAGGGGGTGCCTGTGTATTGGGGGGTATCAGTGCTGAGGGTCATGGGGTCCCTGTGTATTGGGGAGTATCAGTGCTATGTGTGCAGGGGGTCCCTGTGTATTGGGGGGTATCAATGCTATGTTTGCAGGGGGTCCCTGTGTATTGGGGGGTATCAGTGCTGGGGGTATGGGGTCCCTGTGTATTGGGGGGTATCAGTGCTATGTGTGCAGGGTGTCCCTGTGTACTGGGGGGGGGTATAAGTGCTGGGGGCATGGAGTCCCTGTGTATTGAGGGTATCAGTGCTGTGTGTGCCGGGGGTTCCTGTGTATTGGGGGGTATCAGTGCTATGTGTGCATGTGGTCTCTGTGTATTGGGGGGTATCAGTGCTATGTGTGCAGGGGGTCCCTGTGTATTGGGGGGTATCAGTGCTATGTGTGCAGGGGGTCTCTGTGTATTAGGGGTATCAGTGCTGTGTGTGCAGGGGGTCCCTGTGTATTGGGGGGTATCAGTGCTATGTGTGCAGGGGCTCCCTGTGTATTGGGGGGTATTAGTGCTATGTGTGCAGGGGGTCCCTGTGTATTGGGGGGATATCAGTGCTGGGGGTATAGGGTCCCTGTGCATTGGGGGTATCAGTGCTGGGGGTATGGGGTCCCTGTGTATTGGGGGGTATCAGTGCTATGTGTGCAGGGGGTACCTGTGTATTGGGGGGGTATCAGTGCTATGTGTGCAGGGGGTCCCTATGTATTGGGGGGTATCAGTGCTTGGGTATGGGGTCCCTGTGTATTGGGGGGTATCAGTGTTATGTGTGCAGGGGGTCCCTGTGTATTGGGGGGTATCAGTGCTATGTGTGCAGGGGGTCCCTGTGTATTGAGGGGTATCAGTGCAATGTGTGCAGGGGGTCCCTGTGTATTGGGGGGTATCAGTGCTATGTGTGCAGTGGGTCCCTGTGTATTGGGGGGTATCAGTGCTATGTGTGCAGGGGGTCCCTGTGTATTGGGGAGTATCAGTGCTGTGTGTGCAGGGGGTCCCTGTGTATTGGGGGGTATCAGTGCTGGGGGTATGGGGTCCCTGTGTATTGGGGGGGTAACAGTGTTATGTTTGCAGGGGGTCCCTGTGTATTGGGGGGGTATCAGTGCTGGGGGAATGGGGTCCCTGTATATTGGGGGTATCAGTGCTATGTGTGCAGGGGGTCCCTGTGTATTGGGGGGGGGTATAAGTGCTATGTGTGCAGTGGGTCCCTGTGTATTGGGGGGTATCAGTGCTATGTGTGCAGGGGGTCCCTGTGTATTGGGGGGTATCAAAGCTATGTGTGCAGGGAGTCCCTGTGTATTGCGGGGTATCAGTGCTATGTGTGCAGGGGGTCCCTGTGTATTGGGGGGTATCAGTGCTATGTGTGCAGGGGGTCCCTGTGTATTGGGGGGTATCATTGCTATGTGTGCAGGGGGTCCCTGTGTATTGGGGGGTATCAGTGCTATGTGTGCAGGGGGTCCCTGTGTATTGGGGGGAATCAGTGCTATGTGTGCAGGGGGTCCCTGTGTATTGGGGGGCATGGAGTCCCTGTGTATTGGGGGGTATCAGTGCCATGTGTGCAGTGGGTCCCTGTGTATTGGGGGGTATCAGTGCTATGTGTGCAGGGGGTTCCTGTGTATTGGGGGGTATCAGTGCTATGTTTGCACGGGACTCCCTGTGTATTGGGGAGTATCAGTGCTATGTGTGCAGGGGGTCCCTGTGTATTGGGGGGTATCAGTGCTATGTGTGCAGGGGGTCCCTGTGTATTGGGGGTTATCAGTGCCATGTGTGCAGTGGGTCCCTGTGCATTGGGGGGTATCAGTGCTATGTGTGCAGGGGGTCCCTGTGTATTGGGGGGTATCAGTGCTATGTTTGCAGGGGAGTCCCTGTGTATTGGGGAGTATCAGTGCTATGTGTGCAGGAGGTCCCTGTGTATTGGGGGGTATCAGTGCCATGTGTGCAGGGGGTCCCTGTGTATTGGGGGTTATCAGTGCCATGTGTGCAGGGGGCCCCTGTGTATTGGGGGGTATCAGTGCTATGTGTGCAGGGTGTCCCTATGTACTGGGGGGGGGGGGGTATAAGTGCTGGGGGCATGGAGTCCCTGTGTATTGAGGGTATCAGTGCTATGTGTGCCGGGGGTCCCTGTGTATTGGAGGGTATCAGTGCTATGTGTGCAGGGGTCCCTGTGTATTGGGGGGTATCAGTGCTATGTGTGCAGGGGGTCCCTGTGTATTGGAGGGTATCAGTGCTATGTGTGCAGGGGTCCCTGTGTATTGGGGGGTATCAGTGCTATGTGTGCATGTGGTCTCTGTGTATTGGGGGGTTTCAGTGCTATGTGTGCAGGGGGTCCCTGTGTATTGGGGGGTATCAGTGCTATGTGTGCAGGGGGTGCCTGTGTATTGGGGGGTATCAGTGCTGGGGGTATGGGGTCCCTGTGTATTGGGGAGTATCAGTGCTATGTGTGCAGGGGGTCCCTGTGTATTGGGGGGTATCAATGCTATGTTGTGGGGGGTCCCTGTGTATTGGGGGGTATCAGTGCTATGTGTGCAGGGGGTCTCTGTGTATTGGGGGGTATCAGTGCTATGTGTGCAGGGGGTCCCTGTGTATTGGGGGGTATCAGTGCTATGTGTGCAGGGGCTCCCTGTATATTGGGGGATATTAGTGCTATGTGTGCAGGGGGTCCCTGTGTATTGGGGGGATATCAGTGCTGGGGGTATAGGGTCCCTGTGCATTGGGAGTATCAGTGCTGGGGGTATGGGGTCCCTGTGTATTGGGGGGTATCAGTGCTATGTGTGCAGGGGGTACCTGTGTATTGGGGGGTATCAGTGCTATGTGCGCAGGGGGTCCCTGTGTATTGGGGGGTATCAGTGCTGGGGGTATGGGGTCCCTGTGTATTGGGGGGTATCAGTGCTATGTGTGCAGGGGGTCCCTGTGTATTGGGGGGTATCAGTGCTGGGGGTATGGGGTCCCTGTGTATTGGGGGGTATCAGTGCTATGTGTGCAGGGGGTCCCTGTGTATTGGGGGGTATCAGTGCTATGTGTGCAGGGGGTCCCTGTGTATTTAGGGGTATCCGTGCAATGTGTGCAGGGGGTCCCTGTGTATTGGGGGGTATCAGTGCTATGTGCGCTGTGGGTCCCTGTGTATTGGGGGCTATCAGTGCTATGTGTGCAGGGGGTCCCTGTGTATTGGGGAGTATCAGTGCTATGTGTGCAGGGGGTCCCTGTGTATTGGGGGGTATAAGTGCTGGGGGTATGGGGTCCCTGTGTATTGGGGGGTAACAGTGCTATATTTGCAGGGGGTCCCTGTGCATTGGGGGGGTATCAGTGCTGGGGGTATGGGGTCCCTGTATATTGGGGGGTATCAGTGCAATGTGTGCAGGGGGTCCCTGTGTATTGGGGGGGTATAAGTGCTATGTGTGCAGGGGGTCCCTGTGTATTGGGGGGTATCAGTGCTATGTGTGCAGGGGGTCCTTGTGTATTGGGGGGTATCAGTGCTATGTGTGCAGGGGGTCCCTGAGTATTGGGGGGTATCAGTGCTATGTCTGCAGGGGGTCCCTGTGTATTGGGGGGTATCAGTTCTATGTGTGCAGGGGGTCCCTGTGTATTGGGGGGTATCAGTGCTATGTGTGCAAGGGGTCCCTGGTATTGGGGGGCATGGAGTCCCTGTGTATTGGGGGGTATCAGTGCCATGTGTGCAGTGGGTCCCTGTGTATTGGGGGGTATCAGTGCTATGTGTGCAGGGGGTTCCTGTGTATTGGGGGGTATCAGTGCTATGTTTGCAGGGGAGTCCCTGTGTATTGGGGAGTATCAGTGCTATGTGTGCAGGGGGTCCCTGTGTATTGGGGGGTATCAGTGCTATATGTGCAGGGGGTCCCTGTGTATTGGGGGGGTATCAGTGCTATGTGTGCAGGGGGACCCTGTGTATTGTGGGGTATCAGTGCTATGTGTGCAGGGGGTCCCTGTGTATTGGGGGTATCAGTGCCATGTGTGCATGGGGCCCTGTGTATTGGGGGGTATCAGTGCTATGTGTGCAGGGGGTCCCTGTGTATTGGGAGGTATCAGTGCTATGTGTGCTGCGGGTCCCTGTGTATTGGGGGGTATCAGTGCTATGTGTGCAGGGGGTCCCTGTGTATTGGGGGGTATCAGTGCTATGTGTGCAGGGGGTCCCTGTGTATTGGGGGTAATCAGTGCTATGTGTGCAGGGAGTCCCTGTGTATTGGGGGTAATCAGTGCTATGTGTGCAGGGAGTCCCTGTGTATTGGGGATAATCAGTGCTATGTGTGCAGGGGGTCCCTGTGTATTGGGGGGTATCAGTGCTATGTGTGCAGGGAGTCCCTGTGTATTGGGGGTAATCAGTGCTATGTGTGCAGGGGGTCCCTGTGTATTGGGGGGTATCAGTGCTGGGGGCATGGATTCCCTGTGTATTGGGGGGTATCAGTGCTATGTGTGCAGGGGGTCCCTGTGTATTGGGGGTATCAGTGCTATGTGTGCAGGGGGTCCCTGTGTATTGGGGGGTATCAATGCTATGTGTGCCGGGGGTCCCTGTGTATTGGGGGGTATCAGTGCTATGTTTGCAGGGGGTCCCTGTGTATTGGGGGTTATCAGTGCCATGTGTGCAGGGGGACCCTGTGTATTGGGGGGTATCAGTGCTATGTGTGCAGGGGGTCCCTGTGTATTGGGGGTATCAGTGCCATGTGTGCATGGGGGCCCTGCGTATTGGGGGGTATCAGTGCTATGTGTGCAGGGGGTCCCTGTGTATTGGGAGGTATCAGTGCTATGTGTGCTGCGGGTCCCTGTGTATTGGGGGGTATCAGTGCTATGTGTGCAGGGGGTCCCTGTGTATTGGGGGGTATCAGTGCTATGTGTGCAGGGGGTCCCTGTGTATTGGGGGTAATCAGTGCCATGTGTGCAGGGGGTCCCTGTGTATTGGGGGTAATCAGTGCTATGTGTGCAGGGAGTCCCTGTGTATTGGGGGTAATCAGTGCTATGTGTGCAGGGGGTCCCTGTGTATTGGGGGGTATCAGTGCTGGGGGCATGGAGTCCCTGTGTATTGGGGGGCATCAGTGCCATGTGTGCATGGGGCCCTGTGTATTGGGGGTAATCAGTACTATGTGTGCAGAAGGTCCCTGTGTATTGGGGGTATCAGTGCTGGGGGCATGGAGTCCCTGTGTATTGTGGGCATCAGTGCCATGTGTGCATGGGGCCCTGTGTATTGGGGGTAATCAGTGCTATGTGTGCAGGGGGTCCCTGTGTATTGGGGGGTATCAGTGCTGGGGGTATGGGGTCCCTGTGTATTGGGGGGTATCAGTGCTATGTGTGGAGGGGGTCCCTGTGTATTGGGGGGTATCAGTGCTATGTGTGCAGGGGGTCCCTGTGTATTTAGGGGTATCCGTGCAATGTGTGCAGGGGGTCCCTGTGTATTGGGGGGTATCAGTGCTATGTGCGCTGTGGGTCCCTGTGTATTGGGGGCTATCAGTGCTATGTGTGCAAGGGGTCCCTGTGTATTGGGGAGTATCAGTGCTATGTGTGCAGGGGGTCCCTGTGTATTGGGGGGTATAAGTGCTGGGGGTATGGGGTCCCTGTGTATTGGGGGGTAACAGTGCTATATTTGCAGGGGGTCCCTGTGCATTGGGGGGGTATCAGTGCTGGGGGTATGGGGTCCCTGTATATTGGGGGGTATCAGTGCAATGTGTGCAGGGGGTCGCTGTGTATTGGGGGGGTATAAGTGCTATGTGTGCAGGGGGTCCCTGTGTATTGGGGGGTATCAGTGCTATGTGTGCAGGGGGTCCCTGTGTATTGGGGGGGTATCAATGCTATGTGTGCAGGGGGTCCCTGTGTATTGGGGGGTATCAGTGCTATGTGTGCAGGGGGTCCTTGTGTATTGGGGGGTATCAGTGCTATGTGTGCAGGGGGTCCCTGTGTATTGGGGGGTATCAGTGCTATGTCTGCAGGGGGTCCCTGTGTATTGGGGGGTATCAGTTCTATGTGTGCAGGGGGTCCCTGTGTATTGGGGGGTATCAGTGCTATGTGTGCAGGGGGTCCCTGGTATTGGGGGGCATGGAGTCCCTGTGTATTGGGGGGTATCAGTGCCATGTGTGCAGTGGGTCCCTGTGTATTGGGGGGTATCAGTGCTATGTGTGCAGGGGGTTCCTGTGTATTGGGGGGTATCAGTGCTATGTTTGCAGGGGAGTCCCTGTGTATTGGGGAGTATCAGTGCTATGTGTGCAGGGGGTCCCTGTGTATTGGGGGGTATCAGTGCTATATGTGCAGGGGGTCCCTGTGTATTGGGGGGTATCAGTGCTATGTGTGCAGGGGGACCCTGTATATTGTGGGGTATCAGTGCTATGTGTGCAGGGGGTCCCTGTGTATTGGGGGTATCAGTGCCATGTGTGCATGGGGCCCTGTGTATTGGGGGGTATCAGTGCTATGTGTGCAGGGGGACCCTGTGTATTGTGGGGTATCAGTGCTATGTGTGCAGGGGGTCCCTGTGTATTGGGGGTATCAGTGCCATGTGTGCATGGGGCCCTGTGTATTGGGGGGTATCAGTGCTATGTGTGCAGGGGGTCCCTGTGTATTGGGAGGTATCAGTGCTATGTGTGCTGCGGGTCCCTGTGTATTGGGGGTATCAGTGCTATGTGTGCAGGGGGTCCCTGTGTATTGGGGGGTATCAGTGCTATGTGTGCAGGGGGTCCCTGTGTATTGGGGGGTATCAGTGCTGTGTGTGCAGGGGGTCCCTGTGTATTGGGGGTAATCAGTGCTATGTGTGCAGGGAGTCCCTGTGTATTGGGGGTAATCAGTGCTATGTGTGCAGGGAGTCCCTGTGTATTGGGGGTAATCAGTGCTATGTGTGCAGGAGGTCCCTGTGTATTGGGGGTAATCAGTGCTATGTGTGCAGGGGGTCCCTGTGTATTGGGGGTAATCAGTGCTATGTGTGCAGGGGGTCCCTGTGTATTGGGGGGTATCAGTGCTATGTGTGCAGGGAGTCCCTGTGTATTGGGGGTATCAGTGCTATGTGTGCAGGGGGTCCCTGTGTATTGGGGGGTATCAGTGCTGGGGGCATGGATTCCCTGTGTATTGGGGGGTATCAGTGCTATGTGTGCAGGGGGTCCCTGTGTATTGGGGGTATCAGTGCTATGTGTGCAGGGGGTCCCTGTGTATTGGGGGGTATCAGTGCTATGTTTGCAGGGGGTCCCTGTGTATTGGGGGTAATCAGTGCCATGTGTGCAGGGGGTCCCTGTGTATTGGGGGTAATCAGTGCTATGTGTGCAGGGAGTCCCTGTGTATTGGGGGTAATCAGTGCTATGTGTGCAGGGGGTCCCTGTGTATTGGGGGGTATCAGTGCTGGGGGCATGGAGTCCCTGTGTATTGGGGGGCATCAGTGCCATGTGTGCATGGGGCCCTGTGTATTGGGGGTAATCAGTGCTATGTGTGCAGGGGGTCCCTGTGTATTGGGGGGTATCAGTGCTGGGGGCATGGATTCCCTGTGTATTGGGGGGTATCAGTGCTATGTGTGCAGGGGGTCCCTGTGTATTGGGGGTATCAGTGCTATGTGTGCAGGGGGTCCCTGTGTATTGGGGGGTATCAATGCTATGTGTGCCGGGGGTCCCTGTGTATTGGGGGGTATCAGTGCTATGTTTGCAGGGGGTCCCTGTGTATTGGGGGTTATCAGTGCCATGTGTGCAGGGGGACCCTGTGTATTGGGGGGTATCAGTGCTATGTGTGCAGGGGGTCCCTGTGTATTGGGGGTATCAGTGCCATGTGTGCATGGGGGCCCTGCGTATTGGGGGGTATCAGTGCTATGTGTGCAGGGGGTCCCTGTGTATTGGGAGGTATCAGTGCTATGTGTGCTGCGGGTCCCTGTGTATTGGGGGGTATCAGTGCTATGTGTGCAGGGGGTCCCTGTGTATTGGGGGGTATCAGTGCTATGTGTGCAGGGGGTCCCTGTGTATTGGGGGTAATCAGTGCCATGTGTGCAGGGGGTCCCTGTGTATTGGGGGTAATCAGTGCTATGTGTGCAGGGAGTCCCTGTGTATTGGGGGTAATCAGTGCTATGTGTGCAGGGGGTCCCTGTGTATTGGGGGGTATCAGTGCTGGGGGCATGGAGTCCCTGTGTATTGGGGGGCATCAGTGCCATGTGTGCATGGGGCCCTGTGTATTGGGGGTAATCAGTACTATGTGTGCAGAAGGTCCCTGTGTATTGGGGGTATCAGTGCTGGGGGCATGGAGTCCCTGTGTATTGTGGGCATCAGTGCCATGTGTGCATGGGGCCCTGTGTATTGGGGGTAATCAGTGCTATGTGTGCAGGGGGTCCCTGTGTATTGGGGGGTATCAGTGCTGGGGGTATGGGGTCCCTGTGTATTGGGGGGTATCAGTGCTATGTGTGGAGGGGGTCCCTGTGTATTGGGGGGTATCAGTGCTATGTGTGCAGGGGGTCCCTGTGTATTTAGGGGTATCCGTGCAATGTGTGCAGGGGGTCCCTGTGTATTGGGGGGTATCAGTGCTATGTGCGCTGTGGGTCCCTGTGTATTGGGGGCTATCAGTGCTATGTGTGCAAGGGGTCCCTGTGTATTGGGGAGTATCAGTGCTATGTGTGCAGGGGGTCCCTGTGTATTGGGGGGTATAAGTGCTGGGGGTATGGGGTCCCTGTGTATTGGGGGGTAACAGTGCTATATTTGCAGGGGGTCCCTGTGCATTGGGGGGGGTATCAGTGCTGGGGGTATGGGGTCCCTGTATATTGGGGGGTATCAGTGCAATGTGTGCAGGGGGTCGCTGTGTATTGGGGGGGTATAAGTGCTATGTGTGCAGGGGGTCCCTGTGTATTGGGGGGTATCAGTGCTATGTGTGCAGGGGGTCCCTGTGTATTGGGGGGGTATCAATGCTATGTGTGCAGGGGGTCCCTGTGTATTGGGGGGTATCAGTGCTATGTGTGCAGGGGGTCCTTGTGTATTGGGGGGTATCAGTGCTATGTGTGCAGGGGGTCCCTGTGTATTGGGGGGTATCAGTGCTATGTCTGCAGGGGGTCCCTGTGTATTGGGGGGTATCAGTTCTATGTGTGCAGGGGGTCCCTGTGTATTGGGGGGTATCAGTGCTATGTGTGCAGGGGGTCCCTGGTATTGGGGGGCATGGAGTCCCTGTGTATTGGGGGGTATCAGTGCCATGTGTGCAGTGGGTCCCTGTGTATTGGGGGGTATCAGTGCTATGTGTGCAGGGGGTTCCTGTGTATTGGGGGGTAACAGTGCTATGTTTGCAGGGGAGTCCCTGTGTATTGGGGAGTATCAGTGCTATGTGTGCAGGGGGTCCCTGTGTATTGGGGGGTATCAGTGCTATATGTGCAGGGGGTCCCTGTGTATTGGGGGGTATCAGTGCTATGTGTGCAGGGGGACCCTGTATATTGTGGGGTATCAGTGCTATGTGTGCAGGGGGTCCCTGTGTATTGGGGGTATCAGTGCCATGTGTGCATGGGGCCCTGTGTATTGGGGGGTATCAGTGCTATGTGTGCAGGGGGACCCTGTGTATTGTGGGGTATCAGTGCTATGTGTGCAGGGGGTCCCTGTGTATTGGGGGTATCAGTGCCATGTGTGCATGGGGCCCTGTGTATTGGGGGGTATCAGTGCTATGTGTGCAGGGGGTCCCTGTGTATTGGGAGGTATCAGTGCTATGTGTGCTGCGGGTCCCTGTGTATTGGGGGTATCAGTGCTATGTGTGCAGGGGGTCCCTGTGTATTGGGGGGTATCAGTGCTATGTGTGCAGGGGGTCCCTGTGTATTGGGGGGTATCAGTGCTGTGTGTGCAGGGGGTCCCTGTGTATTGGGGGTAATCAGTGCTATGTGTGCAGGGAGTCCCTGTGTATTGGGGGGTATCAGTGCTGTGTGTGCAGGGGGTCCCTGTGTATTGGGGGTAATCAGTGCTATGTGTGCAGGGAGTCCCTGTGTATTGGGGGTAATCAGTGCTATGTGTGCAGGGAGTCCCTGTGTATTGGGGGTAATCAGTGCTATGTGTGCAGGAGGTCCCTGTGTATTGGGGGTAATCAGTGCTATGTGTGCAGGGGGTCCCTGTGTATTGGGGGTAATCAGTGCTATGTGTGCAGGGGGTCCCTGTGTATTGGGGGGTATCAGTGCTATGTGTGCAGGGAGTCCCTGTGTATTGGGGGTATCAGTGCTATGTGTGCAGGGGGTCCCTGTGTATTGGGGGGTATCAGTGCTGGGGGCATGGATTCCCTGTGTATTGGGGGGTATCAGTGCTATGTGTGCAGGGGGTCCCTGTGTATTGGGGGTATCAGTGCTATGTGTGCAGGGGGTCCCTGTGTATTGGGGGGTATCAGTGCTATGTTTGCAGGGGGTCCCTGTGTATTGGGGGTAATCAGTGCCATGTGTGCAGGGGGTCCCTGTGTATTGGGGGTAATCAGTGCTATGTGTGCAGGGAGTCCCTGTGTATTGGGGGTAATCAGTGCTATGTGTGCAGGGGGTCCCTGTGTATTGGGGGGTATCAGTGCTGGGGGCATGGAGTCCCTGTGTATTGGGGGGCATCAGTGCCATGTGTGCATGGGGCCCTGTGTATTGGGGGTAATCAGTGCTATGTGTGCAGGGGGTCCCTGTGTATTGGGGGGTATCAGTGCTATGTTTGCAGGGGGTCCCTGTGTATTGGGGGTTATCAGTGCCATGTGTGCAGGGGGACCCTGTGTATTGGGGGGTATCAGTGCTATGTGTGCAGGGGGTCCCTGTGTATTGGGGGTATCAGTGCCATGTGTGCATGGGGGCCCTGCGTATTGGGGGGTATCAGTGCTATGTGTGCAGGGGGTCCCTGTGTATTGGGAGGTATCAGTGCTATGTGTGCTGCGGGTCCCTGTGTATTGGGGGGTATCAGTGCTATGTGTGCAGGGGGTCCCTGTGTATTGGGAGGTATCAGTGCTATGTGTGCTGCGGGTCCCTGTGTATTGGGGGGTATCAGTGCTATGTGTGCAGGGGGTCCCTGTGTATTGGGAGGTATCAGTGCTATGTGTGCAGGGGGTCCCTGTGTATTGGGGGGTATCAGTGCTATGTGTGCAGGGGGTCCCTGTGTATTGGGAGGTATCAGTGCTATGTGTGCTGCGGGTCCCTGTGTATTGGGGGGTATCAGTGCTATGTGTGCAGGGGGTCCCTGTGTATTGGGGGGTATCAGTGCTATGTGTGCAGGGGGTCCCTGTGTATTGGGGGTAATCAGTGCCATGTGTGCAGGGGGTCCCTGTGTATTGGGGGTAATCAGTGCTATGTGTGCAGGGAGTCCCCGTGTATTGGGGGTAATCAGTGCTATGTGTGCAGGGGGTCCCTGTGTATTGGGGGGTATCAGTGCTGGGGGCATGGAGTCCCTGTGTATTGGGGGGCATCAGTGCCATGTGTGCATGGGGCCCTGTGTATTGGGGGTAATCAGTGCTATGTGTGCAGGGGGTCCCTGTGTATTGGGGGTATCAGTGCTGGGGGCATGGAGTCCCTGTGTATTGGGGGCATCAATGCCATGTGTGCATGGGGCCCTGTGTATTGGGGGTAATCAGTGCTGTGTGTGCAGGGGGTCCCTGTGTATTGGGGGTATCAGTGCTGGGGGCATGGAGTCCCTGTGTATTGGGGGGGTATCAGTGCTATGTGTGCAGGGAGTCCCTGTGTATTGGGGGTAAACAGTGCTATGTGTGCAGGGGGTCCCTGTGTATTGGGGGGTATCAGTGCTGGGGGAATGGAGTCCCTGTGTATTAGGAGGTATCAGTGCTATGTGTGCAGGGGGTCCCTGTGTTTTGGGGGGTATCAGTGCTATGTGTGCAGGGAGTCCCTGTGTATTGGGGGTATCAGTGCTATGTGTGCAGGGGGTCGCTGTGTATTGGGTGGTATCAGTGCTATGTGTGCAGGGGCTCCCTGTGTATTGGGGGGTATCAGTGCTATGTGTGCAGGGGGTCTCTGTGTATTGGGGGGTATCAGTGCTATGTGTGCAGGGAGTCCCTGTGTATTGGGGGGTATCAGTGCTATGTGTGCAGGGGGTCCCTGTGTATTGGGGGGTATCAGTGCTATGTGTGCAGGGGGTCCCTGTGTATTGGGGGGTATCAGTGCTATGTGTGCAGGGGGTCCCTGTGTATTGGGGGGGTATCAGTGCTATGTGTGCAGGGGGTCCCTGTGTATTGGAGGGTATCAGTGCTATGTGTGCAGAGGGTCCCTGTGTATTGGGGGGTATCAGTGCTATATGTGCAGGAGGTCCCTGTGTATTGGGGGGTATCAGTGCTATGTGTGCAGGGGGTCCCTGTGTATTGGGGGGTATCAGTGCTATATGTGCAGGGGGTCCCTGTGTATTGGGGGGTATCAGTGCTATATGTGCAGGGGGTCCCTGTGTATTGGGGGGTATCAGTGCTATGTGTGCAGGGGGTCCCTGTGTATTGGGGGGTATCAGTGCTATGTGTGCAGGGGGTCCCTGTGTATTGGGGGGTATCAGTGCTGTGTGTGCAGGGGGTCCCTGTGTATTGGGGGTAATCAGTGCTATGTGTGCAGGGAGTCCCTGTGTATTGGGGGTAATCAGTGCCATGTGTGCAGGGAGTCCCTGTGTATTGGGGGTAATCAGTGCTATGTGTGCAGGGGGTCCCTGTGTATTGGGGGTAATCAGTGCTATGTGTGCAGGGGGTCCCTGTGTATTGGGGGTAATCAGTGCTATGTGTGCAGGGGGTCCCTGTGTATTGGGGGTAATCAGTGCTATGTGTGCGGGGGGTCCCTGTGTATTGGGGGGTATCAGTGCTATGTGTGCAGGGAGTCCCTGTGTATTGGGGGTAATCAGTGCTATGTGTGCAGGGGGTCCCTGTGTATTGGGGGGTATCAGTGCTGGGGGCATGGAGTCCCTGTGTATTGGGGGGTATCAGTGCTATGTGTGCAGGGGGTCCCTGTGTATTGGGGGGTATCAGTGCTATGTGTGCAGGGGGTCCCTGTGTATTGGAGGGTATCAATGCTATGTGTGCAGGGGGTCCCTGTGTATTGGGGGGTATCAGTGCTATGTGTGCAGGGGGTCCCTGTGTATTGGGGGTTATCAGTGCCATGTGTGCAGGGGGACCCTATGTATTGGGGGGTATCAGTGCTATGTGTGCAGGGGGTCCCTGTGTAATGGGGGTATCAGTGCCATGTGTGCATGGGGGCCCTGCGTATTGGGGGGTATCAGTGCTATGTGTGCAGGGGGTCCCTGTGTATTGGGAGGTATCAGTGCTATGTGTGCTGCGGGTCCCTGTGTATTGGGGGGTATCAGTGCTATGTGTGCAGGGGGTCCCTGTGTATTGGGAGGTATCAGTGCTATGTGTGCTGCGGGTCCCTGTGTATTGGGGGGTATCAGTGCTATGTGTGCAGGGGGGCCCTGTGTATTGGGAGGTATCAGTGCTATGTGTGCAGGGGGTCCCTGTGTATTGGGGGGTATCAGTGCTATGTGTGCAGGGGGTCCCTATGTATTGGGAGGTATCAGTGCTATGTGTGCTGCGGGTCCCTGTGTATTGGGGGGTATCAGTGCTATGTGTGCAGGGGGTCCCTGTGTATTGGGAGGTATCAGTGCTATGTGTGCAGGGGGTCCCTGTGTATTGGGGGTAATCAGTGCTATGTGTGCAGGGGGTCCCTGTGTATTGGGGGTAATCAGTGCTATGTGTGCAGGGAGTCCCTGTGTATTGGGGGTAATAAGTGCTATGTGTGCAGCGGGTCCCTGTGTATTGGGGGGTATCAGTGCTGGGGGCATGGAGTCCCTGTGTATAGGGGGGCATCAGTGCCATGTGTGCATGGGGCCCTGTGTATTGGGGGTAATCAGTGCTATGTGTGCAGGGGGTCCCTGTGTATTGGGGGTATCAGTGCTGGGGGCATAGAGTCCCTGTGTATTGGGGGCATCAGTGCCATGTGTGCATGTGGCCCTGTGTATTGGGGGTAATCAGTGCTATGTGTGCAGGGAGTCCCTGTGTATTGGGGGTAATCAGTGCTATGTGTGCAGGGGGTCCCTGTGTATTGGGGGGTATCAGTGCTGGGGGCATGGATTCCCTGTGTATTGGGGGCATCAGTGCCATGTGTGCATGGGGCCCTGTGTATTGGGGGTAATCAGTGCTATGTGTGCAGGGGGTCCCTGTGTATTGGGGGTATCAGTGCTGGGGGCATGGATTCCCTGTGTATTGGGGGCATCAGTGCCATGTGTGCATGGGGCCCTGTGTATTGGGGGTAATCAGTGCTATGTGTGCAGGGGGTCCCTGTGTATTGGGGGTATCAGTGCTGGGGGCATGGAGTCCCTGTGTATTGGGGGGGTATCAGTGCTATGTGTGCAGGGAGTCCCTGTGTATTGGGAGTAGTCAGTGCTATGTGTGCAGGGGGTCCCTGTGTATTGGGGGGTATCAGTGCTGGGGGCATGGAGTCCCTGTGTATTGGGGGGTATCAGTGCTATGTGTGCAGGGAGTCCCTGTGTATTGGGGGTATCAGTGCTATGTGTGCAGGGGGGGCCTGTGTATTGGGGGGTATCAGTGCTATGTGTGCAGGGGGTCCCTGTGTCTTGGGGGGTATCAGTGCTATGTGTGCAGGGGGTCCCTGTGTATTGGGGGGTATCAGTGCTATGTGTGCAGGGGGTCCCTGTGTATTGGGGGGTATCAGTGCTATGTGTGCAGGGGGTCCCTGTGTATTGGGGGGTATCAGTGCTATATGTGCAGGAGGTCCCTGTGTATTGGGGGGTATCAGTGCTATGTGTGCAGGGGGTCCCTGTGTATTGGGGGGTATCAGTGCTATATGTGCAGGGGGCTCCTGTGTATTGGGGGGTATCAGTGCTATATGTGCAGGGGGTCCCTGTGTATTGGGGGGTATCAGTGCTATGTGTGCAGGGGGTCCCTGTGTATTGGGGGGTATCAGTGCTATATGTGCAGGGGGTCCCTGTGTATTGGGGGGTATCAGTGCTATATGTGCAGGGGGTCCCTGTGTATTGGGGGGTATCAGTGCTATATGTGCAGGGGGTCCCTGTGTATTGGGGGGTATCAGTGCTATGTGTGCAGGGGGTCCCTGTGTATTGGGGGGTATCAGTGCTATATGTGCAGGGGGTCCCTGTGTATTGGGGGTATCAGTGCTATATGTGCAGGGGCCCCTGTGTATTGGGGGGTATCAGTGCTATATGTGCAGGGGGTCCCTGTGTATTGGGGGGTATCAGTGCTATGTGTGCAGGGGGTCCCTGTGTATTGGTGGGTATCCCTGCTGTGTGTCCCGGGAGAGGCACTAGCACAGCACCAGTCAGGGCAGCCGGCTCCCACACTGGCACTGACTGGCAGGCTTACTGGGAGCACTGGGAGGAGGAGGGAGCTGCTGCTGGGATAATTCCGCTTCCGCTGGCGGCAGAGCTCAGCCTCCCTCCCTACACTCTCCCCGCAGCTATGGCCACGTCCCCCCAGAAGTCCCCCTCCACCCCCAAATCCCCGACCCCCAAATCTCCCCCCTCCAGGAAGAAAGATGACTCCTTCCTCGGGAAGCTCGGGGGGACCCTGGCCCGGAGGAAGAAGGCGAAAGAAGGTAACAGGCAGCCCCCACCCATCCCCACTGTATATGTGTGTGACATATGTATATATCTCACCCATCCCTACTGTATATGTGTGTGATACATGTAAATCTCTCATATCCCTACTGTATATGTGTGTGATACATGTATATATCTCACACATCCCTACTGTATATGTGTGTGACATGTATATATCCCACCCATCCCTATTGTATATGTGTATGACAAATGTATATATACCACCCATCCCTACTGTATGTGTGTGATACATGTATATATCTCACCCATCCCTACTGTATATGTATGTGATACATGTATATATCTCACACATCCCTACTGTATATGTGTGTGACATATGTATATATCCCACCAATCCCTACTGTATATGTATGTGATACATGTATACAGTATATCTCACCCATCCCTACTGTATATGTGTGTGACATATGTATATATCTCACCCATACCTACTGTATATGTGTGTGATACATGTATATATCTCACCCATCCCTACTGTATATGTATGTGACATATGTATATATCTCACCCATCCCTACTGTATATGACATATGTATATATCCCACCCATCCCTACTGTATATGTGTGTGATAGATTTATATATCTCACCCATCCCTACTATATGTGTGTGACATATGTATATATCCCACCCATCCCTACTCCCTACTGTATATATGTTACATACAGTATATGTATGTGTGTGTATGTGTATGTATATATATATATATATATATATATATATATATAAAAATGAGACCGGGGAATGCTGCTGGTGTAATATATTTTTTGGGGGTGGTTTGTATGTGGCTGGGGTTATACTATTACCGTGGTAGGCGGTATATGCTGCTGGGCGTTACAGGGGAGGTTTACGCTGCTGGTGTAATATGTGTAATATTCTTGGGGGGGGGGGGGGTTGTGCTGCTGGGGTATTATTGGGGTAGGGGATACATGCTGCTGGCCGTCACAGGGGAGGTATACGCTGCTGGTGTAATATACGTGGCGGGGGGGGGGTTATGCTGCTGGGGTAGTGGGTATACGCTGCTGGTCATTACAGGGGACGTATACACTGCTGGTGTGATATACAGGGTGGGTGGGGGGGTGTATGCTGGTGTGGTATTACTGGGGTAGTGGGTATACGCTGCTGGTCGTTACAGGGGAGGTACACACTGCTGGTGTAATATACTGGGGGGGTTTATGCTGCTGGGGTATTACTGGGGTAGTGGGTATACGCTGCTGGTTGTTACAGGGGACGTATACACTGCTGGTGTGATATACAGGGTGGGTGGGGGGTGTATGCTGCTGGGGTATTACTGGGGTAGTGGGTATACGCTGCTGGTCGTTACAGGGGAGGTATATGCTGCTGGTGTAATATACGGGGGGTGGGGGGTATGCTGCTGGGGTAGTGGGTATACGCTGCTGGTTGTTACAGGTTTGGGAGCCATGTGCATATTAGCAGTAATACTGCAGAGTTTATGTTCCCTGACAGTGCGCACAGGTACCACAGGTAAGGACACCTGTAGGACAGACAGTGCACAGGTATGTGTATCCTCTCCCTGTCTGCAGATCCCGGCCTGGGGACATTGCACGGTGTGAGTTCTGTCCTGACCTGTTCACGGATCAGTGTGTGACTCTGCCTGGTATATACTGTGCTGCCATGTGTGTGATGGGTACTCCCTCTCTTCAGCATCCTTCTGTGCAGCTGTGTGTCTCTGGGAGCTCCCTGCCTGCACGTAGCGGCCGCTGGATCTCCTGCTGTGTTTGGGTGGGTGCAGTGACGCGCAGTGTATTCTGCATCACTGTGCAGGAATGCTGGATGAGAGCAGAGATTCCAGCTGCAGGGTGTCTGACTGCACAGCCGTCCCATTACAGGGGTCTGCTCTGTGGTCAGAGTATGAGCCTGTGAGCAGGGCCCTCATACCTCTATGTCTGTCTGTTATATCACTGTTACGTTCCCAATTGTACAGCGCAGCGGAATGTGCTGGCGCTACGTAAGTAACTGTACTAGTACTGCACTTACAAAGTGCCCTGTGACGGCTCGTGGTGTCGTTCCACCAAGATGGTCCATTTAGCGCACTGCGAGATGTGCTCCTAGGTTCCGCTCGTGGCAGATGTGCGCCAGGGGAAATTCTGTGCATTTGAGGCTTTTATTTTGTATATTATTAACATGGGTCAGAGTTTTCCCGCCATAATGTATCTGACAGGGCAAAAGGCGTCTCATTAGAAGTATATGAGAGATTTGTCGGTGGTGGCCTGGTGCAATAGTCAGAGATTTTGGAAACCCATGCCACCTGCGACCAAGGGGCGTATCTACAGGGTGGCTAGACTGGCAAACGTCCAGGGGCCACCTCGAAGTCAGTCGCTAAATACATGGCTGGGCGATCCATCTCTCTGTACACGGTGCTATTAGGTTACTATGTAGACCAATTAGAGTTGTGACTTCTAGTAGAGCGATGATGGGACACTTCTTGCGCGTCGAAGCCGCACCTGCCCGAAAAGGGGCGTGACTTAAAGAAAGAGGCGTGGTTTCATGTGCATGCCCTCAATCGCGAGCCACGCCTCCCAAGTTTTGTAGCTGTGGCTATGCCCTCGGTCCCTCTGTCTCTTGCGAATAGACCCACCCAAATCCAACTCTCACTGCACGTTACATCTGCCCCCCCTGCAGTGCACATGGTTTTGCCCTTTAGCTAACAAATTTGCTGCTGCGATCAGCTCTGAATTAGGCCCTAAGCCTTGGAGAGAGATAAAGGAGTCTATGTACCAAGCCTTGGAGAGAGAGAGATAAAGGGGTCTATGGGGGACATTTACTAAGCAGTGATATGAGCGGAGAAGTGAGCCAGTGGAGAAGTTGCCCATGGCAACCAATCAGCACTAAAGTAACATCTATAATTTGCATACTATAAAATGATACAGAGCTGCTGATTGGTTGATGGGGAAACCTCTCCACTGGCTCACTTCTCCGCTATTATCACTGCTTAGTAAATGTCCCCCTATATTCTAAGCTGTGGATAGAGATAAAGTACCGTTTTGCTCTGCCTGAGCACGCAATGGCCAGCACTCATTCAAATTGGGCTCTGACCCCGTTTGTGCCTGGCAGGCCGCTGCATTCCTGTAAATTCTATTCACCTTCTTACTATAGAGGTGACACTATGATACGATTCATGGGTGCCCCTCATCCCCTGGGAAGAAAGTGCCTTTGCCCATCTCTGCTCTCTTACCCTGGTAGAAGGGGACAGCAGCTCCTGTTTCCCGGACTGGGAGAGTGTCACTTGGCTGTGTGACATTATCGCTCATTCGTTGTTCTTGGCCTCCCCTAATCTGTTGGCGTCCTGGGTTTGCTGGACAGGAAATGTTGCGCTTAGGCTTTTACGTAAGCTATTCCAAACTGCACGGCAGGGTGACGTTACGTTATCCCAGACCATCCTGTAATAACATTTTATTAGATGCGTCTTATGTATGTAGTGACCCTGCATAGTCCTCGTCCAGCACATACTGGCCTGCATAGCTGCAGCTATGAGGTGACATAATAAAGTTAGGCCGCACAGTGGTTAGCATTGCTGAATCATATCTCTGGGGTCATGGTTTGGTCCAAACCAGTGACGTTTTGTGTGTGGAGTTTGTATGTTCTCATCATGTTTTCGCGTTCTTCTTCCCAAACTCCAAGGACATACAGTACTGGTGGGTTAATTGGCTTCTGACAAAATGATGTGTAGCAGGGAACATAGACTGCGAGCTCAGTGGGTCAGGGATTGATGACGGTGATGAAATATTCCCTGTAAAATAAATAATCAAAAATAATAATTTCTCATACGTCCTAGAGGATGCTGGGGTCCACTTCATGACCATGGGGTATAGACAGTTCCGCAGGAGCCATGGGCACTTTAAGACTTTTCAAAGGGTGTGAACTGGCTCCTCCCTCTATGCCCCTCCTCCAGACCTCATTTTTAGAAATGTTCCCAGGCAGACTGGATGCACTCTAGGGGAGCTCTACTGAGTTTCTCTGAAAAGACTTATGTTAGGTTTTTTATTTTCAGGGAGAACTGCTGGCAACAGTCTCCCTGCTTCGTGGGACTGAGGGGGCAGAAGTAGGAACCAACTTCCTGAAGAGTTTCATGGCTCTGCTTCTGGCTGACAGGACACCATTAGCTCCTGAAGGGTACTGAACACTAGCCATGCCTAGATGCTCACTCCCCCAGCGTGTCGTCACCCCCTCACAGAGCCAGAAGTCAGAAGACAGGTGAGTATAAGAAGATAGATCTTCAATCAACATAGTGACAGCTAAAGGTACCGCGCGGCTAGCGGGAGCGCAGCGCGCCATTGCTGCCCACACACACAGACATTGCAGGGCGCGGGGGGGGGGGTGCGCCCTGGGCAGCAAAATACCTTTCAAACTGGCTGAAAGGGGGCATAAGATGCCCAGGCACAGCCCTACCCCCGCCAGTATAATTATATTATGAAAATCTCTGAGGTGAAATCGCGCCATTGCTAGGGCGGAGCTTCCTCCTCAGTCAGCGAGCACACTGCTCAGCGCCATTTTCTCTCTCTCCTCAGGCTGCAGAGACAACGCTGGTCCTCCTCCACTTCTGACTACAAGTATCGGGGTGCAAAACAAGGGGGGGCACAGCGATTTTGGTGCTTTACAGGTGTATTTACTGTGTAAAACAGCGCTGCATGTCAGTGGGCATTTTGTGTTCACAGGCATTATATGCTGGCGCCGGGGTTGTGAACTGGCTGCTCCTAAACTGTATCCCTCTGACAGATTTTACTGTGGGTCTGTCCCCTATAAGTCCCAGAGTGTCTGTCTGTGTGTGTGTTGTTGCTCGAGTGTGACATGTCTAAGGCAGGGAGTTCTTCCCCGGAAGAAGCCATTTTAGGGACACAGAGTTGTAATGTGGTTGCGTTGCCGGCACACCAAGAGCCTACATGGGTGAAAGAAATGCGTGATAGTATGCATCATATCAATAGGAGGTTAGATAAGTCTGAATCTCATGCAGAATGCTGGAGAAAGTCTGTGGAAGATGGGATTTTTCAGGGTTCTGTTCTTCCACCCGCAGGCGACCCCTCTGGGTCACATAAGAGACCGTTTTCAAATATTGTAAATACTGATACCGACACGGACACTGACAGTGTCGACGATAGTGACTCCAGGAAAATAGATCATAAATTGGCGAAAAATATACAATATATGATTGTGGCTATAAGGGAGGTTCTGGAAGTTACGGTAGCCACTCCTGTACCTCAGGAGAAGGCCTATTTCTATAAAGAAAAGAAATCTAAGGTTACTTTCCCTCCTTCCCATGAGCTGAATACTCTCTTTGAAGGGGTGTGGGTGAATCCCGAAAAGAAATTTCGTATTCCCAAGAGAATTCAGATGGCTTATCCTTTCCCTACAGATGACAGGAAAAAGTGGGAGTCACCCCCGGTGTTAGACAGTGCTCTGTCCAGGTTGACAAAGAAAGTGATTCTCCCGGCACCTGGGACGGCTTCACTAAAAGAGCCGGCAGACCGCAAAATGGAGACTACATTAAAATCCATTTATGTTGCCGATGGTACGCTGCTCAGGCCCACAATTGCTTTCGCGTGGGTGAGTCGCGCTATTGAAAAATGGTCAGAAAGCGTGTCATCAGAGACTGACACAATTGATAAAGATGAGATACTCCTTAAGTTAGGGAATATCAAAGACGCTGCCGCATACATGCTAGAAGCCATGAAAGATATTGGACTCCTGGGTTCAACAGCCGCTACCATGGCAGTATCGGCTCGGCGGGCGTTATGGATTTGCCAGTGAAACGCGGATGCAGATTCCAAAAAGAATATGGAGGCTCTCCCGTATAAAGGTGAGGCCTTGTTTGGTGATGGACTGGATGCGTTAGTCTCGGCGGCTACCGCAGGTAAGTCAACCTTATTGCCTTCTGCTCCGGTACTGGCAAAAAAGACATATCACTCTCACATGCAGTCCTTTCGGCCCAATAAATACAAAAAGGCCAAAGGTTCCCCCTTCTTTGCAGGTAGGGGAAGGGGAAAGGAAAAGAAGTCCACAGTGGCTTTAGGATCCCAGGAGCAGAAGTCAACACCTACTTCTGCCAAATCTACAGCATGACGCTGGGGCTCCCTTGCGGGAGGCCGCTTGGGTGGGGGCACGTCTGAAACTGTTCAGTCAAGGTTGGATTCAATCTGGCCTGGATCCCTGGGTTTTACAAATACTGTCCCAGGGGTACAAGCTGGAGTTTCAAGACGTTCCCCCATGCTGATTTTTCAAATCGACCTTACCAGTTTCTCTTCCAGAAAGGGAAGCAGTAACAGCGGCAATTCAAAAATTATGTCAGGATCAGGTCATAGTCCTGGTACCTTTCTCACAACAAGGGGAGGGATTTTATTCAAGCCTTTTTGTTGTTCCGAAGCCGGACGGCTTGGTCAGAACGATCCTAAACCTAAAAAATCTAAATCTCTACTTGAAATGGTTCAAGTTCAAAATGGAATCACTGAGGGCAGTGATTTCCAGTCTGGAGGAGGGGGACTACATGGTGTCGGTAGACATAAAGGATGCTTACCTGTATGTTCCCATTTATCCGCCCCACCAGGCTTATCTGAGATTCGTAGTTCAGCATTGCCATTCCCAATTCCAGACGTTGCCTTTCGGTCTCTCCACGGCGCTGAGGGTATTCACCAAGGTGATGGCGGAGATGATAGTCCTCCTTCGTCAAAAAGGAGTCAGTATTATTCCTTATCTGGACGATCTCCTGATAAAGGCGAGATCCAGGTAGCTGTTGCTACAGAACATCACACTCTCCCTGTCTATACTCCAACATCACGGTTGGATCATAAATTTTCCAAAGTCACACTTGGAACCGACGACAAGATTGTCTTTCCTCTGAATGATTCTGGACACAGAGGTTCAGAGAGTTTTTCTTCCTGTGGAAAAGGCTCTGGAAATTGAGAAAATGGTGAAACAGATATTAAAGCCAACAAGTGTGTCGATCCATCAGTGCATTCGATTGTTTGGAAAGATGGTGACGGCCTATGAGGCCCCACAATTTGGCCGATTCCATGCCAGAGTATTCTAGTGGGACCTGTTGGACAAGTGGTCGGGTTCCAACCTACACATGCACCGAAAGATAACCCTGTCGTCAAAAGCCAGGATTTCGCTCCTGTGGTGGCTACACAGTTCTCACCTACTAGAGGGACGCAGGTTCGGGATTCAGGACTGGCTCCTGGTAACCACGGATGCAAGTCTCCGAGGCTGGGGAGCTGTCACTCAAGGGGAAAGCTTCCAAGGAAAATGGTCAAGTCAGGAAACCTGCCTTCACATAAACGTGCTGGAATTGAGAGCCATTTATAACGGCCTTCAACAAGCGGTACATCTTCTGGAAGATCATCCCGTGCAGATCCAGTCAGACAATGTAACAGCAGTCGCGTACATAAACAGGCAGGGTGGAACGAAAAGCAGAGCGACAATGGCAGAGGTGACAAAGATCCTCCTCTGGGCAGAAAGACATGTAAAGGCTCTGTCTGCGATTTTCATTCCGGGAGTAGACAACTGGGAAGCAGACTTCCTCAGCAGACACGATCTCCATCCAGGAGAATGGGGCCTCCACCAAGAAGTCTTCGCAGAGGTGGCAAGTCTTTGGGGAGTTCCTCAAGTAGACATGATGGCATCTTGCCTCAACAAGAAGCTTCAGAGATATTGTTCCAGGTCGAGAGACACTCAAGCAATAGCAGTGGATGCACTGGTGGTCCAGTGGGTGTTCAAGTCGGTGTATGTCTTCCCTCCACTTCCGCTGATCCCAAAAGTTCTCAAAAGGCTCTGTTTGTCCTGTATGCTCCCAACAAAATTGTGTGCCCTGCTTCCAAGCAGACTCTTGCACGCTGCATCAGAGGAACGATTCAGCATGCTCATTCTACGGCTGGATTGCCGTTACCGACGTCGGTGAAGGCCCATTCCACTAGGAAGGTGGGCTCTTTTTGGGCGGCTGCCCGGGGGTCTCGGCATTGCAACTTTGCCGAGCAGCTACTTGGTCAGGGTCAAACACATTTGCAAAGTTCTACAAGTTTGACACCTTGGCCGATGAGGACTTCAAGTTCGGTCAATCGGTGCTGCAGGGTCATCCGCACTCTCCCGCCAGTACTGGAGCTTTTGTATAAACCCCATGGTCATGAAGTGAACCCCAGCATCCTCTAGGACGTATGAGAAAATAGGATTTTGATACCTACCGGTAAATCCTTTTCTCCTAGTCCGTAGAGGATGCTGGGCGCCCGTCCCAGTGCATACTTTACCTGCAGTTTGGTTTATTGGAATTACACATGTTGTGTTATACAGGTTGAGTATCCCATATCCAAATATTCCGAAATACGGAATTTTTTGAGTGAGAGTGAGATAGTGAAACCTTTTGTTTTCTGAGGCTCAATGTACACAAACTTTGTTTAATACACAAAATAATCTAAAATATTGTATTAAATGACCCTCAGGCTGTGTATATAATGTGTATATGGAACATAATTGAATCGTGTATGTGCACACACTTTGTTTAATGCACAAAGTTATTAATAATATTGACTAAAATGACCTTCAGGCTGTGTGTATAAGGTGTATATGATACATAAATGCATTCTGTGCTTAGACTTGGGTTCCATCACCATGATTTCTCATTATGGTATGCAATTATTCCAAAATACGGAAAAATCCCATATCCAAAATACCTCTGGTCCCAAGCATTTTGGATAAGGGATACTCAACCTGTATTAGTTTCAGCATGTTGCTGTACTTGGCTCATGCCTGTTGGCGTGTGTTATGATGAATGCCATGTTGTGCGGCATGGTTGCGGTGTGAGCTGGTATGTATCTCACCATTAGTAAAGTAAATCCTTTTCCTCGAAATGTCCATCTCCCTGGGCACAGTTCCTATAACTGAGGTCTGGAGGAGGGGCATAGAGGGAGGAGCCAGTTCACACCCTTTGAAAAGTCTTAAGAGTGCCCATGGCTCCTGCGGAACCGTCTATACCCCATGGTCATGAAGTGGACCCCAGCATCCTCTACGGACTAGGAGAAAAGGATTTACCGGTAGGTATCAAAATCCTATTTATACGCTGTTACCGTTGGCAATTGGAATAACGTAACGCTGGAACTATTAAATCCAGTGTTGGGAATCACCAGCTTCTATGAACTCAGCAGATTCCACGGTACGGGCTGTGCGCACCCCTTGTACGTTCGCAAACAGACATCAATGAACCCCCCAGACATGTATACAGCACCGTTCTGTCCTGTTACAGGAGAGAATCAGGGGATTACATATTTGGGGTGTCACCGGTCAGATAAAGTTACTGTGGTTTTTGTATTGGTATTTGCCCCTGTACGACCAAAAACAACACAATATGTATTGTAATATGCTGCCATGGAGGAGAAAATGATTTATTAAAGCCTTAAGTGTGTCATAAATAGAAGAAATTTGAATTAATTTTAAACATGACTTTGTTGCCACAAATTATCCAGATCCATTGCATAAAATACTTTCTACTTGGCTTGCTGACCATTTGTCCCAGAAACCCCTGCTTGTGTAGGTAACCATGGGGGTAATTCTGAGTTGATCGCTGCAGGAACTTTGTTAGCAATTGGGCAAAACCATGTGCACTGCAGGGGGAGGCAGATATAACATGTGCAGAGAGAGTTAGATTTGGGTGGGGTGAGTTCAGTCTGCAATCTAAATTGCAGTGTAAAAATAAAGCAGCCAGTATTTACCCTGCACAGAAACAAAATAACCCACCCAAATCTAACTCTCTCTGCACATGTTACATCTGCCCCACCTGCAGTGCACATGGTTTTGCCCAATTGCTAAAAAATGTCCTGCTGCGATCAACTTGGAATTACCCCTCATATAGGTTTCCTTTTCCCGAAGGTCCGAGCTACTTTTTGATGCTTTTTATACCGAAAGCAAATTAGACAGATTGAGCAGCATTCTTGTAGCCTAAAAAGAAAACTTACCATGTCAATGTCTCTTTTCCCGAAACATCCCAGAGACTTTCCACAAGCCTGGAAGAGTGAGTTTGGGGGGACACATGTTGGGGGGCAGTGATTACTAGTATTAATATTAACATTATTAGAACTTTTTTTTTTAAACTTCTCTCACAAAAAGAGACGCGGCAGGGTGTAAATTGTCAGGAGCCCCTTCTCTTAGTGCCGACGCTACATTTATAGCGCTCTATAAATGCTGTATGATATGTCGGGTCAGTACAAGGTTCCATCTGTGCTTCTAACACGGCCTGATTCATGTCTGTAAGTAAAGCAAAAAAGCAAGAAACTGGTCAAAACCACATTGCACTGCAGGTGGGGTGGATGTAACATGCGCAGAGAGAGTTAGATTTGGGTGGGGTGTGTTCAACCTGATATCTAGATTGCAGTGTAAACATAAAGCTGTCTAACGTGTGGGTTACGTGCAAAAGCAGCCAGTATTTACCCTGCACAGAAAAAAATCTAAATGTATTTGCTCCCCTTGCATTGCAACATGGTGTGTTCCAGACTCAAAGGGCCGAATTCAGACCGGATCGGTGATGTGCGTTTTCTCACAGCAGCCGATCAGGTCTGAACTACGCATGCTCCGGAGCCGCAGTGCGCCGGCGCATGCCAGACATCCGATGGCCGTCTCAGCCCTGTGAGAGCCTCTGCCTGATTGATGGGCAGAGGCAGTCGCTGTGCGGGCCGGCGGCGTTTGGCTGCTGTTTTGTAGGCGCTGTCCGGGCAACGTAGGCGTGCTCGGACCATGCGGGGGGGGGCGGGCCGCGGCGGCTGCGTGACGTCATACGCAGCCGCTGCGACCCGGACAGCGACGGGTAGCTCCCTGCCAGCGCGCAGGAGCTGCACAGGTAAGATGCTACTCGGGTACAAAAGCATCACCGCCGTGCAATGCTTTTGTACCTGTATGGGAAGGGGGGCTAGGGTCAGACATGCAGGGCGGATTACCCTTGTGCTGGGTGTCCCCCGCATGTCTGTGAAAGTGATCGTAGATGTGCTAAATTTAGATCAGGGGGTAAATTTACTAAGATGAGAGTTCTATTTAAGATGGGATGTTGCCCATGGCAACCAATCAGATTCTACTTCTCATTTATCTAGCACCTTCTAGAAGATAATACCTGAAAGCTGATTGGTTGCTATGAGCAACATCCCATCTTACATAGAACTCCCATCTCAGTAAATTTACCCCCAGGTCTGAATTAGGCCCAAAGTTACTTGTTTTTTTGCTTTACTTACCAACATGTGTCAGGCCCTTTGTACCTCTGTACCTGCGTGTGCGAGCCCCAGTGATCTTGTTTGTCAGTGATGTCTCTGTATTACTCTGCGTGTTTCTGTGTACACTCCTAACGGAGTATTACACATTAATATCACGCTTGGGGGGCCGCCACGTGCGGAAGTACAACGCGCTTCTCCAAGGTGATGGCTTCTCTATAATATATATATTTGCAATAGACATTTTAATGTCACACATCTTGATCTGTGAGCAGGTTGCTGAGAATTGGTGGCAGACACCTCCGGGCACTGGAGAGGTGTAAGGATTATACGCGGCCTGGTTTGATAGGGGGGGGTGTAAGGAAAACTAACGCCTGCGGCATACCTTTAGCTTCAGTAATTGGTGTCATATCAGGCTGGGCAATTTCTATGCTGTGGATGGTGACAGACGTACAACTGTCCAGGTAACAGGAGAGTTGGGCAAACACTGGGAAAATTGCATTCTGAGTAACAAAACGTCAGTAATCTCAGAGATGGCTGTATGGGCTGCGAGGCGCTGCAGACCCTTTGCAGCGCCCTAGAAATAACTGTTAATAAAAATAATGCAATCATCTGCGGGAAATCTTAGAACTGTGTGCCTATAGTGATCCCTTGTGTTGCTGTGGCTCCTAGATCTGACTGACTGGCTTCTGAATTCAGTATTGTTCTATCCATCCCAAAAATGACCTCAATGCCCAATATCAATCCGATTGAAATTTAATTGGATCGTCGGGAAAAAGTTCAGCGCTATGGAGCTTTATTGGCGAATCTGTACACTTGTCTCGCATCGATCGGCCCTGGGTGGTCATTCCGAGTTGTTCGCTTGGTAATTTTCTTCGCATCGCAGCGATTTTCCGCTTATTGCGCATGCGCAATGTTCGCACTGCGACTGCGCCAAGTAAATTTGCTATGCAGTTAGGAATTTTACTCACGGCATTACGAGGTTTTGCCTTCGTTCTGGTGATCGTAATGTGATTTACAGGAAGTGGGTGTTTCTGGGCGGAAACTGGCCGTTTTATGGGTGTGTGTGAAAAAACGCTGCCGTTTCTGGGAAAACCGCGGGAGTGTCTGAAGAAACGGGGGAGTGTCTGGGTGAACGCTGGGTGTGTTTGTGACGTCAAACCAGGAACGAAACTGACTGAACTGATCGCAGTTGCCGAGTAAGTGTGGAGCTACTCAGAAACTGCTAAGAAGTGTCTATTCGCAATTCTGCTAATCTTTCGTTCGCAATTTTACTATGCTAAGATTCACTCCCAGGAGGCGGCGGCTTAGCGTGTGCAATGCTGCTAAAAGCAGCTTGCGAGCGAACAACTCGGAATGAGGGCCCTTGTGCGCTCCGTTTACGGCATTCGATATGCGGCCCTCCAGCTGCTAAGGTGCTACACATCCTAGCATCCCGGCATGCTAAAACTGTGGCATGGTGTGCTGGGATGTGTAGTTCCACAGCAGCTGGAGCGCCACATATTGAATAATCCTGGTTTAAGGCATACAGTAATTGCTGACTTAGTAGGACTTCTGTCTGGGAGGTCTCTGGTGCAGCTGCGGGGTGGGTGGCAACATGAATCGAACCATCATGTCCCCCGACCAATCTGCCCACAAACTCACGACGTCTCCGTCATTTTGCCGAAAAAGGCATGGCCACTATGATGCAGGTCACAGAGAAACTCCATGCAGAAGTGGACGAGGTGAGGAAGGGTCTTACTTTAAATATACAGGTTTGTTACGGGATCCTGACAGGATGCCGACGGTCAAAATACCGACAGTAGCATCCCGGCTATCATAATCCCTACAAATTTTGGCAAGCACTGGTGGAGGGGAGGGGAGGTTTCTGGGTGCTCGGAAACCCCCCTGCGTGCGCCACTGTTTACCCGTATACTTACTTTCAGGCTGTCGGTGTTCCGGAACCGCTCTCCTGAGTGGTTTTGGGATTCCAGTCTTGGTCACATGACCGCCAGCATCCCGTGCAATTGTATTCTTGTGTCATGGAATGTTTTATAATTTTCTCTAAACTTGTTACTCGATAACTTTTTGTATTTTTCCCCTGCATGTTCGACTTGGGCCCTAATGGAAATATTTATTTCTGTGTTTGATATCCAGTTGTGTTTCTACTATTGTAATGTGTCACTCATTGCTTTAATAAAAATATATTTTTTTAAATTTCAAAAATATATACTTTTAGATTAAGTTTTTCTGACATGAAAATTCTCCTAGTACTATTTTCTATTATAATATCACAGTTCCCTGGCCAATGTACAGTTCTCTGTGGTCTACACAAAGTTATTGTCCTCTGTTATCGGCCAGTTTTGGTGCTGAAACGTCCCAAGCGACAACCTTACATTACATGAACAACCGCATCAGCGGAGACCCTGTAATATTTACTACAAGCGGCTATTTTCTATGAAGCCAGTCCTGCTACTCGTATCTGGAGCGGAGCTTGTTGCGGTGACGTATGGCTGAGGCTGGGCTTTAGCAATACAGCAATTTTATCTTCCTCTATAGATAAGCTGGTGTATGAAGTTGGTGCAGGTGTTGGTAATTATCAGAGAAGTTCACTGAAGCAGCCAGTATTTACCCTGCATGCATACATAATAAAGGTATTTGCCCCACTTGTAGTGCAACCGGGCTTGTTCAGGTGCAAAGTTACTGGCTTGTTTTAATTTTGCTCCTAACTCCAGAGTCAGACCTTTGTCAGTGACCCCCTCTCTTGAAGAACCCCTAACTCCTGGATTAATGTAACTATAGGTGACGCAGCAGGTTCGCCAGGTCACGGTTGGCCAGATGACTCTTTATACATTCCCATTGCGACCGTCAATAACACGGAGGCGCCATACATTACCTGTGCCGCTACTGCTTGGAGAAGATAGGATTGTGTATTGTTCTGTCCTTTATTCTTTACTGTGTAATGTTCAGTATATTGTCTCCTTAACAAGGCTTTGATTTTGTCTTGCATAAAAAAGCGGCAAGGTGATTGCATTGAGCTCCCAGGCTCTAGCGTTCCATTGTGACACGTCTGATACATAAACGCACTTTATGTAATACGCCATTTGTGCCTTTGTTCAGGCAGCACTGAATGTACGTAGACTTTGCATTATTCCTGAATAAGGAAAGAAAATTCCGGCTTTGTGTGTGAAACAACATATAGAGCTGTCTGAGAGCCCCTCAGTATTGCACAGGGAAGGGGGGTGGGGGGTCTATTGCTAGAACATAAAGTTAGCAGAACGCTTCCATTATGCCGAGCCCACCGTCCTTTGTGTGCACGCACGTCTTCTTCTGAAAATGAGGCTAAGTGTCATCGAGGTAATAGAATAAATATTTTAAAAGCAGCATTGTTTGCTGTGCAGATTTGCGTAGGGAAGAACGCGTCTGAAAGGGATCACTTAGCAGCGATTCACAGGTGCGGGTCATGGACACTGGTCCAGAGAGAAGTGTACACCGGCTCTGTGTTTGCTGCCTTGGCATGCGGCGGATACGGTGAACTCCAGCAATTTCCTTCTCTCATTGAACAAAGTTGCTGATTCTTTGTTTTTCATTCTTGTGAGTTTTTTTCTTCTGCGCTTTCACTGTCTTTCGTCGGCTTTAAGTTGTACAAATGTCCTCTGGACTTTGTCACAGATCTAATGTCACTGTTTTGGTTCACCTCGTACCTCTGTCACTGTTCCTCTTCTTTATCTAATTCCACCCCACCCCATTCTCTGCTTCCGTGCTTTCCTCCCACAGTCCAATAATATACTGGTAGGTTAATTGGCTCTTGTAGAAGTGTCATTGTGCGCGTTGACATCCGTTTAGAGTAGACTAGATGGTGGTTCTTATCTGATGTCACATTCTATGTTTCTATACCTGTCGGTGTCCCCCATGGACCTGTCCTTGGCCCTCTCGTATTCTCCCTTTACACCTCCTCACTTGGAAACCTCATCAGCACCTTCGGTCTCCAGTGCTACCTCCAAGCTGATGACAATACACCTCCCTTCCCCGGAACTCATTGTTTCCCGCACTTCCCAGGCCCCTTAGCTCCCAGTCTCTTTCTGTTGATGACCTCTCTCTGTCCTCTTGTCTTTCTGGTTCGCTGACTGTCTTCCTTGATTCCTCCCTCTTCCAAATATCTCTTACACCTCATATCCAACATCTCTAGGGTCAGGCCCAGAGGCCACCAAGAGTTTCATCCATGCCCTCATCACTTCCCACCTTGTCTACTGTAAGCTCCCGCTCTTTTGCCTTGCTTTACTAAGATTTCTTCCATCATGAACGCTACTGCTTGTCCCATTTTCCTCTTGCGCCAATCAGCCTCAGCAACCTGACTCCCTACCCTCATGTTCTCAAGCATTTATCTCCCTGCTGTCATGCCCCCGCGCTCCACCTGTGCTCCCTTATTGGGGTAACACCTCAGCCTGTGTTGCTCTGTCTCCAGAGTCCAGGCTGGTGTCTACTGATGGAAGCCTCCCGTCGTCATTGGTTTACATTTGCGCTGCTGCCGCAGACTGGCCTGGAAACCCAGTGACCACAGTGTAATTACTGTGAGTGGGGATTCTGCTACCTAGCCTGTAATGCCGCCCTGCACCACTGCTCCGCCCGCTTCACCTTGGGTACCTCCTTCCACGCTAACCTCCAGCTATGTCCCTCTCCTCTGGGACCGGCTCTCACCAAATTAAACTTTTTCAGCCAGTTTTGTACTCACACACCTTTTCATTATAGTCTACCAGCCCTCCCCCTACACTTGCCTCTCTAACCTTATCCTGCCCCACAGTGTGGTGATCAGGATATGGGAGTCTCCTGGACTTTCCGCTAGAGTAGGAAAGCATGTGGTTGCCCCCCACACCCCGGGTGTTCCGTGTTAGGGCTTCAGGATTTAGTTGCTGCCTTCCTGAATAGGTGGGGGTCCAACCCTTGGTTCTGATATGGATGGTCGACCATGTTAAGGTTGACAGTCATTAGGTCGACCACTATTGGTCGAAATTGACATGGTCAAATAGGTGACACATGAAAATTGTTGACGCGGGGCGGCTCGATATTTGAAAAGGTCAAAATTGATTTATTTTTTTTACTGTTTTTGGTGTCATTTTTTTCTTTTCAGGTGTTTTTTTTATTTTATATTTTATTTATTACATTCAACAAGTATATTAATTATTATATGCAAAACTCATGCTCATTAACTTCATCTTTCCAACGATTGATCTTATTTGCCCTCTGCCCCCTCTGCGACCCAGGGAGGCGACGGCTGCCTGCTTAGTATGAGATTTCCATATGGTTTAAGAAAATCCTGTAAAAGTTTCTAGAAAAGTCATAAAAGTTGATGAGAGGAAAACGTTCCCCATGATTCACTTCCTGGTCATAGGCAAATATTTGTACGTATTATTCTGTGACAGCACTTGGGACACTTATTGCTGGTATACTGCCATCAGACAAGTAATTATCTTAATGTCTGGAAATAATATTGTTAGATTATAAAAATAATTATAAACATGCAATCACATGTCGCTGTTCTATAAGCTGACTGATTTCTGACTCTCGGTTGCGCAGAGATCTGCACAGAGCTCTCACTGGCTGCCTGACAGGAGACAGCTTCACTTCTCCCGCAGCCAAAGCTGTGTCAGCACCTGTAGCCGGCACCCCGTGCCCCACCACCACCCATTCATATCACCCCCACTCATGGATCGACCCCACTCGCTGAAGAGAGAAGGGTGGCATGAGGATGGAGAGACATAGGGGGTGCATAAACATAGAGAGACACAGGTGGAGAAGGCTGGAGAGATACAGGTGGAGGGAGGATGAAGAGACACAGGTGGAGGGAGGCTGGAGAGACACAGGTGGAGGGAGGCTGGAGAGACACAGGTGGAGGGAGGCTGGAGAGACACAGGTGGAGGGAGGCTGGAGAGACACAGGTGGAGGGAGGCTGGAGAGACACAGGTGGAGGGAGGCTGGAGAGACACAGGTGGAGGGAGGCTGGAGAGACACAGGTGGAGGGAAGCTGGAGGTACACAGGTGGAGGGAGGCTGGAGAGACACAGGTGGAGGGAGGCTGGAGGGACACAAGTGGCATGAGACTGGAGAGACAGCGGTGGCCATGAGGCTGGAGGGACATGGGGAGGGCATGAGGTTGGAGAGACACAGGTGGAGGGAGGCTGGAGAGACACAGGTGGAGGGAGGCTGGAGAGACACAGGTGGAGGGAGGCTGGAGAGACACAGGTGGAGGGAGGCTGGAGAGACACAGGTGGAGGGAGGCTGGAGAGACACAGGTGGAGGGAGGCTGGAGGGACACAGGTGGAGGGAGGTTGGAGGGACACAGGTGGATGGAGGCTGGAGGGACACAAGTGGCATGAGACTGAAGAGACACAAGTGGCATTAGACTGGAGAGACACAAGTGGCATGAGGTTGGAGAGACACAAGTGGCATGAGGCTGGAGAGACACAAGTGGCATGAGACTGGAGAGACACAAGTGGCATGAGGCTGGAGAGACACAAGTGGCATGAGGCTGGAGAGACACAAGTGGCATGAGGCTGGAGAGACACAAGTGGCATGAGGCTGGAGAGACACAAGTGGCATGAGGCTGGAGAGACACCAGTGGCCATGAGGCTGGAGGGACATGGGGGGGGGGGAGGGCATGAGGCTGAAGAGACACAGGTGGAGGTAGGCTGGAGAGACCTGGGTGACAAGAGGCCAGAGGGACACAAGTGGCATGAGACTGGAGAGACACGGGTGGCCATGAGGCTGGAGGGACATGGGGGAGAGGGCATGAGAATGGAGAATCACAGGTGAGGGAATGCTGGAGAGACATGGGTGGCATGAGGCTGGAGGGACACGGGTGGCATGAGACTGGAGAGACACTGGTGGTCATGAGGCTGGAGAGACACAAGGGGTCATGAGGCTGGAGAGACACAAGGGGTCATGAGGCTGGAGAGACACAAGGGGTCATGAGGCTGGAGAGACACAAGGGGGGTCATGAGGCTGGAGAGACACAAGGGGTCATGAGGCTGGAGGGACACAAGGGGTCATGAGGCTGGAGGGACACAAGGGGTCATGAGGCTGGAGGGACACAAGGGGTCATGAGGCTGGAGGGACACAAGGGGTCATGAGGCTGGAGAGACACAAGGGGTCACGAGGCTGGAGAGACACAAGGGGTCAAGAGGCTGGAGAGACACAAGGGGTCACGAGGCTGGAGAGACACAAGGGGCCACGAGGCTGGAGAGACACAAGGGGTCATGAGGCTGGAGGGACACAAGGGCTCATGAGGCTGGAGAGACACAAGGGGTCATGAGGCTGGAGAGATACAAGGGGTCATGAGGCTGGAGAGACACAAGGGGTCATGAGGCTGGAGAGACACAAGGGGTCATGAGGCTGGAGAGACACAAGGGGTCATGAGGCTGGAGAGACACAAGGGGTCATGAGGCTGGAGAGACACAAGGGGTCATGAGGCTGGAGAGACAAGGGGTCATGAGGCTGGAGAGACACAAGGGGTCATGAGGCTGGAGAGACACAAGGGCTCATGAGGCTGGAGAGACACAAGGGCTCATGAGGCTGGAGAGACACAAGGGCTCATGAGGCTGGAGAGACACAAGGGCTCATGAGGCTGGAGAGACACAAGGGCTCATGAGGCTGGAGAGACACAAGGGCTCATGAGGCTGGAGAGACACAAGGGCTCATGAGGCTGGAGAGACACAAGGGGTCATGAGGCTGGAGAGACACAAGGGCTCATGAGGCTGGAGAGACACAAGGGCTCATGAGGCTGGAGAGACACAAGGGCTCATGAGGCTGGAGAGACACAAGGGGTCATGAGGCTGGAGAGACACAAGGGGTCATGAGGCTGGAGAGACACAAGGGGTCATGAGGCTGGAGAGACACAAGGGGTCATGAGGCTGGAGAGACTCAAGGGGTCATGAGGCTGGAGAGACACAAGGGCTCATGAGGCTGGAGAGACACAAGGGCTCATGAGGCTGGAGAGACACAAGGGCTCATGAGGCTGGAGAGACACAAGGGCTCATGAGGCTGGAGAGACATAGGTAGCGTGATCCTGGAGAGACATAGGTGGCGTGATCCTGGAGAGACACAAGGGGGCACGAGGCTGGAGGGACACAAGGGGTCATGAGGCTGGAGAGACACAAGGGGTCACGAGGCTGGAGAGACACAAGGGGTCACGAGGCTGGAGAGACACAAGGGGTCACGAGGCTGAAGAGACACAAGGGGCCACGAGGCTGGAGAGACATAAGGGGCCACGAGGCTGGAGAGACACAAGGGGTCACGAGGCTGGAGAGACACAAGGGGTCACGAGGCTGGAGAGACACAAGGGGTCACGAGGCTGGAGAGACATAGGTGGCGTGATCCTGGAGAGACATAGGTGGCGTGATCCTGGAGAGACACAAGGGGGCACGAGGCTGGAGGGACATGAGGGGGCATGAGGCTGGTGGGACATGGGAAGCAGGAGACTGGTGAGACACGAGGGGGTGGGGGGAGTTAGCCTTTACTAGAGCACATTGAGGGATAGAACCGGAGAGACACAGAAGGGATGAGGCTGTATGGTGACCACACTTGCTAGTGACCCAGCGAATGATAAAAATACATGTTTATGTATAATAGGGAATGGGCATTCCCCTATTGTAAATTAAAAGCAGCTTCTCCGTAATCGTTGCACTATACTGCGGTGTCTCCACCGTTGGGAAGGCTAAATGTATGCTGGTCCCCACTACTTGTGATCCGCTGGTGGGGATTGGCTGTAGACGGAACATGATGTTCCCCTATCCTCCTCAAGATGGTGCTAGATACACGATTATGGAGTGCATATAGAATACGGTTATATAATTATAATAATACAAATAATTATTTTATTTATAGCGCGCCCTTTCCCCAATAGATAAGGGTTATGTTTATGAGAATGTCGCCTTTACGGATTCCTTGTACAACCTGCACAATTGTTCCCGCAACCTCCGCTTTCCTTACTGTCATTACCAGGTCGCTCAGCTCACAGGGAGCTAATATTGTGCCATTAATCATTCAATCTACTCCCGTGTTAGTCCACTAATTGCAGCTACATCAGCAGGAAAATGTCTCATTTACAGTCTGATCCCTGCGCCGGAGGCCTCTCACCAGGCCCTGCCGTCTGCGGCGTCATAACGGCAGTCATCCATTCTGGTTACTCTTATGCAGCGACTCCGCACAGACCTCTTTTCTGGGTTTTTAAACGGCAAGTTTTGTCGTTTTTGGAACATGAAGCTGATTTTTTTTTTCTTCCTTGTACCATGAAGTCATTTTTCCAGGATGTTTTCCTGTAACGCTGCTGCAAAATCGATCAGCGAGGGAGAATTATAGTCATTTGCATATAAAGAGTGAAGTTGGTTCCCAGTAGAGGCTTCAGTAATCGCTGAAGCAGAGACTTTCCACTTCCTTTACAGCTATATCCAGATCCGCCGCACTCCCGGCTCGCCTTAACACAATGGTCTATGGCCGATGTAGAATACTTTTACCATCGATGGCGTATAATTTCCACCATTGTTTTTCCGATTGTTCCCCCAACCCCCCTCCCCAACTCCCCCCCCCACCCCTCCTCCATTTTCAGTGCTGCTGCACAGGGCGATAAGCTGTCAGGCAGCAACCCTGCGCCACCCCCGACTGTTGTACCGTGTGTAGGACTCGGGAATGGGATGTCCCGCCTACTTGCTAGGCTCAGCTGTCAGTCATAGCACAGCCCCGCCCCTAGCTCTCACACTGAAGCAACGCCAGCCTTTGCGCATGCGCAGAAAGAACGATGGTTAAACCATCGATGGCATTACACAGTATAGGTACCTGACATTCATGGTTTTTGTAACCATCAGTTGAAGCCCCCCCAACCGTATCTGCAGCCTCACCCTAATGCTCCCCCCAGTGCTGCCTCCTAAGCCCCAAAGCAGCCTAATACTAAATCCCTGGGTGGCACCTAAACCTAACCAAGATTCTGACCTGTCATTTTTGATTGGCTGGTACTTTATCTCTCTCTCCACTTTATCTCTCACCAAGGCTTCGTACATAGGGGGTGATGACTCAGTAAGGATCGCTGGTGTAATTCTTACTGCATTTACCCCGAATGTCGGGTCCTGAGGAATGCAAACGCAGGCAGAGGCTTTCGCGGGGAGGGGGTGGGAACAGCCGGCGTTCAGGAAAAGTGGTGTGTCGCCCCTGTTTTCCGGGAGTGGCGAAGCCAAGGACTACATCGCGAGCGGCAAGGCTGAGAAAGCTTTGCATCTCCTCCTGCATTCCCATTGCTAAGAACAGCAATTGCAAAGCTGCTGCAAACACCTATGTCTGTCTCTCTCCAAGGCTAAGTAAATGGGCCCCTAGGTCTGTATTTCCACAGCAGTCTTGCACGGAAGTGGGCAAGCTCTGGCTTTCCAGCTGCTGTAGAAACCCCCGTCAGACATTACCAGTAGGCATTCTGGGAAATGTATTTCGGCAGCAGCCCAGCCCTGGTGTAATAACTGAGAGGGCTAAAACACACTACACGGTTGTTGCCGGCCGGGAAAAAGACGGACGGCTTTTTCCCGTGCCGGCATTGTAGTTAACAGTGTGAGGGGTAGGGTCCCTTCACACTGCACGGCCCCGGCCCGGCTGCCGGGTTGCAGCCGGGTCTCACCACTGGAAGGTCCGGCGGCCGGGCGGCCGCCGGGCCGTCCTTGGAGCCAGTAAACCACGTGTGTGAAGGGGAGCTTTCACACACAATGGTTTTTTCTGAAGCCGTGTCTGATGCTGCGCATGCGCACAGCATCACACACGGCTCAAAGCCGTCCTGTGTGACAGACACTGCCGGTTTCTCCCGGATGGCAAAAAGCCGGACAAACTTTGTCAGGCTTTTTGCCATCCGGGAAAAACCGGAGTGTGTGTTACAGCCCTAAGGGCTAAGACACACTACCCGGCTTTTGCCGGCCGGGAAAAAGCCGGACGGCTTTTTCCCGTGCCGGCATTGTAGTTAACAGTGTGAGGGGTAGGGTCCCTTCACACTGCACGGCCCCGGCCCGGCTGCCGGGTTGCAGCCGGGTCTCACCACTGGAAGGTCCGGCTGCCGGGCGGGCGCCGGGCCGTCTTTGCAGCCAGTGAACCGTGTGTGTGAAGGGAAGTTTGTCCGGCTTTTTGCCATCCGGGAGAAACCGGCCAGTGTGTCACAGCCCTAATAGTGCACTGCTCCCGGGAAGGCACCAAATGTGCTGTTCATTAGTGCTCCTGTCCCAGCGTCATAGTGTGGCTGCGCAGGACCGTCTGGGGAACAGCGCCACCTCCTGCATGAACTGCTTTAGTGCAGGTCTGCATCCTCGTCAGGGGCTGAGATCATTCCCCTTCCAGACTGCACGCTATGGGAACTCTCCAGGTGACGGGCAGACATTGCTTCATTCCCTGCAATGGGTTAATAGCCTGGGAGTGTGCGCTGTGTTCCAGATGGTGCGTTACAGTAACACAGCCCATATTGTTTGGATTATCCCACTGCAAACACAGATCCTCGATTACCATTTATGGAAGTGAGTGCGGAAAATTGAGTGCAGATGTAGGATGACTGCTGGCCGGGCATCAAACCGGCCTCTTCCACATGCGATGATCTTCCAGATAAAAATAAATAGACGGGGTAGGATGTCAGCGGAATAACAGAATAACCACGTTTAAAGGGGAATTTCAGCTATTTTATGCAATTTACTTTTTTTTCCCAATTTCAATTACGGCTGAATTCAGCTATTTTGTCAAAGGGAAAATCTATCCTATCTATAGGCACTGTGTAATAATACGGAGTGCATGCATCATATGTACATTCTGTGTTATTTCTCTGCACATTCGTTTATTAAATGGTTAACTCCACAATGGTAGGATATTTCCTGTACGGGTTCAGTATGATTTGCCGGCATCCCGGTAGTTGAAATCTTGACAGGGGGGAGGTAAGACTGTTCCCCCTAATCCCCTCTTCCCGCAACCTAACCCTAACCTCCCCCCGGGGGTGCCTAACCCTGAGCCTCCCCCCTTAGTGCCTAAACCTAACCTCCCCTGGCGGTGCCTAACCCTAATCAGCCCCCCCCCTCCCCGCAGCCTAACCATCTCCTTTGAAGAACCTGCAAAATAATTGCCCTCGCCTTTGTATGGCAGGCATAGGTTACCCCTTGGAATGGGAGTGCCAACATTACTTTCACTGATATGTAAAACAAGTGCTGGGAGCCAAAGAGATATCTCTGGCTCTGCTGAGGCCGAATATTATCTACTCATTTATTATCTGGCCCCAGTCCCCGTAGGGATCCGGATTGAAAGTCGACAGTAACTAGGTCGACAATGTCTAGGTCGACCACTATTGGTCGACAGTACCTAGGTCGACAGGGTGTCTAGGTCGACAGGGTCTTTAGGTCGACATGTTCTAGGTCGGCAGGTCAAAAGGTCGACATGAGTTTTTCACAATTTTTTTCTTTTTTTGAACCTTTTCATTCTTAACGATCCACGTGGACTACGATTGGAACGGTAATTTGTGCCGAGCGAAGCGGTAGTGGAGCGAAGGCACCAGGCCCGAAGCATGGCAAGCGAAGCGAGCCATGCGAGGGGACGCGGTTCACTAATGGAGTTCCCGGTCACGCTACGAAGAAAACGGCACCAAATTAACATTAAAAACTCATGTCGACCTTTTGACCTGTCGACCTAAAGACCATGTCGACCTAGACACCCTGTCGACCTAGTAACTGTCGACCAATAGTGGTCGACCTAGTTACTGTCGACCTTCAATACCACACCCGTCCCCGTATCAGAGGCCTGAGGTTCTTATTGCACCTGACCAGAGGAATTAGTGATGAAAGTGGTGAGGTTGATTGTGAGTCGTCGGTCCTTTGCGCACCTAACGACACCCGTAGGACGGCCACGAGCGGCACTTTTGGTTTGTACTTGTGTATAGAAATCTCTCAACCTTAAAGTATATTAAAAAGAGAGCTGAATAGAATATGACGAAAAGCAGCATTCACTGGGGGTCTGGAAAGAGTTTTTATAGAGGGTCTTAGAACATGTAAGAGGTCATTCCCAGTTACCTATCACAAGGGCCGAATAGCCTGATATCTAGATGGGCCTAGACGTCAGGGCCGCTTGTTGCCCGCCCGTGCCCTATAGAGTCCTAATTATTGTCACATTCCACCCACTCTGATTTTCAGTAGTTGTTGAATTTCTTGCAAAGTTAATGAATTGGGAATCACAATTTTTTGTTTTCTTTTTGTATTTGTCTGATAACGTAAAGATTCCTTTTATACAACATTACCTAGTGTCTATGATGGTGCTGCTAAGCCTGCTTTCAGAGCTCACCATTCAGTAGAGTTTCCTTTGTTTGACTTCTCATCCCCAAAATGCCTTTTTTTACCATACAACCTCAGGGAATTGACTTGTGTTAGTGGCGACCTTATGCATTGATTAATGGAGGGGTATAATGTAATTGGGGTCATAGTTAGGTCCTGAAAGCGTTGGATTAATTCGCCCATGCCTGAAACACACCAAAACGTACACATTTTTCTTTAGTTTGTATTATTATTACATTTTACAAGTGTTTTGCAGCGCCGTACAAAGGACAGTACAGGGAGACAAAACTTATAGGCCCTACACACTGGCCGATTTTTTGAAAGATATGAACGATCTCGTTCATAAATGAACGAGAACTCGTTCATATCTTTCAGTGTGGAGACTCCAGCGATGAACGATGCGCGGCCCCGCGCTCGTTCATCGCTGGTCTCCCGTCGGCTGTGCATGCAGGCCAATATGGACGATCTCGTCCATATTTGCCTGCACTTCAATGCAGCTGCGTGACGGGAGGAGTGAAGAAACTTCACCCCCCCCCGTCACTGCCCCCCCCCGCCGCCGGGTCGCTCGTCGGGCACCTCGGCGGCGCATCGGGAAATGAGTAGGGCCCATTAGCATTACGGTAAATAAATAACAAAAATAGAGTACAGGTAACAGAGCACCACAATCCTCAAAACATAGTTTAATGTGATGTGTATACTTATATACGGAATAATTAGGACGTAAGGTTCTCCAAATTATGGTCTTCACCAGAATTTGGTACATTGGGGCAGATGTATTAAGCCTGGAAATGGCATAAGGAAGTGATAAACAAGTGATATGTGCAAGAGGATAAACACACCAGCCAATCAGCTTCTAACTGTTAATTTACATATTGGAGCTGATTGGCTGGTGCCTTTATCACCTTGCACATATCACTGGTTTATCACTTCCTTATGCCTTCTCCAGGTTAATACATCTGCCCCACTGTGTGTAAACGTCTGGTTCTCATGCAATCACTTAGCAGCTCTCCTCACAGTAACTATAGGAAGATACAAGTGGTGATAGATAGTGTATACGAGGACGTTCCAGATAATGGGATCCTATAAGTATATATACAGCCAACGCATAGCCCATAACGATTAGAGACCCCTAATGCATTCCTCTTTGTATATGCAATAAGTATAGAAAATGAATATATAACATCATAATCAGCCAACAATATGTCTTAAAGGAACATCCGGCTGTAAATTATAGCGTGTCACCGACTGTAACCACCAGGGGCGCCATACCACAGGAATCTATGGCCATTGCAGGTCGGCTATTGCACATAATCCATCTATTGTGCATCTTTTCCCGTGGAACTATTGGCGGGACGGGACAGCCGACGTCCGCATGTCGCTGGTGTGCGTCAGTTAGCGGGAATATACTGGCGATGGCAGAGAAGGAAGCTGACTTGCTGTCGCAGCTCTTCCAGATGTTATTCTCTTCCCATGTGTGCACTGGATATACAGCTTATGCAGCAAATTTAGAATTAAATTTCCACAACCACTGAAGCCAGACTCGTGATTTTGACTTCATCAGCAATAGGGCGGCTTGTAGTGGACACCAGACAAAGTAGTCTAAAAATAAAAACTAATTCTGGGTCCTGTGGGGCCGTCTGTCTGCAGCCTGAACTCCGCTATTGTTGCCTAAAAGGGGAAGAACATTATATATTAGTCTGTACTCAGGAAGAATATCTCTGATGTGTTCATGGGCGGGAATAGTACAGCAACAGGTACATCTATTCCCGGTACTTACCTGTACAGAGCTGGGCATAGACAGGACCTATCAGGCCAGTGGCCGGACCTCTGTTATACAGGGCCCCATTTATCAATGAGTGATTAAACTCGTTGCTTATGATAAATGGTTCTCCAGCCAATCAGCTCCCAATTGTCATTTTTCAAACATATGACAGCTGGGAGCGGAACATATGACAGTTGGGAGTGGAACATATGACAGTTGGGAGCGGAGCCCATGACAGTTGGGCGCGGAGCCCATGACAGTTGGGAGCTGAGCACATGACAGTTGGGAGCTGAGCACGTGACAGTTGGGAGCGGAGCGTGTGACAGTTGGGAGCGGAGCGTGTGACAGTTGGGAGCGGAGCGTGTGACATTTGGGATCAGAGTAGGTGACATTTGGGAGCGGAGCACGTGACAGTTGGGAGCGGAGCACGTGACAGCTGGGAGCGGAGCACGTGACAGTTGGGAGCGGAACACATGACAGCTGGGAACTGGTCCACCAGTTATCATATGCAACCCACTGATAAATGAGTCCCTTTAGATTTGTCCTGTTCTGTTGTCTGCCTGAGATGCACATTACCCCTGAGTCGCTGATAATACCACCATTAAGGTTTAGGGTGCTGCTTATGTCCTAGTCCAGGGATCCCCAACCAAGAATGCGTCCAATACATTTGTGTGATAAATCGGTTACATACGTTGAGACTGGTGTTCTGTTACTCAGACACGCATGACGCAGATTCTGAGACTGGCGTCCTGTTACTCAGACACGCATGATGCAGATTTTGAGACTGGCGTCCTGTTACTCAGACACGCATGACGCAGATTCTGAGACTGGCGTCCTGTTACTCAGACACGCATGACGCAGATTCTGAGACTGGCGTCCTGTTACTCAGACACGCATGATGCAGATTCTGAGACTGGCGTCCTGTTAATCAGACACGCATGACGCAGATTCTGAGACTGGCGTCCTGTTACTCAGACACGCATGACGCAGATTCTGAGACTGGCGTCCTGTTACTCAGACACGCATGATGCAGATTCTGAGACTGGCGTCCTGTTACTCAGACACGCATGACGCAGATTCTGAGACTGGCGTCCTGTTACTCAGACACGCATGACGCAGATTCTGAGACTGGCGTCCTGTTACTCAGACACGCATGACGCAGATTCTGAGACTGGCGTCCTGTTAATCAGACACGCATGACGCAGATTCTGAGACTGGCGTCCTGTTACTCAGACACGCATGACGCAGATTCTGAGACTGGCGTCCTGTTACTCAGACACGCATGACGCAGATTCTGAGACTGGCGTCCTGTTAGTCAGACACGCATGACGTAGATTCTGAGACTGGTTCAGCAACACCAAGTAATTAATGCAAACAGGATTTACTCGCCACTTCCATGTGTCGGCAGAGGAGAAAGTAGCGTCTGCTTACACCAGGTGTCGCTAGGAAATGGGGAGATCACTACTAAAATACCATGTCACATGACTGGTTGTGAGCGGCCCATAATGAGATGCCGCCGTGTATGGTGATGTAATTGGGCACTGGTCAGATCTACGGCAAAGAGCAGGCAGGGAGATGTCAGGGAAGGCAGTGCCACAAGTCGCGCCCAGGGCAATCGAGAGCCAGGATGGGCACAGGTACTTTTCAAGGGGCGTGGCCTAATCACAGGAGGTGTGGTCATGTACCCTTAGAAAAAAAATACTGGAAAAAATTGTTTTTTAAGCACCTCCATGGCCACACTGCAGCCCAGTACACAGCAGAGGGTGCTGAGCTGAGGGGAAGAGCTGCTGCTGCCAGGTAAGGGGGAGGGGGCGTGGGCCCCTACTAGAGTCTCACTAGGCCCCTCCATCAGACCTGGGCCCGGGTAATTTGTACCCTCCCCCCCTCTCTCAGCACCTCTGGTCGCTCCACCTCACCCTTAAACATTGACAAGGAGCTGTTACGGGGACAGCACTTATGATGAGAGGGCACAATGTGTGCGTCTTCCAGCTATGGTACAAGCCCTGTACATGAGCCTAAGTTCTGTATTATTTTAGCACCAATCAATGAGTTAGGAAGCAACTGTGACATGCAAACGTCTGCTGCCAGCGTTCTAGCGCTTCCTTTTTGTCTGACACATCATCATCATCATCATCATCATTATTATTATTATTATTATTAACCTTTATTAATTTATTTAGGTCCACCATATTCTGTAGCTATGTACAACCAGGGGATGAAGCAGATGTAACATGGCAGTGCTGTACCCAGGCTGTCTGCTGCTGGCAGTGCTGTACCCAGGCTGTCTGCTGCTGGCAGTGCTGTACCCAGGCTGTCTGCTGCTGGCAGTGCTATACCCAGGCTGTCTGCTGCTGGCAGTGCTGTACCCAGGCTGTCTGCTGCTGGCAGTGCTGTACTGAGGCCGTCTGCTGCTGGTGTTGTACCCAGGATGTCTGCTGCTGGCAGTGCTGTACCCAGGCTGTCTGCTGCTGGCAGTGCTGTACCCAGGCTGTCTGCTGCTGGCAGTGCTGTACCCAGGCCGTCTGCTGCTGGCAGTGCTGTACCCAGGCTGTCTGCTGCTGGCAGTGCTGTACCCAGGCTGTCTGCTGCTGGCAGTGCTGTACCCAGGCTGTCTGCTGCTGGCAGTGCTGTACTGAGGCCATCTGCTGCTGGTGTTGTACTCAGGCCGTCTGCTGCTGGCAGTGCTGTACTGAGGCCATCTGCTGCTGGTGTTGTACCCAGGCCGTCTGCTGCTGGCAGTGCTGTACCCAGGCCGTCTGCTGCTGGCAGTGCTGTACCCAGGCCGTCTGCTGCTGGCAGTGCTGTACCCAGGCCGTCTGCTGCTGGCAGTGCTGTACCCAGGCCGTCTGCTGCTGGCAGTGCTGTACCCAGGCCGTCTGCTGCTGGCAGTGCTGTACCCAGGCCGTCTGCTGCTGGCAGTGCTGTACCCAGGCTGTCTGCTGCTGGCAGTGCTGTACCCAGGCTGTCTGCTGCTGGCAGTGCTGTACCCAGGCTGTCTGCTGCTGGCAGTGCTGTACTGAGGCTGTCTGCTGCTGGCAGTGCTGTACTGAGGCCATCTGTTGCTGGTGTTGTACCCAGGCTGTCTGCTGCTGGCAGTGCTGTACCCAGGCCGTCTGCTCCTGGCAGTGCTGTACTGAGGCAGTCTGCCGCTGGCAGTGCTGTACCCAGGCTGTCTGCTGCTGGCAGTGCTGTACCCAGGCTGTCTGCTGCTGGCAGTGCTGTACTGAGGCCATCTGCTGCTGGTGTTGTACTCAGGCCGTCTGCTGCTGGCAGTGCTGTACTGAGGCCATCTGCTGCTGGTGTTGTACTCAGGCCGTCTGCTGCTGGCAGTGCTGTACCCAGGCCGTCTTCTGCTGGCAGTGCTGTACCCAGGCTGTCTGCTGAGGCAGTGCTGTACTGAGGCAGTATGCCGCTGGCAGTGCTGTACCCAGGCTGTCTTCTGCTGGCAGTGCTGTACCCAGGCCGTCTGCTGCTGGCAGTGCTGTACCCAGGCTGTCTGCTGCTGGCAGTGCTGTACTGAGGCCATCTGCTGCTGGTGTTGTACTCAGGTTGTCTGCTGCTGGCAGTGCTGTACCCAGGCTGTCTTCTGCTGGCAGTGCTGTACCCAGGCCGTCTGCTGCTGGCAGTGCTGTACCCAGGCCGTCTGCTGCTGGCAGTGCTGTACCCAGGCTGTCTGCTGCTGGCAGTGCTGTACCCAGGCCGTCTGCTGCTGGCAGTGCTGTACCCAGGCTATCTGCTGAGGCAGTGCTGTACTGAGGCAGTCTGCTGCTGGCAGTGCTGTACCCAGGCTGTCTGCTGCTGGCAGTGCTGTACTGAGGCCATCTGCTGCTGGTGTTGCACCCAGGATGTCTGCTGCTGGCAGTGCTGTACCCAGGCTGTCTGCTGCTGGCAGTGCTGTACTGAGGCCATCTGCTGCTGGTGTTGCACCCAGGATGTCTGCTGCTGGCAGTGCTGTACCCAGGCTGTCTGCTGCTGGCAGTGCTGTACCCAGGCCGTCTGCTGCTGGCAGTGCTGTATTGAGGCCATCTGTTGCTGGTGTTGTACCCAGGCTGTCTGCTGCTGGCAGTGCTGTACCCAGGCCGTCTGCTGCTGGCAGTGCTGTACCCAGGCCGTCTGCTGCTGGCAGTGCTGTACCCAGGCCGTCTGCTGCTGGCAGTGCTGTACCCAGGCCGTCTGCTGCTGGCAGTGCTGTACCCAGGCCGTCTGCTGCTGGCAGTGCTGTACCCAGGCCGTCTTCTGCTGGCAGTGCTGTACCCAGGCCGTCTGCTGCTGGCAGTGCTGTACCCAGGCTGTCTGCTGAGGCAGTGCTGTACTGAGGCAGTCTGCCGTTGGCAGTGCTGTACCCAGGCTGTCTGCTGCTGGCAGTGCTGTACCCAGGCTGTCTGCTGCTGGCAGTGCTGTACCCAGGCTGTCTGCTGCTGGCAGTGCTGTACCCAGGCCGTCTGCTGCTGGCAGTGCTGTACCCAGGCCGTCTGCTGCTGGCAGTGCTGTACCCAGGCCGTCTGCTGCTGGCAGTGCTGTACCCAGGCCGTCTGCTGCTGGCAGTGCTGTACCCAGGCCGTCTGCTGCTGGCAGTGCTGTACCCAGGCCGTCTTCTGCTGGCAGTGCTGTACCCAGGCCGTCTTCTGCTGGCAGTGCTGTACCCAGGCCGTCTGCTGCTGGCAGTGCTGTACCCAGGCCGTCTGCTGCTGGCAGTGCTGTACCCAGGCCGTCTGCTGCTGGCAGTGCTGTATCCAGGCCGTCTGCTGCTGGCAGTGCTGTACCCAGGCCGTCTGCTGCTGGTGTTGTACTCAGGCTGTCTGCTGCTGGCAGTGCTGTACCCAGGCCGTCTGCTGCTGGCAGTGCTGTACCTAGGCCGTCTGCTGCTGGCAGTGCTGTACTGAGGCCGTCTGCTGCTGGCAGTGCTGTACCCAGGCCGTCTGCTGCTGGCAGCGCTGTATCCAGGCCGTCTGCTGCTGGCAGTGCTGTACCCAGGCCGTCTTCTGCTGGCAGTGCTGTACCCAGGCCGTCTGCTGCTGGCAGTGCTGTACCCAGGCCGTCTTCTGCTGAGGCAGTGCTGTACTGAGGCATTCTGCCGCTGGCAGTGCTGTACCCAGGCTGTCTGCTACTGGCAGTGCTGTACCCAGGCTGTCTGCTGCTGGCAGTGCTGTACCCAGGCTGTCTGCTGCTGGCAGTGCTGTACTGAGGCCATCTGCTGCTGGTGTTGTACTCAGGCCGTCTGCTGGTGGCAGTGCTGTACTGAGGCCATCTGCTGCTGGTGTTGTACTCAGGCCGTCTGCTGGCAGTGCTGTACCCAGGCCGTCTGCTGCTGGCAGTGCTGTTTCCAGGCCATCTGCTGCTGGCAGTGCTGTACCCAGGCCGTCTGCTGCTGGCAGTGCTGTACCCAGGCCATCTGCTGCTGGCAGTGCTGTACCCAGGCCGTCTGCTGCTGGCAGTGCTGTACCCAGGCCGTCTTCTGCTGGCAGTGCTGTACCCAGGCCGTCTGCTGCTGGCAGTGCTGTACCCAGGCTGTCTGCTGAGGCAGTGCTGTACTGAGGCAGTCTGCCGCTGGCAGTGCTGTACCCAGGCTGTCTGCTGCTGGCAGTGCTGTACCCAGGCTGTCTGCTGCTGGCAGTGCTGTACCCAGGCTGTCTGCTGCTGGCAGTGCTGTACTGAGGCCATCTGCTGCTGGTGTTGTACTCAGGCCGTCTGCTGCTGGCAGTGCTGTACTGAGGCCATCTGCTGCTGGTGTTGTACCCAGGCCGTCTGCTGCTGGCAGTGCTGTACCCAGGCCGTCTGCTGCTGGCAGTGCTGTACCCAGGCCGTCTGCTGCTGGCAGTGCTGTACCCAGGCCGTCTGCTGCTGGCAGTGCTGTACCCAGGCCGTCTGCTGCTGGCAGTGCTGTACCCAGGCCGTCTGCTGCTGGCAGTGTTGTACTCAGGCCGTCTGCTGCTGGCAGTGCTGTACCCAGGCCGTCTGCTGCTGGCAGTGCTGTACCTAGGCCGTCTGCTGCTGGCAGTGCTGTACCCAGGCCGTCTGCTGCTGGCAGTGCTGTACCCAGGCCGTCTGCTGCTGGCAGTGCTGTACCCAGGCCGTCTGCTGCTGGCAGTGCTGTATCCAGTCCGTCTTCTGCTGGCAGTGCTGTACCCAGGCCGTCTTCTGCTGGCAGTGCTGTACCCAGGCCGTCTGCTGCTGGCAGTGCTGTACACAGGCTGTCTGCTGAGGCAGTGCTGTACTGAGGCATTCTGCCGCTGGCAGTGCTGTACCCAGGCTGTCTGCTACTGGCAGTGCTGTACCCAGGCTGTCTGCTGCTGGCAGTGCTGTACCCAGGCTGTCTGCTGCTGGCAGTGCTGTACTGAGGCCATCTGCTGCTGGTGTTGTACTCATGCCGTCTGCTGCTGGCAGTGCTGTACCCAGGCCGTCTGCTGCTGGCAGTGCTGTACCCAGGCTGTCTGCTGCTGGCAGTGCTGTACCCAGGCTGTCTGCTGCTGGCAGTGCTGTACCCAGGCTGTCTGCTGCTGGCAGTGCTGTACTGAGGCCATCTGCTGCTGGTGTTGTACTCATGCCGTCTGCTGCTGGCAGTGCTGTACTGAGGCTGTCTGCTGCTGGTGTTGTACTCAGGCCGTCTGCTGCTGGCAGTGCTGTACCCAGGCCGTCTGCTGCTGGCAGTGCTGTACCCAGGCCGTCTGCTGCTGGCAGTGCTGTATCCATGCCGTCTGCTGCTGGCAGTGCTGTACCCAGGCCGTCTGCTGCTGGCAGTGCTGTACCCAGGCCATCTTCTGCTGGCAGTGCTGTACCCAGGCTATCTGCTGAGGCATGGATGCTGTCTGCTCGGGAGTGTTGATTGCAGGCTGCTTGGCACAACAGGGATTACTTATTCTGCATGAAGCACAACAATGGGGCTAAACTTCCAGTTTTCAACTCACAAATTTCGCCAATCTCAGAGTTCAAATCCCTTCTTAAATTAGCATATTTTACCATTATGAAAGCTCTCGGCTGTCCCCACAGGGCAGGCCATTGACTGCTCTCCTAATACAGTGCACGCCTCAGATTGATGGAAGATGTGAGAGGAGAATCAGGAATATTTGGCATGGTGCGTGAACTAGGACGGCTTGTGGTGTAAATGTGCTGAGTGAGGCAGGTTGGAACAAATGGAAAAGCTTTATTTCTGCACTTGGACGCTATCGGATTTTAGTACAAGCACTTTCCCAGCTGGCTGTTTGGCAGTCGCATTGTGTCCCACTATACACGTGTGTATCGCTGGATTTGGGATTATTAAGGAAGTTATAAGGTCCACGCGGTGTCGGGTGGAACATATTTGGCCATATCACTTTTTTTTTTATTTTTTAAAGGCCAACTTCACTTTAACGCCTGAAGCTTGTTCTGTGTATCTTGGCAGCTTCGTCACAAAGCCGCAGAAGTAGAAGCTTAAAAAATAAAATGGAGAATTATCTGCTCTCACATATCTGCTATAGATGCAGGCCCATCGTAATATTTATAACCCTTATGCTGGACCCTGGCTGTTTCGCATTCCCCGTGTGGCAAGGACATGTACATATTGGTGTATAACAGTACAGGAGATTGTAGCAGACTCTATGGTGGACGGATTAACTAAAGAGGAACTCCACCTTCAGAGAATCTCTATTATCTATTCTGTAAACTCTACAAACTTTATACTTTGCAGTCCTTGATATATACTCATGTTTGTGCAGTCCTATACTGCACATTATTTTTGTGCCCTCAATCCCCTTCTGTGCTCTCCCCAATCCCCTTCTGTGCTCTCCCCAATCCCCTTCTGTGCTCTCCCCAATCCCCTTCTGTTCCTGGTGTATAATCCCTGTACCCGATGTGTTCTATGCCTTGTCCCTCCATTCCAGGGGTGGCCAACCAGCTAGAGGCAAAGAGCCAGAAAAGATATGTAGTCGAGGGCAAGAGCCACTATCATGCGTACGCCGAAGGCGCGCGTGCAAAAATGGGGGCGTGGCCTAGTTGTCACAAAGCCACACCCCATATTTGTGCGCACACCTTTTGGTATAACGTTTGTAAGAGTATGACCTTGTGTCATAACCCCGTTTTTAGTCATGTTGTACAGTGCCACATACATATAATACCACAGTACAAAGCCACATACATATAATATACCCCAGTACAGTGCCACATACATATAATACCACAGTACAGTGCCACATACATATAATACCACAGTACAGTGCCACATACATATAATACCCCAGTACAGTGCCACATACATATAGTGCCACATACATATAATACCCCAGTACAGGTCCACATACATATAATACCCCAGTACAGTGCCACATACATATAATACCACAGTACAGTGCCACATACATATAATACCCCAGTACAGTGCCACATACATATATAAAAACACCAAAAAAATAGGTGCCCCCACAGTGCCAGGTACACATGCCCCCACAGTGCCAGGTACACATGCCCCCACAGTGCCAGGTACACATGCCCCCACAGTGCCAGGTACACATGCCCCCACAGTGCCAGGTACACATGCCCCCACAGTGCCAGGTACACATGCCCCCACAGTACCGGATACACACATGCCCCCAGTGATAGATACACATATGCCCCCAGTGGCAGATATACATGTCCCCACAGTGCCAGATACACATATGCCCCCAGTGCCAGATACACATATGCCCCCAGTGCCAGATACACATATGCCCCCAGTGCCAGATACACATATGCCCCCAGTGCCAGATACACATATGCCCCCAGTGCCAGATACACATATGCCCCCAGTGGCAGATACACATGTCCCCACAGTGCCAGATACACATATGCCCCCAGTGACAGATACACATATGCCCCCAGTGACAGATACACATATGCCCCCAGTGACAGATACACATATGCCCCCAGTGGCAGATACATATATGCCCCCAGTGACAGATACACATATGCCCCCAGTGGCAGATACACATGTCCCCACAGTGCCAGATACACATATGGCCCCAGTGCCAGATACACATATGGCCCCAGTGCCAGATACACATATGGCCCCAGTGCCAGATACACATATGGCCCCAGTGCCAGATACACATATGGCCCCAGTGCCAGATACACATATGACCCCAGTGCCAGATACACATATGGCCCCAGTGCCAGGTACATATATGCCCCACAGTGCCAGGTACATATATGCCCCACAGTGCCAGGTACATATATGCCCCACAGTTCCAGGTACATATATGCCCAACAGTGCCAGGTACATATATGCCCCACAGTGCCAGGTACACATGCCCCCAGTACCAGATACACATGTCCCCACAGTGCCTCCTATGTCTCCAGTGCCAGATACACATGTCCCCACAGTGCCACCTATGTCCCCAGTGCCAGATACACATGTCCCCACAGTGCCACCTATGTCCCCAGTGCCAGATACACATGTCTCCACAGTGCCACCCCCCAAGTGCTGCTCACTGCGCTGCTGCTGTGTATGAGGGGAGGAGAGCGCAGTGTGCGCCTATCCTGCCCCTCACTCTCTGGCAGCGGCGTCTCTCTTCAATTAGGCGCCGGTCCGTGAGCCAATCAAAGCTCACAGTCCGGCAGCCAATCAGGAGCCTTAGCTGCCGGTCCGCAACTCTGATTGGCTCACGGGATGGCGCCGAATTGAAGATAGACACCACCGCCAGAGAGAAGTATATGTGCTGGGCTGTGTTGGGCAGCAGTGGCCGGGAGCCAACTGAGCCGCATGCGGAAGATGAAATAGCCGTGGTTGGCCACCGCTTCTCTATGACATATTTCTTCTCTCCTTCCTTATATTCCTCAGATTATTCTGTTATCCTGTTTTTGTAGCAACATCTCTTCCCTCAGTGTTCTCAGGTGGTCTAGGTCCTCTTCTGACCTTGTATCTCTGGGTATCTGGATCATAGGTCGACAGTTAAAAGGTTGATAAGCAATAGGTCGACACCAACGGTCCACATTCATATGGTCGACAAGTTCAAATGGTCGACATGGCAATGGTCAACACCGCATATGGTCATTAGTTGTTTTTTTTATTTATTTAATTTTTTTACATTTTTTGGACTTTTTCATACTTTACCGTCCACGTGGACTACGACTAAGAATAGTAAACTGTGCGTGGCAAGCAAAGCGGTGCACTAATTGGGGGTCCACATGCTGGAAGGAAAATTTTGACACCAAAATAACATCAAAACTTCCATGTTGACCCGTCAGCCTTTTGGCCATGTTGATCTTGTGCATGTCGACCATTTGTTCATTCTCAGGTGTTCTAGGTCCTCTCCTGATCTTGTTTTACATTCACATCCTCCACTTCCAACAGGTAGCGAAACGCATGAGGGGGGCAATCCTGCAAAGAACTTTGGCTTTACCAATTGCACACATTTCTACCACTTTGGACTTCCAGCATGCAAAGTATGGACTAAGGACTACCATTATTCTTGCATTGGAGCCCACTGCTGCTCTTGGACAAAGAGCAGCTAAGATCCACCACAGGATTGGTAATTATCTACCACAAGCTGGATTTTTGTGTTCTAGGTCCTCTCCGGACCTTGTGAAAAATGTGTGTTTCTTGCAGGCCACACAAATCGGCGCACAAGAAATGCTGCTTTTAGAAAAAATTGATCCAATTGGATAACACCCCGAATCCAAAATATACAATAGAAAGGAAAAGTAGGATCATTAATTTCATAAAGCGCATAAAATGGGAAAGTAATTAATCACTTTCCTATTAGAAGATATGGCTTTTATTTTGCGTACCCCCACTCACGCTGTTAAGGGGTATATGAAGCACATCAAGGTATCTTTATTCTTCTACATGCACAGTCTGAATATCCACAGTCTCAATACAAAAAAAGGGAGGCCTGGGTATCGTACCCCAACTCACACAGCTGTGTAGGTGTGGACTCCTATCAAGGTTTCTTTTCTCTGTTGTTTAGAGATCTAGTCTCTGGAATGAATTTCTAGCCCAAGGTAACCTCATATGAATTGGAACATAGGGAAGAAAAACAACCAATGTGTAATATCCCCTTTGCTTTATGGGAATTTATGTTTTATAAAGGTTATTTCTGTGTCAAAAAACGCACCAAAGTCAATTTCAACATATGTTGAATCGTTAATGGTACATCATCACATAAAGACCCTCCACCGATCAATGGCATATATACACGTACCCCAACTCACACAGTGTTAAATGGGGTGACTTCCGTAAAGGTATCTCTAAAGTGATTTATAGGCGTACCCCAACTCACACGTAGGTCAGCAACGTGAATCCCATCAAGGTATCTTGACTGCTCCCCTCCGTAAACCAATTTTTCTAGTCGACAGCCAAAACCATGAAAAAGCTTGTGGTCTCCAGAAAAATTATAACAATTTATTGGTTCCTCAAGAAGGCATAAAAAACAGTTTCAATCATATACAAAAATATGCAAATATGATGAAAAAATTCCATAAAAAAATCAAATCTTAAAAATTATAAAAAGTACACGAACAAGTCCATAAAATATCGCTGATATAGAGATGGCTACTCACACAGCAGTCTCCGGAGCTTGTCTCCCAACCTGCGTTTTACATTCACGTCCTCCACATCCCTGATGTTCTTATGTGTTCTAGGTCCCCTCCTGACCTTGTCTCTTAGCCCTCGTTATACATTCACGTCCTCCGCTTCCCTGACATTCTTCAGTGTTCTAGGTCTTCCTATCCTGACCTTGTCTCTCTGTCCCTTATTTTACACCACATCCTTCACTTCCCTGATGTTCTCAGGTGTTCTAGGTCCTCTCCTGACCTGGTCTCTTAGCCCTCGTTTTACAATCACATCGTCCACTTCCCTGATGTCTCAGGTGTTTGGGTCCTCTCCTGACCTTGTATCTCTGCCATAGTTTTACATTCACGTTCTCTGCTTCCCTGACATTCTCCAGTGTTTTAGGTCCTCTCCTAACCTTGTCTCTCTGTCCCTCATTTTCCAGCCACGTACCCCGCTTCCCTGACATTCTCAGGTGTTCTGGGTCCTCTCCTGACCATGTCTTTCTGCCCTCATTTTACGTTCATGTAATCCACATCCCTGACATTCTCTGGTGTTCTAGGTCCTCTCCTGACCTTGTCTCTCAGCCCTCGTCCTACATTCACCTCCTCCGCTTCTGCCATTGGAAGATCACATTTCTTCCAGTGCGCTCTGTGTAATACCTCTGACGTTGTATTCCTAAAGGTCAGTGTTTCTCAGACTCTGCCCTCAGGGACCTTAGTGGTTCATGTTTTTCAGATCTAGGTGTACTTGTTACTAACTCTGACACAAGTGGTCTGGAAAACAAGTCCTGATAACTGGGCCTGAGAAACATTCCTCTCAGACACTTGGTTTTCTGCTCTCCTCCATTAAGCTGCCATTGGAAAGTTCTGGAACGGTTGCTTGGATGAGTGCCCTCGGCTGTGACCAGAAATTGTCAGTCATGATATTCTCCAATGATTCTGCCTACGTGGAAGGGGCATTATATGCCATTGTGTAGTTGTGATGCCATTTTGTTGGGGTCTTCTCAGCCTGTAACCCAGACCACATGTGATGTGTGTGGGGGGGGGGATACAGAACATTTCTCTTGAATTTCCGATGTGTAGAATAAACGCCGCTCTCACCAATAGCTGCTCCTGTACATGTAACGAGCTGGTATCCCGGGAGCGCGGCATCTGGCTCGTTTCAAAGGAGATCTAATATAATAACAGATGACGCTGATGGAGATTACAGCCAGTAATTGCATTTTCTCCTTTGTAGACCAAAACCTTTTAAGCATGTATTGTACGGTGTTGCTTTCTTATTAGGTTTATTTGTTTCTGGAGCCGGCGCTGGACAGAAGATTTAGTTCCCCTGATAGATGCGCCTGCCAGGGTTGTATTATCGCTCTCCTGTCCTGTCACTAATGCTACGTTTTCCTGCATTCTGTAGCTGTATCTCTTGTTGGAGACGGTGTCTCCTCCTGGGCAGCCGAGTCTACCTAAAGAGAGATGTGACATTTATATAACGAATATACATTATGTATACCTATATATGACTTGTTCAGGCCTCTGCAGCAGGCTGCCTCGATAGGAGTGAGAGGCTTTCCTGACTGAACAGGCAGTGAGGGACTGACAGATTTGCAGACTTGCTTTGCCGATTGGTCTAGTCATACATAGATTCCTGATGTCACAATTAGTCACCCGCAGCTTTTTGACTTGTATCAGACGCTTTCCTACAGATATGGGGGGAGCTTTATATATATACGTCCCTGAATTTCAGATGCAGCAATCCGTACAGGGTGCAGTCATGGTGGCCGCAAATGGAACATGGGGCACAGTGGGTATCGGCACTCTCCCTCCAAAATAAGGATAATAGGAGGTATGGCTTCAGGCCTGGGTAGTAGAGGTTACAGGCTCCAATGAATAACGATAGGAATTGCTGGCACCGTATTTTGGGTAGTATCACTGCATCTTGCGATGATACTTATATGTTGCCTGTATGTAGCATCACTTACCTGCCCAGGGTGAGGGCCAGCGGTGACCCCTGCGGTGTTGCAGACAGTATAATGGGTTACTGACATAATAACTCAGCCCAGGACAGACTGGAAGGTTTCGCTGAAGCCAGAAAGGCTTTGCTGAGTCCCCATTACTGGCAATGGGGACTGTACCGCCAATACCATCTATAGGTGACAGAAACGGCATTGAGATAATCTTAACCGCTGTAGTAAATAGAGGCCTTAGTGATAGACCCTTGTGGCGCCATATAAATAAAGGATAATAGTAATAGCGGTGCAGCGGGTAGCCGGATAAGACGGAAGAATGTATTTTACTTTCAGGATTGAACTGTTAACGGTTCGGTCTTGGGGTTTTATACTACGCTGAAGTGTGGTGGTATTTATACGGGTCTGGGACTCAGGGTGGCCAACAAAAAGGTCGACACACCTTAGGTCGACGCCAATTGGTCGACACACCTTAGGACGACATGGACAAAATGTCGACAGGAAAAAGGTCGACATGCGTTTTTTTCTGTTTTTTTGGTGTCGTTTTCTTCGTAGAGTGACCGGGAACCCCAATTAGTGTTCGCTCGGCACAGATTACCGTTCCAATCGTAGTCTACATGGATCGTTAAGTATGAAAAGGTTCAAAAAAAGAAAAAAATCGTGAAAAACGCATGTCGGCCTTGTTCCTGTCGACCTTTTTGTTGTCGACCTGGAGTCCGGATACCATTTATACAGCGTATTAGGTATGAACATGATTAGGGATTACATAGAGAATAGAGGTCTTATTGTACTCAGTCCCTACGGGCAGTGTAAGACTATGTACTAAGAAACAGGCACCACCGGGAGTTGTCTGTACATAAGGCAGGCTCCTATCATTGGAGGTCATTGGCAGCAGAGACTAGGGGGCGGGGCGGGAATCAGAATGCAGACGGATCCCAGTGAGCATCCTAATACTAACCCTAACTAGTCCTAACCCTGACCATCCCCTCCCGCAGCCTAACCCTAACCGTCCCCTCCCGCAGCCTAACCCTAACCCACTCCCGAAGCCTATCCCTAACCATCCCACTCCGCAGCCTAACCCTAACCTCCCCTCCCGCAGCCTAACCCTGACCATCCCCTCCCGCAGCCTAACCCTAACCGTCCCATCCCGCAGCCTAACCCTCTCCCGCAGCCTATCCCTAACCATCCCACTCCGCAGCCTAACCCTAACCTCCCCTCCCGCAGCGTAACCCTGACCGTCCCCTCCCGCAGCCTATCCCTAACCCTAACCGTCCCCTCCCGCAGCCTAACCCTAACCGTCCCCTCCCGCAGCCTAACCCTAACCATCCCCTCCCGCAGCCTATCCCTAACCGTCCCCTCCCGCAGCCTATCCCTAACCGTCCCCTCCCGCAGCCTGACCCTAACCGTTCCCTCCCGCAGCCTAACCCTAACCGTCCCCGCCCACAGCCTATCCCTAACCGTCCCCGCCCATAGCCTATCCCTAACCGTCCCCTCCCGCAGCCTAACCCTAACCGTCCCCTCCCGCAGCCTATCCCTAACCGTCCCCTCCCGCAGACTAATCCTATCCCTCCCACTCCGCAGGCTAACCCACCCCTCCCGCAGCCTAACCCTAACCGTCCCCTTCTGCAGCCTAACCCTAACCGCCTAATCCTATCCCTCCCACTCCGCAGCCTAACCCACCCCTCCCACAGCCTAACCCTATCCCTCCCACTCCGCAGCATAACCCTAACCGTCCCCTCACACAGCCTAACCCTAACCGTCCCCTCCTGCAGCCTAACCCTAACCGTCCCCTCCCGCAGCCTAACCCTGTCCCTCCCACTCCGCAGCCTAACCCTAACTGTCCCCTCCCGCAGCCTATCACTAACTGTTCACTCCCGCAGCCTGACCCTAACTGTCCCCTCCCACAGCTTATCCCTAACCGTACCCTCCCGCAGCCTATCCCTAACCCTAACCATCCCCTCCCGCAGCCTAACCCTAACCGTCCCCTCCCGCAGCCTATCCCTAACCCTAACCGTCCCCTCCCGCAGCCTAACCCTAACCATCCCCTCCCACAGCCTAACCCTAACCCACCCCTCCCGCAGCCTAACCCTAACCGTCCCCTCCCGCAGCCTATCCCTAACCGTCCCCTCCCGCAGACTAATCCTATCCCTCCCACTCCGCAGCCTAACCCACCCCTCCCACAGCCTAACCCTATCTCTCCCACTCCGCAGCCTAACCCTAACCGTCCCCTCCTGCAGCCTAACCCTAACCGTCCCCTCCCGCAGCCTAACCCTATCCCTCCCACTCCGCAGCCTATCCCTAACCGTCCCATCCCGCAGCCTATCCCTAACTGTCCCCTCCTAGATCCTAACCCTAACCGTCCCCTCCCGCAGCCTAACCCTATCCCTCCCACTCTGCAGCCTATCCCTAACCATCCCCTCCCGCAGCCTAACCCTAACCGCCTAATCCTATCCCTCCCACTCCGCAGCCTAACCCACCCCTCCCGCAGCCTAACCCTATCCCTCCCACTCCGCAGCCTAACCCTAACCGTCCCCTCCTGCAGCCTAACCCTTACCATTCCCTCCCGCATCCTAACCCTAACTGTCCCCTCCCACAGCTTATCCCTAACCGTACCCTACCGCAGCCTATCCCTAACCCTAACCATCCTCTCCCGCAGCCTAACCCTAACCGTCCCCTCCCGCAGCCTATCCCTAACCCTAACCATCCCTTCCCGCAGCCTAACCCTGACCGTCCCCTCCCGCAGCCTAACCCTGACCGTCCCCTCCCGCAGCCTAACCCTAACCTCCCCTCCCGCAGCCTATCCCTAACCGTCCCCTCCCGCAGACTAATCCTATCCCTCCCACTCTGCAGCCTAACCCTAACCGCCTAATCCTATCCCTCCCACTGCCTAACCCTAACCGTCTAATCCTATCCCTCCCACTCCGCAGCCTAACCCTAACCGTCCCCTCACGCAGCCTAACCGTCCCCTCCTGCAGCCTAACCCTAACCGTCCCCTCCCGCAGCCTAACCCTAACCGTCCCCTCTCGCAGCCTAATCCTAACCGTCCCCTCCTGCAGCCTAACCCTAACCATCCCCTCCCTCAGCCTAACCCTAACCCACCCCTCCTGCAGCCTAATCGTCCCCTCCCGCAGCCTAACCCTATCCCTCCCACTCCGCAGCCTAACCCTAACCGTCCCCTCCCGCATGCCTATCCCTAACCGTCCCCTCCCGCATGCCTAACCCTAACCGTCCCCTCTCGCAGCCTAATCCTAACCATCCCCTCCTGCAGCCTAACCCTAACCATCCCCTCCCGCAGCCTAACCCTAACCCTCCCACCCTGTAGCCTAACCCTAACCATCCCCTCCCAGAGCCTAACCCTAACCGTCCCCTCCCGCAGCCTAACCCTAACCGTCCCCACCCTGCAGCCTAACTCTAACCATCCCCTCCCAGAGCCTAACCCTAACCGTCCCCTCCCGCAGCCTAACCGTCCCCACCCTGCAGCCTAACCCTAACCCTCCCACCCTGCAGCCTAACCCTAACCATCCCCTCCCAGAGCCTAACCCTAACCGTCCCCACCCTGCAGCCTAACCCTAACCCTCCCACCCTGCAGCCTAACCGTAACCCTCCCCTCCCAGAGCCTAACCCTAACCCTCCCACCCTGCAGCCTAACCCTAACCATCCCCTCCCAGAGCCTAACCCTAACTTTCCCCTCGTGCAACCTAACCTTAACCCTTCCACCCCGCAGCCTAACCATCCCCTCCTGCAGTCTGACCCTAACCGTCCAGGTTAGGGCCTGTACAGAGAAAATGCGTATATATTTGCCCATATGCAGTGATTTGCACGTCATAAAGTGCGCCCGCATCTGCATGTGTAACGTAAACTCCTGTTTGCTTCAGTAAGTCAGCAGCAGCGAGTACCTGCACATTCCCTGCACTACTAGGTGTGAAATACAGGCCTCCGTACATCTTACTTCCAGATCTGGGTCACTCGCAGCTCCGTCACATCGCCCTCACTGAACATAGCTTATGTGAGGACGCCCCGTCGCGGCCGACCTGTCGCAATCTAATCATAGGTGTAGATGCGATCCAGATGCGTATAGCTCTGCATCACTTGCGCTTGCGTTCGCCCATTTTCATGCATTGCCTAGGAAAAATTCAGGCGATGTACATTCCGCAACAGGGCGTACGTTCATCTCTGCGCCAGCCCAGGGATTTTACCATGAAAGATACCTTTAGAAGGTGTGATTTTTCCCCATCGGCCACCGATGGTGCCCATTCACTTTTTGCTATGACAGCCTCTGTGTCCTTCCCTGCCCAGTTATCAGCCACGTGACATTGTGTCTGCGGAATATGAATATACAATCGCCTCTCACATTTGTCAGAAATCATTGATCTGTATTCCGGATGGATTTGCTCGCTTGCCCTCGGAGTGCCCGCTGCAGCCGCAGGGATAGAACAGTACACATTATCTCTGGGCCGTGTTACGTTGCTGTACAGATTGTCCGTCCGTCTCCTGTGGCTCCATATTAAATTATACAGGCAGCCTGTCGGTGCTTCCAGTGTCGCACACTATACTGGCAGAGGAGCTGCGGCTTGGTGTGTATCTCCCGGCCGGCCTTCACTGAAGATCTGTATAATCTCCGAGCAGATTGCTGTCCGTGGGCAAAGATGCCAGTCACTTGGACGATGTACAATGGGTTGTGGTGCTCTGTGTTCTAAAGGTAGGAGGCCTCTGAGTGCTTTGGTGTTCTGGCGGAGGGCAGGGGCTGTTATATCTTTGCGGAGGGCCCCCTATATCAGTACGGAGGGGCCCCTGTCCTATCTAATGCTTCTGTGGTTTGTACAGAGATTAGGGAGCGGCAGATGCCAGGTGATGGAAAATAGACCCATGAAGCACTGCACAATTACAGCTTTATACCTGTGCCGACTGCTCCTGACAGATGGAGAGTAATCATTCATTAGTGCAAGGTCTACATGTTGCCCCGACATTATCTAAGAATCAGCAGCCAGATGCATTAATGTGTAATACAGACCGATGAGGGCAGAGGCTCCTGTACCGGTGTTGTTATAGAGGCGCTGACTAGATAAATAATTCATGGTCACAGCGCAGATGAGAGTAAAGGACTTATCTACATTTATCCCCTGTAACATACACAGTCATCGGTTCTGCATCAGACGCACAGGCGGAGATGTCACGCTGGTCAGTACCGTACAGATCCCACCGTCACCTCTGCCTGGGTGCTGCTACAGCAGCTGCAGAGTGTAGTACAGGGCAGTGCTCAGACTGTAGAACGTATAACCCTGTGTGTTTACTGCCACTACTTATTCATAATCTGTTACTTCTGGCTAATGTCCAAATCCTGGCTAACGTCGGCTTTCTGTCACCTGTGTTACTTTGGAAAATATACAGTAAGGCTGGGAGCACATATCGTACGGTGGGGAGTAAGGCTGGGAGAGTAGGGAGCGCATGTCGTACAGTAGGGAGTAAGGCTGGGAGTGTAGGGAGCGCATGTCGTACGGTGGGGAGAAAGGCTGGGAGAGTAGGGAGCGCATGTCATACAGTAGGGAGTAAGGCTGGGAGAGTAGGGAGCGCATGTCATACAGTAGGGAGTAAGGCTGGGAGAGTAGGGAGCGCATGTCGTACAGTAGGGAGTAAGGCTGGGAGAGTAGGGAGCACATGTCGTACGGTGGGGAGAAAGGCTGGGAGAGTAGGGAGCGCATGTCGTACAGTAGGGAGTGAGGCTGGGAGTGTAGGGAGCACATGTCGTACGGTGGGGAGAAAGGCTGGGAGAGTAGGGAGCGCATGTCATACAGTAGGGAGTATGGCTGGGAGAGTAGGGAGCGCATGTCATACAGTAGGGAGTAAGGCTGGGAGAGTAGGGAGCGCATGTCATACAGTAGGGAGTAAGGCTGGGGGTGTAGGGCGCACATGTCGTACGGTGGGGAGAAAGGCTGGGAGAGTAGGGAGCGCATGTCATACAGTAGGGAGTAAGGCTGGGAGTGTAGGGAGCGCATGTCGTATGGTGGGGAGAAAGGCTGGGAGAGTAGGGAGCGCATGTCATACAGTAGGGAGTAAGGCTGGGAGAGTAGGGAGCGCATGTCATACAGTAGGGAGTAAGGCTGGGAGAGTAGGGAGCGCATGTCATACAGTAGGGAGTAAGGCTGGGAGAGTAGGGAGCGCATGTCATACAGTAGGGAGTAAGGCTGGGAGTGTAGGGAGCACATGTCGTACGGTGGGGAGAAAGGCTGGGAGAGTAGGGAGCGCATGTCATACAGTAGGGAGTAAGGCTGGGAGAGTAGGGAGCGCATGTCATACAGTAGGGAGTAAGGCTGGGAGAGTAGGGAGCGCATGTCATACAGTAGGGAGTAAGGCTGGGCGAGTAGGGAGCGCATGTCATAAAGTAGGGAGTAAGGCTGGGAGTGTAGGGAGCTCATGTGGTACAGTAGGGAGTACGGCTGGGAGTGTAGGGAGCACATGTCGTACGGTGGGGAGTAAGGCTGGGAGTGTAGGAAGCGCATGTCTTAAAGTAGGGAGTAAGGCTGGGAGTGTAGGGGGCGCATGTCGTACAGTAGGGAGTAAGGCTGGGAGAGTAGAGAGCGCATGTCGTACGGTGGGGAGTAAGGCTGGGAGAGTAGGGAGCGCATGTTGTACAGTAGGGAGTAAGGCTGGGAGAGTAGAGAGCGCATGTCGTACGGTGGGGAGTAAGGCTGGGAGAGTAGGGAGCGCATGTCATACGGTGGGGAGAAAGGCTGGGAGAGTAGGGAGCGCATGTCATACGGAGGGGAGTAAGGCTGGGAGTGTAGGGAGCACACGTACGGTGGGGAGTAAGGCTGGGAGAGTAGGGAGCACATGTCGTACGGATGGGGAGAAAGGCTGGGAGAGTAGGGAGCGCATGTCATACAGTAGGGAGTAAGGCTGGGAGTGTAGGGAGCACATGTCGTAAAGTAGGGAGTAAGGCTGGGAGTGTAGGGAGCGCATGTTGTACAGTAGAAAGTAAGGTTGGGAGTGTAGAGAGCGCATGTCGTACGGTGGGGAGTAAGGCTGGGAGAGTAGGGAGCGCATGTTGTACAGTAGGGAGCACATGTCGTACGGTGGGGAGAAAGGCTGGGAGAGTAGGGAGCGCATGTCATACAGTAGGGAGTAAGGCTGGGAGAGTAGGGAGCGCATGTCGTAAAGTAGGGAGTAAGGCTGGGAGTGTAGGGAGCGCATCTCGTACAGTAGGGAGTAAGGCTGGGAGTGTAGGGAGCACATGTCGTAAAGTTGGGAGTAAGGCTGGGAGTGTAGGGAGCGCATGTCGTACAGTAGGGAGTAAGGCTGGGAGTGTACGGAGCACATGTCGTAAAAGGATGGGATTAAGGTTGGGAGAGTAGGGAGCACATGCTGTATAGTAGGGAGTATGGCTGGGAGAGTAGGGAGCGCATCTCATACAGTAGGGAGTAAGGCTGGGAGAGTAGGGAGAAAGGCTGGGAGAGTAGGGATCGCATGTCATTCAGTAAAGAGGAAGTCTGGGAGTGTAGGGAGCACATGTCGTAAGGTAGGAAGTAAGGCTGGGTGCATAGGGATAGCATGTTGTACTGTAGGGAGTAAGGCTGGGAGTGTAGTATGGTAGGGAGTACGGATGGAAATCCACATTGAATTTGATTTGAAAACTGAATGCAAAATTGATTTTCAGTTAATTAGGAAAATTTTCAAAAAGTTAGAAACTCAAATGGAATTGATTTCATTCGATTTTGAAGATTCATAGTGATCCCCAAAATCCCTCTTAATATATGACTGGCGTCACCTGTGTTGAACTATTTAATTGATGAGAAAGGTGTTTGAACAGAGGTGATTGCAATCATAAATTAAGAGGGAAGTCCAGGTAGAGAGCATTTGTCCTTCCTGGAATGGGTCCTGTTGGGAGTTATAGATTGTGTATTTTACATTTAAACAAATGGTGTATATTAGATTAAAACTAATAGTTTAATAATGCCTGGGGTACTGTTTATAGCTCCACCTACATGAAAGACAACTATTTTATAAAGTGTCCCGTAGTGGAACAAAGATAGCGTAAACTTAAAATACACATAGAAAAATAAAATCTGTGATTTATCTTGTAAGAATGCGATAGCAGCAGCCTCTGTGCTACTTACACACTGGGACAGGACTCAGGAGGACTCTGTGTGTGTGTGTGTGTGTGTGTGTGTGTGTGTGTGTGTGTCTCTAGACTCAAATGTTCTCATTAGATAACAGGTTACACAGGACCCAGACACCCAAGCGGGAAGGAGGAGCAGATGGAGAGAGCATATCGTACAGTAGGGATCAAGGCTGGGAGTGTAGGGCAGGACCTAATTAAGACTTGGAGGGCCCCGCCCCGGGGTACTGAATACTATAAACACCCCTTCCCCCAGACCGCCCTGGTCTAGGGAAAGGGGGTGGAGGTTTATTGGACTGTGCATACCTCCCAACATGACCCATTCCCGGGGAAAAATTTACTAACGTTCTGGGGCAGATGTATTAACTTGGAGAAGGGATAAAGCAGTGATAAGTGCACAGTGATAACGCAAAAGCCAATCATTACGTCTTTGAAAAGTGACAGGAGCTGATTGGCTGGTGCAATATCACCTTCCACTTTTCACTGCTTTATCACTTCTTTATCCGTTCTCCAGGCTTAGTACATCTGCCTCACTGTTTCCATTCAATTTGGGTTGAACAGATTTACTAAATCGATCCTAAAGGCAGATTCCAATAGAAATTGAATTTCTGAAAAACATCGATGTTTTCCCATAGACGAACATGAAATCCCCTCATTTACTAATGTTCGATTTGAAATCGAATTGTAAATCAAACTCCAAATAGAATCTCAAGTCCGCAAATGTTTAGAATGACGTTAGACATTAGATTTTGGCTTCTAAACTCATTCTAATGGTCGGAAATTGATAGTGATGACTTTTAAGTACCCAAAAGCATGTAGGGCAGTGTGGGAGTAGCAATGATGGATGACCAAGGTTATGGTTTGTTGTGCACCTACCTGCATAATGCAAATCACCAGCTGACTGAGATAACCCTGGAGGATCAATCAGAGCAGCATCAGCAGCTTAATGAGTTGAACAGAGCACATATTTATACTTATAAACATCAAACGTATTCCATTATTGTGCAATAGATAGCACCAGAGCACAATATTGGGCAATTTGGCTGGAAAGTATATAGAGATTCATGAGTGAAGTAACTGGCTATCCTGATTCAGCCCATGCTGCCTACATCCTCAGCAATTCATCCCTGTCTGCAAAAAAACTTGTGGGACAAATGCCAGAGGGATAGTTGTTGTGTAAGATACCAGTATGTGCTAATAGAGCAAGTAAATAGTAAATGTTACTATATTGTTCTAATTTGTTCCCCTTCCACCAAAAAAGGTTATTTAGTCTATGGCTGTTGCTCTTGGCTTCTGACTCCACTGTCAAATCCACAAACTCCTGCTGAGCATAAGTATAAAGAGGCACATATAGCCCAATCGATGGCAGAATGCATCTTTGTTTTGTTTTTTTACGAAAGGCATATTATTATATAATTTTGCAAAGATGTTCGACATTGTGCTGTGCTGCCATCTATTGCAGAATCACGCAAAAAATAAACTACTCCCCCCAAAAACATTATGCAGTTAACAGGGTGCAGGCAGAGTTTTTTTGGCAAAAATGGACTATGTGTACACATAAGGTTGAAGGCAGGCAGGAAGGCAGATTAGGAGTAAACTTATTCCCAACTATATTATCTGTATTTTTTTTTTAAATTAAAAAACCACAACATTTTAATCATTAGTTACGTTTTCATGTATAAAACAGTGTAAAGAGAGCGCTTCCCCTTTAGTGTGTGTGTGTGTGTGTGTGTGTGTGTGTGTGTGTGTGTGTGTGTGTGTGTGTGTGTGTGTGTGTGATACGTTTGGACCAATAGGAAGCAATGAGGAAGTAGTGTTTGATTTTACATTCAATTTTGCTGGGGATTTCAATGGGGGTTTGAGGTTCGATTTTGGAAGGGATTTCATAAATTCAACTCAAAATCCCTTCCAAACATGAATCCACATCAAATTTGATTTGAAAATTGAATGCAAAATGGATTTTTTTGTTTATTAGGAAAAAAATGTAAAAAGTTAGAAAGGAATCGATTTCAATCAATTTTGAAGATTCATAAAGTGCTTCCCAAAATCCCTCTTAATATATGATTTGCGTCACCTGTGTTGAACTATTTAATTGATAGGTATTTCAACAGAGGTGGTTGCAATCATAAATTAAGAGGGAAGTCCCGGTAGAGAGCATTTGTCCTTCCTGGAATGGGTCCTGTTGGGAGGTATAGATTGTGTACATTAAATTTAAACTAATAGTGTATATTATATTAAAACAAATAGTTTAATAAGGCACGGGTACTGTTTATAGCTCCACCTACTTGAGAGACAACTATTTTATAAAGTGTCCCGTAGTGGAACAAAGATAACGTAAACCTTAAAATATGCACAGAAAAATAAAATCTTTAATTTATCTTGTAAGAATGCAATAGCAGCAGCCTCTGCGCTACTTACACACTGGGACAGGACTCAGGAGAACTCTGTGTGTGTGTATGTCTGTCTCTCTACACCCAAATTAGATAACAGTTTGCACAGGACCCATACAACCAGTCGGGGAGGAGGAGAAGCTGGGATCCCTGGGTCACGTACAGCTCTCTCCCCCTCCTATCTCTCCTCTAGTTGGGAAGGTCCATCGGTATCTTATGAAACCTGATACTCCTGTATCTCTGCCTGTACTGTATACTGTGCGGCTCACATTCTGGCTGCCTGGTTCTGCTGCTGAACAAGAGGAGAGCTATTTATGTCAGTGTGCTTCAGCTGGGGGGCCCCTGGCAGTGGGGGGCCCGGGGTATAGTACGTTCTGCGCCCCCCCTTAATCTGGCTATGGTGTAGAGAGCGCATGTGGTACGGTAGGGAGTAAGTCTGGGAGCATAGGGTGCGCATGTGGTACGGTAGGGAGTAAGTCTGGGAGGGTGTAGTATGGTTTGCTGGCGGCCGGGCTCCCAGCGACCAGCATACCGGAGCCGGGAGCCCGACCGCCGGCATACCGACAGCGTGGCGAGCGCAAATGAGCCCCTTGCGGGCTCACTGCGCTCGCCACGCTGCGGGCACACGCTATTTTATTCTCCCTCCATGGGGGTCGTAGACCCCCACGAGAAAGAATACCTGACGGTATGCCGGGTGTCGGGATTCCGGCGCCGGTGTACTGTGCGCCAGGATCCCGACATTCGGCATACTG